>NC_080671.1:344995003-345670003 GCF_030247195.1 Topomyia yanbarensis
TTCGAAATCACGCCATTGTTGGGGACACGTTTGTAGATTTCTCCAGAAATTGTGGTGCTCAGACGAAGCCCAGGACCGTATTTTATATCTTATCCATCTTATCAAAATTGGCAGTGCGGGCTCAGGACCAACGAAGTTAATCGCTGCACCTGCCTTGGCCAATTCGTCAGCCCATTCATTTCCAGTAATACCGAAATATCAGGGCACCCAGACAAGGTGTTAAAAATGCTTAGTTCTTAGATTAGGGTTCGGCATGCGATTACTAGCTTGGACCGTGATTCGTCTGAATTAAGGGCCTTGATTGCAGCCTGACTATCGGAGCAGAAGTTTATAAATTTGTCGGACCGATTGTACCCCACACATAATCGCGAACATTTCTGCTTGGAGTACAGTACAGTATCTACCTAACGAGTGATATTGATTCAATCTCATTTCACGACAGTAGACACCAACACCAGCACGTCGCTCCATCAGAGAACCACCAGGCACTGGTTTCATAAGCCAGTCGTCGTATGTTCGAGTCCCATTCAGAAAGAATTCTTACTGCAGGTAAAATCGTAACACTAGCCATCTTGTACACTATAAATCTGTCGATAAAGAAGGTCTAATTTCGCTACGGAACGTAGCGTAGTTTTGCTTTGCTTTTTAGATAAGTCATAATCATAACGGTAGAGTTCAAGTATTTTCTATCGAGGTTCAAAGTATTTCCAAAAACCTGCAGGGAAGGTCTTCGAGCTTCAGAGAAGCCCTATAAAATTCAGGAAATCAAGAATGTACGGTATTTAGGAAATTTTTTGTCACACTTTAGAGAATTTCTGTGAACTGTGGAGTAATAACGAACTTGAAGTATGCTCAAACAAATTCGAGATAGTGAAGCGAAAATTCTTCAGACTACACAATGACCCCACGACATTGAGGAACATCGTAGGAAAGTCTGGAAAATCTTAGAAGAAACTATCCTACGAAATTCCAGGAATCCGACGAACTCCTTTAAACATGACGGAGTTTCTACGAATGTCTGCGCGCTCCCTGAATCTTTAAAAGGATTACTATGAAGTTCAGGCAAAATTTTAAAAATATTTGATTCTAATTTTGTTCTAGGAACTTCACAAAAGTGCTCGAAATCTCTACAAAATAGCAGAAATCATTTGCAAGATTTGCAGGATCTTTTTTTATATTGAGCATTTCAGCGAACATTAGCAAAAATATTTCCGACCACCCTATCTTACCAAAAAAAATTGAAGTATGTATGACATTTATAAATAAAATGCTAAATTTAATTCTCAAACAATCTTTCGAAAAAAAAACGCGGAAAACCGACATTTTCCAGCAAAACCATCAAAATCGAGCACCAACAGAACATTAGGTTTTCTGGAATTTAAATATAAATTCACTGTAGATTTGTCCGTAATACCATCATTGTGGTGTTCCAAAACGGACTTTCTCGGAAGATTGTGCGAAAACAGTTGACGCTAAGTGTTGGAAGGCGATGGACGGAACATATATTGAGTAGATTGTATATCAAGAACAGTATACTGAGGATGATTTTTAGGAGCTCTGACCTGGTTGGTGCTGATTACGGTGCATATAATTAGATTTGAATTACCTGTCCAAACGCAGTCACGACATTTCTTTTGCACAAGCGAGTAAAACAACGGTGGTCTCATGATCTGCTACAGCAACAGATTTCACACATTCTTTTTGTCATTTGGTATCGGTAGCATCCAGACATACAGTGGAAAAAAGTGACCTCAGCCGAACCATATCCAATATTCTTTGGGATCACAGATAATCCGTTAAGTATTCTAAAAATTTCGAAGATAAGCTCACCATTGATATCCTATCTAAAACAAGCAATTAACGTTACTGGCTACAATTATTTAAAAACAAACTACCGCGTCTACATGTCTGCCTACAAAGGCGAGATCGACGGCGTGGTCACCGATTCGAATTGGTTTGCCGTTGATCTACTCAAGCAGGGGGTTTGCTGTTTCAGTGAGCGACTCTGAAGCGATCCTTTAAAAGATGCTCTAACCACTCTTTTGTAGAAAAACTAAAGAGAGCTACACCATTCATTACGAAAAATATTACGCTGTCTTGGCCCAGAAAAAGTGCGACTGTGACATCCCGTTGTGGGGACATCTGTTACTGCATACAAAAACTATCGGAAGATAACATTACTTGAAAAGGCTAAAAATTTTCTCATGATAACAGCTAAGGGCTAAAACAGCTCAAGCAAGCGCGGTTACAAAGTTTAAGCAAACAGCATATGAACTTAGAAATTCGAGATTTCGAACGAATTTCCAGCTCTTCCAGGAACACCAAAAATTTTAAGTGCCTCAAGATTTCAGCCAGAGATTCAACTAAGTGCAAGACTGGGTGGACATTGGCCTCTTTATGTTATTGTACAATTCTTCTCAGAACCTAGGAGACAAATTCTCACGGAATAGAATCGTGTATATTACAGATGTTTTAACCTTAGAATAATTCGGCTCTTTTGTCAGTTTAGAAAAATCTCTGAAGAAACCTCTCAAACCCTATGTGCGGGATTGTGAATCGAACACAGGTGAGCTGCGTACCAACCAACTACGCCATGCCCACCTCCTGGCTTCTCGAGAGTAATCGATTTAGCTCACTCCACGATCTTTGCTATAGCTTCAATAAATCGGCCTGCCTTGCTGCCCTTGAATATGGTCTGTTCTATTTATGTTTCTATGAAGTTGGGAAAACAAGCGATAAAGTTTTTAACAATTTGTACTATTTTTCAAAAGGCCTTTGAAATGTTCGCATCGCCCAACTCAAACACGTTTGCTTTTTATTTCTTTTGTCAGGGCAGCAGAGTGGTCTTCTGGCGCCTTTGGTGGAGTTTCGGTTTATTTTACGTCTGATTCGAATTATTTTATGATGTAGTTCAAGACTTCAGTGCCCACTACACGAAAAAAAATCCGTTCATAAAATCATGAACAAAAAATCACGATTTCGTGAACTGAGCGATGTACGAAAATCGTGACCACATTCCTGAAGTTATGGATAATGATCCTCGCATTCATGAAACTATGCGTGTTTTCAAAACACTAGTTCGAGCAAAAATGTACATGGAGTTGCATTGCAATTTTTTGGTTCGGTCACTATGGTGGCTCCCTGAACATGTTTAGTTTTTGTTATGATTCTTATTCATTCTATGAGGATACACTGGCTTGTAGTATATCAACTAAAACGACGGTCATGATTTTAGGAGCTTAGTCGTGATTTTCATAATTTCTCATCTCGTTACTATGATATTTTTTATGAGTTTAATATCGAATTTTTCTGGCAGAGAAGCATGATTTATGTTCATGATTTCAGGGCTTTAGTCACAATATTCGTAATTCATATTCACGTTTTCGTGATATTTTATTCACCATTTTCGTGTTGAATTTTTCTGGCCAAGTTCATGAATTCAGGATTATAGTCACGATTTCCGTAATTTCTATACACGTTATCGTGATATTTTCGTCACACGTGGAGTGATTTGTGTTCGTGATTTCAGGATCATAATCACGATTTTTGATTTTTTTAATCACGAGTAGTGTATTTTATGTTCATGATATCAGGACTAATTTATGTTCATGATATCAGGACGTGACTAAGAACGTTTTTCGTAATTTATATGCACGTCATCATGATATTTTAATCTTGAGCTCACGTTCGAATTTGACAAGTGCAGTAATGTAACTAATGTGCTTGTTTAATTACTGTCGGATTTTTTAGTCGGCATATCGTGACAATATGATTTAGTTCATAAATCCGTAAAGAATTGTTTTGTTTTGTGAACTATGTATGTCACGAACAAGATTCGTAGCTCTATAATATATTTTTGATACTCAGAGTAGTTTTCGTTTTTTGTCCAGACATCACATTGAACCTTATCGAATGAATAATGTTCGAAGTCCTAATAGTTTTCTTATATCTGCTGCTCGCACCTATTACTAGTCGCTATACTGCCCATAAAAGCATAAGAGTCCCATATTGAAAAACAGCAAGCCGAGAAAAACGCTGTGCAAGATATGCATTTCCATTGAGCCTTATAGATGGGACAACCTTGTTTTGGTATTTTTTTTCGATATTTTTGAAACAAACCTGGTAATCTTGTTCGTGCATTGTGATTCAGTGATAATACAGAATACAATCCAACAGATAACTCAATTTGGACAAAAACCCACTCTTATGCTTTTATGGGCAGTATAACCTGTACATAAATATAGGACATTTCACGACAAAACCCAAAATTTGTGAAATAGTTCACGTGAAAATTTCATAACCATGTGCAGAGTTGTACGAAATAGAAAATGATACGAATGGCTTCTAAATATCACAAGCACTCAAGATAGAACATATACTACGAGTCATGAACCAGTTTACAAATCCATGAATAATATTTTATGATTTGGGGACCTATTTCACGAGCACGAATGATCAGTCGTGAGAGTTATACTAGGAATCGTGAACCAGTTCACGAACACATGAACGATATTTTTTGATTCTGTGAACTAGTTCACGACCACACATGGTCACTGACCATTGGTCAGGTGTGACTATTATATTAGCAATCATGAATCAATTCACGTTTCTATGAATAAGATTTCATGCTTTTGTGAACTGTGTCAAGAACAAGAATTGACAGTCGCTAGGAATCATAAATCAGTTCATGTATACATGAATAATATTTTTCGATTTTGTAAATTATTGCACGAGCTCGAATGGTAAGTCGTGATTATTAAGAAATCATGAACTAGTTCACGGATATATAAAAATTATTTCATGATTTTTTTAACTAATTCATGATCATGAATGGCGAGTTGTGACTAATTCACTAGAAATCAGGAATCAGTTCACGTATATATGAATAACATTGTGTGATTTTGTGAACAAGTTGACGAGCTTGTGAAGTTGATTTTGTGAACAAGTTGAATCGTGGCTATTATATTTGTAATCATGAACTAGTTCACGATGATTGAAATGATTCATGAATAATATTCCGGGTTTTGTGAAATAGTTCACGCGTGAATATGTTTTCCAAAACCTATGAATAAAATCACAATTTTACCTTTGATTTTATGAATAATGTTCATAAAGTTGTGAACTAGCTCACGCACAGAAAATCGATTTAGTAATGGTATGGCGGAAACAGTGAGTGAAGTTCACAAAACAAAAACAAATATCTTCACAAATGAAAGCGTTATTTAGGCGTAACTAACTGAAAATGGAACACATGATTTTTGTTCATGGTCCTGTTTTCGTAACGTAAAAAAGTGATTTTTCCTGAATTCATAGCACTTTATTCACGTTTTTGAGAACAATTTTTTTCCGTGTAGCAGTAAACTGTGTCGGACTAACATTCCTTCCTTCCTCTCAAAATCTGCACTCTGATATGGTCGGCGTCGGTATCGTTCATTATCAGGTATCAGTATAGATTGCACAATGTGACTTATTCTGTTACTCCCAAGCATATTGTCAGGGCCATTTTAAGACAATTTGGGGCCTTGTTGAGCCAACGGGTCCCAACAATTGAACAGGTAGAAACAGCTGACGAGTAAGATTATATTAAAGCCTTTAAAGAATTAAATCCGTTTGATGTGATACCTAGGGTTCAGATGGTGGAGTCGCTTATCTGGTTTTATGGCCACTCAGTTCGGAAAGAGCCCGACGGAAAATGAATTTGAAATATAAAAAAAAATCAACATTTTCACTATTCGAAAGTAGAAGTTTTCAATAACTTAATTGTTACGTAAAGTTTGTTTAAAATTGCTTTTAAAACGAAACGTTAAAATTACTCGAAGTTATTAATATGGACAGTACAATTCACTTTAATGCCAGTCATGTAAAACAGTCAAAATAGCAAACACGTCGAGTACATGTTGCCGTGACGCATAATACGCCATTGCGTTCGTCATTTGTCCATCAACTAAGGTTTTGAATTTGGCAAGATAAATCTGAATTTGTTCGTTAAAGTTAGTTTATTTTAGCATAAGAATGTTCTGCTTTGAGTATACGCCACAATGATCATAACAATTTTACTCATGACAAATATATTGGGGACAACGGACAAAAATTGTACGAACGATCTAGGTCACCTAAAGTCCTGGGTTTCTTCAAATATCCGCAAACGCTCGTCTTGACTACTTTAGTCAGATTTAAGGTAAAGGTAGGGTCGCGTTGTGTTGAAACTTTTACAATGCACAGTGTTTTAAAACATCGTTTTCGTGCTCGAAATTAATAGCGTCTAGCGTTTGGAGAAGTTTTTGCCTTTATAATTGCGCATCTGCAGGAATATATTTTTCAGTGATTAATTCACCTATAAGTGATATACGAAATTTATTTCCTGAACCAGTTGAGATAGAAACTTTGTGTCTTCAGCAAAGTTGTAGAAAATGTTACTACAAAAGAAATTTCTGAAGACACTTCAAATCTAACATTAATAGTTTTCAGATTATGGAACATATTATATGGAAGACCCCCTTAAAATTAGTTTTTTCATGATAACTTTTTTAGTCATTCTGCGGAAAAAAGTAACTTCGGAGTACAATAACAATATTTATTCGTTCTGTATCAGTCTATAGACAGTTCTGGTATAGTGCAATCTTAGCAAAGCAGTGTCGAATCCTCAAGAAGTGCAGAAGTCACTTTTGGAAACTTCCATGACGATCCCAGTTGCGTTGAAGACCTGAATATTTTAAGACTTGTTAGTGGTATCCAACGGGGGAAACAGATCGAAATGGTGAGTGAAGTGAAAGCAATTATGCGAAAAAAAATCCCCCAGAGGCAGGACTCAAACCCGCAACCTTTGAGACTCCGGCCCAATGCACTAACTCCCTTGCTATCCCTGGAATATGATGACATCCCAGGAAGGACATATGACTAATGCACTGGGGATAGTAATCATATCTTGCCTGCAAGAATGGAATAACGCGGAGAAAGGAAGGTGGACCCACCGACTCATCCCAAATGTGTCTACTTGGGTACATAGGAAGCATGGAGAGGTGAACTTCCTTCTGACGCAGTTTTTGTCCGGGCATTGATTCTTCCGGAAATACCTACATCGGTTTGGACACGCTTCGTCACTCCTTTGCCCGGAGTATGTGAACGTGCAAGAGACACCGGAACACGTGGTCTTCGAATACCCCAGATTCGAAGAAGTCCGAAGGGGTATGCCTGATATAACAGTGGACAATATCGTCGAAGAGATGTGCCGCGACGAGCATATCTGGGACGCTGCCGACAGAGTGGTTACGAGTATACTCTCCGAGCTGCAAAGGAAGTGGCGAAGGGACCAACAAAGTAACGACATTGGTTAGAACGCCGCAGTGGAACCGCAAATAGGGTTTCGAGAGAAATTCCGCCGCCGGGAAACTCATCGACGGTGTAGACTGGGTCCACCGCCGGGGACCAGTTGAGTAGTACGCGATGTAGCACCAGGCTCGAGTCGTCGGGGCGTCAGCGAACCGAACATCAGGCTTTACCGGAATCGCCGGACCGACCTCGACACTCTACCGGGTAGCTCGTGAGTAGGCTAGATCCACTGCTGGGGATTAGACCGAGTAGACCGCGTCGAATAGCCAGAAGTGGGTCGTTGGGGCGCCAGTGAACCGGAGCTACGCTCCACCCGGAATCGCTGGATGGCCCTCAGCACCTACTGGCTGACTGTTGAGTAGGCTAGGTCCACGCCGGGGACTAGACCGAGTAGACGAAGCGGGGAGCTTAATGGCTCACAGAAACGTGCATCAGTATCGGGAGCAATCTACCGCCGGGGAATTCACGATAGGGTAGATTCGGCGCCGTGGACTACCCGACAGAATCGTGACGAAAAGGGGAGCTGAAACGAAACAAAACGGGAACGAAAGAAATTCCGTTGTCGTGGAACTCTCAATCGGAGTAGAATAAGCGGTAAAGCTGGGAGCTAAATGGTTCAAGAAAGCGGGTATCGGTGTTGGGGGAAATTCCTCCATCGGGGAACTATCGGTCGGAGTAGGATGAGTTCACCGTTGAGCACTATCCAAGCAGATCGTGATAAGGCCGGGAGCTGAATGACTCACGGAAACATGAGCTAAATGGCTCAGGGAATCAGCACCTAAACGGCTCACTACGGGGACGAGAACTAAACGGCGACGTAATAGATGGAGACAAGAAGCAAGCGAAGAGTCGAGAGTTAAATCAAAGCTCATAGGTCGTGCCACTCCATGAACCAAGCGAGGCTCCGAGATAGAGCAGCAGAAAGAGGTGCGACGAAAGCGCAACGAACCCTCCCACGAAGTAATACGATGACGTAGTTCCGTGGGGAAGAAGGGCGTAAATAGTAAGGAATGTTTTTAGTGGATAGGCACGAACGTGAGTCGTGAGTCCCACACAGTGCCAATACACTACAGGCCAGGCTTTTAAAGCTTTTTTAACCTTACTATAAAAAAAAAACCTTGCCTGCAAAGCGAGGTCACACACAGCCCCCCAACATTTGATTTGTTTAATTTCTCCGCATTTGATTACACATAATTGCTTTCTTAAATAAGGTAGGCCCAGTACTTACGTCAAAAACCAAATAAATGCATGATTTGTTGAGTATTTTGCCACATTCGCGGATCGCTTGCCAAACATGGATTTTGTGGCGTAGTCATTTATCAAGGTGCCTCATATTTTAATACAGTTCTTATTTTTAACTTTCTAACAACATTTTTTAGAGTGCTTCTTAGTTTATCAGTATTGTAGAGCAAACAAATCCGAGCAATGTTTTCGAAAATGGGAACATTATAGTTCTCTACATATGGATTATTTTGAACTATTAATCAATGTAAAAAAGAGATTTTTTGACAAAAACTGAATTAACCCCGTTTGAAAGCTAGTCATTCAAATTCAAAGTATTATGTATTCTGATTCATGGTATCATTTTTTTCTTGATTTTTTGAGTCTCTTTAATATTCTTTAATATTAAACTTTTCAATAAATTCCTTTTTATTACCATTCTTAATTCTTTGGGCTACTCTCAAGTTGATGATGATTTACTTGTATTTCTTTCCAGTTAATCAAAAGGTTCCTTTTAGTTATAAAGGGATGTATCACCTACCTAGATTTCATACGTTGATTATCTCATTTTAAATTTCAGGCGATATATCTGAGCTCCGATTTTCTCTAGTTTTCGAAGATTTCTTATAACGTAATGCAAAGTTCGTAGTTTTCAAAAACTCGTCCGTAGGTCCGCAGCAAAAAACGTAAGGTTGCCATCACTGGATACGGCCGGTTTCGCAAAGAAGCATACCAAACAACAACACACGCTCGACTGCGAGAAAGCGAGGGAGAGCCCCGCCGCGAAGAGTAAGAGATGGAGAAAAAAAGCAAATAAAGCCACGAATATAAATCATTCCTGGCCCCCGTGAGCTTGTGTGTTTTGTTATTGCTTCTGCATGCATGCCGCGCCGCGCAGACCATACGGTGTGTGAAGCAGCAGCTAAGTTATACACGACGTAGGTACAGTTCATGCTACCCTCACTCCGCGAGCGAGTCATTCCCGCAGCCAGCAGTGGCGGAGGTAGATTCTTGTCTCGTGATGACGGCCGCAGACGGCATTGACGCGGGGAGCGTTAGACTTGGTTTTGATATCAGGAGGCAGAGCCAGGCTAGAAATTTATGACCCCAGCCGGTATCCAACACCTACCTCTCCTCCTGCTCCTCGTCTGCTTGAGTTAAGAAGCGCCCCATTGGAACGATGAAATAAACCCGGCGCACCTCGAACGGTAGCAGGCGAAGGCGGATTTCGCCGAATAAAGTTTGGCCCCTAGAAAATATGTACGCAATGTTGGGAGGGCTAGGATTTGGGACCGTTACAATGACGGGCCGTTCGGTATGGAATTTGATTGATGAGAAATGGCAGCGAAATTGCCCCGAAGCGGTGAGATATATTTAGGGTGCAGTAATGGATTCGAATGCGAGGGATGATTGGTAATAATGCTAAATAGATTCGGAACGGATCGCATTTTCGGTAGAAAAAGCATCAAAATATTACCTAACAAAAAGCGAGGGTCCTCAAGGCGTTCATATCGAGTCGGAGTTTATTCAACTTTCTTCTTCAGGGGGTGCAACGTATGATAACACATGCTACATCTCTTTCGTCGAACATACGACAACTGGCCATCGATCATCTCACGGGTTCGCCACTTAATTTGCACTCACTGCACATGCACTCAAGCCTGCCTCACAATTAAAATAGCACAGTAGGCGAGTGAACTGAAAAAACTACTTCCAACACATTGATGCAGCACTCGCACGTATAACTTATGTAAACAATAATTGAACCAGCTGGGTAACACCGCAGGTACACTCGTCCCTCGACGTGGTTCGACCGTTCGCGTCAAGAGTCCCGTTTTTCGTTAACGCATTATCATTGGCCACTTGACCACCGAACGCCGCGAGGGGTGCAACAATGTATCACCGCGCATCGCACTTGCACTGCACCGCCTCACCGACTGCTTGTTGATGCAGATGCAGGGTAACAAAACCCGTTTGCCGTCTTCGGACCGTCCCGAATCGTCAACCGGTACTGGGAGCAAGTAAGCTAGCTGCGCGTGGCGGAGAACCGGACCGTAGCTGGGGAGCTGCCGCGGTAAGACTATCGACGACGCGACGGCGGGAAACTCACGGCAGGTCTCGGCCGAAGTGGCAGGGGTAAAAAACTAGGTAAAAATCTTCTCCCTCCCTCGATTGTTGTTGTTTAACGCTATTTTCTAGCTGTTGTTGGTTTTTACCATCTTTCTCTCTTTCGCTCTCGTTCTCCCTTTCTTCCACGCTAGGTTTCTTTTGCAACGTGCTTCGTAACAACAGCTCATCATTCGGTAGGTAATTACTGCCATTCCAGTCAGCTAGCAAGCGCCCGAACGGTCTGCGAAGAAGTAGTGGAAGTGGTACGTACCACGATGACCATCACCATCACCGTCACAGTGGAGAGCCGTAAGGCATGCATAGGTATAGAGAAGAGAAAGGTATCGACTCAGCAACAACAGTGGGTCTCTAGTAAAGCTAGTGAAAGTTTTGCCTTTGCAAATTTTGACTGTGCGGAACCATAGGAGGCTGGTGGGAAATGACCCGGGGAGAATAGGGAATTACCTGAACGTGCTGTACAACTATATGGAGAGAAGGAGTAGTGAAAAAACGGCGGAGTATCCCGCAGTTCGGAAAGGTTGACAAAAATGGAATACAATCGTAGGGGCTGATGAATATTGCCGTTGCGAAAATCGAATGCAATAAAAATAGATTTTTATTTTGGTGGAATTTAAACCCTAGTTTTCATGGCCATATTGTCATAACCCCTTGAGATAAATGGTTGTACAAACAAATTTATTAGAAATGTTTCGTAGTAATGAGAGAATTTATATTTTTGCTGACAGCCTGTATATAGGCAACACTTTCTGGTTGTTGCGTATAATTCTGATAGGACAATAGTTTGTGGTTTAAGTGAAGTTTTTCGTACACTGGCAGTCTTGTTTTTTGTTGTTTTCATTCAAGACTTTCCGTAATTTGTTTACAGAATATACACGTCGCGATCTGAATTTTATGTGTGCAAAGCATGATTAGAGCACAGAGTATGCCATGAGTCAAGGTCAGGAAAGATGAAGTAGCATGGGTCAATAAAATAATTTATTGTAAAACATTTCTAATCGTTAATACTACGTTCACACTACGAGTTAAAACGTGTTTTAACGCTATCTTGATAACATTTTTCTTGTTGCCAATTATTATAACGTGTTTTAACTCTGTAGTGTGAACATAGTATAACTCATAGAGCTATATTTAGTAGAATGGAAGCCGTTAAAATAAGTTTCGTTGAATTTGCTGCAACATCGGCGTACCGGGTTATTCTGGTCAAATGCGGTGCGTTTCCTAGGAATCCACAGAAGCGGACGATTTCTTATAACATGAGAGGGAAAAAACAAATTAATCCTTAAAAAGTTATCGGGACAGTCAATATTTCTGAATGGCATATTGAGAAAAGAAATTCCTTGTGGAAAAGTACGACGAGACTTCATCATTGGTAAATCAAACAACATGCATCTATTTTTATGAGGCTGTAGACGGATAGGATCGTTTTACGGCAGTGTTCTTAGATTAAATTGTACAAACCTTTTTTGACCGCGCTCCAGTCGAATGATTTGGATGACGTTATATGGTGCCCATAATTGTACAGTATACCTCAAAATACTTCTTGCGTGTGCGCAGTCTTGAGATTTTCGAGTGTAGAAACCCTTAAATTCAGCCTATTTTGTTTCAATGATGTGGTTAACGAAATGAAGTTTGCTGTTAAATAGCATCCCATCGTTATGGATTATCAGCGCAGAATAGATAGATGTGGGATGTGACTAGATGTGTTTTCTAAGATCATTGATAAATAAACGAAAGAAAATGACACCAGGTGACTTCCTTGAGGGATAACTCATGGGATTTCAAATACGTTTGAACCTGTTGTGTCAATTCTAGCGAAAGCAGACCGTTTGGAGAGATAGGAATGCGCAGGCATCTAGTCATCCACGGAAAAATTTCTAGGCGCTGCAGTTTTAGTATAGACATCAAACCAAATCATTTTTTTGCGAATTCAAAATAAATTGCATCAACCTCTTGAGTGCTGAAACTAAAAACTACTTCATCAAATTCGCAGTGACCAAGAGCCTTCTTTTAAATCCTTGGTGAGATTAGACAACCATGTTGAAAGAAGCGGCGTACATCGCATTACAAATAAGTTTTCAGGACTTTAGTCAGACAATTAAGGTTGGAGATTCCTCTGTAATGTTCAATATTGTGAGTGAACTTATAAAATATAGGCCAGTGAGGTGGCGTTAAGAGTTACTGAACAAATATTTTAATTCCGCCACGATTTAGTCGAAATGGAAAATTGATTTTTTCGAATCGGTTCCTTATTATTCATTGCGTGCCGGACATAATTTGTTTGTGGTCTAGATGTAACTACATAGATGTTACTATGTTTTAATTGCCGAAGGTTCTACTGTATGCTGACGTCTGCGGTAAAACATGATGATGAGTTAGGTTCTATCAGCGACCATGTGGTAGATGAGCGGAACGCCCAACTCCTACTAGTAGAACGTAAAAGATTCTTCACATCTCCATTCCATAATTGTCAAATGTGCCTGCCTAGTACTAATTTTCCGTTCTAAGTTTATAACTGATTCGCTCTACAATACCTATCCGTCTTTCAATTGCATTGCTTTCTTTTCTCTTAGTCTTAAATTTGCCGGTTTTCTGTTATTTCTATAAAATTATGAATACAATTTGATGCACAAAATACCCTGAGTTTTCTCTGTTTTTGGTGCTTCCTCACTCATATTTTATCCAATTTTTCACCTATTTTTATAAGGGGTAATTAAAGGGTAGTTTCTTATAATACCATCAAATGAAAGAACAGTGAAAATTACGTACGATAAAATATGTGCAATTCTAAAAATAATAAAATGAAGACTCCTTAGTTATTTTCAATAAAATATGATCGGAAAAAATAGTTGCTCAATCAAGTTGCTTCATTTTCAAAGATACCACATATCTTTGAAAATGAATCACTTGATTAAGCAACTATTTTTTTCGATCATATTTCATTGAAAATAAGTAAGTAGTCTTCATTTTATTACTTTTAGAATTGCACATATTTTGTCGCACGAAATTTTCACTGTTCTTTCATTTGATGGCATTTTAAGAAACTTGATTGAGCAAACTAAGTTCTTTGTTGGTTTAGTGTTCATTTTACCAACTAGGGAACTAATACACTCAGCAGTTAATGTGCGTGGGGAATACGCGTGATTTTGTCCGAGTGGGGCGACGACTGTTGAATCATGTGTGAGGATTGAGAATTGACAATTCGTGAGATTGTTCTCAACCCTCCATCACTCGCGCTAAATTATGTAGCACGAACACTCGCGCGTTGTACTTTGTAAAACACATATGGTCGTTAGAGTAACTCGTGATCCGCATCAAGTGGAGTACTACTTTCTTCTGTAAACTTGGGTAGTAGATTATGACCTTTTGGATGGGCGAATGCATATGTCGGAATTCTACCGTCATACATTTTTTCGATCTCTATCTAAAGTTTCTGATTTTTCTAAAGATACGGGTTGATATGCAAAATAGTTCGAAATTCTGCCACTAGGTGGTGCTAATGAACATGTCAGTTTTTGCATGCTGTACCTCGAGTTTCTAATTTATTAGCAGGACGGTGTCTTCGATATAGTTACACAAGATAAAAACCTACGAAGCGATATACTGAATAGTTTAGGATTATGTCACTAGGTAGCGCTGACGAACATGTATAATTCTGGATCTCAAGATTGCGACTATTTAGATGTGCAGTGCCTTTGGCAGAGTTGTGGATTCAAGAAGTTTGATACACAGTAGGTCGAAAAAAATGACATGCTCAGGTTCACTAGCGCCTCCTAGTGGAAGAATTCCATACTATTCGAAATACCACCTTTAAGGTTTTAATCTCGGGAGCAACTTTGCCGAAATTGTGATACATTAGGTCAACAACTTGCATGCTCACTAGCTCCGCCTAATGAAAGTATTCTGAAGCATTCATTATACCACCTCATAGATTTTGATTTGCCTAACAACTTCGTAGAAGACACTGACATTCTAAAAATTCTGGATCTTGAAATAAAGTAAGCTGAAAAAATAACATGCTCACTGGCGCTACCTAGCGGCAGATTTTTATTTCGAACTATCTGATCTTCCATAGGCTAGCTTTTGACCTCCTGAACAAGTTTTCCGAAGAAAGTAACCCTCTAAATGATCGAGATCATGATCACGGTTGTTATACTAACATTTCTTTCCTTCACCGATTACTGTAACGACGTGACCGGCGCCTTTTTTGGCATGTCAAAATATAGATCTCTCCTTTCTGGTCAATCACATGGGCATGAATGGATTAACTTTGGCCAAGTATAGCTCAACATTTTCAGAATTATTGAAAATTAAAATATAATCAATTCCTTGAAATTTTAAGAAGTTTTCGGAAATTTAATTCGTTCAATTTCCCCGGAACCTGTGAGACTTGCAATGATCTTCTACCAAAATTCCTTAGAAGGATTGTAAGCCAGATATTTAGCTTTGCTTAAGTTACACAGAATTGTGTCAATGTTCGTTATAGATAGATTGCTGTGATAAAATAGCAAACCGAATAGAAACGTGACTTAAGCCACAAACTAATCATGTCGGCACACAGGGAATAATGAGAATCAGGCTTTGCATATAATAGGGTAGACGAGCCCTTATTCATCTCAATGGTCATGATGTCGCACTATTTCGCTGATAACTCGACTTACACTGATTGGATTGCGCTTAAAAATGTATCAACATCTTTGCTTCGTTCATACGAAGCAGACCAATAAAAAGTCTGGCTTGGAAAATGTAAAATACTTGCGTAAGCGAAAAGTCGAGTACAACGCACCCTTATTCATCCCATCATTTGAGCTAATGCGTTGAATAGAGATAGCATACACAGCTCTAACTAATGTGTTCAAATGGGTGGGATGAATAGAGGTGCTAAGCTGGATTAGGGCACAGAAACCCTATATTGATGTAATGGAGTCCGGTTAATCGCTCAAATATTGTTTTTTGTAGCCAATGGAAAATTACTGTGTACAGCGTATGTCAGCAGCTAGCTCGAACTGCTTAAAAGTGGTAATGAAAGAGTAGTTTCTGACGAAAAAGTATCGTCAAAAAGCTTCAGATTTATGCGGCCTGAAAATTGAAATCATCAAACCAGTATATTTGTTCCTTTACAACTTTATTTTATTAGATAAACTTAAGGAGAACTCTACGAATGGTTCGGAAACCCTTCGAGCTACAAAACAATTAGCTTAAATAAGTCCTATGCCATTCCGAGCAGTTTTTCGAAGTTCGTGAACAAGGTTCAATAAATTCTAACGACAATTCTGGAAGCCTCATGGACGTTCTACGAATCTCACATTTAAGGCGTTTTCTATGAACATCATTAAAGTCAAAAGAATGCCCGTTGGCAATTAGAAGAAGCCAAAAGAAGCCATTTGTACTTTAGAGGGAACTTGAAAACTTCAAATAACTTTTACGAACCTCAGACACGTCCTTTATTATCCAGGAAAGTGCATACTAAAGGGCGAACACGAAATTATTGCGACACATTCAACAGGGCATAACTTTTTTACCATTGGGTAAAAATCAACCAAATTTTGCACACTTTCTCATTGATGTGTATTGTTTACATGCTGTCAAACTCGAAGTCGTGTTTTTCGATTCAACGAAAATGGAGGTGAACCAACGCGAGTCGAGAGAACAAATTCTTTCCAAACACCTGGAATTTCCTGACCTGTCGCACCGGCAGTTGGGAAAAATGTTGAACATTCACCATTCAACCGTCTCCAGTGTTGTCACTTGAACTAGACGCAAGTGCGCGCGCCTTACCTCAACTCACCCTAGCACCATTGATGAAGACACCCTACATGAAGCACCTTGGTCCACATACCAAAAGTCAACCCTAACAAACGAGATCGTTGGGCAACTGGGAGTGACAGGTACTTACACTTGTCACTTGGGTGAGTTAGATAAAAGAAGAATAAGTTCTGATCGTAGCAGTCGTCTAAAATCTTGCATATATCTAAAATCTTATCCTAGCTTATATCTAAAATCGTATACTTAGCTTACATCTAAAATCTTATACCTAATCTGCCTAAAAGTGAGTGTGCTGAAATTATAGGTAAAGTTGATTGCTTTTTATTAAAATTTATTATGCTAATAGAACCTTTCTGCAATTAGTGGATTTGCTCTACGTTGTCTTACAACGTTGTCTTTCTATTCCAAATTAATATGCTAATGGAAATTGGTAAGCATTGTATTAAATCTAAATTACCCTCTTATTATATAATTAAATTACTTAATAACTACAGGAATTATATGAACTAAACTAGTTGGCGCGGTGCAAATTAAAACATTAATAATAGCTAAGGGACTAAACGTAAGTTACACATAACCTAAATTTATACACACGTGCCCTATCTCTATTACTTTCAATACTTATACTGTTATGTACATTTGCAGGAATATTATAATCTCGCACATTGAAATCCTACTCTACGGTCGTTTTATTCGAGATTATATTATCGGAAACTACCCTGTTGACTATCGTCAACAAATTATAATATTCGTTTACGAATAACCGCGATCAAACCAGTCATGTCGGGAAGAGGCCGATCAAATAAAGGTAGTAGCGCCGGTGGTGGCCATCGTGGTGCAAAACCAGGTAGTAAGCAAGTGATGAGCACGGGTGGAACGGCTGACCCGGAGACCTCTCACGTTGGCCGGTCGTGCCGAGTTTGCCGCGGAGAAGACGACGAGGAAATGGTGAGCTGCGACAAGTGTCTCCAATGGTTTCACTTCAGCTGTGTTGGAGTCACGCAGGATATCGAAGATATGTCTTGGAGCTGTGTAGGTTGTACAAACCCGAACCCGGTTTCGGGGTCCAACTCGAATCCAGATGGAACGAAAGAAACAACCTTGCCTGTTGTTCCTGTACTTTTGAATTCGGATCCCAACAACGCGCAGACACTTAAGGTCAGTAAAGTTAAATCGGTTGTATCCCATACGTCCAGCAGAACCTCGCATGTTCTCGCCAAACTAAAGCTGCAAAAGTTAGAGGAGGAACGTGCTCTGAATGCAAACAAGCTGGAGGAGGAACGCTTGCTAAACGCGAAGAAAACGGAGCAAGAAAGAACGTACTTGGAGGAGAAATATAAATTGCTGGAAGAACTAGCTAATGAGACGGGATCTAATTTAAGTAGCGCAGGAAGTGCTGTAAGAGAGTGGGTAGATGGCCAACAAGTTTCTGATTTCGTCCCATATGCTCACTCCAGTCGACACTCTCATCAGGAAAGCCAGCAAAGAGCTAGTACGATTTCCCGTACGAACCATCGATCAGCATCGGATATCGCGGCGTCGGTGCACCACGAAAACCCATACCATGGATATTCCGCCCAACGCGAAGAAGATCGCGGTTCATTGACTAGTAAGCAGATAGCGGCGCGGCATGCTATCTCGAGGGATCTGCCTCAGTTTTCCGGCAACCCCGAGGAATGGCCTCTCTTCCTAGCAACATTCAACAGTACGACGGCTATGTGCGGTTTCACGAACGACGAGAATATTTTCCGATTGCAACGGAGCTTAAAGGGACGAGCTTATGAAGCGGTAAAGAGTCGACTAGTACATTCTTCCAACGTCCCCGGTGTGTTGAAAATCTTAAAGATGATGTTCGGGCAACCGGAAGCCATAATTAACTCGCTCATCGAAAAAATCTGCGCTCTGCCAACCATAAGGGAAGACAAGTTTGAGACACTTGTGGACTTTGCTGTTAGCGTGGAGAATTATTGTGCGACAGTGGACGCCTGTGGCTTGGAAGAATATCTGTACAACGTTACACTCCTGCATCAGCTTGTCAACAAACTGCCACCCACGATGAAGCTAACCTGGGCGCAACATCGGCAGTCTCTTCCGGCTGTCAACTTGGCGGCATTCAGTACCTGGATTTACACCATAGCCGAAGCGGCAAGTGCTCTGATGTGCCCAAGCAACATGAGTACCAAGCCAACACAGAGCGAGTCCCGCAGTACTGCAAAGAAAGAGAACTTCTTGAACGCACATTCTGTGAATCCCAGCGCAAATGGATCAAACGATGTGTGCTTGGTGTGCAAAGCTGATTGTAAGACCATCGACAAGTGCAAACGTTTCCTGGAGCTTTCTCGGGATTCAAGGTGGGCCATTGTACGAGAGTTCTCGCTCTGTCGGCGATGCCTTTGTCGTCACGACGGTATGTGTCAAGCAAAAGTCTGTGGAAAAAATGGATGCCAATACAAGCATCATGCATTGCTTCATAACGACCATTCATTGGCTACTGAAGGGACGTCCAAGAGCTCGACATCAATATCATCAGAAAATACCAACGAATTTCCAGAACCGAATTCAACGGTGACGCATGGATGTCACACACATCGAACAAAAACCAGCGACACATTGTTTCGCTACCTACCCGTAATGCTTCATGGAGAGCGTAGATCTGTGCGAACTTACGCATTTCTTGATGATGGATCAGCCCTTACACTGCTAGATGAAGAGCTGGCTGACGAACTTGAGCTGGAAGGAGAAATTAAGCCATTGTGTCTGCACTGGACCAGTGGAACACAGCGTCATGAAACGAACTCACGTATCGTTGAACTACAAATAGCTGGTATTCACAGTGGTGCTAAGAGCTATACCATCAACGGTGCCCGCACAGTGAACGAACTAATGCTCCCGTTCCAAACAATGGACATCAAGGAACTGTCGCAGGTCAACCCCTACCTGCAAGGACTACCGATTGCATCATACCAGGGCGTTCGACCACGAATTTTGATCGGACTTAAAGATTTGCACCTTAGTATGATTCTTAACTGCCGCGAAGGCAAACCGAGTCAACCGATCGCAGTAAAGACACGTTTAGGTTGGACGGTCTGCGGAGGTGGGAGCACCGATCTAGCATCAAGCCCAGTACACTCCGTTTACCATATTAGTAATTGCGATTTGGATAAGACGGACGAAGATCTGCACAAGGCGATGAAGGATTATTTCTCGCTGGATAGTCTAGGAATCACGAAGCCGCATAAAGTGCTGCTTTCTGTCGAGGACCAAACAGCCCTGTCTCTTCAACAATCTTTGACCAGATTCACGGGACAACGCTACGAAACGGGCCTACTATGGCGCTCATACAATCCGCGTCTGCCGGATAGCCAAGCGATGGCTCTGCATCGTTTTCAATGCCTGGAGAAACGTATGGTCAAGGACAAAGCACTCGCCGAAACTCTGACTCAAAAAATAGCTGATCACTTGAGTAAAGGCTATATTCGGAAGTTGACAGAGAATGAGCTACAGCAGTCGTACCAGCGTACATGGTATCTTCCAGTATTCCCGGTCACGAATCCGAACAAACCCGGGAAGGTGAGAATGGTGTGGGACGCAGCAGCCAAGGTACACGGAGTCTCTCTCAATTCGGCACTGCTCAAAGGCCCCGACCTACTGTCCTCGCTGTACACCGTGTTGATCCGCTTTCGTGAGAGCCCTATTGCCTTGACTGGTGACATCAGGGAAATGTTTCACCAGGTTATGATTCGGGAACCGGACCAGCAGTGCCAACGCTTTTACTGGAGGGATGAAAATGGGCAGCTTGCGGTCTTCGTGATGAGAGTTATGACTTTTGGCGCTTGTTGCTCTCCGAGTTGTGCCCAGTATGTGATGAACATGAATGCAGATCGCTTCGCGCAGATATATCCGGCAGCCACAGAAGTCATTAAAAAACAGCATTATGTAGACGATATGTTAGTGAGCGTCGACACCGAAGAAAAGGCGATCAAACTTGCACAGGACGTAGCATTCGTGCACTCGCAAGGCGGATTTGAAATCCGCAATTGGGCCAGCAACTCTCAAAGTGTCTTGAAAGCATTGCAGGAGAACAACACCACCGACAAGAATTTGGACCTTTCGCCAGAAATTGCCACGGAAAAGGTGCTGGGCATGTGGTGGTGTACCGAAGCAGATGTTTTTACCTTTAAGGTCGGTTGGGATCGCTACGACCGTGACCTATTAGAAGGTCATCGTCGGCCAACGAAGAGAGAAGTACTGCGAGTTCTGATGACGATATTCGACCCTCTTGGGCTTATCGCTCCGTTTCTCGTCTATTTGAAGATTCTGTTGCAAGAAGTTTGGCGCTCCGGAATTCAATGGGACGATAAGGTTGACGACAACATTCTCACAAAATGGCGAATCTGGCTGAGAGGACTGCCTCAAGTCGAACAAGTACAGATTCCGCGATGCTTGCGCTCAAACTTCACCCGCGACTACGAACATGTCCAATTACACACATTCGTGGACGCGAGTGAGAACGCGATGGCCGCTGCTTGCTACTTGCGTTTCGTACAGAACGGAGTCGTCCGATCCTCCCTCGTCGCCGCCAAAACTAGAGTCGCACCGCTGAGATACCATACGATTCCGAGACTAGAGTGTCAATCTGCAGTCATCGGTGTGAGACTCGCTCGGTCGATCGTCGACTCATTGTCCTTTCCCGTAGATAAGCTCTTCTACCACACGGATTCCAGAGACGTGATTTGCTGGTTGAACTCCGACCATCGCCGATATTCCCCATTCATCGCATCTCGGGTGAGTGAGATTTTGGAAGCTACAGAGGTGAATCAATGGCGCTGGGTCCCGACCAAACTTAATGTCGCAGATGATGCTACAAAATGGGAGAAATCGCCAGACATGACCCCCAGTTCGAGATGGTACAACGGCCCGGAATTTCTCTGGCTACCGGAAGAAGCTTGGCCACATCAATTGGTGAAGGGAAGCAAAACCAACACTGAACTCCGTCCGAGTCTGCTAGTTCACTTAATAAAGCCTGACACTTCAATAAAGGTCTCCAGTTGGAAGCGGATGATTAACGTTGCCATTGTTGTTCATCGTTTCCCAGCAAACTGTCGCCTGAGGAACCAGAATAGGACCATCGTATGTGGACCCCCTACATCGGAAGAATTGCTGGTCGCTGAACGTTACGTGATACGCCAAGCTCAACGAGAAGCCTATCCAGACGAGGTATCCATCCTTCTGAAACCGAGTGGGGTATCCAATTCGTCCGTGCTAAAAGCCAGCTCCCTGTATAAATTATCACCCTGGTTGGACGAACATGGTCTGATGAGAATGCGTGGTCGAATAAGCGCCTGTGCGTTGGCTACTGAAGACGCCAAGAATCCAATCATTTTACCCCGTAACCATCACACGACTACGCTAATAATTGCACACTACCACAACAAATATCATCACCAAAACCACGAGACAGTTATGAACGAATTGCGGCAAAGATTCCGGATTCCCCGACTACGTACCGCTTACGCAAAAGTGCGCAAAGACTGCCAACGTTGCAAAAACAACCGCTCAATTCCGCAGCCACCAACGATGGCTGATCTCCCGTATGAAAGACTCGATGTTTTTGCTCGTCCATTCACGCATGCAGGCATTGATTACTTCGGACCGCTGGAAGTAGTCGTAGGTCGCAGGGTGGAGAAACGTTGGGGTATGTTAGTCACGTGCATGACTACTCGGGCGATCCACATTGAGATCGTACACACGCTTAATACTGACTCGTGTATCATGGGTCTCCGCAACTTTGTAGCTCGCCGAGGAACTCCAAGAACAATCAACAGTGATCGTGGAACCTGTTTCATCGGGGCGAATCGAGAGTTGCAGGAAGCAGCAAAGCAGGTCAATATGGAAGACGTTATGAAAGAGTTCAACAGTGCAGAGACCAGCTGGAAGTTTAACCCTCCTTTGTCGCCGCATATGGGCGGCAGTTGGGAGCGTCTAATCGGAGTAGTGAAGCGAAATCTGATGTCGATTTGTCCATCGAGGAAGCCTAACGACGAAATACTCCGGAATCTACTGACCGAGATCGAGAACACCGTGAACTCACGGCCGCTGACCCATGTTCCGGTAGACGACGAATCTGCTCCTGCTCTCACACCGAATCACTTCCTCCTAGGATCTTCTGATGGTACAAAACCGCTGTGTACCTTCAACGATAGCGGTGATGTGTTGCGGAGGACTTGGCGAACATCACAGGTGTTGGCGAACCAATTTTGGAAACGTTGGTTGAGCGATTACTTACCAGAGATCACCCGTAGGACAAAGTGGTATGTCGACACAAAACCAATCGAAGTTGGTGACGTAGTAGTAATTGCCGACCCCAATCTACCTCGAAACTGCTGGCCCAAAGGGAAGATTATCGGTACTAATATCAGTAAGGACGGCAAAATCAGAGCAGCGACTGTAAAAACTGCGAATGGTGTCTACGAGCGCCCGGTGGTCAAGCTGGCTGTGTTAGACGTACGGCGCGATCAGTTGTAAGCCGACCATCGGATCGACATACTGGGGAGGAGTGTCACTTGAACTAGACGCAAGTGCGCGCGCCTTACCTCAACTCACCCTAGCACCATTGATGAAGACACCCTACATGAAGCACCTTGGTCCACATACCAAAAGTCAACCCTAACAAACGAGATCGTTGGGCAACTGGGAGTGACAGGTACTTACACTTGTCACTTGGGTGAGTTAGATAAAAGAAGAATAAGTTCTGATCGTAGCAGTCGTCTAAAATCTTGCATATATCTAAAATCTTATCCTAGCTTATATCTAAAATCGTATACTTAGCTTACATCTAAAATCTTATACCTAATCTGCCTAAAAGTGAGTGTGCTGAAATTATAGGTAAAGTTGATTGCTTTTTATTAAAATTTATTATGCTAATAGAACCTTTCTGCAATTAGTGGATTTGCTCTACGTTGTCTTACAACGTTGTCTTTCTATTCCAAATTAATATGCTAATGGAAATTGGTAAGCATTGTATTAAATCTAAATTACCCTCTTATTATATAATTAAATTACTTAATAACTACAGGAATTATATGAACTAAACTAGTTGGCGCGGTGCAAATTAAAACATTAATAATAGCTAAGGGACTAAACGTAAGTTACACATAACCTAAATTTATACACGCGTGCCCTATCTCTATTACTTTCAATACTTATACTGTTATGTACATTTGCAGGAATATTATAATCTCGCACATTGAAATCCTACTCTACGGTCGTTTTATTCGAGATTATATTATCGGAAACTACCCTGTTGACTATCGTCAACAAGTGTTGAAGCGGTTCCAGAAGCGGTTGACGTTGGACCACGGCAAAGGAGCTGGAAGAAAACCGGGACCGGAGAACAAAAAGACGGAGGGAAAGGTGAAGCGGATGATTAAAGCAAATCCCAACGTCTCAAGCCGTGATTTGTCTAAAAAGATCGGCATGTCGCAGAGCTACGTGCAGAATGCAAAGAAGAGAGCTGGACTACATACATACAAGGTACAGAACTTCCCAAACCGCGATGAGCGGCAACAATCGACGGCTAAAACTCGGACACGGAAGCTCTACGAGAAGATGCTGACAAAATATGGCTGCTGTGTGATGGACGACGAAACGTATATAAAAGCCGATTTTAAGCAAATTCCGGGGTTGGAGTTTTTCACCGGCAAGAGCAAGTTCTGGACGACAAATTTAAGAAGAAGAAAATGTTCGCCTCCAAATATCTCATTTGGCAGGCCATCTGCTCTTGCGGACTGAGGAGTGAGCCTTTCGTGACGAAGGGCACAGCAAATGGCGAGATCTACAAATCTGAGTGCCTCGAGAAGCGCCTTTTGCCGTTATTGCAGCAGCACGACGAAGCTCCGCTATTTTGGACAGATTTGGCATCATGCCACTATTCTAAAAGTGTCCTGGAGTGGTATGAGGCTAATTCTGTCCATTTTGTTCCAAAAGACATGAATCCGCCAAACTGTCCGGAGCTGCGCCCGGTGGAGCAGTACTGGGCAATGATGATGCGGGAACTTCGGAAGAGCAAGAAGACAGTCAAAGACGAGAAGGACATGTTAAGAAAATGGAAAAAAACTGAGAAACTGGTACCGGATGACACTGTAAAGACTTTGATGGAGGGCATCAAGCGAAAACGCGTTCAATATTATACTCAAGGCTCCATCGATTAACTTTTCTTTTGATTTTTGAAGTAAATATATGTATAAAACTACCCTAAAATTTTGGTTTGATTTTAAACATTATAAGAAAATTGGCATGACATTTTCGGTGTCGCAATAATTTCTTGTTCGCCCTTTAATACTGTCAAGAATGTTCTGTCAAGTTTCATAGTATTTTAACGAATTACGAAATTCAGAAATATCTTGCAAACTTCAGAAAATTCCTCCAGCTCCGTTCGGTCAAAGTTTCAAACTAAGATGGTTCACAGCTATGCATCATACTGGAGGAGAAAAGAAAAATAACTGTGCACAGTTAGATCTAAAGCCGGTAGGTTTAATCGAGAGCAAAACTTCTAAATTATTCGAAAAGTACGTACAGTGGCTCAAGTGATTAAAAAGTACAAGGAATCTCTCACAACTTCCCTCAAAGCGCAAACTACGGGTCGGTGTGGAACCGTTTACAAGGGGTTATGAAACTATACTATAGTGCGCAGCGAAAAAATCTGCGAAAGGCTACAAATATTACCGAGTAAGTAAATAACCCAAACGAAGCCTCAAACACGAACTGTACGACCAGGTACGGACGAAACTCGATGAAATCTAGACGATCCAGGAAGATGATTTCAAACAAGTCTACAAGGCACCGGCACGCAACAAGATTCACGGCAGATTCAAGTTTGTTTTCTCGGATAAGTTAGCGAACAAATTTATAATTTGGCAAGGGATCTGTCTCGGTGGCAAGAAAAGCATTGTTTTTGTGACGGATAACTAAGACTATGAATTCGAAAGTATGGAGTGCATCAACAAACAAAAACTTCACCCTTCAGTAAATCCAAATACGTTTTGGTCAGATCTGGACAGCTGATATTGCAGCAAAGACGTGCCACAATGTTACAACGTCAATAGAGTTCAGTTCATTCCAAAAGAACTGAATGCACGATTGGGAAGTATTGGGCAATAATAAAGCGGAAACTAAAGATGAAAGGGGCGGTCATTGATCGGATGAAGAATGGATGGAATCGGTCAGTAAAAAACAGTGACCGAAAAAGACGTGCGCCGGCTGATGACTGAATTGTTTCAGTTTTCTTCATTGAAATTGTTTCAGCCTTAGAAAGTTATTCGATTGAAAGAAAGGTATAAAATATACGCATTATAAAGAGCCCCTTTTCTTAATTATACTGTAAACTACAGACTTTTTCGAACATAAAACAACTAATTCGAGGAACTTTAGGAGACTACTATGAATTTTAAGAGTTCTTCAAGTTTGGAATTATCACAAATATTAGAAAAACTCTAGGAAATTCAGTTTTATTTAACGAACTCCTGCAAAGCGCTTCGAGCATTTAAATCCGAGTCTAGCAAACATCATACATACATCAGCACGGCAGGTCAAACAAACTTCAAAGAAGCACTACGAACTTTGGGGAAGTCTTGGAACTTCATTGAAGATTTCCGAATTAAAAAAAATGTTTTTCGTCTCTCAAGGAAGGCATAAGATATTCATGGGAATTCAACAAGCTTTAAGAAAGTCTTTTAAGTTTCCGGGATATCCTATAAAACTCAGGAAGATTCCATGAACTTCAAAGAAATTCTTTGAAGTTACGTGTTACGATATTATCGACACTGAAAATCCTTTCAAATCGGGACTCGAACATATCACGACTGGTTTTGGAAACCATCACCATACTAATCATACCGCCACATTAGTACTTCAATTTAGACTGCCAAGAAAATGTTTTTTCTCATGCAACTCTTGAAAAGGGTGCCACATTTACAGGTTTTTCAGCAATGACACAGAATTCTTTAGCCATTTTCTAATCGTAGATTCATTTTTGTTGATGACAGATCTTTGGCAATTTTTGTAAATTTCCTTAGATTTTTTATCATAGTGGCAAAACAGTCCTGATTTTCCGAATCTTGATCGAATACATTTTTGAATTTCCAGACGACTAGATGTTGATTCGCCAATCTCCGGTCTCCTAGGACACCCAACGTACGCGCATCTTTCTCGATGGCACATAGTCAGTGGGGCATGCCCCAAAGTCGGCGACCCCTTCCAGGTTATCTGCGGAGCATAACTTTAGCTGATCTCTCTTTCGGCATTCGTGCAACATGTCCAGCCCACTGTAGACTGCTGCGTTTTATAAACCTTTCAAAGTCAACATGTTGACAACTATGAATTTTCAGCTCACTACGCAAACCATACTTTTCCTTGTCAGAGTCAGTTCGATTCTAGTAGCATCCTTTTTAAAAAAGCACAAATGCCTCTTCCGCTGCTCTGCATTCAACGCTAATGATGTTGATAACGTACACGAAGCACGCAAGCGTGTTGATGATTCCGTTCTATTGCACATCAGATCTTTGTATCGCACTTACAAACGAGTCAGATGTCTCTTCCGATATTTTGACGCAAAATTTTGACCCATCCAGTATCATACGAATGAGCTTATTTAGTTTTAGCGGAAAGCCATGTTCAAGAATTAGCTGCTTCACCAAACGACATACTCCTATGCGGGGTTGCAGAGTTCACTGGCTATCCGGTATTAGTACAGATTTTCTGAAATTTCACATAGATTTCTTTCATTCTATGTTTCACATAATGTAAAAAAGATTTTTGAATTAAAACATCGATTTCAATGTGGCATCCTTGCCCCAGAATTGATTCCTAGTCCCTTCAAAAGTGCCTGAACCAATTCAAACAAGCCTACCTACCGAACCAACGTGCTTGAAGTTTGCATCATATTTTTAGACAATTTACATAGAAAATATTCACACACTCGCATTTTTGTCAATTCTAACTAATCTATTTATTGTTCACCGTTGTTGTCAGTTTTAATTGAATGAAACTTTCCAACTAAAATAATTAGAATATTTGCGCTTCGAGTTCGTCTCATCAGAATCCGACACTAACTTAGTGACAGGACCAAGCTAGTGTCGGATTGATAATACATAGTAAACTCAATTGGAAAATAAATTTCGTGAAAATGTTTACTATGCAAAATATTTCTTGCTGTCTTCTTAGAAATGTATTCTATAGTTGTACAAAACATTGAACGGAAGTTGCTCAGTTGGCTGGTTCCTAGCAAGGAGTTAATAGTTCAAATAGTTACCTACTTTAAAAATGGCCTATGCCTATACTTGTGATGCAACTTATTAAGAAACATTGTTAGTGAACTGCTGCTTAGTTTTCACGAAAATTTAACAAATGGTAACTTTTGAAAATGAGAATTGAGAAAATTGCTCCTTTAAAGTAAAAGAATTTTTGCGTAAAATTGCTTCATACCGGTCAAGTTGTCTAATTACTGTACTACACAGTGTCTTTGGATAGGAATACCGTCAAACTGGACTTGATGCGATGCTTACCTGAAAATAGAGAAAAAAATCGATTGTTAGTAAAAAAAATACAAACTTGTTCGATTTTAGATGCCAGCTGAAGACCGGTGAAAGTTTCGCCACTCGAAATTGCTTTGGAAACGTTGACTTTCGACGAAAGGTGAAACGAAATAACAAAATAGAAACGTTTTGAGATGAGGGTGGATAACTAAACTTTTTCTTGCAAATAAAACGGACACTCTTAAAAGTTCGATCCCTGGAGAAATATTAACTTGGAATTGCTTTTCGTGGTAACTATTTTTTTCCGAACTTATGAGTGCTATTTCATGTTATTTTTGCCTGGAGCGAAACTGAGTCAGGTGCTAACCTTTGTTGCTGTCAAAATTGACTCAGTTCGGCATTTATTCCTGCGAAAGCAATATATTGTTTATAACTTTTCCATCTTCCCACAACACAAGTGGTTAATATGAGGGCGCCATTTATAAAAACAAAGATAAACAAGTCCCCGAGTGATCATCGTTGGTCGGACCGGATTCGGAAACTGTATAACAAAACCACATAAATTAACACAACGAAAACCCCCATTGGAATACATCACCCAACCCGTCATCGCTAGCGAGTAGCACGAAGGCAACAACCGGTTGGGTTTAAAACTGGATTCCGAAAACCCTCCCTCAATCAAAACGATACTTAAGACGAATAAATCCCGAAGAAGTTACTGATGGTGGTTGTGTGGTAGACCGAGATTGCCGAATATTACACTCTACCCATACCACTAGAGTGATAAACAACGACCCGTTTGATTTATGATTTTTGATATGAGACAAACATATCGACTTCCTCCTGCTCTTATCACAAAAAAAAACCGAATACCATCAAGCACCGACCCCTGTTGAAGTAGCTTTCAGCATAATTTTTAATGATATCTCATTCGATATTCAGTGCCGGCAACACGAAGCACACCTTCCATTCTGAGTAGAGAGCTGGTCCTACCGACTAGAAACCATACTCCACGTGGAAGCGAGCTTCCATAGAGAACAGGATCACAGGATGTGAAGCGAGCAGTGTTTCTGCTTTTCTTTTGCCTTTCGGATGCTCGGTCGGTCGGCAGGGCGGTCGGAACAGTGAAAAGGTGCTCACTCGGTTGGCGCATGTGTTTTCCAAACTAGCAACACCGCCAACGACGACGACCGCAGGGAACAAGCAAACGGTTCCCATATATATATTCTTTCACCTCCGCGTCGTGTAGCCCTGGGGGTGCCTGATTTGAATAATGTGTCTTTGAAAAGTCGCTTCTGCAAATGTGCAGTTCGCGTTTGGAAACAATTGTTTGAGCATGAAAGAACCTATCTCTGGGTACGAATATGAGGTTATGTGAGATGTCTTTCGTTTCTTGGAACAACATACAAAACTTGTTCTTAATTTACGATTACTTCGAAGATAATGTTGTTTTAAGTAACTGCTAGATTTTTTTACGTGACTACGTCACGAAGTTTTTAATCACATTCAAAGATCTAACTTTCTCCCTGCTCGATTTTATGTGGTAATTTCTACACGAACCCGATTTTATCATCCCTAGATTTTGTCTGCCAGATGAATTCCATGGAGTATCAAATGGTCTCGATTTATTGAAGTAAACGATATCCACAATCATATAGAAATCCCTAAACTTTCAGTCTATTCTCAACCATCAAACACATCGGTCACGATACTCAGTGTGCTTCTGCTTCTGTCGAACCAGTGCAAAGCGATCGAAAAAACAATTACTTGTGTGCATTGTCTGAAGAACAAAGGATACCAATATTTACATTGTTGCGTTGTGATCTATCAAGATGACTGAGTCTCATTCATCTCGCAGAACAACTTAAAACACGTGCTTATTTGTGACAACGCTAAGATCAAGATCCCTATCTATATGGATAATGGAAAGATTGAAGTGAAATTATATGATTTGGCTCCACTTAGTGGCAATTAAAAGATTCATGTCGTATTTCGGATCAGTGTAATCTATTACGGAGGACACATGCAGAAACTACTTCCCAGGTATTTCAAATGGAGTCTTTGTGGTGAGAATCCAACCCATTCCCTCCTTCCTTACCATGCAGTACAAAACAGAAGGGGCTTATACCATTGCAAAGCGAACTCTTTGTACATATCAAGCACAAACTAATACGTGCCAATTCTGTGAACAAACGGCACATTACGGACAACCCTGAAACTGCTGAGAAAAGCTTATCTGCAGACAGAAATACCAACACCCAAACTCCAATATCTTTACCTGAACCACAAACGGCTGTCAAATTTGTGGTTGCTGTTAAGCCAATAATGACAACTGCAGTTAAGCCAATAGTGACGCAAAAGCTGCTTCAAATACTTCAAACATAACAACTAATACCCCCAGTGAAGAAGCTACCACCAAAGATGGAGAGTTCACACTCGTGACCCGCAAGGGCAAGAAGCCAAGAAGAACGTCTCATAGCGAGTATCAAGGGAGTAATCAAGTTGATGATACGGACGTAAACGACAACGAGAGAGACATGGATGACCCCGAAGTTGTTGAGCAAAGAAACATTTTCCCGACGCAAAAAAAGATCTCAGCTCGCAATAGCAAGTTGCGCGCACGGGATTTTACAGGCGCTAACTAAAATTAGTTGTTTTTTCCTTTTTTTCATTTCGACTATGTTAGTCACATTGTCTTTTTTACATTTTAACGACATTCAATTAGCTAGAGATTACTGGGTAGGGAAAGTTATGAAAATTAGAGCCATAGTACTCAAGTGAGAGCAAGGATGTGAAGTAAACAGATCGGAAAACTAGAAGTGGCAGGGTCATTAGAACAGGCTTAATATCGTACGGGCTTAATCTTCGTCTTCTACTAATGAAGGTCGAGCTTAGGCAGCATAACTACGAATCACCCGAGTTCACTAGCATGTGTCGGTTGTCACGGTAAAGATAGACACGTCTACCTTTATCAGGACACATGCTAGTGAACTTGGGTGACTCGTAGTTATGTTGCCTAAGCTCGACCCTCATTAGCAGAAGACAAAGATTAAGCCCGTACGATATTAAGCCTGTTCTAATGACCCTGCCACTTCTAGTTTTACTTGAGTACTATGGCTCTAATTTTCATAACATTCCCTACCCAGTAATCTCTAGCTAATTGAATGTCGTTAAAATGTAAAAAATAAAATAAAATTAGTTGTAATTTTTAATACTTACATCTTGTAAGTATATAAAAGACCTATGGCTCCTGTAAGCTGAAGCATTGAGCCGTGTCAAATAAACAAATTAAAAAAAAGAGATCCCCAAACTTTCTTTTGCCCATGATTTCAAATTATTTCGCAACTTTGTCGCCGCGTCAGTTTCTTAATTAAACGTACACGATTGCTGCAAATTTTATGTAGTCTTTAGCAAAGAAGTTTGAGAGTTTTGTTTTGTCCAAATATTATATAGTTTACGAGTATATTTGTTAGTTTTAGCACAGAGATCAAACGACCATTTTTTTCCGGAAAACCTGTCTAAAAATTCGAAAAAAAATACGTTGCAAAGTACCATCGCACTCAACTTTGCATACGTAAATAACCATTGCATACAAGCTTGCAGGCAAGACTCGCATACCGATTGCTGAAAATCTGCCGGTCGATCGCAACGCCGGCTAGCAGCAAGCCGCTATTTGCTGGTGCCGTTTTAAAACGACAGTTATTTTTCTTACAAACATTGAAAATATGTCAGTTATCAGTGGTTTCAGTTGAATATTATGTTGCGTCTATCATCTATCAATGATACACGTAACATAATATTCGCCTATATTAGTCTAAGAGAAAACGGTCGAAGCATATACGACTGAATGACAATTGGCCGACAGCTTTGACAGAAAGTGCCAATCAGTGTGAGGCTACACGGAAAAAGAAATGTTCCCAAAATCGTAAATAAAGTTCCATGAATTCTAAAACAATCACGTTTTTACGTTACGAAAACAGGACCATGAACAGAAAGCATGTGTCTGATAATAATGCTATAATTTCCATTCAGAAATGCCTGCACATTTCATTCATTAGCAAAGATATTTGTTTTTGTTTTGTCAACATCAGTCACTGTTTCCGTCATGTCATTACCAAATCAATTTTCTGTACGTGAATTATTTCACAACAATATGAACATTTTTCATGAATCCAAAGGTTGACTAATGATTTTATTCATGGATTTAGGAACATTATTCAGAGTCTGATTATACATGAGCTGCTTCATGATTTATTATGCCTAGAGCATGATTTGGTTTTTGTGGTTGTGAATTAGTTCACAAAATCAAAACAATCTGAATATTTACTCGTGCATTATTTTGCGACACTCGGAATATTATTCATGAATCTTTTCCATTATTCATGGATACGTGAACTGGTTCATAATTACTAGTGTGCTCGTGAAATAGATCACAAAGTTGTAAAATAATATTCATACGTAAGTGAACTGGTTCATGATTCTGAGTGCGGTAGTCATGGCTGATTATTCGAGGTCGTGAAATTATTTATAAAATCATAAAATATTAACCATAGATTCTTAAACTGGCTCATGATTTCTAGTGCAAGTTTCACGACATTTCTTAGAGTCTCGTGATATTTAGAAGATATCCCAAATAATTTTCAATCACATTACTCCACGTGTCAAATTCAAAAGTAATCTCAGGACAAACAAATCACAAAAACGTCTACAAAAATTACGAATATCGTGACTATGGTTCTGAAATCCTGAACATAAATCACTTTACTCGTGAATTTTAGTATCAAAAATCGTGACTTAGATCCTGAAATCATGCAAATATGTCACTCTACTTGTGACTAAAATGTCACGGTAACATGAATCGAAATTACGAAAATCGTGACGGAAATCCATAAATTAAGATACTCTGCCAGAGCAATCCGATTGTAAATTCATGAATAAAATATCAAGGTAATAAGAAATTATAAAAATCGCGACTAATCTCCTAAAATCATAAAAATCGTTTAACTGCCGGCTGTAGTTTACCCCCAAATTATGAATTAGAATCATAACAACAATTTAACATGTCCACAGAACAACCAGAGTAACCCAAACATATATTCGAATGTAACGCCATGTATATTTTTGGTGTGAACTAGTTTCACGAATACGAGGATTATTATTCATAATTTCAGATTTTTACGTAAATCTTTCAGTTCGCGAAATCGTGACCATTTCTACATGAATTTAAGAAGGGATCATTTTTTTCGCGTAAGCAGTTATAGCGAATATTGGTCCGAAGAATGTACGAGTCGTGCCAGATGCAAAGAGATTCTTTGAATGGACCTGAACGTAGTAATGCCAAAATGTACCCCAACCGTGGCTGTGTCACCTTCGACACCCTAATCGAGTATTTTTATCGCCATATTCATTTTGTGTTCATTAATGGAACTGTTTTCATTCTTTTGTGCATGAGCTGCTCTTTGCAGTGTTTGTACATTTGGACCATCGATTGCAATCAATTACAATGTTCGCCAGGAAAACAACTTGAGTGTGCTGGGATTGCATATTGTTTCTCGCACAAAAATGGCATTTTCGGTTTGGCTCTAGTACATTTGTGTGCTGAGTTGAATAGCGTAGTACTGAAATAAACGTTGAAAACAGTTTTTTTACGGTCAAGGTCACATATTTTAGAAAAAAAGTCAACTTTGAAGATCTATTTTCTTCTAAGAAGTTGGGGTACCCGGGTACCTTTCCAGATTTCAATCCATGAAATTTTAGTGTTCTTCCCTAAGTAGGAAATTGGCATTTTAGAACATCGCCAAGCACAGCTCGTGGAGGAATAAAATTGAGGATGTGGAAAACGGTGGCTTGAGGAAGGGCATCTGAATTGTTTTACCCTGTAATAGAACGACAAGGTCCTACCCGCAAACCGAAACGGTCATAACTACGGCATTTTTAACCGATTTGGACACTCTTAAATGTTTTGAATTCAGGAACCCATCTACTTTTAGTCTTAAAACCAGATAAATTCATATGATTCTTGAGAATCTGAATTTCCGGAGAATTCAAGGGATTCAAGGGATACTATTTGTGAATTTCAATAGAAAACTGCAAATATGGTTATCAAGATTCGTGGATTGGGCTCAGAAGACTCGATCTCATAGTTTTAGAATCATTTGGTGATTTGACCCCGGAATGGACATTCTGGAGCAAATACCCGTGAGGCTTTCAGTGACCGTTCCAAGATCAAATTGCTATAGGGTTTCTTTGAATAACAGAATTCTGAGACAATTTCAAACATTTTGATATCTATATTGCTAGGATTTTATTGAAATTTACCAACATATCCTAGTACTGGAACATGATGCTTTCATCCGGTTCACTGGGGTAGTGCTGCCAGAGACAGTTTACGTCGACGACGAAAAACGAAATTTTAAGACGCCTTCGTTATTTTGTTATATTATTAAAATCTGATAAAATCTATCAATTTAGACTGTCTTCGACCACGTTTTCCACGCAACTGAACTATTGTAAATATCCTAGGAGAATTGTATTGAGCATTGGAAGTAAAAAATTGAGCAGCTTCTAGCACTGCGAGGGAAGCACCTATCTTTATGAAAGGTTTTCGGGTTTCTTGACTCCATCCTTTTCAAGGAAAAAATTTTCTGGAACCCTATATACACTAGAAAAAAGTTAGGCATGAAAGGGTTAAAGGGGTTTTTGTATGACACACAACTAATAAGACAATACAGCGCATGTTTTCAATAAAAAATATTTTGGCAAATAATGCCCCTAGAAGTAATAATGGAAAATCAACTATTCGAAAAATATTTAGAGACTTGGTGGAAAAACGTTGTTGAAGACGTGAATGCTCTATGTATTCAGGGTATCGAGATATATGGGGTTATTTGCGAAAACTCCGCTTTACAAAAAGGTGTTCCTATCCTATAGTTTGCGAAATTCTTTCATTGGATGAAAAAAACAGGTTCGTAACCCCTTCTAAAAAACTTTGTCGAAGGGCAAATACACGACCTTCGGCAAAGTTGTTTAGAATCTGATTTTGATTTCCATGCAAAAAAATAGTAGTACTAGAAATAGAGCAAAAATTTTACACTGGTTATCATTCTCTGTATTCCATTAGTAAATTACTTCGAAAAGTTTAGCATTAACTAAAAACTCTAAATTCAGGACATTCTACCTTGAGATTTCATTTATACATAAAGCTACTGTCTTCAGTTAAGTTGTTTTGAACAGCGCATGATAGGAAATCAGTAGTCAATTCCTACGAACATTATCATTTTAATCAAGAATGGTTAGGTTGAACTTTGGGTTGGATATTTTATCATTTTTGATTAAACTAAATAGTATGTATGGAATAATTTTAATACATAATATGAATTATTTTTTAGCTAGATCGTTCTACATTTCACCAAATAAAAAAAAACAACAGCGAATGAAGATAAACCCGGCTAAACTGCCTCAGACAAGTTTAATAACTTTTCTTAACAAAGCTGGATTGATTTGCAGTCCTCTACAAAGTTATAGACGGTCAAAAAATCTTATTAATTTTCATTTGCAGTTATAGTCTGATGCAGAGCGCCGCCTAGCGGTAACAATCTGGGACTAGGAGTCAACTCATTGAGTGTTAAAAAATCATTGTTATTGCCTGAGCAATCCTAATTGTATTTTTCATTATTTTAATTTTTACATAAATGCAGTTTTCATGAAACTGATATATTTGGTGAAGAGCTGATGTAACAGCATTTCAACTGACGCTACGTAACTCCAGTTTTTGTTTCCTTATTGTTTTGTTTTGCTGTGCCCGTCTCCCTGCCTGGTTATCATTCAACGCATCGTAAGGAGAAAGACATAAATCATAAACAGATGCCTTCAATAAAATCCTCACAGCTGCCAGGATAAGAAATTTGCTGAAAAAGATGTGACTCAGCGCAGAAGGGCTTCTATTCTGATCTGATTATTATTCATTTGCTCAGCACGGACAATCACAATTGAAGTTCGGGAAATCGATGCAATTTTCGTGTTAATAGTGACAAAACATGTTTAAGAATTTACTCAATGTTTTCTTTTTCATGGTACGCATGGTTATGTTGAAGGTAAATTATCATTTGGTATTTTGAAGTTCACTCCGGGAAATAATCTGGCAAGAGATTTTCAGTTGCGGACCCAAAACTACGCTTTTAATCTCCAAAAAAAAGGAGATATATAAGCACAAATCTCTTAGCAAATGTGTACTATAATTCATTAAAGCTCACAAAGTTCTTGTCAACTTTGGTAAGCTATCATTAAAGCCGAGAAGTGCTAGAGTGGTACTGCAACAATAAGACTGATTTCGTCTACAAGAATATCAACCCATCCAACTGCCTGCAATTCTGCCTAATTGAAAAGTATTCGGCAATTATCATGCGGAAGTAATAGAAAACTGGAATGTTGGCTACATAGAATAGATAGTTCGATGCATTCGAGAAATGAACTCGCCTCCCAATGACGTTGTCACAATTCGGCAAAATTGTGACAATGTCATTGGGAGGCGAGTGAGAACCACCAGAGGCTGACCTCAAGGCAGAGTATTGTCACCCCTTCTGTGGCCCATGCTAGCGGACGGACTCCTGAACGAACTTGATGGTTTAGGTTTCCAAGAACTCTTCTTGCAAGACATCACGCTGAACCAGGGTTTGCTGAGCTACACAAATTGTGCCTTCGTTTTATGAAGCTAGCATCAATACAGCGCTAACTTAGTCCTGACACTAAGTTAGTGTCGGATTCTGATGAGACGAAGTCAAAACGCATTGTATCCAGAGAATCAATTTTAGGATTTACCAATATAGACAAGCAAGCTCAGAAAGATGATGTAGACACGAGATGTGTTGTTTGTATAAAACACTATAATTCATTTCCAAATCTACTTAAGTGATCTATGAAAGCTGAAAGTTATTTACAATTAGCTGAACAAGGTAGTACCAATATTTAAATATAATCCCCTTCTAACAAAAATGTCTACCAACCAAAACGATCCTTTCAGCAATACAATACAAGCGAAGGGTCTCGATATGTCGTCTACCTGAACGGCAACCAGCTGTAGCTACACACAACAGCGGAGCACAAAGCCAAAGAAAGGCCCCAAAGGACAACGAACCTACGCTTCGTCGCATCCTCCTTTACTACACCACTTTCCTGTCATTTTCGAAAATGCATGCCAACGAAAGAGGGCCATCAATCCAAATTATCGTATTTTCATACAATCATCATCACCGTCATCATCATCGCAATCAGTTTGAAGCATATACGCAATACCAAGGGAGAAGCATGCACACGAAACTCACAGCATGGGATCGTTTCACGGCTAATACAGAATTTTCCCTGTCCCGAGTGCGAGTCGCTATAGTGAAAAAAGCGACTCTCGAACAGGGACTTTTCCTGATAGCCGAACGATCCGGGAAGCCCAAAAAACGCACTTTTATTTGCTCCTACTCTCCCTTACTATATCCAGACGTGTTCATATGTGTTTGCTTTGCCTTTGGTCTACTCTGACTTGGTTCAGGATTCAGAGCAAACCACGAACGAGTTTGAACCGGCACCACCGCCACCACCTTCACCACCCCGTCATCCAGCCAGTCAGGCAGTGAAAAATATGAAAAAGAAAAAAAGTTAAAGCCGGGTTCAGCAAACGAAGCTGCATAACTTCATTTTCTTTTCGTATGCTTCGAGTTGGTTTTCCTTGAGCCACCACCACTGCGATCCATCTCGTGTCACCGGTTTCAACGATTTCCGACAGTTCCTCGAAACCTCGATGCATGGAACTCTTCAGTGAAGATAAACAGTACCAACACTAGCAGATGGGATGTGAGTTGCGCTTTCGCGCGATTACCTGATTAATCACCATTCGAGGGTGTTCGTAAAAGGCATCACACAGTGGGTGCGTTAGTCTTGGTAACGCGGCTTGCTATCGTCCGTCCGCCGGAGAAGAGAGAAAGATGGTAACTATGGAGATGTGCTGTGATGCTGGGGGTGGTTGGTCGACGATTGTTGTTGCGACGCTGTACGACGACGAGGACGGCGGATTACCAACCAATGTAATAGGAATGAAATTTATGCACAAAAGTGAATACTGAACTACCGACGAGTGCCGGGAGTGAATGGTCGCTGGGGGAGGGGGCGTTCCGTGCGAAGAGAGGGATTGTGGTCGCAGTTGGTAACTTGTGACATTAGGAACCTGTTTGCCTTCTGTCTATTCGTCTGTCCGTTCGTTGCAGTTTTTTTTGCTACAATCGTTGTCCCAACCGGGGGGGAGGAGAGAAGACCCTTCCGATGAGGAGGTTCACAACGTTTGATGTCGATGGGCGCCATGTTTTTCTGTCACATCGAATCAGTCGGGAGAACTAAAAAGGACTCATTTCAATGATAATTTGACATGATGTTGTAGGTTTCAGCGAGCGAACGAACGGGACAGAGCCTGCTGTGGTTTATTGAAAGGGAATAAAAAGGAAGCGAGTAACTTTTGTTGGTCGAGACCGGACTTAATTAATTGGTGGTGATGGTTTGGAAGGGGACTACCGCACCACTAGAGTCAGGACCAGTGTTCCTGCGGAGTGGAACTTGTTTTAGCTGGGCGTTTAATAATAGTGCTGTTGATTAGTTTGCCAATGGGGTGATTTGTCTAACGAATGGCTTTTTCAGCAGTTAGCTTATTTTAGAAATGGGGTGCTATTCTGATTTGGAGCTAACAAAGTGAGCTATAAAATTTAAACGAGTTAACCGATTTGCTAGTGACAAATTCTAATGCTAGGTTATAACCATGGCAAAAATTTCGGAATTGATCAATAATATTTAACAATTCGCGCATAATAAATTAAGGTAGATCCATCTCATTAGTCAGTATGTCATTTGTCGTTGATAACTCGGTTTACAGTGATCGGATTGTGGAAAAATAGGTATTAGCATCTCTGCTTCGTTCATAAGTAGTATAATAAAACATAGCATAGATTCATAGATTGATGGATTCATGGATTTTTGGATTTATGGATTTATGGTTTTTTGGATTCGTGGATTCATAGATTCATAGATTGGTGAATTCATGGATTCATGAATTCAGATAATTTTGGATTCATAGATTCATGGATTTATGGATTTATGGATTTTTGGATTCATGGATTCATGGATTCATGGATTCATGGATTCATGGATTCATGGATTCGTAGATTCATAGATTCGTAGATTCATAGATTCGTAGATTCATAGATTCATGGATTCATGGATTCATGGATTCAAAGACTCAAATATTCAAAAAATTCAAATCTTCGAAGTTTTAAAGAATGAAAGTATCAAAGTATCAAAGAATCATAGAATCAAAGAATCAAAGGATCAAAGAATCAAAGAATCAAAGAATCATCAAAGAATCAAAGAATCAAAAAAATCAAAGAATCAAAGAATCAAAGAATCAAAGAATCAAAGAATCAAAGAATCAAAGAATCAAAGAATCAAAGAATCAAAGAATCAAAGAATCAAAGAATCAAAGAATCAAAGAATCAAGGAATCAAAGAATCAAAGAATCAAATAATAAAAGAATCAAAGAATCAAAGAATCAAATAATCAAAGAATCAAATAATCAAAGAATCAAAGATTCAAACAGCAGCTTTTCAAATAAGGCGTTTTTGTGAAGTCGAAATGCTCATGAATTCAAAATGATCTTCGATTTTATTTTTTTTAAGTTCCAATTTGCAGCCGCACACTTCACTGTAAGCACTTTGCGCAAGGAAAATTCATCATTTTAAATGATGAAAAATACTTCATATTTTCGCACCTTAAATAAAGTGAAACTGACAACTACTATACCGACAACATTGAATCAACGCCCGACGATGTTGAATATATCAGCTCATCGAAGTGCGGGCGGAAAATTTTTGTGTGGGCAGCCATTTCTGAGAAAGGTGTTTCGGTGCATATAATCCGTCCAAACAAAGCTAAAGCGGTCGATGCAAATGTTTATATCAGAAAATGCTTGCCGCAATTGAAGCAATTCATCGAAAAGTAACACACTTGCGAAAAAATCATTTTTTGGTCGGATCTTGCAAACTGTCATTATTTGAAAAAACGTCAGATTAGCAAAATAGACAAAAGAAAATGATAAAACCATCCAATCGTGCCCCAAGCTCATCAAATTACAAATAGATGAATTTTACAATTTATAAAAAAAAATGAAATGCCATTAAGAAGAATTTTCAATTCGATGTTTTGTTTTCCAATGGCGTACACTAGCGTTTAGTCCAAAAAATGTCCGAGCACATTTTATATAAAATTTGAGGAAGCCGATAGTCACTATCGTAGATTTCAAAATAATACCCATTTTGTCAAGTTTGAGTACTTTGCCGAATCAAAAGTCGCCATTTTCGATTATGAAATGGCGTCAGGTGTCGATTTCCGTCATCTACTATATTTATGAGAGTTTTTGTAGTATATCTTTTTGATCGACTGGGGGTGTTTTATGTTTGGGTATTGGTTTTCGCAGTCTTGTATGAATATCAAGCTACCTATTTTTTGATTGTCCGTTTTTGGGTAGCCTTTTTCAAGGAAAATTATCTGTCTGTAACTATCCATGACAACTTTTGTCAACTACTTACCAACATCGTTCAGCTAAGCCCCATATTAGGGGCTTATATATCTTGAGGTGTGGGAAAATAGGGACAAGTTTGAATTTTTGTACAGATATGAAGCCATATTCCTATTGAAAATTTGTTATACGTGTTGCATAATGCAATGTCTGATTTGTAAAATCAGCTTGAGAACATGAAAAAATACTAATTATAAGTCCGCGTTTTCTAATAATTGTCTATTTCCGCAAAACGCGTTTTTTAAAGAAGCTGACCATGTCAATGATTCCAGTTCAATACTTCAACACAAAGCATGAAACCAACCAAATTTCATTTGTATGGGAATTGGTAGTGTCCTTGAACAATTCGTTTTAAAAAAAAACAATATTTTTGTAACTAGTGACGATTTTTGCAAAAAGTCCGCTTTTTTCACCTGAAATAATTCAATAAAAAATAATGGCATTGATATAAAAATTTAGACAAAAAAGGAATCGTTCAAGGACATGGCAAACGGCCAATTAAAAAATTGTAATCGATCGAAAAATCTTTCTGCAATCCCAGTCGTCGTAACAACGTTTTTGAAAAATATGATTTCGAATAATCGCGTTTAATATTTTGCTTGACGCGCCACCTAAGGGACCAAGTTAAAAACACTACAACTTCACTTCTATTGTTTGAAACATTATAAAAATTTTGAATAAAATTCTTAGCCCATTATTGCCCAACTTATTTTTCACGCGAATTACAAATTGAGTTTTCCGATCGGAAAAAATGATTCAAGTAAAATTATTTTTATACGCGAAGTAGCTGATATAATGAGGAACAACTAATGAAATTTTCAGGATCCTGAGATATCACGATCGCCGCGAATGAACTTTTCAACAAAATACAACTCCGAGACAATCGAGTTTTACTGTCGGTGCAGCGAGTGAACGGTCCAGCGTATCGAAAACAACGCACTGCCTACAAGTGGTCAATGGGTAGCGGTCTATGAATAGCTGTAACTCAAGTTGTAGTATTCCGATCTTAATGAAATTTTGAGAAAATTTGCCTCAGTGTATTTAATTTCAGAATATCTAATTCACAAAAAATCAATTTTTTCAACCTGGCAAAAATATGTAACACCTTAAGGGAAAATTTAATAAAAACAAAACATAAACACCGGTTTAACCACTCTAACTTCATTAAACGTATTCTGCAAGAGAATGGGAACAATATTAATTCATTGATAATGCCAATAACGCAGAACATTGCTTGAGTAATAGGAGTTATTCTTAGCACCTACTATATATAGTAGGTTGGGCAAAAATAGGTTATGAACTACACCTAAAGAGAAAAGAATTTTTTTTTCAGTTTTTTTTTACCGACCTCAACATATATAATCCCTTAGCCCTTTCCTGCTTATGGTGCCTATTGAGTACTATAACCTTAAACACCTATAACTTTTGGTTTCAACAAGATTTGTTTACAACAACAAGTAAACTTGATAACTGGGGCTGACACCTTCCACTCAATGTTGTTAGTACTACCAGTAGAACTGGAATTATTGCAACTGAATTGATTGGATTCCGTTGAAGCAGTGCTGCCAAGAACATTTTCCGCCAAAGGTGAAAAATGAAGTTTTGATATAATTTCGCTGTCTTGCAAAGTATTGAAAACTGATTAAACCTAGCTTGTAGCACTGCGAAAGAAGCAAATATCTTGACCAAAACAGGTTTCAATATAATGTCACTTAGTCCAGTCTGACTAACACCGACCATATGTTTTATTGTCATATTCATTGACTTACTTTTAGTCTCATTAATTAATTTAATGAAATTAAATTAACTAATTGTTCTTATTGTATTGAATGCTTTCGTTATGTTAACTATATTGCTTCATGAGTATAAAAATATTCTAGCTTGATTATTCACGTATACGGTGACAGGTTATTTTCTTTTCGTTCTTATTGTCTCCAATCTTGTTCTAGTAATTAGTATAAAAATTAGCGTCATCGGTTGCATATTCGATATACAAAGCTAGTCGTTTCGGGTATTTCGGTAATGCTTATTTTATACCGTTTAAAATGCACTTCGGTTAGCTTAACAACGCGCGCGAATAACGATAACATAAAAATCGGCACCTTATTCAATTGCACGCGAAGAAAGAAACCAATATATAATTGTCATTTTAATTGCTATATAAATATCAAAGTTTATACACGATGAATAATACTTGTATTATGAAATCTTCAATTAGGGTTACTGCTCCCTAATTCATCTTAGCTCCTCTATTCATCTCACCCATTTGAACACGTTAGTTAGAGCAGTATCTGCTATCTCTATTCAACGCATTAGCTTAAATGGTAGGATGAATAAGGGTACGTTGTACTCGACTTTTCGCTTCGCTCAAACGGGAGCATTTTACATTTTACAGGCAAATTTTTTACATGTACTTCTTCTTAGGTACGTAGCAAAGATAATGATACCTATTTAAGCGCAATCCAGTCACTATAAGTCGAGTTATCAATTAAATAATGTGACATACTGACTAATGAGATGAATAAGGGCACGTCTACCCTACATAGGTATTGCCATATCTATATTGACCAATGTCTCGAAACACTAAGGGTAATCGCTTTTCATGGTATTATATTGTTTTTGGAATGTCGTGATTTGCCGCAATAAAGAAAACAAGGAATAATTAAATCGTGAACATACCGTTAGATTCAATTAAACATGAGCAACTCTCCCGACTGTCGGCAGTCTTGAGCTGAAGTTATTTTTTTAATACTAACCAACCATTTCCAAATTAATTCAACAAACGATACATCTATCATAAATTCTCGGCAGCCGGCTGCCCAGAGCAATAAACACATGGTAACACCTCTGACAGTTGCATAGATTGTATCACTTATCAAGGTGAATCCAGATTTGTATGACACTTTACCCTACTAACAAAAAGTCCTTCCCGTGGCAAACGTGGAGATGCAGTGCTATACACGATCTCCATAACAACGTTTGCTGCACTAACATTCATTTCCTTCCCCGATGACTGTAAGGACGTGGCCGGCGCCGTTTTGGACATTGCAAAGTATAGAACTCTCGAAACGAGCACATTGAGAATGGATAGCTACTCCCAGGTCCCATTCGTTGATTCTCTGTAGAATTTCGCTTGTTCTGGTCAATCACGGAGTAGCAACTACGATCATCATGCTCATGCTCATTAATTTGTAATCTGATCTTTTAATATTTAACAACATAGATTTTTTTTTAAACTGATGAGATCGATCTAGCAAAATCGATTTCACTTCAACAACATTTGAGCACTAGAATGATGATGGTATTTTTTGTTGGTTGTTGTTGTTCTTTGGAGTTTATTTATTTGATTTTAATCCGGAGGGTCATTCGGCTGCTACATACGCGGAAAATTGTACGAAAGCTAGAGCTAGAGCACTTTTGTGGTAACTATTTTTTGTGAATAAATAACGTGAAGTTTCTTTGGCAAATACGACCAATATGTTGAGTTGATGATGATAAAAGCAAGAATTGTTTTATAAAATACATGAAAAACTTTGTAATACTTATTTAATATCTTTCGTAGTGATGGGCGTCTTGAAAAAAAAAAACTCCATCGATGTTTGAATTCACGGATGAAAAATATCGATTTTTCGAGGAAAATGGATTGACATGAAAAGGAATTTTGTAGGTTGATTACGAATCTATTTCACTAATAGAACGAACATTGTTTACAAAAATTGAAGGTACAAAATCAATTTCGTGAGATGATACCGAACCGATTTCGTAAATTGTACGAATTATGAAATAATTCGATTTTTGATGAATTAATTTCAAAAAATGCTTCATCTGAATACATGCAAATAACTCACATATTATGAGTTTTTAGTGCGTAAATATGTTGGTGATTCTTCGGAAAATGTCGTTCATATTACGAAAAATGTTCATTTAGAGTTCCGTATATTTCATTACAATTCGATTGACTAATGTACGCGATTCTCAATAAGCCTACGAAAGTCGCTTCGTAGTTTTAACGAAAAACTAGTAACAAAAATAAAAGCAGTTCCAAAGAACTATGAATGAATCGTTATATGTATGAACGATTCGTATGTTGTACGAAAGTTTTCTGTACGAAAGCTATTCGTAGTTGATTTACGAATATATTATCTGAGTGTACGTTATGCCCATATCTCGAATTCCATATTGCAGGGAATCCATTGAAATTCTCAAATAGTATCCCAGTAACAGAACATATTCTCAGAAAACCGGGCCCTCGAAAATCAAATGAATTCTTCTGCTTCCGCGTAAAACTGAATAAATTCCATAATACAAAAGTGTTCAAATAAGTTAAAAGTAGGATAGTTGTGGGTATTTTAGTTAAGAGAGGAGGCTGTAGAGGGGCAAAAAAATTCAGTAGCCTTTTTTCAGACTCCCGCTTATTGTACCATATAAGCTGTAATTGGGGGTGTTATAAGTTGCCACTAAGTATCGATTTCTAGATTGGAAAAGAGCTTTGAAATTTCATGAGTTGAAATTTGAAAGAACCTTTCAGAATTCAACCCACGAAATTTCAATGTTCTTTTCCCAGCTAGAAATTGACGCTTAGAACCCGGTCGGACACAGAACGGTTTAAAACAGTGGTTTTCAACCTTTTTCGTTTCATGTACCCCTTTCTGAATATTGATCCTTATGATGTACCCCTTTCTGAAAACTATTTACCATCATTACCTTCTCAGAAAAAAAATGATAATTTCCCAATTAGACCTGTTCCTGAGAACTCTTAGTAGAGATCTTTCCTTTGGGGTCTTTCTCGTTCATTACTCGGTCGTTACAACATTCACTACTAAACTCTTTATATAATATTCTAGTAAAACAGTCGGCTTTCAATATGTGCTAGAAAATTAGTGCAACGTGCTACAGTGACGTTATAATAATCAAAAGAGAAATTAAACAAAGAGCGGCTCTCAATGTTACTACGACCTTATCTAATTTTTCTCTAGAAATATTTTTTCAGAAATAATAAAAGAAGATTATGTGAACTGTGTACACGCCTGCGACCGCCGGAAGGTTAAACAAGAAATGGCTTATGAAATACTTGCTTAACAAGAGACACCAACTCTGTATAGACGATTTTTGCATAGAACAATTGCTACGATCTGGTTGAGCACAGAATCTTTCCTGGTTTGGGTTCGAACATACAGCGAGTGACTTATGAGATCAGCGCCTTTTCCTCTGAACTGCCAATGCTACCTGTCAATTAAGTGTGAAGTGGCCGGACGTCCCGGATTAGGCGGGGCAGACGTGGATTTCAATGACTTGTCCCGCATGGCCAGACTTCCCCAAAAGTGTCCCGCCTTTTGCAATATACTTATTTTTAAACGAAAATACGCATATTGTTCATTTATATTGTATAAAACAGTTTTAAGTCGTTCTACCTAATCTTAGAACAACGTGGGGAAGTGTAGATTTAGTCAATTTAATCAGATTCATGCGGTTCTTATGCGGACTGCTAGTATGGGTGAGTTTATGAATCTTTGCGAAGAGTGCCTTAGTCTCACTAAAGTTTTGGAAGTATCAAAAAGTAGGTGTGTTAAGCTCGTCCCGAATTCATACTGAAAACATCTAGTCACTTCAATTAAGTGTGTAGTGCTACAATGTTATAGCATTTCTACATAATTAAATGTTACATTTTTGGAACCGGTGAAATAAGATATACAAAGTATGTATATCCAAAAGTCAAGACCTGAACTCGTAAAACAGTAAATATTGAGCTCAGAACCGATGCAGCTTGTGCTGAAGTTTCCTGTTTGCAGAAAAAAGAGAACCAACAGTTGCAGTTCACTTTGGCTTGCTTACCCGAAGAAACAAGCAGGCTGCAAGTCGTTACGACGGGATACGTAGGGTATCCCAACAAAAAGAAACCAGGCAAAAGAAAAGAACAAAAATCCGACCCGAATCTATCGTACACTACCACTACTGATGGCAGCGCTACCCCCGTTCTAGAAATGCCACTTGTACCACATTGCCCTGACATTTCTTAAGGTGGTAGTAGTGTGGCATCCGCGTCGCGTGTTCACACAATTCAGACTGCAAACGGTGCTCGGTGTAGTGGTGAATTTTTTCAATCTACCAACATACATACCTACGGAGACGGACTGTCAGCCAGGCAGGCATGCAACCGGGCGGTTTGTTATGCCGTCTGCTGCATCATATTGTGCAGGTTGCAGCAATTTATGCACGCGATGGAATTGTTTTCTTATTCGCGATTCAAATAGTTCGAAAGTGTAAATTATTTTATTTAATAAAACTTCTCCAACACTGTCAAGCATTTTCGCTGCACGATTTTTATGAGTTTTGGTTTAGAGACAAATCCTCTTCAAATATGCATAATTTGATGTCCGCACATGTTTTACATTTCTTTAAGAACCGGCCAATATTCGCGTAGTATGCTGCTGCTAAATTTGGGTAAAAGGTATTGTTTCTTCACCAAGGAGAAAATTGTTCAAAGCCACGTTTTTGGAGCTAGCGTCAATCCTGCGCTAGCTTAGTCCAGTCACTAAGTTAGTGTCGGATTCTGATGAGACGAAGTCGAAACGCAAATTCCATAACTAATTTGATATTTTGTCAAAAGTCAGTCTACCTCTACAAAAACTCGTTGGACATTCGACAATAATAGCTCAAAAACTGAAATAAAAACTGATAGTACCATCGCCAAAGGATAGTAATATCGCTCAGAGTTGGAAACCAAAAATATATTTGGGTGAAATCTTTTGTGTCGTCAATTAGCAAACAACGCCGGAATTTGTAATAAGAGTTTGCAAACTTTCATAACCAGTAACAAAATTAAAAATCCAATCTTGTCAAAATACCAACCAGTGTTTAATTTTCTCACCCATTAACAATACCTACTCCGGCTGCGAAAACCGAACAGCGAAATTGAGATTGAAATCACCGTATCCGTAGCAGAGATGCAATCACGCACACAGGGTTGCCAGGTGAGTGTGGACAAACAAGAGAAAAAGATTGAGTGGTTGCCGGTTGTCAATATTTAATCAATGATTCCGATTGTTGTTGACACTTCGGAACTGATTTCCGACCCCTGCCGACCACTTGATTGGAAGCAGACCCCTTTTTGGCACCACTGCCGCTGTACTGATTTGGAGCGGGGGAGCTCCAAGATCTCTGCACAGTTGTAAAATATGGAAAACCGGTTTTTGCAACGAATTCGATACATTGCATCGTACTCTCCTCCGTAGTTGTTGGGTTTCTTCTTTGATGATACGCAGGCATTGTAGTTGGAAGGTGAGAATGCATCTCAGAAACAGAGGAGAGAAGGAGAAGTCATGGAGCGACACCCTCGTCGGGGTGTTTGCAGAATGAAAAATAAAACGGAAACAAGAAATGACGGACAGGCGCACTACGGTAACACCGACCGGACCAGTCGAGCAAGTTTTAATGCGACTCCGGCTGGTTTTGGCAGCTCGCACAACATACATGTGAGTAGCAAAGGAGACGACAAACAGAAGACTGGGATGATAAGGGCAATATGCATGCACGCACACAAACAGAAACGAAACGCGGGTTGGATGAAGACAGCGTTGCCGGATTTACGGTTGATGATTCCTAAATTTTGAATGAAAATATTTTCGTTCCACCGTTCTATCATCTCTGGCAACACTGGCCTCGCACACTTATCCATTTGAACAAAAATAAACTGCGACCGAAAGAAATGGTAAACAGAATGCCTTAACTTAGTGATAATGATAAATGGAAAGCAAGATTGATAAAAACTAAAAAACTAAACAAACCTTTTCGTGTAAAACCTAGAACCTCTCGGTCTTTCCATTTTCAAGGATGGTAAACAATAAACTCATATGGGAAATTAGGTAACACATAAGGCCACACAAAAACACAACCGGATTAATTCAGAAGAAAAAATCAATCAATCAGCAATACCCGAAGCTGCGCTGTGATGTGAGTTATGGCACACTGTAAGGTTCTCGGTTATCCTTGCGAACTCGACCAGAGTCAGAGCGGAGGGGCGGTAGTCACTGTATGTAGTCTTCTTTTGTTCACTTTCTGGTGTGGGCGCCTGGCTGTTCAACGCAAAGGATTTTGAGACACTGGCGCTTGTAGGGAGTAAACTGATTTCCCATCACATTTACTTCTTCACTATTTAGGCACTGCACTATTCCTGCGTCGTTTCAAGGATGTTGGATCAATATTCCGAATATATGACACACTTTAACACTTTTCGACTTTTCGTAGCTAACGCACAGGCGCTGCCGTTATCCAATAATCCTATGTGGGGCTAATGGAGATCCTGGTTCTCTGATGCAATGAACCAACATCAAACTTCACAAATTTTCACAAGCAACTCTCGCTCGCTCCTGGGAAGAAACTCCGTACAAACCGACAGGAATTGTTGAAACGAACTGAAAATCCAACTTCTCGTGTCTCGTTTAGGCTGCCGTAGGCCTTTGATGCCTTGCGCGCTCCTCCACCTCAGCGAATGTATGGTAAAGGCACTAACACTACCGTCGTTCCGATCCGGACCAACACCACCAGCAACCCCAGGTCAAATTTGCCCCAGCCAACATGAAGCATACGACGAAGCATATAATATAAAAACCCACGTCAAGGTAGACCCTGTTCCACTACCAACCATGCGCGCATGCGTATCAATGCAACGCAAACCTACACACATACGCATCGTATGTCAAACAATACGAGGGATCGTTTTTCCTACCTTCAGAATACCGAGAATAACCGCCATTGGCATCCGTAAAGCGGGTCGTTGCGTCCTACTCCCGCCAACGGCGATCACCATTTTATTTATGTAATATATAACCCACCGACCCCACGAGCCCGAAAAGGATGACTTGATACATATAGGCAACCATCCGACATCTGGCGCAGTCTCACAAACACACACGGCGCGCAGCAAAAAAGAAGTAAAAATTTCAATAGCATTCCTACCCCTCCCGCAACCAACCGGGAACTGGAAACACAGCAAGCAATTCGTTTTTTTTCTCTTCATTTTCTCAACCGACCTCCTTCGCTACAACCAACCGCACCACTTCTCACATTCAAACGACCAGCACCCCACAATCATGTTTCATGTTTCGAACGATGAAGTTAACCCATCCATTATATCATCCATCTCGCTTTTACTGCAGGCCTGCCGTAACTATCTCTCTCTCTTTTCTTCTTTCCGCTCACACCCGTACTGCTCCCATCCCTGACAACAACCACTGAGCCCGGTTTGGGTGCTATGCGCATAAAACAAAACAACTTCAACTGCGGTAAACATAAAACATATCAAATCGTGGTCCCCCACCGCTTCGATCCCGGTCCCGCTCCAGTGAGCAGCAAACTGAACCCCATCCGCACGCAAGCCCGGATTCGAATCGGTATTAATTTTTCAACATTTCGCCTGTGCGCTGTAGTACGGTTGGCTTTCGTTCGTTGTTTCTTCCTCGTGGCAGTAGTTGGCTTGTTGGTTGGGATAGTGGGCAAACGTAGGTGATTTTGGCTAAATTTAGTCACGGTTGAAAATTTACGATGCGAGCTTTGCATAAATGCGAAATACATTTCTCCGTATTAGTCATCGATTATCGACACATTTTTTCAGCTACACACCAAAACAGAAAACATACCGGTACCCAAGTAACCAATAAGCATTATAACGTAGCCTAATATCTGCTTTAGATTCACATATAATGCAGTCTTATAGAGCTGTGAAGCCCTAAATACTTATACAATGCTGGTATTATGCCAGAAAAGGCAAAATAAAGTGCTATTACTGTGCAGAGATTGACAAGTCGTTTCTGCAGTACTAATGCTATTATATAGCACCAGCGCACAAATGTCAAATTTTAAAGCCTTATATTAGCATTACTAATGCTATTAAAAGGCTTCAGCTGGCTGTCATTGTCCGCCATGGTTTTAAAACCATTTCTTATATTTCCTTTCGGTATGATGAGCAAAAAGGAAAAAAATTAAAATAAAATGTTCTGTTTAAAACCGTAATTGTCTCTCTTCTAAAGCATTGTAATGAATATCCTTAATGGGTTTTCGTTCTGACATGATATGACAATTTTACGAAAATTACCATTAGTAAGTCTCCAACTGAGGTACCTTACCTCGTCCTTCACGGTAAGTGCGCTGCGTTTTCTCCCAGGACTATATTGCATATGCTCGATTGAAATGAAATATGCCGAATATAATCTTCAAGAAGAGTTGCATAACAAATAAACCCACAGCATTGCAATAGCATTATATCGGCTTTTATTTGCTCTATAATGGCATTAAATGCACTTGTAAAGCTTACATGCTTTAAAGATCCTTGAAGCATGTACGCGTTATATCAGCTTTATATACGCATATAGAGCAAGCGATAATGCTATATGTCGGCTGTGAAGTTATGCATTATTGATGCTAATATAGAGTTTTATTGCATTGTTTATGCTGTAATGGAGTTTCAATGCAACATTAGTGCAAATGTATAGCCAATATAGTGCAATGGCTTAATGCTTATGGTTACTTGGGTATGGAGTACAATGACACCATTTTTGTGGTGACTATCTTCTTCTTCTTCTTCTTCATGTTCTAGTTATTTTCGTCGGCCATGGACCGGGGACCAACGGTCTTACTTCCCTTCCGAAGGAAAGCGTGACCTCAGATTTTTTTCGTCTCAGAAAAATCTCAACAACCCCTCGGTTGGTATTGAACCCAGACCAACTGGGGTGAGGGGCAGTCACGTTCACTACTCAACCACCGGCGCTGCCGTGGTGATCATGCTCCAACGAAAACATATTTACACAGTTTGAGACTCGGTGCCCGAATAGAAATAATTCTTACAGTGTATAGGTCGAATTATACACTTCCATTCCCGTTATAATTATCATAAACTATATAATTCGTTTACAATACAACGATTCAAAAAAATATAGTAGTATCTTACATAACAGTTTGTAGATTATACGAGTTAATGTAACGATAATCTGAATGGTAAATGCAAAATATTTTATAATTTAATTTATCATTCGTTACTTATACAGAATATAATTATCATTCATTTTATAAGTATTGTACAGTGCTGTTTGAAATAATAGCAGCGCAAGCGTTTTTTTAGTATGGTGATTTGGCTTTGAATATATTTTTCATGTTTGCATCGTAAATAGTGATAAGAATTCAGTTCCTGGTGGTCGTCTAACCTACTGACGGCTACCTTTCGATTTTAATAATACCACTTTACTATCATCAGCTCACTAAATGGTACGCCACTTTTCGACGGTCCACTTGGCGTGAAATTCGACAAAGTTCAGACGATTGTGAAGGTGCCGTATTGTGAGTAATGGTACTTTTCTCGGACTTCCCTCGTGCAAATTTGTCTTAATCAATCGTTTTCTACTCGTTGACGTTGCAATAGAATGTTCCAGGTCTTTCTAGAATTCTCTCGAAGACATAAACCAATATTGTTTTGCCATCCGACCCATCAGTTTGTTTAGTTTGAGCGGATGTTGTTCGCTATCTACCGCTAGTTTCACATTTGTTTGTCCAGTGCAATACATTGTGTATCTTTGTGGCAGAAGACTGTAAAAGTTCCCGAACTTCACGGTATGCTTTGCCACTAGCATTCAACCGTTTGATGAGATTTCGCTCCTCGACTGTACAGTGCCTCGAACGACCCATTTTCGTGAAATACTACAATATGCAAACTTATAGTTTCGGGTTAATTGTAAGCATAGGAATACTATTCCGAACAAAATAAATTGACTAAACTGAAAATCTCGGAAACTTTAGCGATTCGAAAACCTTTTGTGGTAGCGCTGCTATTTTTACGAACAGCTTTATATCGACTTTCTTCCGAAATGATAACTGTGTATCGTAAACAATAAGCCAAGGATTCCAGATGGTGGCGTGTTCTACTCTTCATACTATAGGTCACTTACAAAAACATATGTTATTGGAGAATAGAACGTATAGGAGTATTTTACATTAAACTCGAAAAATATTTGCGCTGCTATTTTTTCGAACAGCGCTGTATAATACGACGACTTGAAAAACACAACAGAAAAATTCTCCACAACTATTAATGGAAGATATATGTTATAGTTACGTTTACCGTTGTGATGAACAAATAATCGCTTATAATTAGCAGTGCGATTCCCTATATATTTTAGATTACCGCATCAGAAAATTTTGTTATAAGGAGTATACCATCAGTGCATTAATAATATTCTTCTGAAACTCATAATACAAATTTTAGAATGATTATTACACAAAAATAATGTTTGCTACTGTAACTGCATACAAACTCTTTATACTATTGCAAAGTGTCTTTTTGTTTATTTATATAACTGATGAATTGAAGCTCACGCAATAATTTATTATAATATAAACTAGCGAAAATGTAGAGATCGGTTTGATATAATTTGCTTAAAGTAAACATTAGACACCATAAAATGTTTTTATAATATTTGCCTGGGAATAGTAAAGGTATTTAAAGGATGTAGTGCAAGAAAACTAGAGCTAATATCATAGTCAAAATCTGCATTTCGAGTAGATATGTAAAAATAATCAATAAACGATTTACCAAACAGTAACATTTTGTGAAAGGAATTATTGGTTATAAAGACCAATTGCAGCAACACCTAAACTAATATTCTGGAGTTTGAAGTGAATTTCATGTTATAATGCTATGAAAATACAAATTTCTTTTAGAGGCGTTGTTTAAAAAGGTGAACATATTTTAATGAAAAAGGCATTCTAAGGTACAACCAAATTTTTTGAAAAATTCCATGCAAATTGAAAATAGTCGGAATAGAAATGATATTTTAATTCGATGTTATGGCGATATTCGCTATCATCATATCGATTTATTTGGTATCAAAAATCTGGACGATCGTAGATCAATATGTGGAAAAAATTATTTTGGCTAGATCGCGGTAATAGCTCAATTGGATAAAGCGGCAGTACCGTAATATCATCTTCGCTTCTTCTCTAGCAGACGATGTTCAATTAAGCGCCTCCTGTATATCGATAGAATTAGAATCATTCTTCTATGAGTAAGTATTATACAAATGCAGATGGCATTTGTAAAGTTCTCCATATCTCTTCATTTCAAAGAAAACATACATTGTAAAAAATTGAATAAACAATAACCATTTCTGGTATGATTCAGCTATGATTCTCAAGATAAATACGAAGCTTGATCAATATAATGTGAGTGTGTATAAAAACCTGCTTTATTGGCAAAGAATTTGATAATGTCGATAAAACAGTTTAATATGCACACTCAAATTATATTGATCAAGCTTCGTATTTATCTTGAAAACCATAGCTGAGTCATACCACAAGTGGTTATTGATTAATCTATTTTTTGAAATATGTTCTTGTAAAAAAGGGATGATTCCGATTGTTGTTAGGCCACTGAATGATTTAAAGCAGACAAATCGAACTGCGGACAGTTTTATTTATCATTTTAATTTGCATTTTATTATAGACTCAATCATTAGACAAAAAAAATTATGATAAACTAACGATTCCTTGAATCATTGCTCGAAAAATATGTACGAGAAAAAAATACATTTTTGAATGGTACTTAACAACCTATTCAGTGTATCGTCAGAACTCCGAATATCATCCTTACGATTCGTGGTGTCATTGGTTTATGATAGGTTTCTACGATAGCAGTAACAATCAATGAAAAGTGCTTAATAATAACAAAAATGATTTATAGTAACGTTAGTGTATGATACCATTCTATTCGGGCGACTATAGCAAAATGTTTAACGTTGAACTACGGTTAAGTTTAAAACGCTTCCCGAATAGAACTTTACAATAGCATTTACCCTACAAACAATCATAAAACAATAAATAGTATAGTTATTAATGTTTCAACATTGTTCGACGTAGAGTTCTCGCAATAGATTTATAATAAAATTTGATATAACAATCAATTTTACTGTTCAAAAAAAACTCATACCGTAAATTCACATTAAATTAGACTGTTTTCGAGAAAAATACATGGAGCAAAATCGATTTTTTTAAGGTTCAGATACATAACTACCCCCCTTTTCTACTGTAAAAGTCGATTATACATTAACATTTACTGTAGAAGCGTTAAAGCCTCTTGTTTTTGTATTGTAGCATAACACTAGAATTTACTGTAAATTATTGTAAAATTACTGAAATGTCACAGTGAAAATCATGGTTTGTTACTGAACATTTCTATTCGGGTTATAATGTAGCAATTTATCAACAAATTCTCTAAATTTTTGCACATTTCGCTTCTAAAACTGGATTCCAATAGATAAAACTAAGGATTGTGATATTATGGCATTTCCATACAGAAGTTAAAGCTTCCTAAATCTACACTCAGGCAAAACTTATAGCGAAATTAATAAGATTGATCGTATGATCCCTCAAAAAGTAACACGACTGTGACTGTTTTCATATGATTAATATGAAAAAATACGACGTTTATGGTTATCTTAACATTTTATGAATTATTCCATGTGTCACCTGTTTGAATTTCATACGAGCATCTTTTAGTTTTTAATAAACATAAGAAAAATGTACAATATTTTCTAATGAACAATCAAAGATCATATCATAGCAAACAGATTTGACAAAATAAATGACGCTTCATAAGATTATGGTATGATTTACATACGTCTTACTTGAGGCTAAAAATATACGATTTTCTTATGAACTTCACTATATTATTTGGCTGAGTGTGGGAGAATAGACACCCAGCATGGTATGTTGAGCAATTCCGGGTAAAAGCTGACAGCCATAAAAATAGAGTACGACATTTTCAATTTGAATGAAATTTGGCACATGTTCTGGATAGGGAACATACTGTAACTATCTCCGGTACATAATCCCTTCTATCCCAATATAAGGGCAATTGTACTTTTTGACATATGTTGCTAAAAAAATTGTGAAGAAATATTGAAATTTTATAAAAAGTACACACTGGAAAAAAAAGATTATTCAAAGAAAATAAATTTTACGAACTGCCAATTTTCCACCGCACGATTTTTTTATATTTTTGGAAAATGTTAGAGTAGTGAGACAATAAATATGGTTCGACAGAGACGCAGTAAAATTGAAGAAAAGTTTTATGAATAGAAACTATTCCAAATTTAGTGTTGTCGTGTAAATAAGTGAATTTGCATATAAAAAAATTCTTCAAGTTATTTGCAATCAGAATGCTCATAGTGAGAAACTCGCCCATTTAGTTAGTCGTTATTCTCTATATGCAAAAATAAATTTTACACGTTGTACGAGATATTCTTCTCAACTCTCTTTTTAACAACTTCAAATTGACTCAATAGGTCGATAACAAAAAATGGTTAACAAAAATGGTAAAAATATCATTATTGTGGTTATTTAAAAGATCTTATATGACAAGAATAATATGATTGTATCTATTATTTATTTGTTTATTATTTGTTAGATTGCGATGTGAATTCAGTGAATTGAAAATTAAGATAGCCAAATAGAAGAGTGTGAAATATAACTTCCACTAACCTTGGTATATGAAACGTAACGTACACAACTTGCTTTGGAAAAGTAAGCGAAGCATCAAACAAATCAATAATCCAGATTGAATACGATAATCACTTGGATAGATTTCTATTACCGAATTTACAAAAATCTGAATATTTTTTTCTACAATAAGAAAACCAGAAAAGCAAAATAAACATATAAACTTGAAAAAAAAAAGTTGAAACAGACTTAATCTCAATGCGAGCTTTCCTCAACCTGATAGAATACTGTAAAAACACGTTTACTTTGAAAAATAACAAGGCTTGTAGAATTCGTTTATTTTCGGCACTGCATCGCACTGCAATGAGGTTTCATATTATCATTAGAGTGGGACACGGTTGCATGAAAAAAATAAAATTTTGCTCCGAGTAACTTTTTGGGTCCCATTTAGCTCCCAGAACAACTCTGCAAATTTTAAGCTCGATTGGTGAAACTATATTTTTGCGCCCACCGTTTAAAGTTTACATGGGATTTCGTATGGGGAAATCGTCTTTTGAAAAATAATTCGTCCAAGAGTCGCCCGTTACCTCCTAAAAATAAATAGATGTCTAATTTTAATAGGAAATTTATTAAAGAAACAAAGTCTAGAATACCGCGAAACGATCTGATGCTTGTGGAACAAGTTATTAGTAAAAAACCGATTGATGCCCTGAAGATCGATAAAAATTTCACTTTGCATAGCACCACTGCTGCTGACGATCAAATTATATGCAAAATTTGTAACTTTCTCTAATTATGTTCAAAAGAAGCCTGAATTAATCCCTCAAAACTATTCTGAAGTGGGCAAACAGTACAGATAATTGATTTAGACACATTTGGAGTAGACCAAAACAAAATTTTTAATAATTGGACAACCAACAGCAGTGGTGCTAGAAAAAAATGAATATTTTATCAATAGTCAGAGCATCAATCGGTTTCAGCTTAATAACTTTTTTCTGAAGCGTCAGATCGTTTCGTGGTTTTCGAGACTTTGTTTCTTTGTTAAATTTCCTATAAAAGCCACATAACGGTTTATTTTTAGGAAGCAATGGGCGACTCCTGGAGGAATTGTTTTGTGAATGTTCATTTTCCCATACAAAATCCCATGTAAACTTTAAACAGCGGGCGCAAAAATATAGTTTCAGGGATCGAGCTAAGAATTTGCACAGTTGTTCTAGGACCCAAATGGTACCTAAAAAGTTGCTCGGAGCTGGAATGTAATTTTTGTCCCACCCTAATTATCATATTTTGGTCATAAATTGTCTAAAACCATGAAAAACCATTCTTCATCACTTGTTATCGTATAAAAAAGCTTAAAAACATGTGAAATAATTTTGACCGTGGATTTGATACAGTTACGCCACTGTGCGTTGTACGAGAAATTCTCCTCAACTCACTTTTTAACAACTTAACTATTAAACATACTATTTTCTAGTTGTAAAATAAAAACTTTTTTGTTTAGAAGTCCAATAATATAATATTTGAGCTTTGCATATTGCCTTTCTCATATGAAAAACGCTATGCAATCTCTCTGAAAATCGAAAGCTTAGCCGGGGCTTGCAGGGCCGAGTCTTACATGCCATTCGACTCAGTTCGCCGAGATCGGCAAATGTCTGAGTATGTGTGTGTATGTACGCATGTGTCAAATAATGTCACTCACTTTTCTCAGATTTTCTCAGACATGAATTTGAGTTATATTCAAATGAAAGGTGGAATATCGCCATAGGCTGCAACTGATTTTTTTTGGATCAGAATCCTGGTTCTGGAGTTATTGGTTGAAGAGAGCGGTCACACATCAAATTCCCATGTAAACCAGTAATACCCTGAATTAAGCAGACATTACTTTCTCCGGAATGGCTAACTCGATTTTCACAAATGTAGTTTCAAATAAAATGTGTAGTATCTTTACTAATTGCTGTCGCCTTTTATTTAGAATGGTGTTATGGTTCCAGAGTTATGAGTTGCGATCACACCTAAATTCCCTGTACCTTCTTACAATTCTCATATAGAAAGGTTATGTCACCACTCTGAAAACCGTCTACCTAATCCCCGCAAAATTTTATTTAGACTAAAATAGATTTTCTATATTTCAACAGGGGTGGTGTGCGGCGGGGCGTTACTCCATCCCTCACATATCATACCACTCTTTCCTATCCACTCCTCCACCAAACCTCCCTCAGATCCAACCCCATCACACCCCCTTCAGACCACCACTCCATCCCACATCACAACAGGTATACCAAAATAAGCTGGGGGTGTCTCAGTTGAGGGCAATTCACACCCCTCACACACCCACCCCTGCATAACAAAATAAGTTAGCAGCTGTACTAATGCCGATTAAGCTAATTAAATACATATTATATTTTTTGTTTCAAGTGGCCAAACACAAATTACGTAAGTACGTATCTTACAAATTCTTATCTGAGGAGAGGGAAGGTTCGTGCTTTCTTACACAATATCATAGAAAAAGTATGTAAAATGAAATCAATAAGAAAAATATTATTTTCAAAGGAAAAGAAACTATTTCTAATTTTTACTATGAACCTTTTGAATATCAAACAAAATGAGCATATATTTGTACATAATGGTCAAGGAAAGGCGGACCTGGAATTGGAGTGTGTTTGCAGCGGCTGAATATGATTGTTAACTTAGTTATGGAATTTTGTTGATTGTTGCCAACAGGTCAGGAGCGGCTTAATTGTGGATGGTTTTGGATGCAGTTACAGCAATTTCTTGGTGGTACATTGTTCTGATCGGGATGCCTTACAAGTCAGGAAGTGTTGATACCCTTCATGTTGTTAGGCCAACATCCTTTTCAAACTTTCACTTCAAACTCTTAAGGTATCCGAAAAAAATTGCTGTCATGTGATTGTCAAAGATCGTGTAGGCCGAATATTTCCATAGTGAGAACCGTATTTTACTTCAAGAAAATTTGAAGATGGCCGTGCCGGAGCTACGCATATGATAAGCGGTTGTAGTTGGAATAAATCCACGCCAGAAGAGGTTATAAATTAATTTGAGTTGTACATCACAAGTATATAGATTCAAAAGTGGAATATAACGAAGCAGATTAGGAGGATCAAATCGAAGTTTCTGAATATCTCCAAAAGATTATTCTGAAATTTCTACTGGGCGAGATTAGAATGCAAATAAAATTACTGCAGATGATTACAGGTAAATTTAATCCTGAACTTTCTTGCAATAATTCTATAAGTATCGTTTTTGTATTCTTATTATTTAATGAATTAGCAATATGATTTTTGAATTACGAAAATCATGGTAAAATCTTATGTAAGTGGAGGGGGAGTTCACCAAAGACTTACGAACTCTTATCTGGGTGGGAAGAGGAGGTTGAAAAGTTCTAAAAAAACCTTACGTACAAGTGTTTCAGCTTGGACATGTAGCTTAAGTTCGTGGCTGATGAACGTATGTATGAGGGACACCACTTTTTCACTTAAACTGCCACAACAAAGTAGCAAAACGCACCAGGGCACACCGGAGTATTTGATTTAAAAAACTGGCCGAAATTATCTTAATTATTTGTTCGTAGCTGAAATTAATATTCAACTAATATTTTATATAAAATAATTTGAAGGTTTGTAATTATATACAAGTGCAACAAAAGCTCTCTGGCCAATCATAGATATACCTTATCTATTATGTAAATAATATATATTTTTACATTTTTTTTCTTTTTAACGACATTCAATTAGCTAGAAATTACTGAGTTGGGAAGGATATGAAAATTTGAAGCCATAGTGTTCAAGTGAGTTCACATATTGTATGTCCATAGGTTTGGTGTTCAGCTATTTTAGTTATTAAGGTTTCGGTTGATAACAAGCATGTTTAGCAGATTTTAAGATACAATAACCAGGAAAGACATGCCTGCTTTTGGAATTATCTCGTATTGCCTTCTAGTTTAGTTCGCCTCACCAAATATGAAAAGATCTATTTCGTGAGAAAGTTTGTTAGTTCTTTTACAGGTCTAAAATTTCAAAGCGTGGTTGATTTCAATGGCATTCCTGGACACTGTGAAATAAACTTTATAATCTTGGATGCAGCTAGATTGCCTGCACTACGTGGACTGATCTGAACTGCATATGATATTCAATAAGATGAACAATTTCCTTAAGAATCTAAGTTTATTTTTTTCTTCTGCTACATTCGCTTCCTTCGCCCAAATAAATGTGGGACACATTTTTCACTTAAACTGCCATAACAAACGAACAAAACAAAATACTAGGGTTTCCAAATTTTGCGAAGCAACGTTAATTAAGCTTTAAGATAGACCCTGAAAATTTGGTGCAGTTTGTTTGAATAGAAATAAAAGCTATCTTTAAACAGGGCGAACGTATGAATGTGGAACACACTGTATTACATCGGATTGGCTTGTAAAATCGACCCAAATTGTGCTGGTCTCATCCGCAAATCAGAACTTTGTTTCTTGCTGAACGTCACGCTTGACAAGTTGTTTACCATTGACCAGAAGTTGTTTTCCCTTTTGGATCTAGCGTTAATCTGGTGCTAAATCAGCGCCGGTTTCCGATGCGACAAAGTTGAGGCGCAATCATAAGCTTGCAAAGATATTTGATTGTTTTAGGAAAAAAACCTAATTTATTTTAAATTTTTGCAGATTTGCAGAATCACTTGGTGGTTATTTGTATGAAAAAGGAACACAACACATGAGCACACATTTCCCCAAATTTATTAGAACTTTTGGAGGATTTTCTCGAGCTTCATAGGATCTCGTTGAAGTTCTAGAACATTCCTGCATTTCTGAAAATCGTTAGAATGGCTTGAAGTTCGTAGAAATTCCCAGAAGACTTTCATGAAGATACGTTTTTATGAATTTCTTGTGAGACCATAGGGCAGAAAAAGTTTTTGTATATTTCACTGGTACAATAATAACAGTACAGTTTACCACCTAATTAGAAAATCATGTCAATCTAAAAGTAATTTTGTGACCCAATGGTTCCGCAAATCATTTCGGGCAGGACGACTGTCATACTGGAGAAATAACAGATCGAATTATATCTGATATCTTCTAAGTAATTTCTGGATATTTTAAGTACTTGATTTTATGTAGTATGAAATGGAAAACAACATCGTAACTGAAACGAATAATCTGTCTCGAATGCATTTGAAGTTACATAACAACATAATGAGGAGTCCTTTTAATCGTAAAATATCTTACTACTGACGACTTTCACCTCTTTTGCCCGTACATTAGACTCAGTAATATTTCTTCCTTTTCCTATATCATTATGTCCGCCGGCGCTGTCATAAGGTGAGCAATTTATGTTATCGAATGAGTTACTAGACATGGTTCAACCTTCCATCTATTCAACCAGCCTTGCAAACTTTTACGAAACCATCATCATCGTTCGACGAAACACTAACCATTAATGTAAGCAACTTTCCACCCAATGATTTCTGTGACAAGAGTGTTTATTTTAAGTCTCTTTATGGTTCATATCGCCAAAAGAATATTTTTCAGCACCAGCAGGCCCTGATTGATTTTGACTCCGTCCTTAAAACTTTCACCGGTGGGTTGAGTTTTTTTAGGTCGCTCCGAATCAACCAAATCTACCAGCTACAACTTTCAGTATATGATTGATTGCTTTTACCCGATTGGTCAGATTCATGGTAAAAATCGCGTGATCCATCGCAGTCGAAGCGACCGCTGGTACTTGTGAGCCCAATATAACCATCGCGTAAGCATCATTTTCTGAAAAAATAAGAATTTCAGTCAATTCAACAGGAACAATCTGATTATGGCAATCCTGATACACTTCTTATTCAGATTAAAAGCGAATGGTTTTTGATTAAAACAAAACGTTAGCATTTTCTCAGCATTCGAATGAAAGCAAAACACAAAATACATTTTTTGAACTACCAATTATAGCAAAGCTTCAAAACTTTGTTTCGGTTTTAAATTTTAACATACAGGTAGATTTTTTTGTGCCAAATATAAGCACAATAGAAAAAGAACTACTTAAGTGTAAATTGCGGTTGAAAGTTAGGCGTATTATATTTTCTTTTTTAATTATTCAAAACCCACATTTTGAGTACACATAGTAATTTTGTTTGTTTCCTTTGTACTCGCGTATTTTGTGCAGAGCAATAAATCGACGCAATCAATTTTCTCGAGATTGATAATATTTTTTTAGTTCCAGCAAATCAAAACATTTGTTGACATCAGAAATTTTTTCATTAATTCAGATAAAATTATATCTTAGAAAATATGCCTTCCATTTATTGATAAATATAGCATTTTCAAGATTGCAAAGCATATTTCAGGGTAATAAACGTTTTAGAAATTTCAATTAGTGAGATGGATTGCCATTCGATTTCATTTCATCAGAATCCGATACTAACATAGAGCTAGATTAACCTAGCGCCAGATTAACGCTAGCTCCAAAATATGAATAAATTCATATGTGATAAAATAAAAACAATACAAGTTCTAAACTACAGTTTCGCAACATACAAAATTCTGCAAATTATTAAATAGCATCCAATTTCAAATACCTAGTACTAAAAAAAGCAAATGATGCTAGCCAACATAGCCAAAGAGAAGAATGGTAAGTGAAACGATCAAAATAATAATGATTAAACCAAAGCCATTACTCAGCATAATATCAAATGCTCCATTTATTAAAACAATTTTTATAATAAATTATAATTATGCAAGAACAAATCGAAAATTTTGAATTTTCGTACAGAAAGAATCAACATTATCAGTCAATTGATTTTATTGTAAAATTTGTACTGCTCTGCTACCCCATGTTCACAAACTCTATTAAATTTTGACCACAAGGCTCCACATCATCCCACTATTCCGGCCGTCTTCTTATTCTTCCCCCTTCTACCGATCGATTCCACTGTCAGTGACGGGTCGATCTCATCGTTTGTTCTCTCTTTCCACGATTGAATCGCGTTCGCTCGCACCATACTCGACAGAGATTATGCTACTGCTGTGCCGTATACCGCTCGCTTGCTCTTCCATTTCGTGCCGTTCGAAATTACCAGTTACGAGTGAAGTGAAAAAGGGTCCGGACGAAATTCCAAAATTACTACTTTTCAAAACTTTACGGTCCGATGTTCAGAGGGGGGAAAGCGGGCAAGGGGACATGCTCTCAGGACAAGGGAAGGCAATATGAAAAATGTCTGTTCCCGGCTATGCTCTTTGTCCAATACACATCCTATACTGTGTCACCGCCACTCCCCGCTCCCGCTCAGTCTTCTACCCTGATCCAGCGAGTCGGTCGAACAATTCAAGGGAAAGACAGAAAATTGAGCGAAAGATTAAAATTGATGAGGGGAAACGGAATGAAAATTAGATTTATGCGTTCCCTTCGTTTTTTGTGCCGTTGCTGGTTCTGCTGCTGCTGCATTCAAACAGCGCTCATTCCTTTGTCAGTAAGGATTGAGTGTTCTTCTTTTTTAATGACTTTCAACATGCGACGGTCCGTCCGAAGTTGAACGAGGGTTTCAGTTCCCTCGAGTTTTATGCTCTTTTATCGAAACGTTTTTTTTATGCTACAAGCCCGAGGCATAATTTCATTCCCTCCCTTTTTCTGTACGGTTATTATTATCTTGATACATTAATCGACATTATGCTAGTCGTTGTCGTTGGTGTTGTTGCTATTTCCGTCGTATTCCAACGGAAGAAGCTTGTATTGAGTTGTTAGCAGTGCGTGTCATGACGGAGTTCTTCTTGTTGGCCTCGAAAGACGAACGAATTGGAATGTTACATTATGTACAATATGTGTTCCTTGGTGCTGGTTTCCCCCCTAAGAGAACAGCGCACAGCCGAAGTACAAATCGGGTAGGGTTTATTCATGCTATTGCAATGCATGCTACATCAATATGCTAATGGGCCGAAAAAAATGCGCCATTTTGAAATGCTAGTAACTTGTAGTATGGCTACACTTTGAGATGTATATTTTCCCCTGGAATCCATCTTGAAACTATGTACTAGAGTTGGAGACTTCTCAGTTAAGGTGTTCCAACCGATCAGCTGCTGTAGAGAATAGTCATAGAAATACATTCATGTATATGGGAAGCGAAAGATGGTGGGATAGTTTTTAAGGATAGACAACCGTGTACCGTCAATAAGCAAACTTTGATTGGAATCAAAGCTAAACAATAAAATATTGTTTTAAATTTCTTGTCGCTTATTCCTTAGCCAAAGCACAAACTGCTTCACGTAGATCATGATCCGTTGATTCCCTAGGCTCAGTATATCCATGTGCCTCTCAGGTAAACTATAAATGATCGACACTGTCAGAGCAAAAGCAAGTAGCAATATTTCAAAAACTGGCACATTTTGTAATATTTAGGGTAACTGAGGGTAAGACGGACATATTAAGGATATTCTAGAATATAACAAAGAAAAAGCATTGTTTGTCAACATGTAATACACCACGTAGTTGGGACGGGCAAAGCGTACTGGGTAAATCGACCTGGGTTCAAGTCCCAACCCCGCACATAGGGTTAGAGATTTTTCCTAAGAGATTTTTCTAATCCGAAGAGGCGAATTGCCTTAAGGTTAAAACCTCTATAATCAAAACAAAAAACCCAACTCGTAATTCTATGTTCCGGTTTTCGAGTATTCAGGTGATATAAGTTGCAAAAATCATTAGATACAGTAAGATTCCGTTTTTGACACGTTACGTTTTTGGCATGCACCATTTTTGGCAACAAAAAAGTTCCGTTTTGCCTTTCTCATATAGAAAGGTTATGCAATCACTCTAAAAATCGTCAACCTAATCCCGGCCCGGATGGCCGAATGTCATATGCCACTCGACTCAGCTCGTCGAGATCGGAAAATGTGTGTGTGTGTGTGTGTGTGTGTGTGTGTGTGTATGTGTGTATGTGGAAAAAAATATCACTTCTATTTCTCAGAGATGGCTGGACCGATTTGCACAAACCTGGTGTCAAATGATAGGTACAACCTTCCCATCGGCTGCTATTGAATTTTTTGTTGATTAGACTTCTGGTTCCGGAATTACCGGTTGAAGAGTGCGACCACACAGCAAATTCCCATATAAACTGAAATGAAAAATTCTCAAAGGGGGAGGGAGTAGGGGAGAATTTCCAAATCGAATTTGTATTTTTGATGCGAAATGTCTTTAAAATGCATGAAACGTCGAGATTTGATGTAACACCAAAAAAAAATTGGCGGAGATTGACATTTTTGGACTTATAACTCTAAAAATCGTTAACTTCATCCCGGCCGGAGGGCCGCGATTTTTTTTGACTTTTTAGGCGTAGGTGAGGGGTTGCTACTTTAAAATTGGAACTAGTTTAAAATTTCTTAACAAGTTGAATATTTTCGGCAGGGTCCGGACCCCCCGGATCCTCTTCCTTGATCCGCCGCTGGTTTTAAGCGATGTTTCAGTGTCGACACATTGTATGTATGTGCAAATCGTACTGAATATGTAATAAACATTTCCACCATTGTATTGAACATAACCAGCCATGGAATCGTAGATTGGACAAATGAGAAAGGCACAATTGCACCACGAGGTGGATTAAAACAGGTTTTTGTTCATAGAAGAATTTAAAAATATAGAAGATTTAAAAATGCTCAATAATCATTTTGTTGTAATAATGGATATCGCTTTTGACTTTTTTTTTGAACAATATCACGCAATATCACGGTGTGACTTCATACAACAAGTAGTCAAAATGGGTCGAACATTTTAACTAGAAGCCGTTTCAAGAATATTTACTTTTTAAATTCTAAGCTTAAAAATTCTTAAATAGTATTGTAGTTTCTAAAAGCCAAAGACATAGGTTTTTTAGATCCGCAATTAAATTTATATTTCATGTCACAATTTCTGAGATTTCCAATACGATAATCATGAATTATTCACTACGAAAATAAAAGGATAAAATAAACCTACAGTGACAATAAAATTAGATTTTCCTGTTGAAAGTGATCACAAATCAGAAATATTAACCTTTTCTTCAGTCGATAAATTTTCTAAGGATGAAACAAAGACAAGAATATTTCATTTCATGAAACCAATTGTATTATTTCAAAGAAATTCTCGCACTTTGCTGTTGATGTTGGCTGATTCCACCGATTGTTCATCCGCTTAAAATTTTTGTTAATTGCACTCATTATCTTTAGTTTTCACTTCATTGTCACCCAAGATTTCTTCATTAGATGGAACGGGTAACAATTTGGCGGACACAGCTCTTTTGGGATGAATTAACTCCAATCTCGTTGTACCATTGCACAGTGGTCCAGAATGCAAATTTAGCAGGAATTTCAACTTTTTGCTAAAATTAAATGACTTGGCCTTACAACATGTTTGGCAAAGTTGTTGTACTTTGCAAGGCCCTTCTTTTGGTTTAAACCGATGCTAGGGTGGTTCTAAATTTAGCAATATTGATACATAAATTTAGCAATATTTACAATAGAACTTTTAAACGGTTTGAGATAGAGCTTTACTGTCTTCGATGAAGTTGTAGAGCAACACATTTTAGACAAATTTGCTGAAGACATGAAAGCTCTAGCTGTTATATGTTCCATTGTACGAGAAATTCAAGTGTAAGCTTTAGGGTGTTCCTTAAAAAACGGTTTTATTTATATTACTGTTGAAGTTTTTATTTTACGCTAAAGTACCCTTTGGACAACTTAAAGATCATTTTAGGGTGCATAATTTGCTTTAAAACACCAACTACTTAGCTTTTTTCGTTTTAAAGTTATAACAGCTTAAAAAATATAACTTCTTCAAATAGAATTATCTTTGATTCGGGCACTCAACATTGAAGACTGTTGCTTTCATATGAAATAGTATGCTTTGTAGTATAGATCACCAAAAAATGGCAAATACGATATTTTTATATCTTGCAATATTTACTCAAAAAATAGTTTATTTTTAGTAAAAAGTAAACTTTCTAACGAGCGAAGCTAGAGGTTCAATATATTAAGACAAATTGTTCTCGATCAAAATATCTGAAAGTATTTCTAAAGTGATCTTAATAAAAAATCAAAACTGCAAAAGTTATACAAAGAAAACCATTTTTTAAGAAACACCCTAAATTTTTTTGGTGTATTTCTTGTAAAATGAAAAGTATACGACATAGAGTTTCAGTGTCTTCGACAAAGTTTTTCAAAATTTCATTATCTTCAATTTCGTGGAAGACAGCGAAACTCTATCTCGATCCATTAAAATGTTATTTTTCTGATTTTAAAAAATTTAGAACCACCCTACCCACTATTTAAAATAATAGAAAAGTATTGTAAAGTGCAATATTTGATCATGAAAATGAAACTACATTTTTTATATTGTTCACCGTGAAAGTAATTTAAAGATATTACAAAGAGTCAATTCATGAAAAACCAAATTTTTAATATAACTTTTTCAGTTTTCATTTTTTTACAACCTATCTTTCGGATGTTTTCAGAGTTTTTGAAGATAAAAATTTTCTTCTAATACATCAAAACTCTAGCTTTTATTGTTCAGAAGTTATAAGCACTTAATATTTCAAAAATAGATTTTTTTAAATCAATTTTATGAAATTTCAAAAAAATATCGTTATCGCGATTTTTTGCTCAATTATAACTCCAATCATGACCTTATTTATAGTTCAAACAGAATTGTCTTTTATTTACCCCAAATGAGCGATATTGTTATTCAAAACAACCCCATTTTTGGCGAAAAAGTACTCATAACTTTTCAACGCAAGTAGCTAGATATATAGTGCCATGAAACAAATTATTCGCCTTGAAACAATCTTAAAGTTGTCTGAAGACTACTTCAGTTTTTAATGAATACAGCAAAAGTTATTGGAATAAAACTGTATTTCGAAGAAACACCCTAAACTCCGACTTTAAATTTATTGTAAAATAAAAAGTATGACAGATAGAGCTTACATGTCTTCAACAAACTTTTCCAAAATTTGTCGTTCTGCAACTTCGCTGAAGGTCGTTTGGCTCTAGCTAGAATGATTAAAAAGTTAATTTTTTGAACTTGGTAAAATTAGAACCACCCTAACTGTTATTTTAACAAAAAGAGGGGGATCATAAACTACGAAAACTTCTCCAAAGACTTAATAAGGCTAAGTTGTTTAGTTTTAGTAAAATCTCAAAATTCCTGCGAAATTTGCATTCTGGACCACTGTGCATTGCACACCTTCCTTGCTATTATGGCAGCTGGCTAGATATGGCCGAAACGTTACTGAGCCGTCATAGGACTTAATGATGAGAAAGTCTGTTTATTGAGGCACTCCTTATAAATACTTTCGAGCTCATGGTCTTATTCATCACAAAAAGCTGATTTATTTGCCACAGGAATTCCTTGGTTTTTGACCTCCTCCCCCCTTCGTGGAAAAGAGTAGACGTCCAACCATTTCCACGTCGAGGAGCGCCACGGCCAACACGATAACTCTTGATAAAATTGTCTGACACAGAAAATTCAATACAATTTGTAAAGTTTAGACTACATTTATCGATGAACCACAAAAAAATAGAAAAAAAAAGTTCGCGATTAGTAAAATGGCTTCATGAAAACCGAAAAATCTCATATTTTACAGTACGCTCACTTTTCATCAAAATAAAAGGGAGAAAATTTTTTAATTCAGCTTTCTGTGGCTCATCAACAGGTTACAAATATTGTGCATTCTCATAAAAAATTAACTCAATTCGTTGATTAGTTTTTAAGTTAGTGTTCGCCGTAGCATTTCGTCACAAAACTCTAAATACCCTCTGGTAATTTGGTAGCTTGACGGTAACCCCCCCCCCCCCCCCCCTTGTCCCATAAAAAATAAAAAAAAAATAAAAAACGATGTTTTTTTTTTCAATTCGTTTATTTGATAAGGCAGGTTTGCGTTAGCTTAAAGGTGCCAATTTTGTTTTGTTTAACATTTTAAATTACTTAAAACTAGGGGCTTACATATTGATTTTTGAAATTAAACTAAGGCTAATTTATAGCTATACATATACACAAGGGGGTAGTATAATTTTCGTAAGATTAGAGGGGTCATTTAGTTTTTATGGCAATATGGTTTGACATTTTTAGCAATGAGATTATTGGAGCAAATAATGTTTAACTAAGGGGGAAAATTTTTACGACTATCTTAAAAGTAGAAATAATTAGAGGGCGTGATTAAATTTTGTAAAGATTCGGAGACATTAATTAGAGTTATTTTATGTGGTAGTAGAGTTGGGCATTTTCAACGAGATCATATAATATAATAGTTAAAACTAGAAAAGGCAAGAAGAGCTAAATGCTTCATGAAGATATTTGGGGGGGGGGGGGGGGGGAGGGGTGTTACTTCTGTGTATAAGAGTCAGGGGAAGTAGGGTGGACAAACATGGCAGGGGGAGAACATTATTTCAGTTTCAGACTTCGGGAGATCAACGGATGGATTACAGAATCAGGGTGGTCTTCATCAGGAAGAATAATGTACTGGGACGCCGGGTGGTCGTTCTCGAGATGGCAGGGGTTTCTCCAGACGATTTCGTAGTGCGGCTCAGATGTTGATCGGCTACATTTCGAGTTGTGCGTGTGATGTTCGTGCTTTAGGTCCCGTGTTTGTTGGCTCATTCGACAGGGATGTTTTGTGTCGCCTTGGAGTCGCATCAAGCCATCGTGGGTGTATGGTACAGGTGGAAGAGAGCGCTTCTGAGAATGATAAGGAAAAAGGGGCAGTTAAAGTTGGATATTGATGGTTTTTATGAAGGTGTATATAAGGGACATATAGAGGACATCGCGGCTTGCCAACACATCTCGAACCGGGACGTTGGGTGGTCTTCCTCGGGCCCGGAGGGTGTCCATAAGCCGAGACCTGGCGGAACTGTACTCGGTGCACGCCCAGACTATGTGCTCTATATCGTGATAACCGTCGCCACAAGCGCAGATACCACTCTCCACGAGCCCAATACGTCGGAGATGTGCATCCAGCGTGTAATGGTTCGCCATGAGTCGGGACATCACACGAATGAAGTCACGACCCACATCCATCCCCTTGAACCAAGGTTTCGTCGATACCTTAGGGACTATCGAATGTAGCCACCTTCCTAGCTCCCCATTGCTCCACGAGGTTTGCCAACTTTCGAGGGTTCTCTGATGAGTAATACTGAAAAATTCGTGGAAGCAAATTGGTCTTTCAAAAACGTCACCTTCAATGGCACCCACCTTAGCTAAGGAGTCCGCCTTCTCATTGCCCGGAATGGAGCAATGAGAAGGGACCCACACCAAGGTAATCTGGAAAGATTTGTCAGATAAAGCACTCAGTAGCTCCCGTATTTTCCCCAAAAAATACGAGGAATGCTTTCCATGTTTCATCGAGCGAATAGCGTCAATAGAACTCAGACTATCCGAGACGATGAAGTAATGGTCTGCGGGTAATGTGTCAATGACTCCAAGGGTATACTGAATAGCAGCTAGTTCTGCGGCGTAAACTGAAGCAGGGTCACTGAGTTTGTAGGAGGCGGTGAACTTTTGATTGAAAATACCGAAGCCAGTGGACCCTTCGAGGTTTGATCCGTCAGTATAAAACATCTTAGAACAGTCGACTTCTCGGAATTTATTATAAAAAATGTTTGGAACCACTTGTGGGCGTATATGGTCCGGAATTCCAATAATCTCATCTTTCATGGATGTGTCGAAGAAAACAGTAGATTCAGAAGTATCTATGAAATGCACACGGTTGGGATTGTAAGAAGAAGGATTAATATTTTGCGCCATGTAGTCAAAGTACAGGGACATAAAACGGGTCTGAGAATTGAGCTCAACAAGCCTTTCGAAATTTTCAATCACCAACGGGTTCAAGATATCGCATCGAATGAGCAATCGATATGAGAGTTCCCAAAATCGATTTTTCAGCGGGAGAACGCCCGACAGGACTTCGAGACTCATCGTATGGGTCGACTGCATGCACCCTAAGGCGATACGCAAACAACGATACTGAATTCTTTCGAGTTTGATGAAATGTATGTTCGCGGCGGATCGAAAGCAGAAGCATCCGTATTCCAGTACCGACAGTATCGTTGTTTGATACAACCTAATTAGGTCTCCTGGGTGGGCACCCCACCACGTTCCGGTTATTGTACGAAGAAAGTTGATCCTTTGCTGGCATTTCTGTTTCAGATACCGAATATGGCATCCCCAAGTACCTTTCGAGTCGAACCAGACCCCTAGATATTTTACTGTGAAGACCTGAGCGATAGTTTGACCCATTAATAGAAGCTGTAGTTGTGCTGGTTCACGCTTCCTAGAAAATACAACTAGCTCAGTTTTCTCCGTGGAGAATTCGATACCCAGCTTAATAGCCCATGCAGACAAATTGTCCAAGGTATTCTGTAATGGTCCTTGTAGATCGACAGCTTTGGGTCCCGTAACAGACACCACGCCATCGTCTGCAAGTTGTCTTAACGTGCAGGAATTGTCAAGACATTCATCAATGTCGTTGACGTAGAAATTGTATAACAGGGGGCTTAGACATGAGCCCTGGGGAAGGCCCATGTAGCTAAATCGTGATGTCGATAAGTCACCATGCGAAAAATGCATGTGCTTTTCCGACAACAAGTTTAGTAAAAAGTTGTTTAAAGTCGCTGAAAGACCATGCTGGTGCAGCTTCTCTGAAAGAATGTTGATAGAAACTGAATCAAAAGCCCCCTTTATATCTAGGAACACTGATGCCATCTGCTCTTTGTTAGCATATGCCATTTGAATTTCGGTTGAGAGCAACGCAAGACAATCATTCGTCCCTTTGCCTTTGCGAAAGCCAAATTGTGTATCTGACAGTAAGCCATTTGCTTCGACCCAATTGTCGAGGCGGGATAGGATCATTTTCTCGAACAACTTCCGGATACAAGATAGCATTGCGATCGGTCGATACGAATTGTGGTCGGAGGCTGGTTTTCCTGGTTTTTGGATGGCGATGACCTTCACTTGCCTCCAATCGTGTGGGACAATGTTAGCCTCAAGAAACTTATTAAATAAGTTCAACAAGCGTCTCTTGGCAGAGTCTGGCAGATTCTTCAACAAGTTGAATTTGATTCTGTCTGGCCCTGGAGCTTTATTGTTACACGACAAGAGAGCAAGTGAGAACTCCACCATCGAAAAAGGTGTTTCGTTCGCGTTATCGTGACGGGACGCGGCGCGGTAGATCTTCTGTGCCGGAGCGGAATCCGGACAAACCTTCTTGGCGAAATCGAATATCCAACGGTTTGAATATTCCACGCTCTCATTAGTACTGTTTCGATTTCGCATACGTCGGGCTGTTCCCCAAAGAGTGCTCATCGATGTTTCTCTCGTTAATCCTTCGACGAACCGGCGCCAATAACCGCGTTTTTTGGCTTTCATCAAACTCTTCATTCGCTTGTCTAACGTCGCGTACTGTCGAAAACTAGCGGGTAACCCGTCGTTCCGGAAGGTCTTAAACGCGGCGGCCTTCTCTGCGTACACGTCTGAGCACTCTTTATCCCACCAGGGATTGGGAGAACGTTTTTGTATGTTCGCGCCGGGTACTGGCTTAGTCTGAGCTTGATTCGCGCTGTCGAGAATCAAGCCAGCCAAAAAGCTGTACTCTTCCTCCGGAGGAAGTTCTTGAGTAGATTCGATGTTGTCGGATATCGCGGCAGCATAGCTCTTCCAATCGATATTTCGTGTGAGGTCATACGAAATATTGATTGTTTCCAATGGCCTTGAGCCGTTATTGATTGAGACTACGATCGGCAGATGGTCGCTACCGTGGGGATCAGGGATTACCTTCCACGCGCATTCGAACTTTAGCGAGGTCGAGCAAAGGGATAAATCTAATGCGCTTGGGCGCGCTGGTGGGGGAGGAATCCGTGTCATTTCACCCGTGTTTAGAATTGTCATGTTGAAGTTGTCGCAAATATTGTGAATTAAAGAGGAACGGTTATCATCATAAAGGCAACCCCATTCCGTACCGTGAGAGTTAAAGTCGCCTAAAACTAGTCGCGGTGCAGGCAGGGATTCTAAGATGTCATGTAGCCGGCGATGCCCAATCGCGGTGTTGGGGGGAATATATATGGAAGCTATGCAAAGATCTTTGCCTTTGGTTGTTACTTGACAAGCGACAACTTCAATACCTGTTATCGAGGGAAGGTTAATTCTGTAGAAGGAATAGCGCTTTTTGATCCCCAAAAGCACTCCTCCATAGGGGGTGTCTCGATCCAGGCGAATAATATTAAAGTCGTGGAAGTTGAGATCTATGTCGGAAGTTAACCAAGTTTCACATAATGCAAATGCATCGCAACTCAAATTATTTATTAAAATTTTGAAGGAATCGATTTTCGGGATGATACTTCTGCAATTCCACTGTAGAACAGTGATCAAATCCGTGACCTCGTTCGATGAGTTAGCCATCGAAGGATACAATCGCTGAAAGGAGGGGCCATTTAGCAGTCAACTGCTTCAAAAATGTTCTTACTGTAGGGAGAAAAGCTAACATAAGACTTTTAATAGGATCAGTTATATTGAAAGTTTTTATTATCCAGTCCACAATGTCCGAGAGTTTGATAATTCCAGTGCCGCGATTATTCTCGAACTGAAACAGAGGAACACTTGGGATTTTTGATGTTCCGGGAAGTGCTGGGAACTCCTTCTCTGAGTTTAATCCTCCGAGACCAGGAGCTAATTGCTTCGGTTTGGTTGCAACACTTCCAATAGATGTGACTTTCTGAGTCCCGTCAAGGGATACCTTCTGGCCTTTACAACGAACTTTAGGAGAGGAAATGTTCCTCCTCTTCCTATAACTTCTAGGCGCCCTAGTAGATGTTCCCTCTTGTGGGTCATCAGCCTCGCCCTCGTTAGGAGGCAAGTGAGCATAGATGTTTGTTGAGGTTGGTGGTGTAGCTTTCTTTAGCATTTCTGCAAAAGAACGTTCGGATCGTCCAGCAAGGGAACGTTTTAGTTTATCCCCGCGTAGTTTGTACGCGGGACATGCCGAGATATCATGCAGATTCTCTGCACAGTAAGGACACTTCTCAGCATTCTTACTGCACGAATCATCTAGATGATTCTCCCCGCATTTTCCACAGCGGGCCTTATTGCTACAATGGGTGGCTGTGTGACCCAATTGTTTACACTTTGTGCAATTCATGACCCGCGGCACAAACAGACGCACAGGCAGACGAACCTTGTGCAAGAGGACGTAATTTGGCAAAGCGGTACCAGCGAAGGTCAACCGATAAGAGTTTGATTGGGGGTACGTTTTTGAACCATCCCCCGCAACTACTACTGAGTGCAAACGCTTGCACTCGAGTATTTTCACTGGCTGAAGTAAGCGGTCTCTGAAACGGCCAACCCCGTACTGCAGCAGATCCTCGCATGTCAAACTGTCATCGGTGACAACGCCTTCAGACTGTACTTTCACAGCTGGAATATACACGTGATAGTCCTTCGTAAAGTGCTCGCAGCAAGCAATATCGTTTGCCTGCTTTGAGTTAGTCAGCACGACCCTCAGCCTGTCTGAGCGGACCTTTTTTATTTCGATCACAGCCGAGAACCGTTCCGTTAGGTCTTTTGAAATCTGTAATAGATTCAGCGATTTTGTTTTGGGCCGAAAGAAGACCACAAAGGGACCGGTCGAGAGCTCTGGATATTGTTTGGGTCGGGGGAGAGCCTTAGGAGTCGACTCGATCTCCATTTGGCCATCCGGGGAGGAAGCCATCGACACCGTCAACGCACGGGGTCAGCACCCGCGCAGACAGGAAAAAGCCGTAAATGTATCAAAAAGGTAGATTTCACTTATCTGTATACTCGTTTCCCACGACGCACCAGTCCAGCTTAAATAGCTGGTTATTGTTCAATCCTCGCTTTACGAACAAAAGGTTGAGGAATGTGGCCTAACGGTTAACACACGCACAAAAGAAAATAAAAGTCCAAACCGAAGAGGCAGAGAATGGCAAAATAACCTTGAACGCGGATTACTGCACTGTTCTTTTTCCAACAGACCGAAAACAAAACACTTCTATCTCGATCGAGCGATGCGTAGAGACTGAATAAAAAACGATGTTAGATGAAACCGGTAATGTTGTCGTGATATCAGGTCAACCCCTATTCCTCTCTTAAAAAGCTAGGTAGCATGACATGACCCCCTACCCCCCTGTCGTCACACATCATCAAAATTCAAAACTCCCCCCTCCCCCATACAATGCTACGTCATTTATGGATGATCCCTAAGTTCTAAAACGATCACTTAATTATTGGGGTGTTTTATTGATCGCGGGCGTAAGTATGTGTGGATGATTACAATTGCATGTTCGCGTTTTTAACCAAGTTTGCCATGTCGCAAACGCCACGAGCGTTTGTACGTTTGGAATGGGAGAGATTATAAGTGTATATGAGAGAATATGCGTTTGATAGTGTTAAGTTGTTTTAACATGCGGGTGTGTGTGAAGGGGATGAATAACTCACAACCGAGCCACGGGTGTCTATCTTGATATGCCTACTGGGTGAAGGTGATTGGGCTGAGAGAGGGGTGAGTCTGCAGAAGGTAGATGAGGTGATCGTTTGAGGGGGATCTGTTGGGTGGCTTGATCAGGGGGAGGCTTGATGTGGGATCATAAACTACGAAAACTTCTCCAAAGACTTAATAAGGCTAAGTTGTTTAGTTTTAGTAAAATCTCAAAATTCCTGCGAAATTTGCATTCTGGACCACTGTGCATTGCACGCCTTCCTTGCTATTATGGCAGCTGGCTAGATATGGCCGAAACGTTACTGAGCCGTCATAGGACTTAATGATGAGAAAGTCTGTTTATTGAGGCACTCCTTATAAATACTTTCGAGCTCATGGTCTTATTCATCACAAAAAGCTGATTTATTTGCCACATGAATTCCTTGGTTTTTGACCTTCTCCCCCCTTCGTGGAAAAGAGTAGACGTCCAACCATTTCCACGTCGAGGAGCGCCACGGCCAACACGATAACTCTTGATAAAATTGTCTGACACAGAAAATTCAATACAATTTGTAAAGTTTAGACTACATTTATCGATGAACCACAAAAAAATAGAAAAAAAAAGTTCGCGATTAGTAAAATGGCTTCATGAAAACCGAAAAATCTCATATTTTACAGTACGCTCACTTTTCATCAAAATAAAAGGGAGAAAATTTTTTTATTCAGCTTTCTGTGGCTCATCAACAGGTTACAAATATTGTGCATTCTCATAAAAAATTAACTCAATTCGTTGATTAGTTTTTGAGTTAGTGTTCGCCAATTCGAAAAACGCGGTTCCAAGAAAAACGCTATTAAAGGGTGTCCCACATCAGATTGCATCACGGAAAAAACAATTTAGAAAATAATCCTTTGCGTATTTTCTCTTGAAACTATGGGTAGAAGTACAATGGAGACCCGATTTTATCAGCACCCGATTTAATCAGCCCCCGATTTTATCTAACCCCGATTTTATCTAACCCCGATTTTATCTACCCCCGATTTTATCAGCTTCATATGAAAATTAATAGTTGGTAGTTAGATGGGCTCTAGCAGATGAACCAAGTTGAATTCAAGTATATCCTTCCTTGGAATATATTTCTTATCTTAGAGATCCGAAAAATGCAAAACATAAAAATATTATTTTTTTTTAATTTTGCACTTAAGGGGAACTTAAAGTAAATAACCAGAAAAGGTTGCGATGCTATATCTAAGGACCAGAGAAAAATATTTTAAGAGCTTCGGTTTATCAAAAAGACAGAAAAATATATGTCTCGATTTTATCAGCTTAAAATTCGCCAAGGGGCCGATAAAAACGGGTCTTTACTGTAGTTTAAAGCGTATCGTTTAACTGCATTTTTATCGCTGTCAGTTTTTTAAAAATTGTTGCTGATAGATTGAGATCATTGCCCTTCATTTTTTTTCTATATGACTGAATCTTCGTGAGTTGGAGTACTTTCTGACGGTGAAAAAGTAGGCTTATGGACGTCGGCTATCTTCAGTATATTGCACAGATTATACTAAGCCGAAAGACTTCTTTTGCAGAAACCTAAAACACGTGGTTGAAAGTGACAACGTTGCAATCAAGATTCTCGTCTATCTGGAAAATGACAATATGGAAGTAAGGCTGCATGATCTATCGCCACGCATCCCTTGTGAACCAATTGCAAAATGCATACGCCATTCGTTAATCCTGATAATAGAAGAAACTTCTTGGTGAGGCGACTCCCGCCTACTGCCCTAACAACAAACTACATTATGCAACCATGAAAAGCAGAATCCTATTCGCGAGGTGAATTCATCACTACCGATGGTCCTCTCATCCACGGCACACCAATATACAATACAAGCTTTAATACCGATATCTGAACCACAAACGATGGCCAACTTAGTGGCAGTTGTTTAGGCCTTAAATTTAACTGCAAACGCAACATTAAGCACCCCAACCTCAACAGTCAGCACTATTAAAGAGTAGTAATAAAAGTGTTTATATCGCGAATGAAGCGTAATCGAAAGCTGCGTGCTCGAAATCCGGCGTACAAATTATTTGTTTTTACTGATTTATATTTTTAGTTACATATGGTAATCAGAAAACGATTGGCTCCATAAATTTTATGCCAAAAAATAAATTGATCGATTGCTTCTGGTTTATTCTGTTACCGTTTACAGGATAGCCTCGAGGATGGCTGTTGCAGTTCCTGAAGGGAACCCGCTTAAGCCCCAATGCCTGGTATGGACGTTCTGGGGTGGACATAGAAGACCTGTTTTGGTCCTCGGGTCCCAGGATCGTATTTAGTTGTGGCAGAGTTTTTGGATTTGGAAAGTTGATTCGGGAATGAACAGTCAATATATTCCTACTCACCTTTTAGCTGTACGTGTCTGGTGGGATGGCGGCTCTCTGCGAATCTCGGTGGTGCGATCAACGCGGCGGATGAATCGACAAATCGCCGAGATTTGCGGACTCACTGGCCACGCGGTCATCCTTAACTTTTAGCGGGTGGAGCGAATACCGGTTAAGTGCCGCGACAACGGCCTGCTATCTCCTACTACCATTTGCCGTACCAACTCGAAAGCGGATCAGGAGGGCGAGACAGGCGCGTTTTGACTGGTCCTTAATGTTTAGCCAGCTATCTAAGATACAACCATCGACCAGGGCTATTGCAGCCGGTTTCACCGTATCAAAATTTGGTTGAACTTAGCTTCAACACGTCTTCTCGCTTCCACGATCGTAACCTCAAAACCGAGGCTCTCTCGATCGTGGTCAAACGACCAATACGTTTTTCTAAAAAGGTTTTCCAAATATCTAACGCATAGTATATTACTTCCACAACATAATTATCCAGATTAACAGAAAAGATTTATACGCAAGGATGCGTAGGTAATGTCAGAGATATAACCCAATTGAAGTAGAATACACTTAGACTGTTAATTCGTATGCTACAATTTTTACTATCTTCTGCATGGTTGCATTAAAATCAACTATTTCGACATTTCTGTTGGAAAACCCGATATAATAATATAATTACATTGGAATGAAAAATAGTCAAATATCTATGCCTTTCTTTACGATTATAGAATGAATCTAGTATAACTTCAAATCATTTGTTTTATATATTGAGTATTTCCATTATGTTCCATTTTTATACGCGTGTCGCAGTTCATTGAATGACAAAGCGGCAGTACTAGCAACGCTCGCTTCTTGGTCGAATTGTGCGGACCAATTATGGCGCAAATAATTACTGCAATAACAAAATGCATTTTTTTCTTTATTTTTAGAAATTCTACACTGTACAGAATTAGTTACAAAATTGTTGTGCACATTTCCAATCAGATAGCACAATTTTTTTGGTCTATTCAACGGCAGACATTCACGTTAAAATATCTGATTAAGTTTGTATGTGCTGTATGAAATATGGGCGTCCAAAAATCAGGAGATATATAGGATAAAGTGAAAGGATCGACATTGCCGAAGACTTCCAATTGATCCGATTTTGCAGTATAAAGAGTAATTAAGGATTTAATGAGGCACCCTCTCTAATAGTTTGTTTTGGCTGAATATGATATTTTTGTTCAAGTTATGAGCTATTGAAATTTTGATGCTTATAAAAAAATTCGAGAGTTGTCGTACTGGAGCTCTAGAATCACAGAGGCGGAGGAGTTTTTTTTTGTCCACATGGTATATGAGACCGCGTTCGAAAATTTATAAGTGCTAAAACGATCACTTCATTATTGGGGTGTTTTATTGTTGGCAAGATCGCGGGCGTAAGTATGTGTGGATGATTACAATTGCATGTTCGCGTTTTTAACCAAGTTTGCCATGTCGCAAAGGCCACGAGCGTTTGTACGTTTGGAATGGGAGAAATTATGAGTGTATATTAGAGAATATGCGTTTGATTGTGTTAGGGAGTATTAGTATGAATCTAATTTACAATATAGTCAAAAACCTGTTGTCATCCACCTAGTGGTACAATTCTGCCTTTCCATGGCTGGTTATGTTCAGTGTAATGGTGGAAATGTCTATTACATATTCAGTACGATACACATACACATACATAAAATGGATCGACAAACCAGATGCTATGTGTCGACGCTGAAACACTTGAAACCAATGGCGGATCCAGGAGGAGGGCCCAGGGGGTCCGGTCTCTATCGAAAAATTTCAACTTGTTGAGAAATTTTTAATTTGTTTCAATTTTAAAGTTGTTTCAAACTAAAAATCATTTCAAACTCCAACGGTTTTTATTGTAACCCGTCAGGGTAACAATTTAGCACTGGGTGGAAATATACCCTTTTTTGCGTATACACTCCGTAGAGTGTATTGTTTACGTAAAATTATGCTCACCGCTGTTCGGTACCGTTCACATTTAGTTGTAAATTTTTGTTCATTTTCGCGTTTGTGAACGGTTTTATTCGTACAGATAGGTTAGATAATTTTTGTTTTATGTTTGTGAATTAGTAACATAGGGCTTAGGTAGGCTACCGCTCTCCTCTTGCAAAAATTTGTGTGTACTGGTTATGCTGCTCATCGTTGACAGCTGTGCGACAAGGCGGTTGGCGGTTTGTGATAGTCGAGGGAGGAAGGCGGCCATCGAGTTTTTTAGAAAGTGACGGACCACAGCCAGGAACAGACGTTCCAAATTTATTCCTTTTTTCGGGACAGTTTCCCGCCACCGTAACAAAAGTTCAGTGCGCGCGTGTGACGGTAAGTGAAATCCGTCAGTGTATCGGTGTGTGGTCCGGGCATACAAAAAGTCCTGGTGTAGGGTCGCCGAGACGGGAAGCTAATCGCTAAGGAGCTACTCGCTTCCCCGGCTAAATAAAAAGGACCCAAGTGACACCAGTGCCGTTCTCACTGTGGAGGATCAGTCGAACGAGCCAAGCTCTCCTCCACAGTTAATTGCCAAGGAGAACGAAGCAGGGCGGACAAAGGTTCCCCCTGGGAAGTTTACTGCGGTAACTTCCGGGATCGTTTACGGCGAGTAGACGATCCGGCGATTCGTCGCCAACGTCGCTAGGGAGGTTCCAACAAAGGAGCCAAGCTCACCTCCCTAGCTAAACGCCAAGGACCGCTGCCGGAGCAGCCAACGACCAAAGGAGAACGCGGCCGTTGTTGTCCCGGCCGGTCGGAGGAAACCGCCCGCCTTTCCGCCCGCAGCAGTGAGCTACCAGCAGCAGCAGTGAAGTGGAGAGTTTGAGGACAATAAAATCGGTAAATTTAGTAATTTATTTTGTTTGTTTACTTTTGTTTTTTTGTTGTTACGAAAATCCGAAATTCTGTAGAGGCACCTAGGCCGCCCTGAAAAGAAGGGTACACCGGGCAAATAAGAACCCGAGTAGTGGGCAAACCCCTACTTACATTTGGCGCACAGCGCAAAACACACTGAAAAAAATATTTTCCTATTTTGGAAAATATTTTTTTCTTCCGGAGTGTGGGGTGCTTCTACTAAATCGAGGATTTTCGTAGAACAGTCGGTGAGGTTTCTTCCTCAATATTGTTCCGCGGCCGTATTATTTATTTATTTACATTTTTTGGTATATTTATTTGATTTTTTGCATTTTCCTTTTTTGTCCGAATTTGTGGATTGCGTTGTTTGTGTTTGGTCTGCCGGACGAGTAGTTTGAAGGTTGTTTGTTATTATTCGGTTGCGGTGGCCAATTGTCTTGAATTCTCAATCCGATTTGAGACATTTTTGGAGCAGCTTGACTTCCTGAAATTTTAAGGGAATCGTTAGTGGGCGAAAAATTGAAATTAATACTGTGTCAGTACTTACATGCTTTGTGTCTTGGTGATTTCTTCCAATATAGCGCAAGTTATGATGGCGTTGGAGAAATTCAACCAAGCGTGTGTGTTCATGCGCGTCGATCATTTACATTTCGATGAGCTGGATTTTGAGTTGCTATCTCGAAGCATTTTTATCTCTCCTGATTCGGATCTTTCGGGTGTACAGCGGCAGCGGCGTCTTCGGGGAATTTTGTCGCATGAGCGGTCGTCTCGGAGGGAATTAGTTCGCAATTTCCGGGGTGACGTGGGTGAAGAAAAGGAGATCTGCCTTGGTAAATTACTAACAATCAAGGAAGATCTCCAGTACCGGTGCCCAAACAAGGAGATTTACCGAACACGGTTGCTTCATTTGGGGTCTAGGCTCCAGGTTATCCGAAATTATGCGGCAGGGGAGGTCAACCAGGAAATTTCGGGGTTGCTGGAGGAAGTTCTAGCAGTTTATGCCAGTCATTTCAGTGACGAACAGGCAGCACTTCCTCCCGACAACCAAGAAGGGGAGGATGGAGAAATTTTGGGAGATTTGCTGAGTACAGACGTACCTGCAATTCCACAGGGATCCAATCCTTCCGATAACGAAGGATCTCTTTCCAAACAGCTCGTAGGAGACGACCTGTTGCGTGTCTTGTGCGAGATGAGGGACGAGATTCGACAATTGCGACAGCAATCCGACGATAATAGAGCCCTAGCGTCTCAGGGGTCTGATGCTTTTTCAAAAGCTACTGAAACGCTAATGGGTGGGATTGCTTCACTGACAACAATTTCGTCAGTTTTGAGAAAGACAGTTCAAGAGGTTGTCTCACTTCGTGAATCCGTCAGTGAACTTCGGGCACTAGTACATCAGAAGGAAAGTGCTTCCGAGAAGGATCTGCAGACCGATCTGGAAGATTTGCGTTTGATGGACGTACCCGATTCATTTGATGCACCAGAGATTCCTCGCCCAACACTGGCGCCCAGTCCCGATCAATTTGTGTTGAAGCGAGGATTCTCGGGTCAACAAAATCTATGTCCATCACTTCCTATCGAGAAACCGAAACAGAATACTGGATTCACAGCCCCGTACCAAACTCAGAACCAGCCTTACGTTCCTGAATTGACCGAACAGCTGGCGGGACCATCATATCCGAACTTTTCGATATCCACCCATGCGGGAAACGGATCGATGGTGGCCCCCAGGAATTACTCGCGAAACCCGCAACGCGTCGCTGATTGGAAGATTCGGAAGTATGCTGGAACTGATGAAGGAACTGGACTTAATGAGTTTTTGGACACCGTAGCAAATTACGCTGCGTGTGAACAAATGTGCGAAGAAGAACTTTTCAATTCTGCGATGCATCTGTTCACTGGCAATGCTTTGACCTGGTATCAGGCTATGCGTGCGCAAAACCGGTTGTTTAACTGGAACCATCTTGTTTGCGAGCTCAAGGTAAATTTCGTACATCCTGAACTTGATGCTACGCTCAAAATGAAGGCTCTCCAGCGCCGGCAGATGCGTAACGAATCTTTCCAGGAATACTTCCTGGAAATGGAAAAAATATTTCGTGCTATGACGGATCCAATGGCACCGAGCGAAAAACTCGACGTGCTCAAGCGGAACCTGAAAGCCGACTATAAACAAATGCTTATCCTCAGGCCAGTGAACACGCTCTCAGAATTGATGAGTCTTGGTAAATCGATCGACGCCTCCAAGACGCCGATTTATCAGAAAGTTTTCGGTTCTTCTCGGGAAGTTGCTGCTTATTCTGATAATCCACCACAAAACAAACAAAAACAAAATAATCAAAACCAAAAGGGAGGTGGACAGAATAACGGCAACGCAAAATCCAAAACGTTTTGGAGCAAGAATGCCAAACCGGCAGGTCTTGATTCAAACAAGCCTCCTGACAACCAGAAAAAGAAACAGCAAGGGAATCAGGATGGCAAGAATCTCGAGGGAAACAATCAAAAACCGATCGAACCACCGCAGAAACCTATGATGTGCCTAGAATATTTGGTGGAAAAGCATCGTCCTCCAGTGCTCGGCGTCTGCTACAATTGTGGAAAGAAAGGACACGAATATGAGGAATGCCGGAAACCAAGGCGGGTCTTCTGCATAGTGTGCGGATTTAAAGGTTTTGATGTTTCTCGTTGCCCTTACTGCTTAAAAAACGGGATCAGAACCAACTGAAGTCGCAGTTGGCAGTAAAACAGCGCTCCAAACAACAACTCATTATTAATCCCCAGATTTACGACAGTTTTCGACCGGCTCGTGATGAGGACTATGATAATTCGTTGTCTGTCAAAACCATCGTCCTTGACGACCCGTTCGATAACCGTCCATTTGCAATTGTCGCAGTGTACGGCAAATCCTTCAAAGCCTTGCTCGACAGTGGTAGTAACGCCACGATTATGACTAAAAAGCTATACCGAAAGTTTTCGAAAAGTCCCTTGAAAAGTTTGGAACGACCATTCGAACTACGTTCTGCAAATGGTCAATCCTTACCAATCATTGGACAAGCGTATCTCCCGTATACTTTTCAAAATTTGACGAAGGTCTTATGCACTCTTGTAGTAGAGCATCTGACCGTCAACTCCATTCTAGGTATGGACTTTTGGCGCGCCTTTGGGATTTCTCCTGAGATACAAAACTGTGCTCTGTTGTACTCAGGTCAGGAATCAGAAGACGATGAAGAAGATGAAGTACCGCGTGAGTCGATACTCACTTCGGAACAGTTAGCGTGCGTAGAAGAAGTAAAGAAGTGTTTCCAGGCAGTAGAGCCCGGAAAGCTAAGCCCAACCTCATTCACAGAGCACAGGATTGTCATCAAAGATGAATTCCAAGGTGCGGCACCCGTTTGCCGATATCCTTATCACATGAGCCCAAAGAAACTGTCTAAGGTCTGGGAAGAAGTTGACCGATGGCGGTCTATGGGAATTATCGAGGAGTCTGATTCGGATTGGTCGCTTAATATTGTGGCGGTCACGAAACCAGACGACTCAATCCGCCTTTGTCTAGACGCTAGGCCTCTCAATGAGCGTACTGTACGGGATGCATACCCTCTGCCCCACCCTGGGCGAATATTGGGCGGCTTACCCAAGGCGAAGTACCTGTCTACCATAGACTTGAAGGAGGCCTTTCTCCAGGTACCCCTGGCTAAGGATAGTCGCAAATATACCGCTTTCAGTGTTCCCGGCAGGGGTATGTTCCAATTTACCCGTCTACCATTTGGTCTCGTCAACAGCCCCGCTACTCTGGCGCGACTGATGGACCAGGTTCTAGGACGAGGTAAATGGGAACCTTACGTTTTCGTCTACCTAGATGACATCATCGTGGTAAGCGAAACGTTCGAGCATCACATACAGTTGCTCAAAGCAGTGGCCGATTGTCTAGCAAGAGCCAATCTAACCATCAATTTGGAAAAATCCCGTTTTGGAGTCCCCGAACTAAAGTTTCTTGGTTATTTGTTGAATCGGGACGGACTCAAGGTCAATCCTGACAAAATTCAGCCGATTCTCGACTACGAGAGACCGGTTACCGTGACGAAACTTCGTCGTTTCCTCGGGATGTGCGGTTATTACCGCCGTTTCATTGATCGGTTCAGTGAGGTCACTGCTCCCTTGACCGATCTGCTCAAAACGAAAACCAAGAGCTTAGTTTGGAACTCCGAGGCAGAACTCGCGTTCCTTAAAATTAAGGAACTTCTAGTCACTCCTCCAGTTTTAGTCCCACCAGACTTCTCCAAAGAATTCATTCTTCAGACAGACGCTAGTGACGTAGCAGTCGCTGCTGTTCTGGTGCAGGAGTATCCCGAGGGTGAGAAAGTAGTTGCTTACTTTTCGCACAAACTGACCACTCCCCAAAGGAACTATCATGCAACTGAAAAGGAAGGTCTGGCGGTGATAATGGCGGTTGAACACTTTCGAGGTTACTTGGAAGGTTATCATTTTCGACTGGTCACTGATTCGTCAGCGATTACATGGATACTGAAGACTAAATGGAAAACCAGTTCACGTTTGAGTCGTTGGAGTTTAGAATTGCAACTCTACGACATGTCTATTGAGCACCGGAAAGGCAAGGACAATGTCGTTCCAGATGCGTTATCCCGGGCCGTAGCAGCCGTTTCAGCTTTGTCCACCTCAGACTGGTACTGTTCCATGAAGTCCAAAGTTATCCAAAATCCTGACGACTATGCCGACTTCAAAGTAGAAAATGATCAACTTTTCAAGTATGTAAACTCGAAAGTTGTTCCGTGCGACTCGCGGTTCAGTTGGAAACTCGTCCCAGCACCCGAGTTCCGTAAAGATTTGATCCAACGTACCCACGAAAATTTGCTTCACGTGGGATACGATAAAACGATCCACGAAGTGCAGTTGCGATATTACTGGCCTCGTATGGGATCGGAAGTACGAAAGTTTATTCGAGAATGTGGGACGTGCAAGGAAATCAAAGCTCCTTTCGTCCCAGTCCAGCCCGAAATGGGTCAGTCGCGTGCGACTAATGCACCATGGCGAATGGTTTCTGTGGACTATATTGGTCCTCTTCCAAAAAGCAAACGTGGCAATCAACACTTGCTTGTCGTCCTCGACGTCTTCAGCAAGTACGCCATGTTAACCCCCGTTCGCAAAATCGCTAGTACGTCACTCTGTACGATACTGCGCGAACAGTGGTTCAATCGCCATGGTAGCCCGGAAATTTTGCTAAGCGACAATGCCTCCACTTTCACCTCGAAGGAGTTCAGTCAATTCATAAAAGAAACCAACGTCAAACATTGGCTGAACTCCCGCTATCATTCGCAGGCTAACCCAGTGGAGCGAACAAATCGCTCGATAAACACCGCAATCCGGGCATATGCTCGAACCGAGCAGCGCAATTGGGATGTCCATATCACCGATGTGGAGCGCATCCTAAATACTACCGTTCATTCCTCCACTGGGTTTAGTCCACATTTCATTATACACGGGTGTGAAATGGCATCTGCCGATGACTTCAGCAGGATTTCCGGTGAGGGTGACCTAGAAACAAGACACCAACAGATAGACAAAATCCGGGAGATTGTGGTCAAAAATTTGGCAAAGGCAAGCGAGGGCATTCGACATCAGTACAACTTGCGTCATCGAAAGTTCTCCAAACCTTTTGAAACAGGACAAATGGTATACCGTCGAAACATGAAGTTGTCGAATGCACTCGAGTCTTACAATGCTAAACTTGGACCACAATACTTACCGGCAAAAATTGTCTCAAAAAAAGGTGTATCCTCCTACGAGCTGGAGGATTTAGCAGGTAAAAATCTCGGAGTTTGGCCAGCAAATCTCCTTAAACCAGCATAAAAACTTTTCCGTGCCGTCTGTGGACTGACGGTATGCTTTTATAGGGATTACTCACTTGGGAGTTTTCCAAAAGCAGCCGTCAGTTCCCGACAACAACAACACGGACTTTGGTCCGAATAAAAAAAAACAATAAACATTTCTCCGTCTTCTCTATTCTTATTGTGGAAGACCAACTCTGCCGCGAGAAGGTTCTTCAACACCTTCTTGCAATTTTTCAGAGCCACACTCTCGCAGTGTGGTAAACAAACACTCGCACGAAATATATGCTCCGGCCCCTGACGACTACGGTAGGGTGGAATACTCTATTTAAAAAAACACTAATCTTATACCGTGCCGTTCTCCCGGGCACCGGACGCATCTAAATCCACTACCTGCCGTAATCGGCAAACAAATACAAAAAAATTCTTTTGCGCCCCACTCGCGCAGTGAGGTAACCAAATTATCCACTAATTTGCTTTGCTCCGGCGGTCGAGACGGTTACGGTAAACAAAACTTTCTTACCAAACCAGTACCAGTGTTTGGAAGAAACAAAACGAACCTATCGTACCGTCTTTTCACCGCCGGATGCATACACATCATTCGTCTGCCGTGTTCGGCAACATAAAATTTTTCAAAAACCCCTTTCTGTGGGGAACACTCGCACCTACGGGTGCACTAAATTATATAAAATTTCTCCTTATTTGGGTCACTATATAAAAAAACCACCTTTCCCCTCTTCGCCGGGGACACTTCGTTCGCGTGAGTGGTTCCACTACTCCGGGACCGACCGTAAACGGAATAATAAAAACAGTTTGCGAACCGATTTCGCGAACTGTTTCGTTTTTATTTATGTTTTGAGGATGATTCATTCATCCATTCAGATGGATGAAAATATCATCATCAATTTTGACAGTTTCCCCAATGTTCGCATCAATGCTCTGCATCATGCAGGTGTAGCCCGATTTGGATCAGAGTAGTGTGAGTGGAAGAGCGAATGGGGTAAAACGATACCGCGTCTTCGATTTCGAATCAAATAATAAAATTTTATTTCGCATAATTTTGGGTTTGTGGTTAAACCTGGGATGGTTCGTTTGATTCCAGCGGGAATCATTTCGAGATTTTTAAATTATGCGAAAGACATTCTTTGGTCCCTCTCAAACGTTTCTTTTCCAATGTACGAAGCGTTTTGAGGCGAAAAGGGACGAATATACAAACTTTTGTCCGGAATGTCTGTGAGTGGGAGAAACGATGACGTGTTAAGCGGTATGGTATGTGTGAATGTATGTGTGCAGAATCGAACAGTGAATGAAAGTATGTGTGAATGATAAGATAAAATTGTTTTGGGGTTAATTCGAAGTGCTTATCGGAATGTGAATGATCGAGTAGGCCACTGATTGAGGATGAATGAATGAGATAATTGTATGAATGTATTTGGATAGAAACCCCAACACAAGTGTGTAGTACTGGTACCGTAAGGACACGTAAGACATTTCTGGACAGTCGATGAAAAGAACAATATAATGCCGACAACCGTTCCCCTGCAAGTTGAAACATTGAAAATTGTCAATGTCACTTGCAGAATTTTGGGAATATCGGTTGTTTCCGATTTTGTATTCGGATTGGATTTAGGGTTCAACCCATAACCGAATAATGACGATGGCTGATAGCCTCTCGCTTCGCGTATGCTGTCAGTATTATCAGGCCAAACACAGGCAAACTTTTCACCAATGAGGACATCCGGTCGATTAATTTTTTGATGAATTTTGATAAATTGCGGAAGAAATAATTAGGTGTAGTTAGTTTTTCTTTGTTTATTTATTTATTTATTCATTTCGTTCATTATCATGTATCGGTGTTAGGTGTTAGTTTAGAAAAAAAATTGTTGCCAATTTTTTTCCACCCGGTGTGGGCGAGATTGTAACCCGTCAGGGTAACAATTTAGCACTGGGTGGAAATATACCCTTTTTTGCGTATACACTCCGTAGAGTGTATTGTTTACGTAAAATTATGCTCACCGCTGTTCGGTACCGTTCACATTTAGTTGTAAATTTTTGTTCATTTTCGCGTTTGTGAACGGTTTTATTCGTACAGATAGGTTAGATAATTTTTGTTTTATGTTTGTGAATTAGTAACATAGGGCTTAGGTAGGCTACCGCTCTCCTCTTGCAAAAATTTGTGTGTACTGGTTATGCTGCTCATCGTTGACAGCTGTGCGACAAGGCGGTTGGCGGTTTGTGATAGTCGAGGGAGGAAGGCGGCCATCGAGTTTTTTAGAAAGTGACGGACCACAGCCAGGAACAGACGTTCCAAATTTATTCCTTTTTTCGGGACAGTTTCCCGCCACCGTAACAAAAGTTCAGTGCGCGCGTGTGACGGTAAGTGAAATCCGTCAGTGTATCGGTGTGTGGTCCGGGCATACAAAAAGTCCTGGTGTAGGGTCGCCGAGACGGGAAGCTAATCGCTAAGGAGCTACTCGCTTCCCCGGCTAAATAAAAAGGACCCAAGTGACACCAGTGCCGTTCTCACTGTGGAGGATCAGTCGAACGAGCCAAGCTCTCCTCCACAGTTAATTGCCAAGGAGAACGAAGCAGGGCGGACAAAGGTTCCCCCTGGGAAGTTTACTGCGGTAACTTCCGGGATCGTTTACGGCGAGTAGACGATCCGGCGATTCGTCGCCAACGTCGCTAGGGAGGTTCCAACAAAGGAGCCAAGCTCACCTCCCTAGCTAAACGCCAAGGACCGCTGCCGGAGCAGCCAACGACCAAAGGAGAACGCGGCCGTTGTTGTCCCGGCCGGTCGGAGGAAACCGCCCGCCTTTCCGCCCGCAGCAGTGAGCTACCAGCAGCAGCAGTGAAGTGGAGAGTTTGAGGACAATAAAATCGGTAAATTTAGTAATTTATTTTGTTTGTTTACTTTTGTTTTTTTGTTGTTACGAAAATCCGAAATTCTGTAGAGGCACCTAGGCCGCCCTGAAAAGAAGGGTACACCGGGCAAATAAGAACCCGAGTAGTGGGCAAACCCCTACTTACATTTGGCGCACAGCGCAAAACACACTGAAAAAAATATTTTCCTATTTTGGAAAATATTTTTTTCTTCCGGAGTGTGGGGTGCTTCTACTAAATCGAGGATTTTCGTAGAACAGTCGGTGAGGTTTCTTCCTCAATATTGTTCCGCGGCCGTATTATTTATTTATTTACATTTTTTGGTATATTTATTTGATTTTTTGCATTTTCCTTTTTTGTCCGAATTTGTGGATTGCGTTGTTTGTGTTTGGTCTGCCGGACGAGTAGTTTGAAGGTTGTTTGTTATTATTCGGTTGCGGTGGCCAATTGTCTTGAATTCTCAATCCGATTTGAGACATTTTTGGAGCAGCTTGACTTCCTGAAATTTTAAGGGAATCGTTAGTGGGCGAAAAATTGAAATTAATACTGTGTCAGTACTTACATGCTTTGTGTCTTGGTGATTTCTTCCAATATAGCGCAAGTTATGATGGCGTTGGAGAAATTCAACCAAGCGTGTGTGTTCATGCGCGTCGATCATTTACATTTCGATGAGCTGGATTTTGAGTTGCTATCTCGAAGCATTTTTATCTCTCCTGATTCGGATCTTTCGGGTGTACAGCGGCAGCGGCGTCTTCGGGGAATTTTGTCGCATGAGCGGTCGTCTCGGAGGGAATTAGTTCGCAATTTCCGGGGTGACGTGGGTGAAGAAAAGGAGATCTGCCTTGGTAAATTACTAACAATCAAGGAAGATCTCCAGTACCGGTGCCCAAACAAGGAGATTTACCGAACACGGTTGCTTCATTTGGGGTCTAGGCTCCAGGTTATCCGAAATTATGCGGCAGGGGAGGTCAACCAGGAAATTTCGGGGTTGCTGGAGGAAGTTCTAGCAGTTTATGCCAGTCATTTCAGTGACGAACAGGCAGCACTTCCTCCCGACAACCAAGAAGGGGAGGATGGAGAAATTTTGGGAGATTTGCTGAGTACAGACGTACCTGCAATTCCACAGGGATCCAATCCTTCCGATAACGAAGGATCTCTTTCCAAACAGCTCGTAGGAGACGACCTGTTGCGTGTCTTGTGCGAGATGAGGGACGAGATTCGACAATTGCGACAGCAATCCGACGATAATAGAGCCCTAGCGTCTCAGGGGTCTGATGCTTTTTCAAAAGCTACTGAAACGCTAATGGGTGGGATTGCTTCACTGACAACAATTTCGTCAGTTTTGAGAAAGACAGTTCAAGAGGTTGTCTCACTTCGTGAATCCGTCAGTGAACTTCGGGCACTAGTACATCAGAAGGAAAGTGCTTCCGAGAAGGATCTGCAGACCGATCTGGAAGATTTGCGTTTGATGGACGTACCCGATTCATTTGATGCACCAGAGATTCCTCGCCCAACACTGGCGCCCAGTCCCGATCAATTTGTGTTGAAGCGAGGATTCTCGGGTCAACAAAATCTATGTCCATCACTTCCTATCGAGAAACCGAAACAGAATACTGGATTCACAGCCCCGTACCAAACTCAGAACCAGCCTTACGTTCCTGAATTGACCGAACAGCTGGCGGGACCATCATATCCGAACTTTTCGATATCCACCCATGCGGGAAACGGATCGATGGTGGCCCCCAGGAATTACTCGCGAAACCCGCAACGCGTCGCTGATTGGAAGATTCGGAAGTATGCTGGAACTGATGAAGGAACTGGACTTAATGAGTTTTTGGACACCGTAGCAAATTACGCTGCGTGTGAACAAATGTGCGAAGAAGAACTTTTCAATTCTGCGATGCATCTGTTCACTGGCAATGCTTTGACCTGGTATCAGGCTATGCGTGCGCAAAACCGGTTGTTTAACTGGAACCATCTTGTTTGCGAGCTCAAGGTAAATTTCGTACATCCTGAACTTGATGCTACGCTCAAAATGAAGGCTCTCCAGCGCCGGCAGATGCGTAACGAATCTTTCCAGGAATACTTCCTGGAAATGGAAAAAATATTTCGTGCTATGACGGATCCAATGGCACCGAGCGAAAAACTCGACGTGCTCAAGCGGAACCTGAAAGCTGACTATAAACAAATGCTTATCCTCAGGCCAGTGAACACGCTCTCAGAATTGATGAGTCTTGGTAAATCGATCGACGCCTCCAAGACGCCGATTTATCAGAAAGTTTTCGGTTCTTCTCGGGAAGTTGCTGCTTATTCTGATAATCCACCACAAAACAAACAAAAACAAAATAATCAAAACCAAAAGGGAGGTGGACAGAATAACGGCAACGCAAAATCCAAAACGTTTTGGAGCAAGAATGCCAAACCGGCAGGTCTTGATTCAAACAAGCCTCCTGACAACCAGAAAAAGAAACAGCAAGGGAATCAGGATGGCAAGAATCTCGAGGGAAACAATCAAAAACCGATCGAACCACCGCAGAAACCTATGATGTGCCTAGAATATTTGGTGGAAAAGCATCGTCCTCCAGTGCTCGGCGTCTGCTACAATTGTGGAAAGAAAGGACACGAATATGAGGAATGCCGGAAACCAAGGCGGGTCTTCTGCATAGTGTGCGGATTTAAAGGTTTTGATGTTTCTCGTTGCCCTTACTGCTTAAAAAACGGGATCAGAACCAACTGAAGTCGCAGTTGGCAGTAAAACAGCGCTCCAAACAACAACTCATTATTAATCCCCAGATTTACGACAGTTTTCGACCGGCTCGTGATGAGGACTATGATAATTCGTTGTCTGTCAAAACCATCGTCCTTGACGACCCGTTCGATAACCGTCCATTTGCAATTGTCGCAGTGTACGGCAAATCCTTCAAAGCCTTGCTCGACAGTGGTAGTAACGCCACGATTATGACTAAAAAGCTATACCGAAAGTTTTCGAAAAGTCCCTTGAAAAGTTTGGAACGACCATTCGAACTACGTTCTGCAAATGGTCAATCCTTACCAATCATTGGACAAGCGTATCTCCCGTATACTTTTCAAAATTTGACGAAGGTCTTATGCACTCTTGTAGTAGAGCATCTGACCGTCAACTCCATTCTAGGTATGGACTTTTGGCGCGCCTTTGGGATTTCTCCTGAGATACAAAACTGTGCTCTGTTGTACTCAGGTCAGGAATCAGAAGACGATGAAGAAGATGAAGTACCGCGTGAGTCGATACTCACTTCGGAACAGTTAGCGTGCGTAGAAGAAGTAAAGAAGTGTTTCCAGGCAGTAGAGCCCGGAAAGCTAAGCCCAACCTCATTCACAGAGCACAGGATTGTCATCAAAGATGAATTCCAAGGTGCGGCACCCGTTTGCCGATATCCTTATCACATGAGCCCAAAGAAACTGTCTAAGGTCTGGGAAGAAGTTGACCGATGGCGGTCTATGGGAATTATCGAGGAGTCTGATTCGGATTGGTCGCTTAATATTGTGGCGGTCACGAAACCAGACGACTCAATCCGCCTTTGTCTAGACGCTAGGCCTCTCAATGAGCGTACTGTACGGGATGCATACCCTCTGCCCCACCCTGGGCGAATATTGGGCGGCTTACCCAAGGCGAAGTACCTGTCTACCATAGACTTGAAGGAGGCCTTTCTCCAGGTACCCCTGGCTAAGGATAGTCGCAAATATACCGCTTTCAGTGTTCCCGGCAGGGGTATGTTCCAATTTACCCGTCTACCATTTGGTCTCGTCAACAGCCCCGCTACTCTGGCGCGACTGATGGACCAGGTTCTAGGACGAGGTAAATGGGAACCTTACGTTTTCGTCTACCTAGATGACATCATCGTGGTAAGCGAAACGTTCGAGCATCACATACAGTTGCTCAAAGCAGTGGCCGATTGTCTAGCAAGAGCCAATCTAACCATCAATTTGGAAAAATCCCGTTTTGGAGTCCCCGAACTAAAGTTTCTTGGTTATTTGTTGAATCGGGACGGACTCAAGGTCAATCCTGACAAAATTCAGCCGATTCTCGACTACGAGAGACCGGTTACCGTGACGAAACTTCGTCGTTTCCTCGGGATGTGCGGTTATTACCGCCGTTTCATTGATCGGTTCAGTGAGGTCACTGCTCCCTTGACCGATCTGCTCAAAACGAAAACCAAGAGCTTAGTTTGGAACTCCGAGGCAGAACTCGCGTTCCTTAAAATTAAGGAACTTCTAGTCACTCCTCCAGTTTTAGTCCCACCAGACTTCTCCAAAGAATTCATTCTTCAGACAGACGCTAGTGACGTAGCAGTCGCTGCTGTTCTGGTGCAGGAGTATCCCGAGGGTGAGAAAGTAGTTGCTTACTTTTCGCACAAACTGACCACTCCCCAAAGGAACTATCATGCAACTGAAAAGGAAGGTCTGGCGGTGATAATGGCGGTTGAACACTTTCGAGGTTACTTGGAAGGTTATCATTTTCGACTGGTCACTGATTCGTCAGCGATTACATGGATACTGAAGACTAAATGGAAAACCAGTTCACGTTTGAGTCGTTGGAGTTTAGAATTGCAACTCTACGACATGTCTATTGAGCACCGGAAAGGCAAGGACAATGTCGTTCCAGATGCGTTATCCCGGGCCGTAGCAGCCGTTTCAGCTTTGTCCACCTCAGACTGGTACTGTTCCATGAAGTCCAAAGTTATCCAAAATCCTGACGACTATGCCGACTTCAAAGTAGAAAATGATCAACTTTTCAAGTATGTAAACTCGAAAGTTGTTCCGTGCGACTCGCGGTTCAGTTGGAAACTCGTCCCAGCACCCGAGTTCCGTAAAGATTTGATCCAACGTACCCACGAAAATTTGCTTCACGTGGGATACGATAAAACGATCCACGAAGTGCAGTTGCGATATTACTGGCCTCGTATGGGATCGGAAGTACGAAAGTTTATTCGAGAATGTGGGACGTGCAAGGAAATCAAAGCTCCTTTCGTCCCAGTCCAGCCCGAAATGGGTCAGTCGCGTGCGACTAATGCACCATGGCGAATGGTTTCTGTGGACTATATTGGTCCTCTTCCAAAAAGCAAACGTGGCAATCAACACTTGCTTGTCGTCCTCGACGTCTTCAGCAAGTACGCCATGTTAACCCCCGTTCGCAAAATCGCTAGTACGTCACTCTGTACGATACTGCGCGAACAGTGGTTCAATCGCCATGGTAGCCCGGAAATTTTGCTAAGCGACAATGCCTCCACTTTCACCTCGAAGGAGTTCAGTCAATTCATAAAAGAAACCAACGTCAAACATTGGCTGAACTCCCGCTATCATTCGCAGGCTAACCCAGTGGAGCGAACAAATCGCTCGATAAACACCGCAATCCGGGCATATGCTCGAACCGAGCAGCGCAATTGGGATGTCCATATCACCGATGTGGAGCGCATCCTAAATACTACCGTTCATTCCTCCACTGGGTTTAGTCCACATTTCATTATACACGGGTGTGAAATGGCATCTGCCGATGACTTCAGCAGGATTTCCGGTGAGGGTGACCTAGAAACAAGACACCAACAGATAGACAAAATCCGGGAGATTGTGGTCAAAAATTTGGCAAAGGCAAGCGAGGGCATTCGACATCAGTACAACTTGCGTCATCGAAAGTTCTCCAAACCTTTTGAAACAGGACAAATGGTATACCGTCGAAACATGAAGTTGTCGAATGCACTCGAGTCTTACAATGCTAAACTTGGACCACAATACTTACCGGCAAAAATTGTCTCAAAAAAAGGTGTATCCTCCTACGAGCTGGAGGATTTAGCAGGTAAAAATCTCGGAGTTTGGCCAGCAAATCTCCTTAAACCAGCATAAAAACTTTTCCGTGCCGTCTGTGGACTGACGGTATGCTTTTATAGGGATTACTCACTTGGGAGTTTTCCAAAAGCAGCCGTCAGTTCCCGACAACAACAACACGGACTTTGGTCCGAATAAAAAAAAACAATAAACATTTCTCCGTCTTCTCTATTCTTATTGTGGAAGACCAACTCTGCCGCGAGAAGGTTCTTCAACACCTTCTTGCAATTTTTCAGAGCCACACTCTCGCAGTGTGGTAAACAAACACTCGCACGAAATATATGCTCCGGCCCCTGACGACTACGGTAGGGTGGAATACTCTATTTAAAAAAACACTAATCTTATACCGTGCCGTTCTCCCGGGCACCGGACGCATCTAAATCCACTACCTGCCGTAATCGGCAAACAAATACAAAAAAATTCTTTTGCGCCCCACTCGCGCAGTGAGGTAACCAAATTATCCACTAATTTGCTTTGCTCCGGCGGTCGAGACGGTTACGGTAAACAAAACTTTCTTACCAAACCAGTACCAGTGTTTGGAAGAAACAAAACGAACCTATCGTACCGTCTTTTCACCGCCGGATGCATACACATCATTCGTCTGCCGTGTTCGGCAACATAAAATTTTTCAAAAACCCCTTTCTGTGGGGAACACTCGCACCTACGGGTGCACTAAATTATATAAAATTTCTCCTTATTTGGGTCACTATATAAAAAAACCACCTTTCCCCTCTTCGCCGGGGACACTTCGTTCGCGTGAGTGGTTCCACTACTCCGGGACCGACCGTAAACGGAATAATAAAAACAGTTTGCGAACCGATTTCGCGAACTGTTTCGTTTTTATTTATGTTTTGAGGATGATTCATTCATCCATTCAGATGGATGAAAATATCATCATCAATTTTGACAGTTTCCCCAATGTTCGCATCAATGCTCTGCATCATGCAGGTGTAGCCCGATTTGGATCAGAGTAGTGTGAGTGGAAGAGCGAATGGGGTAAAACGATACCGCGTCTTCGATTTCGAATCAAATAATAAAATTTTATTTCGCATAATTTTGGGTTTGTGGTTAAACCTGGGATGGTTCGTTTGATTCCAGCGGGAATCATTTCGAGATTTTTAAATTATGCGAAAGACATTCTTTGGTCCCTCTCAAACGTTTCTTTTCCAATGTACGAAGCGTTTTGAGGCGAAAAGGGACGAATATACAAACTTTTGTCCGGAATGTCTGTGAGTGGGAGAAACGATGACGTGTTAAGCGGTATGGTATGTGTGAATGTATGTGTGCAGAATCGAACAGTGAATGGAAGTATGTGTGAATGATAAGATAAAATTGTTTTGGGGTTAATTCGAAGTGCTTATCGGAATGTGAATGATCGAGTAGGCCACTGATTGAGGATGAATGAATGAGATAATTGTATGAATGTATTTGGATAGAAACCCCAACACAAGTGTGTAGTACTGGTACCGTAAGGACACGTAAGACATTTCTGGACAGTCGATGAAAAGAACAATATAATGCCGACAACCGTTCCCCTGCAAGTTGAAACATTGAAAATTGTCAATGTCACTTGCAGAATTTTGGGAATATCGGTTGTTTCCGATTTTGTATTCGGATTGGATTTAGGGTTCAACCCATAACCGAATAATGACGATGGCTGATAGCCTCTCGCTTCGCGTATGCTGTCAGTATTATCAGGCCAAACACAGGCAAACTTTTCACCAATGAGGACATCCGGTCGATTAATTTTTTGATGAATTTTGATAAATTGCGGAAGAAATAATTAGGTGTAGTTAGTTTTTCTTTGTTTATTTATTTATTTATTCATTTCGTTCATTATCATGTATCGGTGTTAGGTGTTAGTTTAGAAAAAAAATTGTTGCCAATTTTTTTCCACCCGGTGTGGGCGAGATTGTAACCCGTCAGGGTAACAATTTAGCACTGGGTGGAAATATACCCTTTTTTGCGTATACACTCCGTAGAGTGTATTGTTTACGTAAAATTATGCTCACCGCTGTTCGGTACCGTTCACATTTAGTTGTAAATTTTTGTTCATTTTCGCGTTTGTGAACGGTTTTATTCGTACAGATAGGTTAGATAATTTTTGTTTTATGTTTGTGAATTAGTAACATAGGGCTTAGGTAGGCTACCGCTCTCCTCTTGCAAAAATTTGTGTGTACTGGTTATGCTGCTCATCGTTGACAGCTGTGCGACAAGGCGGTTGGCGGTTTGTGATAGTCGAGGGAGGAAGGCGGCCATCGAGTTTTTTAGAAAGTGACGGACCACAGCCAGGAACAGACGTTCCAAATTTATTCCTTTTTTCGGGACAGTTTCCCGCCACCGTAACAAAAGTTCAGTGCGCGCGTGTGACGGTAAGTGAAATCCGTCAGTGTATCGGTGTGTGGTCCGGGCATACAAAAAGTCCTGGTGTAGGGTCGCCGAGACGGGAAGCTAATCGCTAAGGAGCTACTCGCTTCCCCGGCTAAATAAAAAGGACCCAAGTGACACCAGTGCCGTTCTCACTGTGGAGGATCAGTCGAACGAGCCAAGCTCTCCTCCACAGTTAATTGCCAAGGAGAACGAAGCAGGGCGGACAAAGGTTCCCCCTGGGAAGTTTACTGCGGTAACTTCCGGGATCGTTTACGGCGAGTAGACGATCCGGCGATTCGTCGCCAACGTCGCTAGGGAGGTTCCAACAAAGGAGCCAAGCTCACCTCCCTAGCTAAACGCCAAGGACCGCTGCCGGAGCAGCCAACGACCAAAGGAGAACGCGGCCGTTGTTGTCCCGGCCGGTCGGAGGAAACCGCCCGCCTTTCCGCCCGCAGCAGTGAGCTACCAGCAGCAGCAGTGAAGTGGAGAGTTTGAGGACAATAAAATCGGTAAATTTAGTAATTTATTTTGTTTGTTTACTTTTGTTTTTTTGTTGTTACGAAAATCCGAAATTCTGTAGAGGCACCTAGGCCGCCCTGAAAAGAAGGGTACACCGGGCAAATAAGAACCCGAGTAGTGGGCAAACCCCTACTTACATTATTAAATGCGAATATTGCGTATTACGTAATGTGTTCATTTCAAAATCGAAATTTCAGACCCACTAGGAAATTTCATTCCGGATCTGACCCTGCTTGAAACAAAAATATATAATATATCATTGGCTAAATTACCATTAGCTCAATGCTGTCTTTCGGTTATTTTATAATGTGGGTGTGTGTGAAGGGGACGAATAGCCCACAACCGTACCACGGGGGTCTATCTTGGTATGCCTACTGGGTGAAGGTGATTGGGCTGAGAGAGGGGTGAGTCTGCAGAGGGTGGATGAGGTGATCGTTTGAGGGTGATCTGTTGGGTGGCTTGATCAGGGGGAGGCTTGATATGGTTAACTTGATGGGGTGAGGGGGTAGGAAAGGGTGATCTGTAATATGGAGGGGCGGGGGCAACCCATCTCTGTATACCCCCAGCTACGCAACTATTAAAATACATAAAAGCAATCTTAGTTAAATAAATTAGATTGGTCATGTTCAGAGTGATTACATAATCTTTCTGCATTTTAAAGACATTTGGCATCACAAGTACAAATTCGATTTTGAAATTTTTCTTCACTCCCTTCTTTGAGCATTTTTCAGATCCAGATTATAAGCAATCAAGAATCATCGTATGTGGCCAATGTAGTCAAAGCGACTTTGGTTAGTCATTATTGATCTAGACTGGCAAATCCAAGTAATTTTGCACCCATTTCAGTAAGCTTTGCATCATTTTGATATCATGGGGGTACCAGTTTATATGAGAATTTGCTGCTTGGCCATACTCTTCAATCCGTAACTGCGGAACCGGAAGACCCATCAATAAAAAATTCAATAGCCATCGACGGGAAGGTTGTACCTTTCACCACTATGTTTGAGCAAATCGGTTCAGCCAACTCTCGAAAACAGAGGTGACATTTTTTACCAGATAGACACATACATACCCACACAAATATATTCCGATCTCGACGAACTGAGTCAAATGGTATATCTCTGGGCCGGAATTACATTGGCCGTGCTCAGAGTGATTATATAACCTTTCTATATGAGAAAGGCAATAAGAAAATATAATATGCCGGATAACGATATCAAGATCCAAAGAGATTAAGTAGAACGGTATATATTGACTGTTATTATTTTTGGTATAGGGTAAAGTGCCTATTTTCACCATTCTAGGCCAACAACCAATGAAATGCCTAAAAATTTACATCAACAGCTTTGCTTCGTTGTTAAGAACTCAAATGCGCTGAAAACAGTGAAATTCTCGTGCTTGAGCACAACAAAAACTCCAATCGAGTGCCCCTATTGTTGCGCTACCATTTGACTCAATGCGTTGAACAAAGATAGCAGACACTGCTCTAACCAACGGCTTCAAATGGGTATGGTGACAATAGAATCATGGCAAAAATGGGCTCGTCGCCCTACATGAGCAGTGGAAAAGAAAGGTAATAGAAGTACAACAAAAGTAGACTAATGAAGTTGGAGAAAAGAACACATGTTACATGCAATCAAACTACTTGAACTCGTCTGAGTGCCAGCATTTATTTACCATTAACGACAATTGCATTATATTAGAATTTTGTCATACTGTGCTGAGCGGAAATGGATGATTCGCGTACTTCGGTAAATTAATCTACCTTTACTTATCAAATCCGACCTTCCCGAATAAATCGAATCGTATGCTCGAATTGAACACCGGAAAAGTGACCAACGAGTCCTAGGAAGGACAAAATTGCACGCGAGATAATAAATTACCTACTTTTCTATCATATACGCCAGTTTTGCATCCATTCCATGGCCCAGCTGTCATAGAGAAAAAACCACAATTATTACTACGGCTAGGCTAATAGGCTTCTACTTTTACATTTCTTTAATGGTTGATCGTATGTTTAGTCAGGTTCAAAGTATAAAAAACACTAAACATAAAAAGGCCCTCTCGGTCTCCTTGATGACTTACAATTGAGGCGTAACGCAATAACCACCTTAAAGCTGCTGTCTGTCAGAGTTCTTTAAAACTGATGCACGAAATATGCTTGATGATGTTTACAATACACTCAAACCCAACAAGTTCAATATAATTAGTTGCTACTCATAAAAATAGCTCTAATTGATCCCCTAATCATATTCTATATCGCCCTCTCTTGTATATCGACATGTATCCTTAGCTTTAACAAAACTGTAAAATTTTCTTAGTATCATTATTAAAAAATATTTCAAAGTGTAATCCCCTAGTTTAAAAAAATTTGAAATGTAAAACAAAGAAAATGGCACCTTGAAGCTAATGCAAACGTGCCTTATAAAAAAAAAGAGCTGAATTAAAAAAAGAGGTTCATCTTTCAGGTCAATCACCATAAAGCAAAGTTCCTCACTCACCCACCTGGAGGAAGCTCAAATCACACGTTTCTTCTCCATCTGGTTCGCCGCGCTGCTGGTGGCGACAAAGGTTGACAGCAAGCAAGCCTTCCAATCTCTGCAATGAAGTGAAGTGAAGAACAAAAAAACAACAGCTTTGTAATATGAGCTAATGATAATGAATAAAACATGGGAAGGTACATGCAAGCAATTGTACGACACAATACTGCTGGCTGAAGGCGCGAAAGGAATGCATCGCGTAAAATACGCGCATGCGCCTGGTTTCATTCTGTTGTCGCACCGCAAACGTCGGCATTCGTTGATATCTACTCTAGAATGTAGCATCACTCGTTCCATCGTCGCCAGTTTGACCAAAAATAACACTGTATTCGAGGAAATTGCAATTCAGATTCAGGTCCGGAAAATGTCGTTAAATCGTTGCAATATATTTCCACATTTTTTCTACACCGATGACAGTTCACTCATCAGAACACGGCAGCCGACTTAACCACCACAAAAACGTTAAATCCAACACACCAGTGGTGTGATCACAAGCAAACGACTGACAACGGATAATTCAGGAGCGGATCCAGAAAAATAGTTCGGGAGGGGTCCGAAATTTTGATTTAGGAATGAACATTGTACAGTACGTTATAGGTCAAAACCTTATTTAATGAAAATCAGTTTTGGTGGCCAATTTAGGTTTGAAATGATTTTAAGATTGAAACTAATATAAAATGGTAACAAATTTAAAATTCTTCGAAAAGTTAAATAAAATTACGGAGGGGGTCCGGATCCCCAGGACCCTCCCCCTGGATCCGCCACTGGGATAATTATTTGCAAGTGTGAGATGCCATGATTTATTTATTTATTCGTCAATCAAATTGTAGACTACATTATACAAATATTAATTGCTTATATACCATGAGAAAGTGGCCGACTTAAAACATGACCATTGCCGATTCGAACAAAGCCTTACAGTTGTATTCTGTTAATGAAGTTCCTTGTTTTTCTCTGGCAATTAGAACATTTTGACACAAGAGCCAATTTTCCAAAAGGGCTTAGAAGTTTTTACATACATTATTTTCAAATAAATTTTGTTCAATTACCGTATTTTGTAAAGCAAATTTATCTGAGAATAAGCTAAAGGGAATAAACGGTTCATCTCGAAAAAAATGTGCGCTGAAAAAAGTTGTGACAATTTTTACAAAAACAATTTAAATTAATTAATTTAATTGATTTAATTAATTAAATTTATTATATTCATTTAATTCATTTAATGATACACTACAAAGGTTTTGATCAATTTGCTTTACGCAAAGTTCCAAAAAAATCGCAAATGTTTTTTTAACGGTGCAACACCTACCCGCCCTTTAGCAAAGAAGTTCTGATTACCGAGAGGCTCCTCAACTATCGATGCCTGAAATTGAACTGCGTGTGGGAAATAAATTGCAAAATATCTACTGAATAGATTTTGAACTGTCATTTTTTAGTTCAAAGCTGAATGCTTTGATTTTTAAATTTTAATATTGAAGACCCAGAAAAAAACATTGGCAACCTTGAAACGTCATTGATTACATTGATATTGAAACTGCTTCCGTGTAAAAGTCTTTCATTCAAGTATTGGTTGGATTTCAATAATTTTAGATAATTCCGTAAATATACTCCAGTGGACTCCAATAATAATAAAATACATGATTATTGTTCATTGTCCTTTTTCCGAAGCGTGAAAGCGTGATTGTTCTAAAATTCATGCCACTTTATTCAAGAATTTGGGAATAACTATTTTTCGTGTGAACCCCGTCTTGTTTTTGATGATAGTAATTAATTCCCCTTGAAGTGAGATATTCGCTACAATGTTTTACAAAGTATGAAAAACAAGATTAAGTCTTCAGAAATGTTAAGGAACTTATTTTTGCGAATATCTTTACTGAAGACCAAAATCTCTATTTATAGTACACTTGAAGTTATTGACCGTTATTTGTTAATGACCCCTTGAAATTTGTTAAAATGGCTTCTTAAATATCGTAGATAAAGCTTCAGTATGTTTCAGAAAGCTATTTGTCTTATCAAGATACATATCTTTCCAGAAGAGAGCATCGTTCCATCTCTTGCGACTTAGAAGTTATTGGGTAAGATTAGTAAAAGTTTTAACAGTAATTACTTTCGAGCGGGCAAAGACGGGCAGCCATTAGAAATGCTATATCAACACTATAAAACTCAATACAACTTATTTATATCTCGTTGTCTCGAGTAGAGTTATAGATGATTTGAAAAAAACTATTGTTTTTCAAAAAATATCCAATAACTTCGAAAATACTTGAGATAAAAAAAAATATGCGTTGAAAAAAATTGTGAAAAATATTTCTAGGAATCATCCAAAAAATTGCGACATTTCCGATCAAAATGAAATAACAGATTACATGTTTCGTGTTATAAATTTGGTCTCCTTAGTAGTTAAAATAACAGAAAACTAGAACAAATAACGCAATATAAAGTTTTGAAATATTTTTCATATGTGTTTCTGCTCGGGAGGCCATTGTTATAATATAGAAAGTTGGCCATTTTGATAATTCAAACCTTTTTGTGCCATACTGAACTTATCAGAATGATATTTAAAAAGTTCTATTAATGAATTGGCTTTAAAGGGATCATCCACAAACAACCAGCAATAATGAAGATATTAAGGATAAAGACTTTGTGTCTTCAGCAAAGTTGTTGGCAAAGGCTGACTGTACAACTTTGCCATAGACAGAATTTTAATATATGTACTTGCCAGAAAGTTGGTAAATATATTTCTATTTTAGGGAGACAAAGAGTTTTGTGACGAAATGCTACAATGGGGAAGGGGGTGTTAAAAATCACTCCAAAAATGCTACGTCATTTATGTATGATCCCAAAAGACGTCATTGACCCAAATTTAACCGATTTTGGCAAAATTAATAATTCTCACGATTTTGGCAAAAAAAACCAATGTGCGCTAGAACATTTTTGGTCTTCCTTTAAAGGATCGACCAAAAAACATTCAAAATATAATCCAGTGCACTTGTTTTGCAAAATGATGAAGTTTGACAAGTCGTAAAATGGATCGGTAAATGTTTTCCTATTCGGTGGATGCAGGTTCATGAAATACCACGGAGAATGTCCAATGCATTCAAAACCCCCTCCGAAGGTAAGTTTACTATGTCGCAAGACTGGTTTAAAACTCGAAAAAAAGGTTTTTGCTCTTCGAAAAGGGAGGTAATCCCAGTTTTTCCAACAATATATTCAGAACACAATAACTTTCGAAAAGCTGACCTAAGTTTCTGAAGCTAGTCGAATTTTCTGATCGTTTAAAAAACCGTATTAATTTTCGTTGGAACTCGGTTAAGAACCATCATTTTGAAATTTAATATTTTCTTTGAAATTGGGTTTTGGGGACGTTAAAACATACCACAGCCCCCTAACGAAAATTGTTTAGAGCTAAACAGTATTATAATCGCTGACGTTTCACTTACTCTATAACTTTGTAGAACTTCATTTGTTACAATAAACAACAGTTTTCGATATAATATAAAATTAATGGAATGTGCACTCAGGGCACGATGCGACTGCTCTTGTATTTTTACACGACTTCCTATGGTTAAACGAAAAAACAAATGAAACAATAAAATAAATAAGATAAATAAAATAAAATGAATGAAATCAATTAAAAAACCAAGAAAAAATAAACAAAAATAGATAAATGAACAGAATAATCAGAATAAATAAAGTAATACGATAATAAATATTATAAACCAAAAAACCAGCAAACAAAATACATACAACAAATAAAATAAAGAAGCAAAATAAAATACATAAAATAAATGAAAATAATAAAATAAACAAAATAAATCAAATATAAAAATACAATAAATAAAATAAATAAAAAAATAAAATTTTAAAGAATAATAAAATAAATAAAATACCTAAGGGGCCATGCATAAATGACGTAGCATTTTGGGGGGTAGTGAGGGTATACCAAATTTGTGACGAAGTGTGACGAGGGGGAGGGTAGGGTCAGAAGTTGTGCGACGTAGCATTAAGTTTAAAACCCATTGTTTAGAGAAAACAATTTAATGATCCTCCATTCCCAAGAGAAATGAATTTAAATTCAAACAAGTTTCTTTTGATGCGGTTTTTCATGAGGTAAATTTTACGATTCGCGGAATTACAAGTTCGCAAAAATACGGAAAGATTTTGTATGCGGATTTAACTTGCTGCATTAGTTAGCTAATGTTGCTAACTAGTAGACTTAGTTTGGAACTAGGGACAGATCACTCTAAGAATGTATAACAAATTTGCATCAAAATGAAAAAAATGCATTTAATTTCCATTTTTGCATCAGCTTTGCACTGCCTCGCGGAAAAGTTTGTTTAACAAACGTCCTACGCTGATCCACTTTGTTCGACGTTTTGTTAAATGTAGGTCTAGTTTTTCTGTAGGGTTTTGACGTTTTACACGCAACGCAAACAACATTGCACGCAACGCAAAATACATTATGAATTTCTATTTTGATGGAAATAAATGCATTTAATTTCGCTGATTTTAAAAAATGCATCACAAGTGATCTGCCCCTAGGTTTGGAAGCTGAATTAAATTTTCATTTCGGATTCAACCAAACAAAATTTAGTAATATAGATGAACGTATGGCTCTTAGAATCATTGGCAGCTGAACGATTGTGAACTGAGAGAACTTGTCTTCATGCTCCCCTGGACAAATTCAAAACAAAACTCTCAACACTATATTTGTCATGAAATAAGCTTATTTTGCACGGAATTTGCTGTTATAATGAAAATGTTGATAAAACTCGTCAAACATTTTGAAAGAATATGTATTTAAAATAATTGAAAAACATATGTAATTTTTTTTTCATCACCAGGGCGCTTTCCATGGGACGAGTGGGAGGTAGACTGTCCAGAAAAATAATGAATCTTTGAAAACGCAATCGGCCCACCCCTGATTTGATTCCTAGTCCCACCGGGAGTACTTGTACCAAATTTGAAGCAAATCGGACAAGTCTAGCTACCGGACCAACGTGCCTGAAGTTTGTATGGGATATTTCAACAATTTACATGGAGAAAACCTACTAACTCGCATTTTTGTCGCTAGGTGGCACTGCATGTATCGTATTATCACTGTAAGGGAAAATAAGAAAGATTATTTAATTGTCTACAACTTTGTCGAAGACTGCTAGTGAATCCGGCTTTTCTAAAAGAAGTTATTAAACTTTTAACGAAGTGATGTCTGAGCCAGTTTTGCATGGGGCCTAGCAGTGCATGGTTGTGTATCAGTACTCGATTCCCACGAAATATGAATTGAAATCGATAGGTTTAGCCAAATAGTATGTTCAGAAGAACTATAAGACATAATACGAGTTATGTTTTGGTTGGAAAATTTTAGTTTCAAATGTGACCGCATAGAGGGCGCCAACACTAACTTTTCATAGAAGAGAGATAGAATATCAGGATGTTCGGAAGAATTATTGCAAAATGCCTGTTCTACAACTTTGTAGAAGACACCTAATTTCTATCTCTTTCCGTTGAAAAGTTATCGTTAGCGCCCTCTATGTGGTAAAATGTGGAACTAAAATGATCTAACCAAAACATGGCCCGTATTATTTACTACAATTCTTATGAGCATACAATAGAGCTAAATCTTATGATTATTTCACAAAAATGCTTAGTTGGCGCGGGTCGACTACTGGTACACAACCATGCACTGCTAGGCCCCATGCAAAACTGACTCAAACATCACTTCACTAAAAGTTTAATAACTTCTTTTAACAAAGCTGAATTCACTAGTAGCAGTCTTCGGCAAAGTTGTAGACAATTAAATTATCTTTCTTATAATACGATATATACAATGCCACCTAGCGGCAAAAATGCGAGTTAGTGGGTTTTCTCCATGTAAATTGTCGAAAAATCCCATACAAACTTCAGGCACGTTGGTCCGCTGGCTAGACTTGTCCGATTTGCTTCAAATTTGGTGCAAGTACTCCTGGTGGGACTAGGAATCTGATCAGGGGTGGGCCGATAGGGGTCATTTTTTTCCTGTCACTCTAGGGGGAGGGGGTAGGTAAATGCTAGGTTATTTACGAGGGGGAGGTTAGAATTTTGTGACCAAATGTTACGAGGGGTCAAAAATCGCCGAAAAAAGCTACGTCATTTGTGTACGGCCCCTAAAATGAATAAAATAGATAAAAGAAATAAAAAATAAGGGAACCCGGGGCTATTCGACCTAAACAAATCACCCTTTTAGGTGGAAAGACGTGAAAAAATTATCAGTCAAAGGTCCTCATTGTTAGTTTGAAACCTCAGCTACATTTTGGTGCCAAAAAAGCTTATTTGCACTATTCCATGGCAGCGCTAAAAAAATATCTGAGAATATCTGTGTTTTCACCCAAACAAAAATCATTCCATAAAATGAGAGTCTCACGATTTCTAATACACTTACCTGTTTTTTACATTTCTTATAAAAGAAATGTATAGAATTCGCTCAAACTTTCAAGATTTTTTCCGAGGCCCGGAGGGCCGAGTCTTATATACCAATCGACTCAGCTCGACGATTTGGGACAATGTCTGTGTGTGTGTGTGTGTGTCTGTGTGTGTGTGTATGTAACGGACAAATTCTCATTCGTGTTTCTCAGCAATGGCTGAACCGATCTTATCCAAACCAATTTTAAATGAAAGAACTAAAAAATAGTATGAACGCTATTAATTTGTTTTTGATTCTGATGTTTAGTTTCCAAGATATGAATGTTTGAATGCGTAAAAATGGCGTTTTTTGCAGTTTTTTTGAATTATCTGCCGAAATTGACAATATAGATTAACAATTTATATGTTTTTAGACAGCTTTAACGAATACCTTTCGAACAAGCTATAGATTATTGAAATCGGACTATTATCAAAAGAGATATTTAACATTAAATGCGGACGAAAGATTTTTATCATTTCCCATTGCCAGAAATATGACCAAAAACATGTAATCTATTATTAACGCCAAAACGGCTTATTTTAGGTCAATAGTATCTTCGAAGAATTTAATGGAGGAAATATGCCCTTTCTTTTGGTATTGTGTTTTTGCTGATTAATCCCCCTATGAGTGAGATATTTTCACAAATTTTCTTGGAAGTGATTATATCGAAATGATGCCTTCTACAAATTTGTAGCTCTTACTTTTGCGAATAACTTTACTGAAGACTTCAATAACTATTTTGAATACTTTAAAAGTTATGGCTTGTTGTTTGTTGATTACTCTTTGTCGCCTATTTATTGTTCAATATAGAAATAATCCATTGAAAAAAGCCAAACATTATTTCGACAAATCGAATTTTGTAATTCATTTTTCTATCTACAACCGCTAGGAATAATCACCGAACACTTCCAAGTTGTCTGGAAGGAACTTGATAACTTATCAGTGCAAAAATGTTCATTTGTGCGAACCTTCTGACTGCAATTTTTCTAATGACCATCGGATCGATCTGAAACATATCGGAAAATGAAAAGCGAAATAAACACTCCAAGCAACGGCGTAGCCAAGAGAAGTTTTTGGGGTTTAACACCATACAACGCCACCAACCCCACCCCCCCCCACTCCACCCAAAAAAAAATTGGATTGAAGTTGAAAATTTATTGATGCAGACTGATTTAATTCAATATTACAATAACAATTATCTGATCCGTAGATTGATAACCTGTTGTTGTAAACATCATGAGGACTTTTGATAAATTGTCGGAATGGGGTCCTGATATGTAACTGATCTATTGGTCTTGATTTCACAGTTGTCTAATAGCATCAATATCAAATTCCTGCCTGAAAACATTCCAATAGAAAATTACAGAGTTCTGTAATCAATCATAGTCCTCAGATTTATTTTCAAATTGATCTCGTTTTTGTAGAGATGTAATGCAATAACGGTCTTTATTTAATTGGAAGAGAAGTTAAAATTGATTTAATGTCTATGAAACATAGAACTGCTCACCAAAAAAATGCATAACTTTCAACATTTGCTAAAAATGTTCTTGCCTTTCTCATTCACTCTAAAATTCGTCAATCCAATCCCGACCCGGAGGGCCGAGTGTCATATGCCAATCGACTGAGTTCGTCGAGATCGGAAAATGTCTGTGTGTGTATGTATGTGTGTATGTGGAAAAAATGTGACCTCTGTTTCTCAGAGATGGCTGGACCGATTTGCACAAAGTTAGTCTCAAATGAAAGGTACAACCTTCCCATCGGCTGCTATTGATTTATTGATTGGACTTCCGGTTCCGGAGTTACGAGTTGAAAAGTGCAATCACACAGCAAATTCCCATATAAACTGAAATGAAAAATTTTCAAAATCAAATTTGTATTTTTGATACCAAATGACTTTAAAATGCATGAAACATTGAGATGTTTGACAAAAATTGACTTTTTTGGACTTTGGTACATTTTTGTCTTTCTCATATAGAAAGGTTATGCAATCACTCTAAAAATCGTCAATCATACCGGCCCGGAGGGAGTATGCAGTGAGGGGTTGCTACTTTAAAATTAAAACTAGTTTAAAATTTCTTAACAAGTTGAAAATTTTCGGCAGGACCTGGACCTCCCGGTTATTTCTCCATGATCCGCCGCTGGTTTCAAGCGATGTTTCAGTATCACATATTATCTCAAGATCGTGGCTGTCGATCCATTGTATGTATGTGCAAATCGTACTGAACATGTAATATTCATTTCCACCATTGTACTGAACATAACCAGCCTTGGAATCGTAGTCTGGACAAATGAGACAAGCACAATTGCACCACTAGGTGGACTAAGACAGATTTTTTTTGGGAATGCGTCGAGTTGAGACGAAAACGTAATATGATTAATAACGAGGATAACACTTTACGAATGTAGAGAGAAATTTATGAAAAATGACGATTTCCATTCGATACTAGCAGGTTCTGATCGATTTTGATGAGTATTTGATTTTTGTTGTATGACCAATTATATGTATAGGTCAAATGTTTAAAATCAGTAATTTAAGGTCAAGATAGCATCATTTTGAAACCGCCAACTTCGGAGGTTTAGTATCTTCGATGAGTTTTACAAACGTTAAACAGCGCATCATTTGATAAAATAATTTTGACGGTATATCGTCCAAGAAGTATTTATGGTGATTTTTCTCTGGTTAATATTCATGACTACAATAAAGTCTCAACAAATTCGCTAGACACGAACTCTGTTACTATTTCTGAAAAATTAATTCTGCATAATTTTAAAAGTTCAAGAATTACGGTTTCGGAATTATGCCGTTTGGACAGTATGATCGATTTTCACCAAACCCCCACCAAACCGAATTTCTGGCTACGCTGCTGACTTCAAGTAAGTAGAAACAAAGTCGTTCTACACTCGTTCACAAGAAACTTCTTCGAATGCTGAATATCTATTATAATACATTGAAACCCTGATTTTATCAGCCAAATATGAACATATGTTTGATGGGCTCTAGCAGACGAACAAGACTGAATTCGAGTAAATCCTTTCTTGAGCATGTTTTCATCATGAAGATGGAAATATGCAAAAATAAAAAGTTCATCATAATCAGAAATAGTTATCAGACTACATCAAGAATATTTCAACAGTATTTTAACAGCTTCAGTTTATTATAAAGAAAAAAAAAATTGCCCGATTTAGTCAATGTCCCCATTTTGTCAGCCTAAAATACACCATGAGACTGATAAAAATGGATCTTTATTGTATGTATTATTCACTGTGTTTCACATTAATAGGTACATTTCATTTTTGGGGATTTCTTATTGAATCGAGCTACAACATTTGTTTGTTTTTATTTGTTCTTTGGCATTAGGATTAGCGATAATAATTCAAATCAAGGATAGTACTGGAAAGTCACCTTTAGAAAAAGTCGATGTCGAAGTAAAATTTGGAACTATGCACGCATGCACTTCAAAGATAGCGTGATATCCGGAGCTGCGATTTCATTTCAACACTTTTTTTGTGAAAAGGGCGATACTTACAAATGTAAACATAAGGCTTTTTTCATACATGCGAATGAGGGCTTTGAAACGCAACCAATTAACCTAAAAATTTGGATTCTACGATATTGCTTTCTTAAACTACAGCAAAAAATACAACGGGCGAAACTGTATTTTTGTTTGTTTATTTAAAGTTTCGCCCTCCACGCTTCATGCAAACAAACAGGGCGATACTTTTTTTGCTAGCAGTTTAGAAGCGAAACTGTCATTTTCGTATTTTTTAGAATTATCAAGCTGATACCAGCTGTAAATAGTAACAATGATCGCTATTGAAAAAAACCCGGACGAAATCGGTGGTGTAGAACGGTAGTTATTGTAAAAAACGTAAGAACGATACTTCAATGCTGATAGGTGGGACCGAAAAGGTAAACAATCGCCAAAGGGGCGATACTATCATTTTGTAAATTTCAATAGCAAAAACAAATTTAAATTTAATAATTTCAAATACTTTATGAAGTTTTGGGTTTCGATCACTGAATCATGCAATCTAGGATATAAAAAACACAATTGTTTTTAAATAGGAAATAAAAGTCTGGAAATATTCACTGTTGATTTTCTTTGAATGGTGTCCTTTAGGAAAATTCAGTTTTCCCACCACAATTTAGATATTTTATTAACAGAGCATTAACAATAATTCGTTGGTATGTCTATTTTATGGGCCATTTTTTCGCTTTCCCATCAGGATTTGGTTTGAGATTTCTAGCACTGATGTTGTCCTATGCTGATTTGAGCGATTCTCTGAGTCCTGCCACTATCCCATGTAGTATGTGTTATCAAAAACATCGCGAAACATCATGTTCTAAATGTTCTCAAACGATAAAATATCCGAAGAGAGTGATAAGAGTTATAAGAAATGTCTCATCACACTGTTAGGTGGATTAAAAGCGTTTTTACTTTTATTTGTTACTTTAATCACGGTTTTACCATTATAATGATTTTTGTTTTGAGGATGGTAAAAAAATGAAACACGTTATATCTCCTTGCTAAAAAATCAAAGAATTAGATTCACCTGTCAAAACTAATGTTTTAGAATAGCGGCTCCACGAATATGTAGGACAGTCAGAAAGTCTTATGATTTTCTGAGAAATCGAGTGGGTCCGAATTACCTCTTAATAACACCGGGTTCCCCGGGTGGATAAAATAAAAAAATAAATAAAATAATGAAATGAAGAATTTGAAAGAAACAAATAAAATAAAATAGTCTAGATAATGAAATTAATAAAGTGCATAAATAAAAACAAAAAAATTAACAAAATATGATTTACAAAAGAGAATAAAACAAAAATTATGAATACAGTATAATAAATTCACTCAGGTTTTTTACGCGAGGAACAGATCGATTTCTCCACTAATGAAACCTCGAATAAAATCAATAAATTATAATATAATGAATGAAAAACATGCAATGGATATACATTTTAATATGCATAAAATGTAAAATAAATTAATACAATCAATAACAAAAAAAAATGATTAAAATTTTAAAGTGCATAAAATAATGACTTTAATGAAATGAATAACTAATGAAATTAATAAAGTTGATAAAATTAAAAATAAATGTGGGAAATTTATCAACTAAATAAAACAGATCAGCCCAATAAATCGAAAAAAATAATCATAAAATGAATAAATTGAATAAATTGAAAACAGCGAGCAAATGAATTAAAACCAGGAAATTAACAAAATGCAAGAAATGAATAAAAACTGAACAAAATGAATCAAAAGAACTAAATAAATGAACATGACATATATTTTGGCAAAAAAAATGAAATTATTAAAATATTTAAAATAAACAAAAATAAACCCAACTAACATAATGTGCAATTAATTGAAAAAATAATTTATTGTGTGGAATTAAAAACATGAACCAAATTATATATAATTTATTCTATGGAGTTAAAAGGCGAAAGATTTATTCTACAGTTAAAGAGAGTTTTTTTGAAATTAAAAACAATGAACAAAATTAAGTATATGTATAAAACGAATAAGATGAATTGGATGACGTTTCAGAAAGTGCTGAAATGTTTGTGAGAACTCTATTATTTAAAGGTTGGGTGCCGGCATCTGAAGACGTGTCTAAATAAAGTTACAATGATCCTTCCAGTCTTTCCGTTGCATTTTTTTTTTAAATTTTTCGTTTATTATCCTCTTTTTTGGCGACGTTTATAGTTTATCTGGTACTTCAACTTTATAATAGAACCTTAATTATCAGAGAACTCATTTTTTCAATTTTTATTTTCATTATGGTCATTCGCCTCTTTTTTTTGAGTTAGAAACATCTCTAACGCTACGTACGAGGTTGGAAATCGAACTCAGGTGAGCTGTATGTGCACAAAACAATAGTACCAATAACACTATGCCCGCCTCCGTATCAGGAAACTATTTCATAATTAGAGTATGCCTTTTTTGGTCACATATTTCTGACAAAAATCTTCTGTAATATTTTTTCATCTTCAGGGCAAACCAAGGTTTGAACATAAAACAGTTATACTTTTCTCTTCATACAAAGAAGCTGCAAATTTGTTCACGACAACAGATATTTTCTTTGTCAAATAGTGTAATATTGAAATTGTCTTCATAAATGCTCCAGCTTTATTCTAAAACGCTGAAACTATTTATATGGAAATAACTTAAATCAAAATTTTAGTTTTGTCAGACTTGTCACAATTTGCGTCGTTCACATGTTTTAGATTGAAAATGTGGTTGCTTTCGATGACGCTATAGGTATAATATAAATATGGACTACATGAGAAAGCTATTCCCCCGCTACTAGGTGAATTTCATGGTGTTGAACGCAACGCCTAACGCAAGAGGCAAATACCTGAGCTTTGAAAAATTTTGCTCTTTATCTTTGAAGTAAACTTCCATATTAATTTTTGAGAAATAGTTAAATCATTATTGAGTAAATTCACAAAATGTTTTCGGAATCGAATTCTGAAATGTATTTTCATACCGCGATAATCAAAATCGGTTTAGTTTTGCCCCTAAAATACTCGTAAAGAAATACACTCAATGTAATGGTCTCGCCGTTCGTGAACGGATTTCGACAAACTTTGTATGAAAGTTATATGTATAGAACATGTTTTGACAAATTCACGCATATCTCAGAAAATAAACCTTAAACAAATTAATAGTGTTAAATTATCACGCTGAGCCTTTCGTTTGAAAGTAGCTCGTCAAGATCGGTTCAGACATTGCTGAGATAATTACAAGACATTAATGCGCATACGTACAAACACACGCACATACAGACATTGTCCAAATTGGTGGAACTGAGTCGTTTGGTATATGTGGCTCGGCCCTCCGGACCTCGAAGAAAGTTTCTAAAGTTAGAGCGATTCCTATACCTTGCTTTTAGAAGTAATGTAAAAAATTACCATCCCAAAAACCTCTGTTAACCAAAGTATTCCCACAAAATGAAACTGCGGTAATGAAAAATTCTCGCAAAACAAACCCGCTTTTATTAGAAAATCCACGTAAATGAAAACCGCGTAAATTCAAAAATCCGCATAAATGAAAACCGCGTTAATTCGAAAATCCACGTAAAAAGAAACCGCACAAAAATTTGTGTGAACAACGAATAAAAGGAATAAAATGAACAAATCGAATGAAATGATTTAAAAAAACTGTTTTAATCCACCTAGCGGTGCAATTGTGCCTTTCTCATTTCTCTAAACTATGGCTCGGAGGCTGTTTATGTTCAACATAATTGTGGAAGTGTCCATTAGGGATTTTTTGAGTGATTTTTAACACCCTCCTCCCCCATCGTAGCATTTCGTCACAAACCTCTAAATATCCCCTGATAATAATGTAGCTTGACGGTAACCCTACCCCCTATCCCCGTAACAAATAAAAAAACGATTTTAGTTAGATGAAACAGGTAAGGTTGTCGTGACATGAGGTCAACCTCTATTCCCTTTAAAAAAGAAGGGTAAATAATGTCAGAGATATAACCGGAGTCAAGTAGAATACACTTTAGGCTGTTAATGCGAATGCTACAATTTTGACTATATTCTGATAGGTTATATTAAAACCAGCCATTTCGTTATTTCTAATGGAAATATCGAAATATCGGTACACGTACATCGAAACCTAAAATATTCCAACATATTTATCCTCATATGGCAACCCTGAAAAAATCATTAAATGAGAGTGAATCAGTTCATTTGGCAACAGTAGAGAATCGTATATACTTGTACCGTTATTTCGCTATTTCCATTAGAAATACCGAAATAACTTATTTTTATAGAATCTAACAGAAATTAGTAAAAATTGCAGCATTCGTATTAACAACTTAACATGTATGCTACTTCATTTCGGTAATGTCGTTGATATTACCTACCCATCTTTCTATTCTAAAACAGAACAATTGTTTTGAAAACCTAATAATTGCATAACCTAAGACGATTTAAAGCTACACTTTTGTGAAATTTCAACAGAAAACAAAATTACGTGTTAGTCCAACAAGCTTTCTGTCCCGTTGTTGTTGTGAATCATTAAAATTTTGAACATTTTTCAAAGCGTTATGATTGCGATTACAGAGGGAAATGTTGGTTGAATGATATTTATTAAATTCTCCCAATTAATGCCACATATAATTTAAAGAACAAGAGAGCGCGGTTCTCGCACCAAACCACCCCATCGCTAATCCATTTATTCAGCTCTATAAAAAATAAGTGTTGTGTGCAAGACACGACCACGATGACATTAAAAATGCAGCCAGTTTTATGAGCAAGCAATATTATCCGTGGCCAAATTAAAACCCGTTAATGCCATCGACTGTTTCAGAACTACGTACAGGCATGCTATTCTTCACTAGAGATAATTGTTGAATTTTTAAATTAAAATCGATAACCTATAGTGTGATAAATTCAAGTTTTAAAAAAGTTTTATTCAAATCCATGAAATGGGAACATAAATTAATGATGTTCACAAACAAAACCTTACATCTATCTTTAAATACCTGCTATCAAATCAAATGTTTGCAAACGCGATAGCAAAATAACTGGTCATAAATCAAATTATTCGTAAACGAAGAAAGTTCAACATATGTGCCTTTATATATTCGGTGGTTTAATTAACATTACTCTGAAATGTTCCTAAAACCGTTATTAACTAAAAAAAATGACCATAAATTTGGCATACGGCATTCGAAAGATACAGTATCCAAGCATCTTCTCAGTGAATTTCAAAATGATCCATCGAGGGATTCGAGAGATATGGCGATTTGAAGTTTTATGATACGTTTCATAAGGCTACCAGCAAACACCCACGGGTTTGGTCCAATCTCTATAAACAAAAAAAATATTTGTCTACTTATTTAGTACATGGCATTCGAAAGATATAGTAATCAAGTATATCCCTTGCAAGTTTGAAAATATTTCATTGACGGAATCGAAAGTTATAACGGTTTGGATGTGGTATGCGGTCATAGATGGGTTTTCTACCAGACTTCAAGCGTGAATCCATGTTTGTCCATTGACTATTAAGATCTTTTATACGTGTCGCGGTTTTTAAAGGAAACCCTTGCGATTTAATTACATATGTATCTTTCGTAATCTTAATGTATCTATATACATTAATCTATATATGTAATGTATCTATATACATCTTAATGTATATGTATCTTTCGTTATCTTAATGTATCTTTCGAATGCCGTATGCCAAATTTATGGTCATTTTTTTTATTTAATAACGGTTTTAGGAAAACCGTGTTCTATATTTGGGGTCGTAAAAGGAACCATTTTAAGGGAATCATTTAAATTAACTGTTTTGTATGTGGGGTCCTGAAAAGGACCATTGGTGGAATCCAGAAATGGACTATTTGTGGGATCCACAAACACATGTGCTATGGAATGAAAAGTACTAAACTAACTAAGGGCTTTTGGTTTAACAAAAATAACATGCAGAATGGAACAAATAGTCAGCCGCAAAAAAGGTTTGCCATCTCTTTCAGCCGCACGTTACTTACATCAGATAAATATTTTGATATGAAAAGAAACAACCTTTCCCTTCAGCATCTAATATGAAATACTGATAGCTTGAAACGTGACATCGGCTTTTATCACTTTCGCACTGATGATGGAAGGACTGCCTTCATGCAGAATAACGAAAAAATATTTGCGGATTAGGCAATCCATGAGACGTTTCTGATCAGCTGATTATTTCTTGTTTACTTATTCTGACGTTACTCCGAGGGGTGCGACGTCTGACAATATCGGTGATTCGATCCAACATCAAACGAATCGGACTAACAAAGTTGTTTGTCGGACGAGTTTTTCTGTTCGCAGGAGTAGACTTGTTGACAGAACCCACCGCTGAATTGTCAAACAAACGTCTAATGGATTACCTAATTCTTTTTAGTACACGCAGAATTTCATTTATGCATCGATAGCATACTTTTCTATCTGCCTTTCGTTTCTTCTGCTGTAAATTTTATGCATTGGACATATTCAGTCTATATACTCATTGAATGCTTACTAGCAATATACGCATGAAAATGCATAAAAGTCATAGCAGAAGAAAAGAGACGGGAATAGAAAGTATGCTAACTATGCATATTTTTATTTCTCAGTGTACGGCTTTCGCTAGCTGGCAGTGTTGCCACATTCTCCAATTTTCTGAAACATTGCAGAATTTTGGATTATGTTTCCGAAAGACTATTTTTAATAAACCACAGGTTTTCGCTAATTTCAACCTGGAAATGTACTTTAAGTAGCTGCATATTATTGTATTGTTTCGGAAGGATAAATTTAAACAAATAACAGATTGTTGCAAATTTCAGATTGTCAATATACGCGCAAGCAACAAATAACGAATATAAACTGCGCAATTGGATTATCGCTGTCAATGATTGGAAATATTCCAATTTGCTCTTTATTGTTTGTTATTGTTATAGCCCTTAAAAGGGCTTTTAATTTAACAATAATAACATGCAGAATGGAACAATTCAACTGAGGTTTGCCAACTCTTCCAGCCGCGCTCTATTTACATCGGATCACCCCCAGCGGTAGCAGTGATCAAATGCAGCACTCATCGCAGCGCATTGTCAACATGCATGATTGCTACTGCTGTTCTTTACGGCCCGACGTTTGACGGGAGAATGAAGTCGCTCGAGGAATGATATTCTTTAAATAGTCGATGATGACGTCATTCATAGAAGCGTAGTGTGCTGGGTGCTCAAATCTGTCGTACGAGATGCTATAGGCACGATGTTACTTGTCTGGCAAAAGAGCAACAACTGATTCAAACAGGCACGCGGCACATTTATTTATAACTTTTCGTGTTTGTTTGAATTACTAACCTGCTCCCTATTGACGGCTCTGTCGGGGATAGATTGACTGATGTATGGGAGTTTTCACGTTTTCGAGATTTGTTCATTTTTGCTTGTTTTTCTATAGTGTGATATTGAAATACAAAAATTGTCACGTCATTTCATGATTAGAATCATCAGCGTCTGGCGGCAGTCATGGTATCTATTACCTACCATCGATGAATGTGAGCTGACATGAAACGTAGCAGCTGCTACGCTTACAATGTCAGAACACAAACTAACGAATTTTTCTTGCGTTTTCTTTTTATACGCGTCGCAGTTCGTTCGATCAAAAAGAGGCAGTCCCAGCAACGCTTGCTTTTTGAGTGAATTGTACCAACCAATCATGGATCAGTTAATTACTACTTTCATAAAATCGCAATCCTTTATTTCCGCTATTTTTAGTAATTGTACATACTACCGAATTGGATACAAAATTGTTGTACATATTTCCAATCACATAGCGTAATAATCTTATTTTTTCACTCAGTACAAAGACAGATATTCACGTTTAAAAAATCGGGTAAAATTCTGGCAGAAAATTTTGAAATGGGACCCCTATATTGAAACGTTAGAAGTACTCTAGTTCAAAAGCTACGTAACATGACATGACCCCCTACCCCCCTGTCGTCACACATCATCACAAAATACAAAACTCTCCCCACCCCCATATAATGCTACGTCATTTATGGATAGTCCCTTACATTCTTAGTACTCTTTGCACTTATACACAATGGCTTGCCAGCCACGAACTTGATGAGCTACGTGTCGACGGTGGAATACTTGAAACAAAAAATATCATACTTCATTAGCCTAATCAGCATTAGATCAATGTTATCTGCTTGCTAACTCATTTTGTCATGCGGCGGTGGGTGTGTGAGGAGGGCGAAAGTCACATGATCGAATGACTCCCCAGCTTAATTTGGTATGCTTTGTGATATAGTGGTGGTTTAAAGATGATGGGGTTGAGAGGGATGGGTATGAGGGCTGGATGTCTGGTGGTCTGCGGCGGGATTTAAAGGGATTTTAAAGGGAGGGGAGTGAACAGTAGAGGGGGGGAGGGGGTAACCCCTCTCCATAAACCATCAACTATGCCCCTGTTAAAATCCAGAAACCTTATGCCAGTAAAAAAGTTTTGGCCGTGATTAGGTTGACGTTTTTCAGAGTGATTGCATAACCTTTCTATATGAGAAAGTCAAAAATGTGCCAAAATCCGAAAAAGTGAATCTTGGTCAAATTTTTTTTTTCGAGTTTGCATCAAATCTCGACGTTTCATGTTTCAAAAATAAAAATTCTATTTTTAATTTTTCCTATAGTTTATATGGGAAATTTCTGTGTGGCCGCACCCTTAAACCCGTAATTCCGGAACCAGAATTCCGATCGATCCAAAATTCAATAGCAGCCGATGGGAAGGTTGCACCTTTCATTTGAGACTAAGTTTGGGCCATCTCTGAGAAAAATGAGTGACATTATTTGCAACATACGCACATACATACACACATACACACACATATACACATACACATACAGACTTTTTCTGATCTCGACGAACTGAATCGAATGGGATATAACACTCGGCCCCTCCGGGCCGGGATTAGGTTGACGTTTTTCAGAGTGATTGCATAACCTTTCTATATGAGAAAGGCAAAACAATAGAAAATAATAAAGAACTTGAAACAAATTATTTAATCGAATAAAATTATTGAAAAACCTGTTTTAATTCACCTAGTGGTGCAATTGTGCCTTTCTCATTTGTCCAAACTACGATTCCGTGGCTAGTTATGTTCAATATAATGAACAACTACGAACTTGAGATGTGTCGATGCCAAAACACTTGAAACCAGCGGCGGATCCAGGAGAGTCCGGGGAGTCCGGTATTAGGTTTTCGAGCGTAAAACGTGAGGTTATTTAACTCCCTCATTTTCGTTTCAAATTTCAACGTTCTTGCAAGTTAAGAAATTTTAAATTAGCTTCAATTTTAAAGTAGTTTCAAACTTAGAATCTTAGAATTCTAGGCTTTGGTGGGAGGTGGTTTGAGGGGAGCGGAGGCCCAGAGATGGGTGCGCAATATGGGGGGTAACCCCTCACTGCATTCCTTTAGCTACGCACGTGGTAGAATTCAGAAAACCTATATAAGTCAAAACAAGAATAGACCGGTATTAGGTTGACGATTCTCAGAGTGATTGCATAACCTTTCTATACTGTCGTTGTAAGCTTAATTGTCCCATGTCTATGCGATTCCCTATATACATGGGACAAGTATGCATAGAACGGCAGTATATGAGAAAGGCAAAAATGTGAAATTGCAGTGTGGCCGCACTCTTCAACCTGTAGTAGCTATGGGAGCGTTGTACCTTTCATTTGAGACTAAGTTTGATAAAATCGGTTCAGCCATTTCCGAGTAACCGATGTGCATTTGTTGGTTACATACATACATACAAACGCACACACTTACACACATAAACGCACACACATAGATATTTGCCGATTCCACGAACTGAGTTGAATGGTATATGACACTCAGCCTTACGGGCCGGGATTAGGTTGACGATGTTCACAATGATTGCATAACCTTTCTATCAGAGAAAGACAAAAGCCTGTTTTAATCCACCTAGTGGTGCAATTGTGCCATTTTCATTTATTTAAACGATGATTCTATTGCTGGTTATGTTCAATATAATTGTGAGGGAGGTGGAATGGGATGGTGGTCTGAGAGGCGTGTGATGAATGAAGGGGGGGGGGGGGGTTTGATGGGCGGAGGGGAGGTGAGAGAAGGGTGTGATATATGGAGCGCCACACCCCTAACTACGTCCCTAGCTTAGTCGAAAAAATAGGCCATGATGAGGTTGGCAATTTTCGGAGTGACCTTTCTATATAAGAAAAGACAAAACGTGCCAAATCAACCTAGTCCATAAAAGTCATTTTCCGTTATATTCTTTTCGAATTTATATCAAATTTCGACGGTTTATGCATTTCAAATACAGTTAGTATCGAAATTGCAAATTTGATTTTCAAATTTTTCTTTACTCTCCCCTTTGAACATTTTTCAGTTCATATCACCGAGTTCTTCAACCCGTCACTTCGTAACCGCAAGTTGGATCAGAAATAATAGCTGTCAACGGGAAGGTTGTATCTTACATGTGAGACTAAGTTTGTGAAAATCGGTCCAACCATTTCTGAGAAACCAATGTGATATTTTGTGCCACATACACACACACACAAATTTCCATTCTCGATGAACTGAGTCGAATGGTATATGAAACACTCCGGGCTCTCCGGGCCGGGATTGCCTTGCCGATTTTCAGTTCTTTATGAGAAAGGCAAAAATGGATAAGATGTATAAAATTAATAGAAATATTATAAATAAATTCAATGCATGAATCAAATAAAATGAAGCGAACAAAATAAATAAATAAATAGAACCAAATGTAAAATAGTTTTAGGATTATAATAAAACATGTGAATTAAACAAATGGAATGAATAAATTAAAAAAATGCAGCCAATAAAATGAATAAAATATGTTTAATCAGCAAAACTAATGAAATTAACAAAATAAATAAATTGAATAGAAAAAAATACGAGGACATTTAAATGCTACATGAATTAATTTCAGTCGTGTGAATTACAATACAGGCTACCTAGAAAGTTCAATAAAATCGAATCTCAATTCAAATAGAAAGAATCGGCTTTAGAAAACTATTACGAAACAGAAACATCGAACAACAAGTCAACACAATGAATACACACGACTCCGCTGGAACAAGTAAGCAAAATTGTCCCAAGGGCCCAAGCTATTATTATAATCCCAGAAAATGATCTATTGGAAAACTACAGGTGTCGATTCACGGAGGAACGAAAATGTGACCGTGAACATTTATATACCATACATAGGGGACACTGGGGATCAGTGCGGTGTACTAATAGTCATGGTGCTAACATTAAGGGATATCTGCAAATCGTAAACAAAGTGATCAATTTTGACAAGAAAGATGCACAATTCAGATCGAACGCGATACGAAAAATCTACTTGCGCCACCGTCAAATAACCGATCGATGGAGAAGCCAGTAGATTGTGGTAACTTTGTAGAGATAATGTCAAAAAGGAATATCATAATACCAATCTTGAAGTTAATGAATGACAGATATTGTCACTTTCAGTGTTCAACTTTAGTGGGAAATAAAATCAGTTTAATGACACTATAAAGCAAAAAGCCACCAAACGTATAAAACCCCAGTAAAGCCTTGGTCATGATAATCGAGACGAGTATCAAAAGTTTTCGAAAATACGTTCGAAGTCGCCACTCTGCTGATTTTATAACGATTTTCGTTCGATGCGCATGAGCCAAGAATGTCGCTCCACTGTTGCTGGGTTCTAATATATTACCAGTCATTGTTTTGCTTTGGCATGACATCAACCAATGTATATTTTGTAATGTCGAAACGAGAGGCGGCTCCTTGCCATCTCTTTGTACTTCTTTAGACCCCAGCCGTCGTCATCGTCGTCGTGTCCAAAACCAATGCCTTCATTTTTATTTCCACAAAACGCAATGGCTAGAAAGAAGCAACTGGAAAATGACGCCATACACCAACGATTTCGTTGCCTGCAGGACAACCGAGAGAGAGAATGAATAAATATGAAGGCAATAAAAATCAGAAGAGTGCAATGAAGTCTGCATTTTAAAGCCATTTCTAATGAAACAAGTCAGAGCAGTTGGAATGCGCGGTAGATAGTAAAAGGAAGAAACAGAAGTGGAAAATGAAGAAACAACGATGTGCGTCGCTTCGATTCAAACAAAGAGGAAGCGAGTTTGAACGCTAGCACATCTACACATGCACGAATAAACGAAGCGGTTGAACCACTACATCGTTGCTATAAAATAGACCGTTATTTATATGGGCTAAATAGCATGTTCCATTTGGTTTCCGCTGTAAAGTGTCGTATAATACTGTCTCTTTCAGTTATATATGAAAGAAAGATTGAGTTTGTGTTTGTAGCGTTATTTACAAGTAATATATCTGTTTCTTTCCTGCATTCCAGGTGCAGGTAAAGCTATCTCATTCTTTATATACTATCCCCACTCAAATGCTCTATCGTGGAGAGTTTGCCAGTGTTGGTTATATGGATATTGCCTATGTGATTCCATGTTCAGTAGTGTTTGTGAGGGGAGAACCGCACATACCCTAAAACGAGTTGTCCCTCCCAAAAGATTTGAGCTAGACCCGAGGGGTGTAAACGTGTTATATAGTCCCCTTCCCTAATGACAGCTGTGCATCTTTTTCCAATGAACGCCATTGATATGTGTTATCTCGCTTATTCACGCGATAAAATGAGTAAACGAGTTCAAGGGGAAACGACGGCATTTATGGAACTCGGTAAATCCACGGTTGTCGAGTTTTTTTTTCAATCGTTCCACAAAGCCGCAACTACACTAGCGTAAAGATGAATAAGAAGAATATGTAAATTAGTAGCGTTTAAATAAAATTGATTCAATAACGAACCGACCAACAACGGAGACGAGAGAAAAAAGAGGAAGAGCTCACTGATGATTGTTGCCGGCATGGCAGTGGCACATACACGCAATCTGCGTCGGACATTTATAGCGTCTGCCCGAAGTGGTTCCCCCGAAGGGTTATTAATATTATTATTACTATTAGTAGTATTGGGGTTACCTCCTCTATTAACATACCGACCGCCGGTGGAAGTGGGAAGAAAAGCGGTGGGCACACAATTTGAACGAGTCGCATGAGTGTGATTTGGCCTCCGTTCATCTTTCATTTTTCAACGCTTGCCTCGTGAGTGGACATTTTTTGCCACGTTTCCCCCTGTTTTTTTTTTGTTGCGGCAATCAACTGTCGCCATGTTGAATTCTGAACGCAGCAAATGCTAGGTGGGATGAATGTTGGAATCATCGGTACATATTTTTGGAAGTTTCAAGAACCCGAAAATAGTCGTTTCCTGGATTTTCTGTATTAAATGATTCTGCCGCTTTAAATGAGACCAGAAAAGAGCATGAATTCCGGACCGACGGCAAATGGAAACCGGTTCGGCGAATCGTTACCGATCTATTTGCATTTGAGTTTTCAGAGAACTAACAGTCCAAGCTTGATAATTTCAACTAACTCTGATTTTATGAGCGTTTTTGTTTGCATTTTTAAGGTTATTAGTTGAATATCGTGTTTCTATTGTTAGAGTAATGAGTATTGTTTTACAAAAACAACAGATACCTGATGAAGTCGAACTACAAATAAGCCTATCAATAAACCGAATCAAACTTTTCTTATTTCCATTGTATAAAATCTATTACTAGTTCTTAAGATTATTTCTAGGTATATTAATCTAGTTTATTATGTCAAATGTGTATAAATACCAAAAAAAAATATTTTAAAAGATAAACCGATTGAACATCTTATAAGATGTGCAAGATTTTCACGAAATAAAACTGTCTAACAATTTTCTAACATTTCTTCCAAACCGAAAATAACTTCCCGAAAGTTCCGCAGTGCCGTCGGCAGTTCGGAGCGACCCGGTACCAGGCGGACATGACTGCCGGAAGGTTCAGCAACAGCAGCAGTAGCGGCAATCCCGAGAGTGCGATAGCATCAGTGCACCATTTGGCGGATGGTAGACAAAGCGAAAGATCTGCAGGGCAAGGGCAGGGGAGAGGCGGAGAGAGTATGTGTGAAAGCGAGCAATAGTAACACCGGTGTAGAGAAGGTGGTCGTTGTCGAGTGGCACGATCGAACGCATGGTTCTCCGCATCTCATCCATTAGCAAGCAAAGCGCAATGTGGCCGCCACCCTACCGGGCAATATGGGTTTAAGGTAATTGAAGCTTTCCGCAGAGACACCATGAAAATGAAGATGGTTGGGCTAAATCCAGGAGCGGTTGCCCAAGGATCCCATACTCATACCCTTCGTGATAATTACGACATGCAATCACGGATTATAGTGGAAAATGCTCCGTCATAGAATAAAGCGAATGCACTGACACAGCCAGCCAAGCACAATTACGCGACGTGGTTCCCGGAAATGACAGAAAGCAGAGAAGAAGCTAGACAAGTACTCTTGCGTGAAGAGGCTAGTGATTACAATACCAGCGCACGTACAAAATAGGGCGAAAGTGGTGTGAAGAATACCTTACGCATAGAAAATTATTTATAGATGGAAAGAAGCGAAAATATGGCAACAGGCGCAGTCAGTGTGGGTAAAGCAGCGGTTCTTATGTTGAGCCGGCAGTAGGCACTAAAAGTTTGGCAACAGTGTACAAATGGGGTAAAGTGGATGATACCTGGCAGAGTTGCTATGAACAAAATAGTTTTGCGAAAAAGACAAAATGTTTAATTTGGAGAAGTCGAGGTTGGACTTTGGAAATGAAAAAATATTCTGGAATAAATTACACAAGTTTATTTATTTATAACTAATACTAGTTTACAAAATTAAATTTAAAAAAAATGAAAGGGTTGTGTACAGGACACGACCACGGTGACATTAAAAATGTAGCTTTTTTCAAGAGCGTGCAAATGAATTTTATCTATCACACATATCGACTCACGCTCTTGTTCACTCGCCTGTTTTCATATGTTACAATTTGCTATATACCCTCCCCGTCAAAACATAATTTATTGAAGGTCTTTTAACGGTAATCTATTAATTAATCAAGTATCTCACTAGGTGATTGGCATTATTTGGCTGATCCATCTAGTAAAAATAGGCTGGTCTGTCCAGAAAATATATTCAAAAGAAAAGTTCCATATTGAGAGCTGTGATGAGGAAGCCCACGCCCGCCAACGGAAATATCCATGAAATATGAAATTTCATTTTCCATTTAAATATGAAATTTCATTTTCCATTTAAATTTTCAATAATGTACTAATGAGCTTAAGTAAACAATCTTAAGATTAAGTAGTTCTTGATCGATTAGTGATTGAACAAATGAAATTATTTGATAAATTACATTGTTATACAACGTTCGCACTACCAGTTAAAACGGGTTTTTATGCTATCTTGGTGACATTTTTCTTGTTGCTAATTATTAAAACGTGTTATAACTCTGTAGTGTAAACATTGTATAATTAAACCAATTCTGCAGCGTTTTATGTTATATAGGCGTTTTATGTGGTAATAGGACTGACATAATTTATCTTCAGTACAGCGGTTTGTTTCATAATTTAAAACAGATTTATTTTAAAATTAAAATTGTATACCCAACCGTTCTATTTGTTGTATACTTTAAAACGCAATTAGAACTGTGTTTTAAATACATAGGGTAGGACAGATATTCTGACTGGATAAACTGGGAAAACAATTTTAAGTCCAGTAACGCTTAAGACATGGCTTGAATTTGAATCGAAAAAGAACACCCGCTTAAACTGCTGCTGGGACGGTAAGTTCTGTTTTAAAATTTTCCGTTGTGTGCAGTACGAAACAAAAGTATTTGAAATTAGAAAACAAAAAGTTCTGCTGGGAATGTGATTGTTTCCGATGCAATTACACTCAGATTTTTCACGCAGGGGATACAGGCCGTGTAAATGAAAACCGCGTAAAATTTAAAAAAATGCGTTAATGAAAACCGCGTAAATTTCAAAATCCGCGTAAAAAAACCTGAGTGTACTCTCCTATATAAAATACTACGCTGCTGAACAGTGCAATAACTACAGAAGCACGTTGTCAGATGCCTTACTCATAAAAAACATATAACCGAAATATGAAACATGAAAACCAATAGGCTCTTTACCCTACGCAGCTACAAAGCGCCGTAAACATGGATTAACAAGCTACAACGCACACGCATGCATAAAAATAAATATATTTTTTTTTCAAACGCAACACTCTTAAGCAGCACACACCGTATTGAATTAAATCCAAACCACCCCACCCACCCACTTTGCAAATCATTCTGTGACACCGTGCTGGTACCCGAAAAATCCGCACACGGCCACCGCTGCCGAAAATGCATAGCGTCTACCGCTTAGTGTAGTGCCTAGACGCTGCAGCCATGATCTTACCCGTTCGACATAAGAACAAAAACTGATTCAAACGGGTACGCGTCACCTCTATTTATAAACTAACCGTATATGGTTTAGTCACTTAGGTGCGAGTGTGTGCGAATGCCAACGTTGCCGAAAATCGATAGCGCTTATTGCATCACCCGGAGACGATGTTGCTCATATGGGATAAGAGCAACAACTGATTTAAACGGACATGCGTTGCTTCTATTTATGACTTTTCGTTTGTGATTGAGCCACTAACCTACCCTCTAATGACGGCTGTGTCTGAGAAATCTGCATCACGAATGGTAATTTTCCCGTTTTTCGTGAACTTTTTAATTTTACCAATTTTTAAAAGTCTACTTTTATTGGGGAGATATTAAATTATTACCAATATTTAAGTTAGGTGTTTCTGAATCGGTTGGTGTATGAATGATTAAAATCCATCTAGTAATATCGGAGTTATAAGCGTGCAAACCTTACATAGTTTCGTTACATGGGAGATAGTTTAGATTTTAGAATGACACCTAGCCCCAGATAGTGGAGTAAGACATTTTTAATGTCAAAACTGAATCCATTTGTGACGTAAAATATTGTGCTGAATCCACCAAGAAAAATTATGAACAGTTCAAAATGATTTGAAAAGCTTAGGATATGTTAAAATTGCACTTAGATGTCCTACACAATGTATTTTAGTATGTTGAAGTTTCCAATTTTTTCCCTTTTTTGTTATGGACTAAGAGTGAGTCAATTTTTCTTTTTACATTTCTTATACAAGAAATGTATAGAATTCACTCAAACTTTCAAGATTTTTTCCGAGGCCCGGAGGGCCGAGTTTTATATATCAATCGACTCAGCTCGACGATTTGGGACAATGTCTGTGTGTGTATGTAACGGACAAACTCTCATTAATGTTTCTCAGCGATGGCTGAACCGATCTTATCCAAACCAAATGCAAATGAAAAGTCTCACACCCAGACAGAACGCTATTAATTTGTTTCTGATTCTGATGTTTAGTTCTTAAGATATGGATGTTTGAATGTCCAATAAAGGCTGTCGAAATTGACAACACAGATAAGCATTTTACACATTTTCAGACAGCTTGAACGAATACCTTTCGAACGAACTATAGTTTGTTGAAATCGGACTATTAACGAATGAGATAATATACATTAAATACGGATGACGGATTCTTGCCGTTTCCCAATATCTAGAAATAATACCAAAAACATGAAATTGACTATTAGCGCCAAAACGGCTAAGTTGAGGTCAATAGTATCTTCGGAGAAGTTATTGTATTTAAAAAGTTCTTTCTTTTGACATTATGTTTTTACCGAGTAATCCCCCTATAAGTGAGATATTTTCATTAATTTTCTTTTAAGTGATTATATTTATATGTCTTCTGCAAATTTATAGCTCTTTCTTTTGCGAACAACTTTACCGAAGACACAAAGTGTCTGTCTTGTATGCTTTAAAAGTTATAGCATGTTATTTATCGTTCAATATAGTAATGATCCATTTTATTATACCAGCCAAATTTTATTTCGATAAAACGGAAAGGATGATATCTTGACATATTTTCTACTCCATTTTCTACCTACCACCGCTTAGATTAAGCACCAAACAATTTCAAGTTATCCTATTGTGTCACTTATCAGTGTGCAATCTTTCATTTTCCAGCACCTTCTGACAGCTAGTTTTCTAACTTATGACCGTTTGATCGACCTTAAATATTTCTCGGAAACCGAGAACCGAAATAAATGACTTCAAGTAAGTGGAAACATTATAAACTCGACCACACGAAACATTTCGACAAACATATGATTACGCCTTAAAAACCAACTGTCAAAATTCTCTTTGAAAGGAAATTCCGGACAAACCGTTACTAGCCAATCACAGATATTGGTAGTAAACAAAAGAGAAAAATTTTCCCTTTCAGTAACTGCTATGAAATGTGTTTAGCCATTAACGGTTTGTCCGGAATTTCCTTTTAAAGAGAATTTAAGGCTCAAGTTACCTCAAGGCTTGGTAGTGTGCGTAAGAAAAATTGTGTTCAGCTTTGCCACCAGATTATCCATTTAAACCTTTTCAAAACTCTAAAAGAAGAATATCAGTCGATTTATTAGATCATCACGATTCAATTCATGCAAAATACCTGCTGGAAAAACCATCGGCTTAGCTGGATGGTGCTTTTGAAAAAGTGGCTGTGATTTTTTATCACACTACCACAACGAGCTGGGGTACGCAACACAACTGCGCAATGAAAAAACCACAGCCACTTTTTCAAAAGCACCATTTAGCTAAGCCGATGGTTTTTCCAGCAGGTATTTTGCATGAATTGAATCGTGATGATCTAATAAATCGACTGATATTCTTATTTTAGAGTTTTAAAAAGGTTTAAATGGATAATCCGGTGGCAAAGCTGAACACAATTTTTCCTACGCACACTACCAAGCGTTCAATTCTAACACATGCTTAAAAAAGGTAACTTGAACCTTAAACAGTTGGATTTTAAGCCGTAATCATATGTTTTTGAGGATATCTTTTTTCTTTTGCATCGAATTACAAATTTTCGTGATTTTTTGAAAGGGAAAGAAACATTCAAACTTTTTGAAAATTAATGTATACTCGTACATACATTTGGGAAGTTAAAATTAAAACTTTCCTTGGAAAACTTCACAATATGGCGGAGTAAAGGAATATTTCCATTCTGAAAAGTGCAGCTGATAGTTATGGTTGAAAGCAATGAAACAACAAAATTTCCAATTTATATAAGTATACCTTCTGTTTGTTTTTCTGTACCCGTTTTTTCCGCGGTTTTCAAAAATTACATTTTTTTGATGAATTTTTGATAGTAAAGTGCCACAAGAATGGTTAAAATGTTTGTTCAGTCTATCTTCTGACCTCGCACAAAGCAGAAGCAAAAAATCGCTACGCTAAATATAGCAGGCTATGGGCACCAGTGAAGCAAGCCAACCTTTTGTTCTATATCAGTGAAAAACAATATTATATCGTTGCCCGCGGCTGCGGAGTGAAATAAGTATGCCAAATAAAACAAAAGTGCTAGTGTAACACGGGATAACACGATTTCGATCGACTTTAATACAACTCGTATTAAGCCCACAGTTCAGGAAGTGGAACAGTTAGTTTAAGTTAAAATGGAGCATAATATCGCTGAAGTTACGTACATTCAGCTACACCACGTCAAAAACTGTGTTTTAATCACGCTTAGAAGTTTAGCAAAAACTTCATTGCAAAGAACAACATGCAACACGAGGTCAAATTTAATAACACCAGATTCAAAATCCACGTGTATATAGAAAACGACATGGTAGAGTGCGTATCCATGATTTGGCGCCGCGCACTAGTGAACGTTACATCAAACGAATTATGTCGCAATACGGAGAAGTAGAACCTATTACGAATGACACTTGGAGAAATCTTTTCACTGGCATTCCCAACGGCGTTCGTATTGTGAGGATGCGAGGGACTAAACCGATACCTTCTTACATGAATCTCGAATGCAAATCACAGAAGGAAGGCGTAACCTATAAGCAAACAACGCTAATCCAACATGCCAATTCTGTAGCCATACAGCACACTACGAGAAAACATCCGCCGAAGCAAGTAGTCAAAACTCATCTACTACATCCAAATCTAACAAGCAGCCACCGACACTCACAGATAAATCAAAAACAACGATCCAATTAACCAATAATGCAGGTACAACTGACGACAACTGATGCAAACCAACAACTAGCATCACCAATAATGAAGCAAATACCGATGAAGACGGATTTACAACAGCGACCCGTAAGAATAATAAACAAAACAGAAACTCTGATCGTCATCAGCAAGCAAGCAGTACCGATGATGACATGGACGGGAACGATAACGCGAGAGAAGGCAGACTGAATGACCCCCAAGCGGCTTCACCGCCAAGGAAAAGGATCTCAAAACGCAGCAGCAAGCTGCGTCAACAGGATCTGGCAGACAGGTATTCTTAGTATTTTTTTATTTTTACTTATTGTAAAAACTTAAAAGATTCACGGCTCTGTTGTGGTAACGCATTGAGCCGGATCAAATAAACCTTTAGAAATTTTTTTTTGGTAGAATCGTCAAAAATTTCCATATATTGTTGTGATATATTCTTCGTTTTATCTATCGCCATAAGTTAAAAAAACTCGATTTTTTCGATCTTGTATAGCAGGTCACCTCGATAAGGGTTTATCTATGTAGCGGCAAATATTAGAAAATTGCATAATTTTCCCTAAACAAGATTGCTAAATTTTATTAAGAGGTTACACCACTATAGAACACGAAAACACAAGAATATTTCGGAAATTTTACTTGATGCAATGTAAAGACGAATCGAGATCCCATAAAATTCGAATTATCATACTAGTTTTGATGCACAAAAACTAAAAATGTCAAGTGTTTTCAACATAAGATTGCGACAATTAAATCCTACGTTCGTCGCTGGAGAAAGCAATTTCGAATACACTGTGAACATTTCAGAACGATGAAACAATTTTTGTTTGAGTTATATTTTCGGACACTGCAAAAATGTGGTTTAGAGAAAAAACACAATTAAAGTTTTTAGCACACTCAGGGTATACAGAACAAGCGCTGCGGCAACATTAAATTTGAATATTCATATGTTATTGCCGCCATCCATATTTGGACATTACTCTAATGCATATTTTAGGCAAATGATTAAAAATCAGATTCTTTCAAAAATTCCACTTTTATTAATAAGGGTGTGAATATTATTAAGTACTTGTGTAAATATTATCAAATCAAAATCCCTTTTTTCAACCACTAGTTATTGTGAGTAGAAATATGTTGCTCACTAAGAGGTTACTTTCAGTAAAAGTCGATATCGAAAAAACCTCGTTGATAATTAGCGTGTTTTCAAGAGCTGCAATTTCAGTTCTAGTTATCAGATCGCCATTAAATTTTGAATAAACGCGATTAATGATATGTACTTCAAATATAGGCAAAAAATTCTATTATTTGGTCCAGCACATATATAGTCACTAAAAGGAAATTCAGTTTTTCCATGCATAATGCATTGAATGAAGAACTTCAATATTTTATTCACAAAACATTAGTATTAAATGGATTGACGGTATATTTCAAAGGCAATTTTTTCGTTTTGCTTTTATTTTGATTTGACTTTCGACATTTCTCGCAAAGATGTTGTCCCATGCTAATTTGATCGATATAATGTCCAAAGATGTTGATTTGAACGTTGCTCTGAAGCCTACCACTGCCCCATGTAGTATGTGTTATTACATTACAACATCGCGAAACATCATGTTGTAGATGTTCTCAATCGTTATAATATCCGAATAGAGTGATAAGTATTGTAAGAAATGTCTCATTACACTGTTAGGTGGATTAAACTCGTTTTTTTTTGTATTTCAACGACATTTAATTAGAAAGGGACTGGAAGGTGTGAAATATTTATCAATATTAAGAGCCATAGTACTCAAGAGAAAGCAAGGAGCTGAAGGAAGAAAGTTTAGAAAAGCGTGGAGTTGGGTCATATGAGCAAGCTTAGAGTATTCCGGGGCCTTAACCTTTTGTCTGCTACCGCAGGAGTCAGGATATTTTGGCATTCGGAACCGACAGTATAAAGTACAAAGTTACTTTACCCTTGTCCGGGACAAGCCGCAGGCTCAGGTGATTCGCATTTCAAATTTGTAAAAAAATATTTTTTCCGATAAAATTTTTCAGATTTTTTTCCTTTTCACTGGAGAAGGTGATAAAATTTTATTTCCGTTGAAATAAAAAATGCTATTTTCCACTAACAATTCCACAATTATTTTCTCGCTGCAACCCCCCCCCCCCCCCCCCCCCCTCTTAAAAGCACAAATCCTCTTTCAATAAAATCATGAGTCGAGTTCGTCTCACCAAGATCTGACACTAACTTAGAGCCGGACTAATTTAGCACCAGATTGACACTAGTTCAAAAACGGAAACATAATTTGTGTTTCGGATCAAACGACTGGCCAAACATGATGTCCCGTTAAAGCAAAATTTCTGTTATGCCAATGAAACACAGTGAATCCGAAACTTAGTTTGGCTTAGTAGACCAGTGCGAAAGCACGATGCTATCTTTCTCCTTAAGGAGAAAAAATTGGTAAACACCAACATTTCTCATCTAATTAGCATCGAGCTGACGTAAGTTACTTAAGAGGAAAATCCGAACCATTCCCACCTATTATACAAATTCATTATCTGTTTGTTAAAATCATGATATAAAATGATATTTGAGTTGAAAGTTGGAAATTTGAGGGAAACTATTTTGCAGGTGGTAGTTCAGTTCAATTGGAAAATTATCACACATCTTGGAGTTATTAAAAAAGTAACCAGTTTGGAATATATGGCGTCGTTTCCGAATCCAGTTTTAATTGCGCGGATCTGCTGAAACAAGGTATTGGCGGTTTTATTGACCCCACTGCAAACAACTGCATTCAGCATCAGTCGTAACTGATGGGAAGAAGATCTATATCAACTAAGGGGGTGAGCGTAGCGCAGTTGGTAAATCGATTGCTTTGTACGCAGCGCACCTGGGTTCGAGTCCCGACCCCGCACATAGGGTTATAAATTCTTCATAAGAGACTTTTCTAACCCGAAGAGGCAAAAGGTTGAGGCCCCGGAATGACCTTAAGGTTAAAACATCTATAATCGAAATAAAAAATAATCTATATCAACTCAGCGCTTATCAGGTGACCTTCGTCGGGTCTGCTCTACCCAACTACCTCCTCTTTGAAAAGGTTCGCCACCTTTTCGGCCGCGGGCCATGAACAGCACTAATTGCAAAAAAATGGGACCTAAAGAGCCCCATTGTGGCCAAACGGTTCGTTGTGGAAAATGCAGTGGAAATCATGGGGATGATTCCTGTGGAACAAAGAGTGCTTAGACGTTTATGCTGTGAACGTCTTCTCATACAAAGACTTCCTGAAGGTAGGAACGCCTGGCTACTTCAAAAAATACGCGACCTTAGATAAGAAAATAAAGAGCTTTGTGAATGGCAAAAATGGCGCTTTTGGCGCCAATTCGTTGGCGAAATATCGAGAAAAACATTGACGGCCAGTCTTTGGAAACCGAAACAGTACTAACGATAGCGTGGAATATTCAAGTAGATGGATATTCAATTTTGTCAAGAAAGTTTGCCCGGACTGTATGTCGGCAAAGATGACCTATGGCGTCGCGACGCTCAACGATATTGCGAACGTGCCACCGTTTTCGATAGTGCAGTTCTTACATGCTCAATAAAGTCCCGGGGTTGAACAGAATCAAATTCAGTTTGCAGAAGAATCTGCCTGACTCTGCAAAATTGTTATTGTTGAATTTTTTCAACTTGTTCCTTGAGAGTAACATCGTTCCTCATGACTGGAGGTAAATGAAGGCCATAGCCATCCAAAAACCAGGAAAACCAGCTTCCGACAACATCTCAGATTGCAATGCTGTCCTGTTGGTGTCAGTTACTGACGAGTGGAACAAGAAATATTCAAATCCAACTTCTCTAAGTTTGATTTTGTGCTCTTAAGCGCAAATTGGTGCAGCCAATTTTTTAGGAACAAATAACGGTTATTTACTTACGTTTGGTTCTAATGCCAAAACACAAGAATTCGGTTCCCTATACTTGTCACCAGCCAAGAGCTTCTGTGCTTGGCTAACCGAGACATCACCCAGTTACTTTCGAGTTTACATATGTTTTGTGAACTGTTTAAATTTAAAGTCTAACTAGCGCCAATTTGCTGTTAGTTTGGATATATCGCCTAACTGGCAACAAGTTGGTGCCAGTTACTGACGAGTGGTATACGAAACATTGAAATTCAATTTCTTCAAATTACGAGAGTCAGCTTGTCGAGCTCATTTCCCATACACGTTTCAAGTTCTTGCTTCGGATCGTGGATTGGTGTGACAGAAACGGGATGGGTGTGAACATACAGTAATGCAGCATAATCACTTTCGCCCATGTACAATAGCTCCTTGTTTTCGAATACTTGATGTGCTCTGCTCCTATTAAATGAGTTATATCCGTCAAGGATCTTGCTATCACTCTCGATCGTAAACTACGGTTTACCGCACATGTTTCTACCGTCATAGCTGAACTCTACGCTGTACTTGGACTCATCAAACGCAACAGTCATGATTTTAATGATGTTTATTGTTTGAAATATCTATACATCGCATTGATATAGGAGAATTTTTCTGCAACGACTCTTTATCTTCGGCTTGCTTACTGACAACGTAGATTCTCCCGCGATATTAGCAAAGCTTGCTTTCATCGTTCCGGGAAGATCTTTCCGGAGAAAGGATTTTTTGTGGCACTCAACTCATCGCACGCAGGACGACCAGAATCATCCACTGGTTGTTTGCTGCCAGCTCTTCAACAGCGTTTATCATCTTTTTGATTTTAGTATAAGTAAAGAGTCGCTCAAATTAAAAATAGCTAACTTATAGTTAGATTATAGTTATTTCAATCTGTGCGATGTAATGTTTCAATTCGAAGACAATACACAATCAATCAATCAGGTCCAAAAAACGGACACTAGTTGTGTTTCTGAGAAAACTCCTAGTGAAGCGTGGTGTCCCGCAAGCAAAGAAGTTCTTTTTAAGCCGATGAGAACTAGTGGACTCGAAATATTTGGTCCAACTTAGCAAGCCAATGCGAGATGCACTATGCTACCGTATGGGACATCACAATTGACTAAGAGTTTGCTCAGGAACACAATTTGTTCAATGTCTAGCTAACGGGCTATGTCAGTAATTACTTATGAGATAAACTCGAAACACAAAGTTCGACCTAAGTTAGGTATTGTAGCTTTTATAGAAAATCTTGGTTCAATCAGATTTGCTATCTCTATGCAGAAACAATAGATTGGTCGTATGTCACAGTGACTTTTTAATTACCCATAACTTAGTTCGAAACAAGATATTTAATAGAATTTTCCTCAAATGAGAAACCTGTATATTTTGCAAAACAAAATTTAATTTGAACGCCCTAACTTTGAACAATATGGCACATTGGTACCATTTACCCGATCATCAATTCACTAACACATGCATGAACCGGCAACCCAATCCGGCATTCAACCACTCCAATGCCTCTATCCCCTGCCCAAATTATCCATTCCTACAGATTTGTTTACATTCAGAATTGCGACACACACACTGCTTTACGCTAGCAGGCCCAACACTCACACCACACGTGACACGGCTAATGGTAGAAAATGATGGAATCGAAAATAAATGAAACACACATTACCCAACCATGAATAAACAAAAATAAAAACTCGACCTACAAAAGCTGGAACACCATTTCTCGCATGAAATTTGATCTCCCGGACCGTGTTGGTTATGACCGCCGCCGGTTCTGTCGCTGTCAGAATCATCAGTCTTCGAGCTGCAGCGACTCTCTCGGGACGGACGGTTTTCGAGTGTTGGTGTTGCTGTGAATGACAGCCCAAACAACGCTCATTGAGTGACGTTTATCGCCGTAGACAAACTACGTTGGGCGACGATAGGTGTGAGAGCAGCAAATATTTTGGCCACCTCCGTACTCACAGCTCTTCGTTCCGATTTTATCAACACTCGCAGTAATTTTTGTTGTTACTGTTACTGTAACTGTCATCTCCTCTATAATCTGAATTCCCTGCAGTCCCATTCCATTCGCATCATTGAGCGGCGTGATTCTTCGTCCATGTGTGCTCGAGAGTTGGGCCATTTGCGGAGTGCAAATTCTCACAAAATTAGGACTGATAATATAACCATATACAGCTGGGTTAGTCTGTGACATTGGTTGGCCGACGGCAGGATCGATTTTTGCTACACTAGGTTAAAGTGAGCCGGAGTGAATTTTAATCAGCTGGTATCAGTTCGGTAGCAGTTTTTATGTTTTCTGATTGTAAGTACGTTGAGCGGTTTTCACGATGTTTTTTTTTGAGTTAGTAATCTCAACGGAAGTTTTGTGTAACACAATTGGTTCAACTGTATTCGTAACTCTCAAATTGGAATAATGAGATTTTTAATTCTACTACTGTGTTTAACTTTATATAAAACATAGAATATAATAAATATTTAAGGAAATAAATTGACATTTTATAGTAGAACTACATCGGTGTAACACCGCCTGCTTGGGTGTAGTGTAACAAGTCTACCTTCCTTTACTCGCTACACTGATGTAGCACCGCATCAAAAAAACGACAGAAGGTCAACAAGGTTCACAACGGAGAGGAAAATTCCCAACGAGAGCTAAATTATTGATTTTGACTAGACGGAAACCTTTCACGCTATTGAAATTAGGTTAGACGATGATCGATTCGGGGGAAACCGACTACCGTCAAGCAAGGACTTTCTGCGTCGCGTCAACGCATGACGGAATAGGAACGCCTGTTTCCTTGACCTTGACGGCGTTAGCTTCAACGCAGGCAGACAGTGTACTGCAAAGAAAAACAAACATAAACTTCGCTGCACGGTCAGTAATTGCAAAATTTGATGCTTATACCGTTTGTCAAACTGTGCACGCCGTGTAAAGTACTGTTCCTCATACACGCTAGTATTAGTGTAGCCGACAATGCAAGTGTGTATTGGTGAGAACGGCTTGTTTTGGTGGTAACACCACGTTGGAGTAGCAGCTGGTAGAGGTGAAAAGCAGGAGGTGAAATTAAATTTGCACCGACTACAGCTTCGCCGTATATTTCAATCATTTCGGAACGGGCCGTGGAACCGTACGTAGTAGCTGTTAGGCAGCAAACCGAGAGTGGGAGCAGTGCAATCTGGAAGCGCTCGACTTCGACTTGGCTGGAAGTCTGTCTGCTGGTGGACGAAGCAAACCGGCCGGGAGAGTGCCTGTGTGCGTGTGGGAAATACCTGACTGAAGTGGCAAACGATCTTTCGCTGAATTACGACCGACCGACGTTAGCTCGGCTCGAGTTTGTTGAACCTTTCCTTTCAGTGGAATTGGACCAGCATGCGTTAAAGGTTTTTGTTTTGGCATTTCACTTTTCCCACACCGACGGAAATGAGTTGTTAGTTCGTGGTGTGTGATTTGGTGAATGATTTCCTGCACTTTCAGAACTGCAGAATCATTAGTGTTTTGTTTTCTGCTAAACTGAAAGATGAGAGGAAGTATGTTTGTGATTGAGTTTTAATTTGAGAGTTACCTTAAATAGGAAAATGATTGGTGGAAATGTGGAACAACACAATACGCAGATAGATTGCATTGATCTCAAAAATCGATATTTAGATGCTGTTAAATCTGGCAGAAAGCTTGGCTGGAATAATAACACCGTCGGCATTGGAGTTTGAGTTATATACTATGAACAAGCATCGTAATGGTTCTATGCTATATTTCTCCGTAATGGAGCAAAATTTAGGTTAAAACTATTTGTTCTCCTCTAAGGAGAACATTGTCTTAACATTGTCTTGTTAAATTAGTTAGAATATGCGCTTCGATTTCGTCTCATCAGAATCTGACACTAACTTAGTGATAGGATTAATTCTCTTCAGCTTCATTAGAACTCATTTTCTTGCGGCACATCGCGCAGGACTAATGGTTTGTTCGCAACACGAAGAGCGTTTTCGTTTTTTTGACCCAGCGTCAACTCAGCGCTAGCTTAGTTCTGTCACTAAGTTTATTTTGGATGCTGATGAGACGAAGTCGAAACGCAAATTTAATACCTAATTTATCGCTATGATTTTTTCGCGATTGTTTTTTGCCGAGATGATGAAGTTGTGTCGAAAAAAGGTGCGGATAGAAAAAAAAGTGTTAAATTGATCCAGCTCTCAAACGTCACTTTGAACCAGTGTGAACCAGAACGAGAGAGCATGCGAGCAATATGTGAACCAGAATGAGAGCGTATATGAGCAGTATTAGAAACGGAAAATAATAAATGAAAAAGAAAACATCGACCCGCGAGTCCCGTCCCAGGTGTCTGACCACCGAGATCTCCAAATTGGACTCGAACGGATCATTTAAGGAGTCAAAGTTTTGCAATCAGCACAGTAGATTTTCAAGATAGCATTCTAGTCGAAATGACATCGATATTACCTGTGGCGTTGGCCAAAAAGATGAAAATGGCCAGAAAAAGTGCATTTTTTGAGCCAATAAGCCAAGATGACCATCTAATCGAAAGCTATTTTCAAAAATTAGATTAGAAAAAATAATAACGTATGCTTAGGAAAGAAGCAAATCGCATTCCAAAAATCAGTAATACTGGAGGAAAAATTCAACAAGACCCAAGAAACAGTGAGAGTATCTGTTTACTTTTGAAATTCCGCCAATTTCCCAGTACAAATCGAAAGACGGCTGTTTTGCCAAGAAGTGAATCACCATTTGTATGGGACCTAGGCGTATTTAATTTGTATTTGGTATAGTTAACATGAAATTCGTTTCAATAGTAGTAACCCTATTGAAACATTCGTAATTTTATAAAAAAAAACTCTATAACCGCTAAACTCCAAGATGAAAGGATATCCCTAGTAACAATTGAGGTTTTATGGTAGTTTTATAGCTAATCATAAAACTTAGATTGCACTTGTAGCATGCTATAAAACTTCAATTGTTACTTGGGATGTATCTTGGCAAGACGAACAACTTTCTGTAATATGCTGATGCTTGTTCTGCATATGATAATAAGTTATGTTAAAAAGTTTTTAAGAGTCATGCACAAACAACTTCGAGTTTACTATAGAGTTTTTTGATCTTCAGTAAAGATGTTCGCAAAAAAAAGCTCTTCAACATTTCGTAGATTTCATCTTGTTTTTATAATTTCAAAAGCAGTGGCGAATATCATACTTCGAGGGGGATTAATCATTGTAACTATAACACCAAAACGAAGGTCTTGGCTTATCATAGAACATCCGAAGAGACCTCAATGTTTTTTGCGAAAATCGCTCAAAAACCAGTATGCGACGTTGCATGAGTGCATTTGTGTTTTGCAGCTATTGGAATGGCATAGCCTGCGTTTTTTAAACTATGGACACAAGCGAACTGTGTGATCTCATTTAACATTATTATTTAAGGAGAAAATCGGTCAACCAAGGAGAATCGTGATTTAGGGGAACATGGGGAGATTTGACCAGGTTTTCAGCTAAAACTGCATAAATCTCTAAAAAAGCCTTCAATCCCCCAAAAATCATTCAGATATAATGCACAAAGTTATTGCGCGTCTTCATGATTTTTTGCAGAATTTTTAATTTAATTTTTGAAAAGTTACAAAAGTTTTTCTGTGATCGTTTTTTCTGGTCAAGTCTCCCCATTGCGGGGAGACTTGACCATGGCGTGGGGAGACTTGACCAAGAGAATTTTAAAAAATCATAACAAAAAATAATGACATAAAACATACTGTAATTATTTTTTCCCTATTGTCGAGATCCTTAGGGAGCAGTAAAAAATATGAAAGGGTTGCATTTGATAAATTTTGATTTTTTTAAATGCATTTCTTTTTATGGATTAACTGTACTGGTTGCATTGCATGTTCACACATCACGAAATCAGTCCTACTATTGCTAACTTTGCTTACAAATTTTGAAATATAAAGACTTATGTTTGGGGTGGGATTTTTTTATGGCGTGATTAACATTAACAGTAGATACCAAAGCATAATAAATATTAGGAATTTTGTATCTTTCTTCAGCTGATCGCCACTTGGTCAAGTCTCCCCATAAAATCTTGGTCAAGTCTCCCCAACATTAGTTATTGCGTTCAATTTCATGAGAATTATAGTAATAACTATTCCAATATTCCAGTTTATGTAAAATCATTTCACTGCTTCACAAGGATTAAGATGGTATATTAGTCCTTTAATAGTAATTATTAGTCGAGTAGATATGTCCATACAAAGTTTGATAAAAAATTACATAATTAAATGCAAATTTATTAATCACGTAATATTTTCTGCAAGGAAAGGATTTTTTACTCCAAACTTTCAAAATTACCTTAAGGGATCGAAACAAGTATAAAAATATTTTTGAAAAAAAATTAAGAATCGAATAGAAGACGCCATAGCCGAAAATAGAATTTTGCGCTTGGTCAAGTCTCCCCATGTTCCCCTACTTGGTTGTTAAAGATACGTTTGAATTGTCAATTTAGTCGTGAAAGATGCTTATCTCCTAAGGAGCCATCCATATACCAAGTGGATAACTGAGGAGCCCTCCCCTCTCCTCACGAGAAAGTCCACGCTTGTCCATGGGGAAGGGGGATGGGGGTATTGGGAATGTCCACGTGGACTTTTCATTAATTTTTTGTTTTCTATAAGAAAATGAAATAAATTTGTATCGTCATTGGGGTGAACCTTCATATTTTTCCAAAATATTTAAATAGTCAAAATGCATATAACAGCATAGTTGTGTGATGGCAACTATCATCAAAAAATCAGAGGAAATCGTGCGACATAAAATCCGAGAAAAAATTCTGTTCGAATCACCTCATTCAATCTACTGTGACTTGGTCAAATACTACTAATTTTGGATTTGAAAGCTTGTGGTTGAAATTATGAGCCTATTCAAGAATCTATGGGTTACTTTAATTTTATGTTATTATTATGAATCTTAAAACCGTCAATATAAAAGATCGTAATGTCGTTCAGAAATGAGATATTTCCATGGAAATTTCACAAAAGACTAAAGAAGTGTATGATATTCTGTGGTTGAAGCTTGAACGATTTTTATTAACCCATTCATGCCCATGTTGTTTGTGGACAACAACGGTTTTAAACAGCTATACCTTTTGTTTGATGCGAGATTTCTTTACAAAAACAAGTAAGGGCAATAAATGTGAATATTGCCTTTCATTTGAGTATTTACAGTTGCAAGGATCAGCTCTAGAACTGAAGTTATTGCAATTAGTCTGATTGAATTCCGATGTAGCAGTGCTCTCTCTCTCTCTCTCTCTCTCTCTCTCTCTCTCTCTCTCTTTCTCTCTCTTGGAGCGCCCCATTTTGAGTTCATTCTCCAGAAGGCATGAAACATCTGCTTCTTTTCGAATTAGGGTATTAGTACCTACATTACAATCATGATACAACACTTGTCAGTGAGCAAGAACTCCATTAAGGAAGTATTAAGATTACAAATTCTCTGATTGATTATTATAGTTCACTATCTAAATGAACATTGCTTCAAACGAATACTTTTCGAAGATCGTAGGTGAGTATCGTTGATGAGTGGCGATAAATGGTGGCGGACCTTGTGTAGATGTATCTGCCGAGAAAAAAAAGTATACGAGCGGTGGGGTGATATGCGTATGACAGCTACTGTGAGATTCTATCTGTTATACTGCTTCTCAGTAGACGATTCTAAACAGTTGGGTCGGGTGCATTCATGCACTGATTAGATACTTTGTCCTATAGATTACTGCCAATGTAAGTGTGTTTACACTGAAAGAATATATTCGTAAATCGCTAAGAATTAGTTTCGTACAGACAATTTTTCGTAAAATATACGATTTTTTCGTACATCTTATGAATTATTAGTAGTTCTATTGAAAGACTTTTATTTTTATTACGAGTATTTCGTCAAAACGACGAAATTTATTAGTCACTTTTATGAAATATACTAATATTTACGAGCACCTCTCGTAATATGAACAATGCAAACAAAAACAACCTCAAAAGAGCCTCAATAGTGGTAGAATATGGTGTCCTTGCTGTTGTGCATCAGGTAAGTGTTGATCATTACGACGGTCAAATAGTCAATAACTTCGTCCGTGTCCGCCGGTTTCAGGAGGATCTCGTGGACAACTTTCGTTTCCAGTGGAACCATCACTAACTGTACGTTTGTTTTGATATGAACAAGTTTGAGTTTTTCTCTCTTCAGCGCTAATTCACAGAGAAACCGGAGCAATGGCAATATTTCAACTAGTGATAAAGATCTCGGACGTCGGGAGCGCCACCATATGTATTTTCCCTCATTTGTTGGGAATAGCATGACCGCGCGAAAAAAGTTGTTCGTAAAATTGTAAATAACGTACCATGAGTACCGCAACAATCACGTCTTTACGTGGCGAAAACAGGACCATGAGCGAACAAAAATTATGTGTTGTATAGTAATGTTCAATTTCCTTTCAGTAACGCCCGCATAACACTTTTATTAGTGAAAATATATGTTTTTGTTTTGTAAACTTCAGTCACGTTTTCCGCTAGGTCATTGCCTAATATATTCTGTGCGTGAACTAGTCACATGAACATTATTCATAAAACAAAAAATTGACTATTCATAGATTTAGGAACATTAGTTTACAAAATCAAAACATTATTGATATTTTCTCGTGAACTATTTCAAGAAACTCGGAATTTTGTTCATCAATCCATTCAATCCTCGTCAACTAATTCATGATTCCTAATATATTAGTCATGATCCAATATTCGTGCTCGTGAAATAGTTAACACAATCATGAAATATTATTCATGTATTCGAGAACTGGTTCATGATTCCTAGAATAATAGTCACGACTTATCATTCGTGCTCGTGATGTAGTTCACGAAATCCAAAAATATTAGTCATGTATTCGCGAACTGATCCACAATTCCTAGTACAAGTCACGTCGAACCATTCGTGCTCGTCAAATAGTTCACAAAATCATAAAATATTATGCATGGATTCGTGAACTGGTTCTAGTACATGATTTCTATTTTCGCGCTTGTGATATTTTGACGATATCCCCAATCATTTTCAATTTTATGCAACATAGTAATGATTAACGGGTACTATTTCGCAAAATTTGGAACATTACTCGTCGAATCATTTTTGTTCCATGCTCTTTTTCATAAAATGTCTAGCTGCTGGCAAACAGTAATAGGTACGAGCAGTAGATATAAGATAACTATTAGGACCTCGAACATTGTTATTCATTAGATAAGGTTCAGTGTGATGTCTGTACAGAAAACGTAATCTGCGCTGAGCACCTCAAATCGTATTCGTGATATAGTTCATAGAACAAGATACCGCGAATCAGTCAAACTTTTATGATCGCGATAACACGAACAGAAATTACGAATACCATGAAAACACTGCTGATATAAAGTTGAGTTATACGAAAATAAGGTCTAGAAACAAATATTAAAACGTGACCAGAAATTATGAAATTCGTGACTAAGATCCTGAAATCATGAACATACATACAACATACATTTCGTAACAAAAATTTAAAAAATCGTGGCCAAGATGATGATATCATGAACAAAAATAAGCATAAATTTCTACTCGTGACTACAATATAACGACAACGTGAATAGAAATTATAAAAAGTATGGCAAAGTTTCTGAAATCATGAACATAAATCACAATACTCTTTATTAAAATACCAAAAAACGTGACTAAAATCCTGAAATCATGAACATGAATCACTCTACTGACTAAAATATCATGAAAACGTGAATAGAAATTACGAAAATCGCAACTAGGATCCTGAAATCATAAACATAAATCCCGCTAGTCCGACAGAAAAAACTCATGAATGAAATGGCATGCTAACGTGAAGAGAAATCAAAAAATCCGCGAATAAGCTCCTGAAATCATGCACATCCTTTGGCTGTCGGCTGTTTATTCCCAAGTGAATAACAAGAATCATAATAAAAACTAAACATGTCCAGGGAGCAAAAACAGTAACCCAACCAAACATTCGAAGTTTCATGAATACAAGGATTATTATTCATCATTTCAGGAACTTGGTTTTCGTAAATCGTTCAATTCACGAAGTCGTGATATTATTTTCATGAATTTTGAACGGACTTTTTTCCGTGCGGCGTGGGAGTTCTTTCATTCGCTAGCATTTTCGGAGTTTTTTCATCTTTCTCGACATGCCTCCGTAGATTGACATCCTTGCCGTAATATCCAGGCGAAGAAAGTGCTTTTATTGGGGTTAGAGAGTCACAATATGCAGTTTTTACACTACCACCAGATGGGTGTAATTACCTCAAACCGGTTCCATTTGCATCTCTGAATGCATGATGTATGCTGCTGAGCATAAGTAACTTAGACAGCAGCATAGTAAGTCGATTGCACTAAAAGCACACTCCCATTCGCTTCTGCCTACAAACGAGCCGCCATCGAACCGGAGGAATCATTTCTGTCGAAGCGAAACGAGTCGATCACAGAATTAATTTTGAGTTTAACTTTTTACCTCGAAAAATCGATTTTCTCATCCGCAAATTAAAATATCGAAAAGGCAAAATCGAGTTTTTTCGAAATACCCATCACTGCGAGGCATAAGTAATATCATGACTAGTAGTAATATCATTTTAGTGATCGTGTAAAGGGAGTAATGGCAGGATTTCTGTTCAATTCCAATCATGTCCGCTCTTTGTTATGACACATTTATTATGCGAGTAAGGGCCCCCAAAGAAGTTGGTAAACATTACGTTCGTGTATTTCATAAAAAAAAATGCAAAATAAATTATTAGTCATCAACCCACGAAAATTGATTTGTGCTATTGACGGTTTCTGCCACAAAATCCCCAACAATATTAATTTACAAAAATAATTATTTCGTGAATGTCACCAACAAAAAATACCACAACCATTCTAGTACTCAATAGAGGTGAGCAAACAAAATCGATTTTGCCAGATCGACCCTTTTAATTTAAATTTACGAAGACTTTCGTTCAACAAGTGGCCATTTTTCAGTTAATGGAATGAACGAAACCTACTATTTACAATGCACGAAAATACTTCGTTGCAAAAAACGTGGATTGCACGATCATTTTCATTCTATTTACGAATTTATTTTTTAGTGCAGCCTTATTTCCAGTTGTGGAAGTTTGTTCACATTGGATTCTATTTAGTACGATACTGAGATGTCTTGATTAGTTGGTAGCATTCTCGCTTATTGATGAAGTTTTAGAACTATAACGGCTCGTATGGGCATGAGGGTATTGCCCATACGAGCCGGGGAATGTATGTAATTATGTTTTACTATTTTCAACAACAACACGTTAGCCTCAACGGCGGAACAGCAAGAACTATGAAACATTAGCAATGAAATCATAATGCATGAACAGAATCATATTTCACGATTTCTAATTCTTTACACGTGTTGCTATATTTTGGAAGACTTTTGATAAGTCTATCTCTTTTAATGGATATTTGTTTGTTTTGTAATAGCCAGAGTAAATTTGCAATGAAGAACATTATTCTTTTTTTATCCATCGAATAAATATTTAGTCTATTGCCATTTATAGCAAATTTTAAGCTCAACATTTGCCGCGAACGAAGTTGCTTGGTAACTTGTTTTGGTTCTGTGTAATTTCACAATTTTCATAAGTAGCCCATTGAGTAACTGTGGAACGATGATGTAGGAGCAGTGATTTTTTGTTTGTTTTTGTGATCCATCTTAAAATGTGAATGGATTTTCCACGGTCAGTGTCCTCCCCAAAGCAAGAGTAATTGAATTGAAAAAAAACTTGATACTGATTAATTTAATTAAATATTGTACAAAAATAATTTTTGAAGTATACTGTTTGATCAATACATTGAGAACCTATTGTTTTAGGCATCACTAGGACTTTTGGAAAATTTTGGGAATTGGATCTTGTAACTGATCTCTTAGCCGAGGTCCTAGAATTGATGTCTATAAACATAAACTTGCTCACCGAAAAATACCATATATTTCAATATTTGTTAAAAATGTATTTTTTGAGAATGCGTAGAGTGGAGACAAAAACTCAATGTGATTAACTACGACAAACATATTTTGGAAAGTAGAAGAAAAATTATGAAAAATGGTGTCTCTAGCAGGTAGGGATCGGTTTTTATGAACATTTGATTTTTTTTGTATTATCAATTATATAAATAGCCTCTAAGCAGGATTTGAAATAATAATCATTTCAGAATATTTCAAGTTAGTAGCTATTAATGGTGTATGTTTGAAAGATGAATTAAATGGTGTAATATAATTTTGTATACGAGGGCTCGTTCTGGACTTGTGAGCTTTAATAATAAAGAGAAGTAGCATTCACGCTAAAAAAATCAACCGTCACTATCACATTATTTCGAAACTGTCAACTTTTAATGTTTAGTATCTTTCAAGAATATTACAACATAAGGTTCTACTAAAATAATTTTGGTGGTTAATCTTCCTAGAAATAATTATAAAGTACTCATTCTTCAAACTAATTTATTTCGAGTTTTATTGTCTTCAGCTAAGTTTTCGAAAATACTATTTAAAACAACACAAGAGAAATTTTTCTAACCTGAAAAAGAGCCGAGAGATACTACGCCTAAAACCTGAGGGGGACAACACTCCATGACTTGTTGGAGAAATGAACTTATAATGTAGCATTCTGATTGGATTGATCAAGATGGACATTGGTTGGTTCCGAATAGGTTCAAATTACCAACATCACTTTTTTTATATAACTAAGTTTATTTAGGCCCAAATATGGTAGCTTAACGAGGCCGATAATTCATTTTTAAGGTACATCGCACGTGTTAGTGGGGGAAGAGAAAGCCGTATTTAGGGGCGGCTCGCTCCCCTCTTATGTTAGTAAAGGAAAAAGGTTGGAAGTGGGATACATATTGCAAAATTTTGTAAAATTGACATTCTCGTTGGCTGGTTGATGATTGTGGGGGATATGCACACTTTATTGTAGTGGTTTACATCCTGTAATCGCAGGGCGAGGGGAGGGTCGATATTTCGGATGATTATTGGCACTCCGATGCTATCATGATGTTCTTGTGACATGTGTCATGATGTTCTGGATGGACGGTTATCAAGAAAGGTATGCATCGTAGACTCGGGAAGCAATCCATATTGTAGATACAGGGAGAGGTTGATGAGGTTCTACTGTGAATGAGAGGGGAAAATGTATTAAACTTTGACATCAATAGTTTTCTAAAAGGTGGTAGATAAGAAAAATGTAGGCATGGTCACGGCTTGCCAGGACGTCCCGGACTGGCACATAGGGTAATCTACCTCGGGCCCGAAGGGAAGCTATTAGTTGGGACCTGGCAACACGGTACTCTGCGCACAGCCAAACAACATGCTCGATGTCGGGATAGCCGTTCTCACAAACACAATGATTACTGTCAGCAAGCCCTATACGACGGAGATGCGCATCAAACGAGTAATGGTTGGACATGAGCCTTGACATCGTACGAATAAAGTCCCGGTTCACATCCGAGCCCTTAAACCAAGCATTCGTTGATACCTTCGGGATAATTGAATGTAGCCTCCGTCACAGATGCCCATTGCTCCATGAAGTTTGCCAACTTTCGAGCGTCCTCTGATGAGAGAAATTCATTGAAGCAAATTGGTCTTTCGTAAGTGTCGCCTTCTAATGCACCCACCTTGGCTAAAGAGTCCGCCTTCTCATTGCCTCAGACCCGAACCAAGGTAATCTGGTAAGATTTTTCAGATAAAGCACTCAGATATTGCCGTATTTTCCCCAGGAAATACGGTGAGTGCTTTCCAGGCTTCGCCGCACGGATGGCCTCAATGGAGCTGAGACTGTCCGAAACGATGAAGTAATGGTCTGCGGGCAGGGTATCAATGATCCCGAGAGTATACTGAATGGCAGCTAATTCTGCAACGTAAATTGAAGCCGGATCATTGAGTTTGAATGAGGCAGCAAGATTTTCGTTGAAGATACCGAAGCCTGTGGACCCGTTGAGGATTGATCCGTCAGTGTAGAACATTTTGCCGCAGTCGACTTGATGGTATTTATTATAGAAAATATTCGGGACCACTTGTGGGCGAATGTGATCCGGGATTCCACAAATCTCTTCCTTCGTGGGTGTGTCGAAAAATACAGTTGGAGCAGAAGTATCTAAGAGATTAGCACAGTTAACGTTATACGAAGATGAATTGATGTTCTGTGCCATGTAATCGAAGTACAAGGACATAAATCGGGTCTGAGAATTAAGCTCGACAAAGCCTTTCGAAATTTGCAATCACCAATGGGTTCAAAATTTCGCATCGAATGAGCAATCGATACGAGAGGTCCCAAAATCGATTTTTTAGTGGAAGGACGCCCGCCAGCACTTCTAAACTCATCGTATGGGTCGAGTGCATGCAACTCAAGGCAATACGCAAACAGCGATACTGGATTCTCTCTAGTTTGATGAAATGTATGCTCGCAACGGAGCGAAACCAGAAACATCCGTACTCCATCACTGATAATATCGTTGTTTGGTACAGCCTGATTAGGTCTCCTGGGCGGGCACCCCACCACCGGTTATTGTACGGAGAAAGTTGATCCTTTGTTGGCACTTCTGTTTCAGATACCTAATGTGACATCCCCAGGTACCTTTAGAGTCGAACCAGACCCCGAGATATTTGAATGTTGAAACCTGAGCAATAGTTTTATCCATTAACTAGAGCTGTAGTTTCGCTGGTTAACGCTTCCTTGAAAATTCGACTAGCTCAGTTTTCTCCGTAGACAACTCGATACCCAGCTGGAGAGCCCAAGCAGACAAATTGTCCAAGGTATTTTGCAGTGGTCCTTGCAAGTCGACGGCCTTGGGACCTGTAATAGAGACCACACCGTCATCTGCAAGTTGCTTTAGCGTGCAGGAATTGACAAGACATTCGTCAATGTCATTCACGTAAAAATTGTAGAGAAGAGGGCTTAGACATGAGCCCTGGGGAAGGCCCATGTAGCTAAATCGTGATGTCGATAAATCACCATGCGAGAAATGCATTTGTTTTTCAGACAACAGGTTTAGCAAAAAGTTATTTAAAATTGGTGAAAGACCATGCTGGTGCAACTTGTCATTAAGAATGTTGATAGAAACTGAATCGAAAGCCCCCGTAATATCCAAGAATACTGATCCCATCTGCTCTTTGTTAGCATATGCCATTTGAATTTCTGTTGAGAGCAACGCAAGGCAATTGTTCGTCCCTTTGCCTTTGTGGGAGCCAAATTGTGTATCTGACAGTAAGCCATTTGCTTCGACCCAATTGTCGAGACGAAACAAGATCATTTTCTCGAATAACTTCCGGATACAGGGTAGCATTGCAATCGGTCGATACGAGTTGTGGTCGGAGGCTGGTTTTCCTGGTTTTTGGATGGCGATGACACTCACTTGTCTCCAATCATGTGGGACAATGTTACCCTCAAGAAACTTATTAAATAAATTCAACAAGCGTCTCTTGGCAGAGTCTGGTAGATTCTTCAACAAGTTGAATTTAATTCTGTCTGGCCCTGGAGCTTTATTGTTACATGATAAGAGAACAAGTGAGAACTCCACCATCGAAAACGGTGTTTCGTTCGCGGTATTGTAAGGCGACGCGGCGCGGTAGGTTGTCTGTGCCGGGGCGGAATCCGGACAAACCTTCTTGGCGAAATCGAATATCCAACGGTTTGAATATTCCTCGCTCTCGTTAGTACTGTTTCGGTTTCGCATACGTCGGGCCTTGCCCCAAAGAGTGCTCATCGAAGTTTCTCTTGCCGTCGACAAACCGGCGCCAGTAACTGCGTTTCTTGGCTTTCATTAAATTTTTCATTCACTTTTCTAATATCGCGTACAGTCGATAGCTAGCGACTAACCCGTCGCTCCGGAAGGCTTTATACGCGGCAGCCTTCTCCGCGTACACGTCTGAGCACTCTTTGTCCCACCACGGGTTGGGAGAACGTTTTTGGGTGTTCCCACCGGGTACTCGTTTCGTCTGAGTTTGAATCGCGATATCGAGAATCGAGTTGGACAAAAACTTATACTCTTCCTCCGGGGGAAGTACCTGTGTTGAATCGATAGTTTTGGATATCTCAGCAGCGCAGCTCTTCCAATCATTGTTTCGTGTGAGGTCATAGGAAACATTGATTGATTCCGAAGGTCTTGAACGAGTGGTGATTGCAATTACAATCGGCAGGTGGTCAGTACCGTGGGATCAGGTATTACCTCCCACTTGCAATCTAACCGTAGTGATGTCGAGCCTAGAGATATGTCCAGTGCACTTGCCGGCGCTGGTGGTCTAGGAATCCGTGTCATTTCCCCTGTGTTCAGAATTATCATATTGAAGTTGTCACAAAGGTCTGGAATTGTCGAGGATCGATTATCGTCGTACAGACATCCCCACTCTGTACCGTGAGAGTCAAAGTCTCCAAGAAGCAGGCGGGGCGAGAGAAGGTGTTCAATCACATTAGAGAGTCTTCGATATCCCATCATGGCCCTAGGAGGAATGTAAATAGAAGCAATGCAAAGATCTTTGCCTTTGATTGTTGTTTGACAAGCGACAACTTCAATGCCTGGTGTCGAAGGGAAATTGATTCGATTGAAGGAGTAGCACTTTTTGATCCCTAAAAGTACCCCTCCATATGAGTCTTCTCGATCCAAGCGGATAATGTTAAAATCGTGGAAGTTAAGGTTTATATTAGAAGTAAGCCATATTTCACATAGGGAAAAGGCACCACAATTATTGTAATCTAGCAAGTGTTTTAATGAATCAATTTTGGGGATGATACTTCTGCAGTTCCACTGTAAAACAGTTATCAGATCCGTGATTCCGTCCAATAAGTTAGCCATCGAAGGATACGATCGCTGTAAGGAGGGGCCATTGTTCAGTCAACTGTTTTAAAAATGTTCTTACTGTTGGTAGAATAGCAACCAGCAAGCTTTTCAGAAGATCGGTAATGTTGAATGCTGTGAATATCCAGTCTACAATATCAGAGAATTTAAGGAATCCCGTTTTAGGTTGAGTTTCTGACTGTAAAATGGGAGCACTTGGGATTTTTGGTGCCCCGGGGAGTGCTGGGAACTCCTGGTTGTGTCTCAATTTCCCAAAACCAGGAGGTATTATCTTCGGATTTGTGGCAGCACTTCCACTTGATGAATTATTTTTATTTTTTACCCTTGTTTGGGACAAGGACCCTTACGAGGAAGTTCAGGTGAGTTTTGATTAGGTCTTTTCCTAGAGTTTCCAAGCAGAGCCAAAGAATGCTCCTCGCAACCCGATCAGAAACACAAAACAAGAATATTTCAAAACTATATCTCCCGTTGTAACTTGTTATAATTTTCTGTTATTTTAACTACTAACGAGACCAAATTTAAAACACAATATGTTACGAAAATTGCATTCTGTTATAATCTTGTTATTTCATTCTGATCGGGAAGGGTCGTTAGATGCGTTATCGTCAGTTGGCAAGAGAACGAATGGGTTTTCGGAGATAAGTGGAACAGCTCTTTTAAGCATTTCTGCGTTAGAGCGTCTGGAGCTATCTTTGGCGGTCATGAATTGTTCCAATTGCAAGCAGCTAGGTCACACGGCCACCTACTGTAGCAATAAGCAACGGTGCGGTAAATGTGGGGAACGCCATGCGGATGATACTTGCAGTAGGCCCGCTGAAAGGGCGCTCGGTTACGAATGACCAACATTACTTGATAATGGTTTGGAATGTCCGAGAATGGAAATGTGTCATGAAAAGATAATTGAATTGCTCGAAATTCACTTTTTGACAGTTTCATTGCTCGATGAAATTAAAACAAAACATTACCAGCAGCATAACGGCAAGAACAAATCAAAACAAAAACATAAATTTTGTTGCCAGAATTACATTACATACAGAGTTACATCAAATTGGTCGGAATTCGAGCTAAATTGAATTGAGATAAGTTAAATTTTAAGTTTTTCGAAGTTTTTTGCAATTCTCGATTTGATGCAAAATTGCTTAATTTTCTAAAATTGCCGAAAAAATACGAGTTCATGCTAAATCGAACGGAATATAAGAATTATTCTGAAGTAACGTTCCCCTCGATAAAACCTCTATAATCAAAATGAAAAAAACTTTGTTGAAGGCATTCCATTACTAATTTTGTTGAAGGCATGAATATTCCGCGTATTCAGAGTATTAAAGTACATTAGACTATATGTGAAAGAAAACCTTTAGAAGGAAGTTATTCTGATATTACTGTAATTGATAAATCTCGTTTTCTGTGTATAATGAAAAAATCCACATTTTATTCGAGGTAGTCTCTGAAGCTGGCAGAACATAAAAATCCGATTTAAACTTCAAGTGTAAAAATCGGACTGAGATCCTTCAGCATAAAAATCGCTAAAGAAGTTTCACCCGAAAAAGTCGACAAGGATGAACCTTCGGGCATAAAACCGGTTTTTAAATAATTAATACGTTTGCTGGAAAATTCTTATTACATTGCATTTAAGGTCAAAAATCGGTTAAAGAAAACTACTTCGTTATAAACTGCATATATTTTTATGGATTTCATACTGAAGGTTTTCTTAAACGATTCTGATTCTGAACTGAGTAGAACCTTGTTCCTATATTATTCTTGTCTTAGCAAAATAATCCAATGGTAGATGCTCCTGTATTTTCTATTCGGTCTTAAGTTTGTGAGCACGTCGCGATTCAAATAATTCATGATTTCTCAACCAGCATTAAGAATTTTTCATGATTTTACGAAGTATACCGCGTATTCGCAATGAAACAGCCTTCTTTTATTAATACGAACATTTTCTGTCGAATTTCAAAAAATACACAATGAAAATTCACTCCAAAAAATGTAACTTAGAATAATTTTAATCCACTATAAGATTTGAGCACATCCTTCTGATCTATCGCTCTTTAAACTCCCAAGCCACAAAAAGCAGCACGACTAACCGGCTAGACCAGCAGTTCGGCTTTAATTCCCCTACCCACTCCCACCACACACGCAACGGAACTTTTCTCCAACTGCCAAACCGGTCCGTTATCTCTCATGGGAACAACTCCGGAAGGTCGCTCGGTCTGATAAATCTCATCCCCTCCCGATGCCGATGATGATGATGATGCTTTCGCTCGGGAGTTCTCGAGTGCCAAGCCAACGGGCCATGGCCTGGGGGCGGGGAAAGCGAACCAGAATCAGAAAGCATGAGTGGCAAAGTGTGGGACCATGTTTACTGACGACCCGGCTGGGATTTCGGCGTGTGGGGGGGGGGGTTATAAATTTTTTAAGCACATTTTCAGGCTGAAATCAAGCGAAATGTGATTTCTCGCGTTCTGCTGCCATATAGCCCAGCAGCACGACAGCAGAGCCGAGGCCGGATAGCGTGCTGACGGCGCTGCTAATGTTGTTGCCTTGTCTGATCGATGCATGCGAAAAGTGTCGTCGTTTCCATGGCTTTCGTTTTTGGAGCTCACACAGTCGGGGCTAGGGTTGCCAATATTTTTTTTTTCGATTGAACTTTGAAAATGAAACTGTAAAATCATAATTCGATATAAAACCTTAAGAATGTCCAAAATATGTTTTGATTACAGACACTTTATACATAGACTTGCGGAGAAAAAACAGTAAAACTAGCAGCCATGAATGTTAACTGGCATCACGGAAGTTTCCATAAGCTTTAAATGGGCTTCCTCCTATACTTGCCCTCACGAAACCCTCATGCTCGTTTGGCTGCACTTTTTGACAGTCCGCTTGGTTGCAATTTTTGACACTTCGCTAGTCTGTGTATAAAGTGTCTTTAGGTATGATATCAATTCATTTCAATTTCTAATTCTATTTATAGATTGGTAAATTTTATGTGCAACAAAATACTCATAGATACTTCAAAGCACTGTAGTTATTCGTAAACATACTGCAGCAAAAAATGTCCAAACATGTTATTTTCATCGGTGCTGATATCTAATTTTCAACTTGGAAGAATTTCTACCTTGCACAGTGATGCCAATCGGAACAAAATTTAGCCAAGATGTCTAAAAAAATGATATTTTTATTTTTTGTATATTTTGCAAGATTAAGATTTAAGATAAGAAAATCATGGTCTAGAAAGGATTTACTCGAATTTGACTTTGTTCGTCTGCCATTTGCCAAAACCCATCGTGTATAAAACTAAAATGTTGGCACCACTGATCAGCGCTGTAACCGGGTGATATAGTGGCTGGAGTGGATCACAGCTACTCCTCCCAAGGGAGTAGTCAGACCGGCGATGATTCAGTTTGGATGCTCCCTCTGTACATTCGCCACATTTCACTGCCCGATTGTGGCCAGTGTTTCCAGTAAATAATTGATTTGCTCGCTCTAGTATCACCCGAATCTGCCCGCACTGGTCGGTCGTCTTGTTGGTCACGCAGATGTTACTCCACTTGGGAGAGGTTTCCTCCAGCAAGCACGCTAGTGTTTTACGGCGTGCACCAAAATTGTTGCTACTGTTTACGGAGTTTTGCCATGTGCCGAAAGGTGCACCCCACGTTGTTTATGTACTGTTGTGGAATTTAATTGCAGGGTGCAAGAGACGGAAAGCGTCTGTACTGTCCGATATGAATCGGCGCACGGCGCGGCAGCGAGGGTTTGGGTGGTGAGGCAATACAAAATTACACAATCTGATGAATATTATTATGACTGGCTCTTTTCCACTTTGCGAAGATTTTAAGGTTGTTCTCCCTGTCTGCTCGCTGGAAGCAGGAAGAACATGTCGCACAAGCGTTTGTCTTAGACCGTGACGGGTAACGACCTTGACTGCGCTGCTGTCTGCTCGGGTTCCCCATAATCGCTTGAATTGGCTGATATGCTTTTTTTACTTTTCCGTATGTCTTGGGCAGTCGAGTTTTTTGTTGTCGTTTTACTTCCCAAGAATCTTTGCTCGCAAATGTGACACTCGGGAGTAAAAATAAAAGAAAGGATCAAATTACGCGGATGGCGGGGTTTGTGGAATGGTTTTATGGCTACAGGTTAGATGGTGATGGAATTTATTGCTTGAAATATAAGTTTCAGCTGAGCTCGGAGAAATTGTGATGGGAACCCCGGGGGGCTATTCTATGTGCGATTTTTTATGCTGCTAAACACGTGCTAGATTCTGAGCTACGCGACATGATTAGAATTTCCCATTTAATAGAAAAATAACATAATGTATGTATGGTCATTCAGTCTACTGAAACATTTCTATATAAATATACACTGTAAATTGAAGGCCGTCGATGGCTGAAATCCTGTAACTGATATTTTTACAAAAAGAATGCAGTGATTTGAAAACCAACGAATCAATATCAATGTCCCCGTTTTATCCGCCTAAAATTCACGAAGGGGCTGATAAAAACGGGTCTTCACTGTATTACTTCCCAACGGGAAAATTGGATTAAACCAATTTGTGCATTAAGGGCACAAAACCTAACTTAAAATTAAGTTTGATTTTTTGTGTTTCGAATTCATCTCGTCAGTAACTAGCATCATCTGGGTGTCACACGAAACACAAAAAATCAAACTTAATTTTAAGTTGCACAAATTGGTTTAATCCAATTTTTCCTTTAGGAATTAATATTGCATAATACCAGGCGTTTGGCTCCCTAGCCATTAGACAAGAGTTTGTTTTCGCTTTCTCGTCAGCAAACCAGAGCTTCTGTTTTGCTTCCCGGGACATCACCCAAGATAAGTCAGTTGCTTAGACGTTCACATATGTCGTGTGAACTGTTTGGAATTTTTTGTGTTTAACTAGTGCTAATTTGGGTACTAGTTTAGATACACCATCTAAACTGGACATCCAGATGGTGCTAGTTACTGACGGGATAAATGCGAAACACAAAAGAATCAATATTATTTTGGCAACTACAATTCAAACAAATCAAGGAAGATCTTGGTAACTGTTTTCGTAGTTTTTGCAAACATTTGAAAATATTTTACTAGAGAAATAAATATTATTTTGGAATACATATTCATTTAAATTAGTCACAAATATTGTTTCAATTGCCTATTATTGAAATAATATGTGGCACGACTGTCAGTAGACTCATTCTCATTAATCAAAAAATAGTTTTCGACTTTTTGCAACTCTGATCCTGAGCATGCGGTTGCTGTTCGCGGTCATTCCATGGAGCCAAATGACACTCGCTGATAACAGCTAGAATTCGAAAGTGTGTATTTAGCAAAGTAATTGTAGTTGTTTTCGAGAGTTGTCCTACTGGAGCTGTAGAGCTAGGTTCTCGGAAGGGCTCTCCGTCAGTATCACATACTACAATTTGCAGACGAGACAGGCAATGTCGCCCACTAAAACATTGCATTAGGCCAATTGTAGCGGGCCGTGATTCTGAATGTGATATTCATTGTACGATTCAGGTATGTGCGGGCGCAGGGACTCGCGATCGCGTGTATCATCGCGAAAAGCTCGAGCATTTGTACGTTAACGTGTTCGATCGCGTGTGCGTTTGTATGTCACGTGTGCTAACGTATATGTAACATCACGTGTATGAATTCTATTTTATAACCGTGTGCCTTTCGCATATTCGCGTGTGTTCTTGGATAATCGCGCGCGGACCGTGAATCCAATACATTATTTTTTGGTGTACTGCTAAGATGCTAAAAGAGCGTGAGATCTTCCATATCACTAGAGTGCCCTGTGATGTCGCCATGGAACGTGTTGTCTAGTAGATATGTGCTTTATTTTTTTGGTCCTACTGAATGTATGGACCTAGAGAGTAATGGTTTCTGGACGTGACCGACTCATGAGCGCGCGAAAACGGACGTTTGTAGGTTCGTGTTTGAGACAGCGTTTGAAACTTCGTGAATGCTAAAACGTTCTCCTTATTACCGGGGTGTTATTAAGTTTGCGTGATCGCGAACGTAGGTGTGTGTGTTGTTAATCGCGAAAGGCTTAAGCGTTCGTACGTTAACGTGTTTGTCACGTGTGCTCGCGTTCATGTGACTTCGCGTGAACAAGACTGGATTTTGTAACCGCGTGGCATTTCCTATATACGCGTGCGTTTTTGGATGATCACGCGGACCTTCATTCTGATAGTTAGTTTTTGGTGTACAATTCACATTCTGACAGGGAGTAAGTTACCCCATATCACTAGAGTCCTCGTTCATGTCGCCATGTAACGTGGTGTCCAGTGGATATGAGAGCTTTCTTTTCTTAATTGATCCAATTGAAGGCATAGACCTAGTCTATTTGTTTATTTGTTGTACCGTCACCAACAGACCCCTTGGCCCCAATGGTGGTTACTTAAACTAATTACATTTCAGAATACGAATTATTTTAGTTTTTATCGAATTCCTTGTCAGGTTGAAGTCAAACGCTGTCGCCACACTGTTAAACACACGCTGGAGTCCGGTAACAGCGCTCTGGCGCCCATAGTTAGTTCTCCTGAACGGGACTCGCAGAAGAGAGTTATTGCGCAGAGCTCGAACGCGAGCTTGAAGATCGAGGCGTCCGAGGATTGTAGGGCAATCCACCCTGGCAGACAGTAAGTCCGAGACGAACAGGGCTCGAGAGCAGTCCCTCCGGATGCTTAGAGTATCGAGCTGTATTAACTGACAACGGTTTTCGTAGCTAGGCAGCTGAAATCTGTTTTGCCAAGGAAGATATCGGAGTGCAAAGCGTATGAGCCGGCGTTGGACGGCCTCGATTCTGTCGATACCGTTCTGGTAGTAAGGGTTCCAAACAGCAGAACAATATTCCAGTGTTGAACGAACCAATGCACAATAGAGAGATTTTAAACAGTATACGTCCTTAAAGTTTTTCGCTATTCGGAAGATGAACCTAAGCTGTCTTGAAGCCTTATCCACAATGGATGATGTATGTGGTTTGAACGTTAGTGCCGAATCCATGATGACTCCGAGATCCTTGACGTTAGAGTGTCTTGGAATACTCGAGTCGATGAGATGGTAGTTAAACTGCCAAGTTAGTCTGCCAATATCAAGGATAGAAACATCCGGAAGTGACCGATTCATGATCGTGCAAGTGCGGGAGTTTTAGGTTCACGCTTGAGACCGCGTTTGAAAATTTATAGGAGCTGAGACATTCACTTTATCACTGGGATGCCATCATGTTTGCTAGATCACGGGTGTAGATGCCGGGGATGATCGCGAAGGGCTCCAGCATTTGTATATTAACGTGTTTGTCACGTGTATGTGACTTCGTGTGTATAACTTCGATTTTATAATGACGTAGTGTGTATTTTTGTTTGATCGCGCACGGACCGTGAATCTGAAGCTTAATTTTTAGTGTATGGTACAGATGGTAGTCTGTTTCCCCATATCACTTGAGTTCCAGGTCATGTCACCATGGAATGTGTTGTTTAGTGAATATGAGCGTCACATTTTTATTGGTTCAACTGAAGGCATTAGTCCAGACTGGTAAAACTTTCGGACGTGACCGTTTCATGATCGCGCGTGTGGTGGGTTAATGTTTGAGACCGCGTTTGGAAGTTTAAAGATGCCACGTTTACTTAACTACCGGGGAGTTTTCATGCAGGCGAAATCGCGGGCGTAAGTATATGTGGATTATTGCAATTGCATGGTCGCGTTTGTCGCCAGGTTTGTGTTATCGCGAAGGCCACGAGCGTTTGTACCTATATGAGTATAAATAGCGTATAGTAGAGATATATTAATAAAAGAAATCAAAACATGCCGAATAAAGAAAAAAAGATGCAAAGAGCTTAATTAGAAGTGTATAAATTGAACAATACTATTTTGGTATACATAAATAATGGAAAAGAAAACTAATAGATGTACAAAAGAAACAGACTACACATGTAACATGCAATCAAACTCGTCTAAATGCAGCAAATGTATATTTATCATTAACGACAATTGCATGCTGTTAGACTTTCATCATGCTATGCTGGCCGGGAATGGATGACTCACGTGCGTCGGTAAATTTATTTTACCCTAATTTATCCAACCCGACTTTCCCGAATGAATAGAACCAAATGCTCAGATTGATCACCAGAAGTATTAGCCACTATTCTATCATATACGTCAGTTCTGCATCCATTCCCTGACCCAACTGCCACAAATACTCAGACGAATACATACATAGATAGGCATACGACTAGCACATAACAGTTGTACACTAGTACGAAAAACTACGATTATCACAAAGCTACAACTAATAGGTTTCTACTTATTCTACTTTATTAAATTAATTTAATTATTAAATTAATTTAATTAGTATATGCATGATGATGAAGTCGACCGATAAATAGACATACAACGACTCTCTCCGTGAGCCCCGTCTACGAATACCACCAATAGAACAATATTTGCAAACATGGCACACAGAAAAAGTCAATATACGTCGATCCGCCAGTCGGCCACGACACCGCGCATAGACCAGTGGTTTAGCGTTGGTATGCGGTCTCCTCGATGCACCACTATCGAGGCGTAATGCAATATCCATCTTAAAGCAATTGATGCTTGATGATGTTTGCAATACCGTCAAACCCTTAAACCTTGGGAGGGGAAAGAGTAGAGTTAGTACTGTTATTGAGTATTAATTGAACAACACACATGTACCAAATGTAACAAATGTAAAATGTAACAAATCTATTAGTTATACAATAAGCTACGCGACCGTAAGTTTTGAGGTACGCAGAGTTGCTGTGAAATTTTTTATTGGAATTTAAGTATTTATTTCCGAGTTTCCATATATTACTATAGAAACTTCAAACCTCTTGTAGGTGAACTATAGCTATCGGAAAATGCTCATATTTTGCATATGATTATCATTAGAGTAAAGCCATGTCAAGTGATCCTCGAATTTTTCGCAAAATCACCGATTTTTATGAGATATATTTTATTGCATAGGGATTATGGTAAATAGCTTTTGGTATAAATATTTCGTTAAAACTCCTTTTTTTCCTTTGAGATATTAACCCTTAAACTTTATTGCATGATAAAATTGTAAATTTCATATCTCAAAAACTACAGAAGATAGTTGAATGAATTTTTGTACACTTGTGGAATGATATTTATACTATCTCATAAAAATATTTCTTCTGTATAATTGTGTGAATAACGGTACTTTGTATCTATTTAAAAATTTCAATTGTATTTTTTCTTGTGTTCTTCACACTAAAATACTTCAAAATGTATGTAAAATTACGCGTCAATCTTTCACCTTCAATAATCTGTATTTATAATTTTTCATTTTTGTTTCTATCGAGAGTTATGGATGATTTCGTAACGGTGCGTTCCTTCAACGCAAGGCCCATTTTGATGCAGCCCGCGAGAACTTACCTATTGGCAACGCCGCATGTCGCGACGTCCTACTGCGCATCGCTTTGGAAGAGCGTATCTTATGTCCAAAATTGCCATCTCTGATATTAGAGCAAAAAGATTTGCTTTTCTGTACGGATTATTAAAGGTGAACGTATTCCGAGTAAGTTGTATGGTTTTAGCGTTATATTTTTCAGGAGTTATTTAATTTTCTGTCGTTCAATCTCTCAAACCGGTGCGCTCGGATGATGGCAGTTGATGTGCAAATTTGAGCAGTGGGCATGTTTGAATCTGCATGGATATGATTTTTTTGCAAATTGACATATTTTACCACTATTTATCGTCAGTTGGTTCTGTCTAGGTGTTAGCACGGTATATTTGCTAGAAAGAACATTCGTTTGTTTTTATGTTATAAATTTGGTTCGACCAAACGAATACTGTACATATTGCGTTAAAACAGTAATGATGATTTTGAATTATAAATCGTTGATGATTCACTGAAATTTGATGAAGTAAATAATATCTCACGAGAACTTGGAGAACCACTAATTAACAGAATTAACAGAAGCAATAGCGATAAATAAAACACGCCAACGCGATTGAAAAACAGATTCAAAGTAAACTTTTTTTCGCAAGACACTTCGTTGTTTATAAGTAAGATCACTCAGTGGACATAAACATGCGAAGTAAAATGCTGTTTTCATAAAATGTTCCATTTTCCTGTATAATGTTGTAGAACAATAATGAATGTTTCATAACATTGACTAATAACGTTTTCGTTTGTACCTGGCACTACACCAGTGTAGTGCAAAAAATGAGACATTGATTACACCCAAGTTTGAACGAGTTTAGCCCCGACTACACTGGTGTAGTGCACTGTCAAAAACGAAAATGCCATAACAAAAGTGTCTTTGAAGATGGAAATAACATAAACGTATTATATAAGTTATGTTCCGGTTCTTTGCGATACAGTTTAATTTCTAGTAACGTTTAATTATAATAAAAAAAGTATTCATCAAACAACTATTGTTTTTGTTGTGCACTACGGTCAAAAAAAATCTAAAAGTATCTCAAAATATCCGGAAAACATTAACCTTTGATAATCTGTATAGAAAAGTTTGTTCTTTTGCACCAATCTAGAGATGTGGTTTCATTTAGCCATGCGATGCACACTTCCTACGCGATGTGCATTATGACATTGAGACGTGCGGCGTTGCCAATATGTAAGTTCTCGCGGACTGCATCAATATGGGCCGTGCGTTGAAGGAACGCACCGTTACAAAACCATCCATAACTCTCGATAGAAACAAAAATGAAAAATTATCAATACAGATTATTGAAGGTGAAAGATTGACGCGTAATTTGACATAATTTTTAAAAATTTTTAGAGTGAAGAACACAAGAAAAAATACAATTGAAATTTTTAAATAGATGAAAAGTACCGTTATTCACGCAATTATACAGAAGAAATATTTTTATGAGATAGTATAAATATCATTCCACAAGTGTACAAAAATTCATTCAATTATCTTCCGTAGTTTTTGAGATATGAAATTTATAATTTTATCATGCAATAAAGTTTAAGGGTTAATATCTCAAAGGAAAAAAGGAGTTTTAACGAAATATTTATACCAAAAGCTATTTACCATAATCCCTATGCAATAAAATATATCCCATGAAAATCGGTGATTTTGCGAAAAATTCGAGGATCACTTGACATGGCTTTACTCATTACCAATTACCACTCGAATAAGCAGTGTTCTGAAAAAAAGTCAAAATGGTTGCCGGTTTAATGTACCATGCAATAGAACTACTTGGAATCGTCTAAATTCCAGAAAATGATATATATTTACCATTAACGACAATTGCATTCCGTCAGAAGTTTCTCATGCTATGCTGGCCGGGAATGGATCATTGACGTGCGTCGGTAAATTAATCGTACCTTCATTTATCCAATCCAAATGTATCGAATCGAATGCAAGAATTAAACACCGGTAGAAAGTGACCAAATAATCCCAAGAAGGATTACCCACTATTCCATCATATAAGCCAGTTCTGCATCCATTCCCTGACCCATATCGTCGCTGTTGTGCTATCTTATGACAAACGCCATTTTGGGGTGAACTGAGTTAGATATGCCATGTTACTAAATTTTAAAATCTCCATAAAGTCGCGTTTTCAGAATTTTGAATTTCTGCTGGGTTACTAAGATATAGCGAAACACGATTATGACAAGCGCCAATTTCTCAAGTGATCGAGTTGTGCTATCTTATGACAAAGAAAAAAGAGACGACATTCTTAGTTTGTTGGCTTGCTATAAGCCGAAAAGCTTATAGCAAGCCAACAGATGTCTCTGATGACATAGGTAATTCCTATGCAGATCAACCATAAGCATTAGCTAGGTTCTTGTCTCGGGAGCAAAACTTTTCCTACCATAGTTTTTTTCTGGGAATGGTTGGCTTATATATTCAAGATTATTGAACAAATTTCCTTTTGAGATTTCCACTTGTTTTGGAAAGTATACCGAAATGTAGTGATGGATTATGCAAGAAGAATATTTGTTTCGTCTAGTCACCTGTCAACAATAACATTGTTTGGTAGACATTGTTTCTAAATTGTCAATGAAACCAACTTTTGTTTATTGTTTTTTCTGAATAAAGGAGGAAAATTGGGAAAACTTTGTGTTCCAATACTATCATTTTGCAACCTGATATTGCTGCTATCGCATGGAAAAGAATAATATTGGACATAGTGATCTATAACGCATAATTTTACGAATCAGTTATAATTCATTTTTATATGAAATCTTCTGTGCACATTTGTGACACGTCATACATATTTTATCATGAATACACACTTATGACACGTATGCGAGCGACTACAGTTTACATTTTAAGCAAAAACTGTAAGTGTAGTCAACCGATCTTCACACAAATCGAGAGATTACTTCAGAAAAGATAGAAGTATAGAATGTCTTTTCCGAAAAGCTTCTAGCATTTATAAATTTTAAGATATTCAATCTCAAACTTTAAAAATCGTTTTTCTCGAAAAGTGCTAAATGGCGCTTGTCATAAGATAGCACAACAGCGACGATATGTCACAAATACTCAGACGCCCACATACACAGATAGACACACGACTAGCACACTAGTACACTAGTACCAAAAACTGCAATTATTACAACACAACACAACTAATAGGGTTCAACTGTTATTTTTTTTAATGCGCCTGTGCACGTTGACGAGGTCGACCGATAAATCGACACACAATGACTTCCACCTTAGCCGTGCTCACAAAGACTGCCGTTAAACTGTTGAACAATGTCTGCAAACACAGCCCACAGAAAAAGTCAATCCACAGCGACCCGCCAATCGGCCATGAAAAAACACAAAACATAAAAAGGCCCATAAGCCCTCTCGGTCTCCTCGATGCACCGCTATCGAGGCGTAATGCCATCTTAAAGCAGTAGTCTGCCAGAACTTCCTTAAAACTGACGCTGAAATATGCTTGAAGATGTTTGCAATACCGTCAAACCCGTCAACCTAGTGGAGGGGTATTTAGCAAAGTAATTGTAGTTAAACAAATAACAATTATTAAAAACAATACATACTGTAAAAAATACTTCGAGAAACAGTCAAACTAATTATTTAAAATTGATTAATCTGATAATGTACAATTTGAAACCATCATCATTTTTTGTAAAAGGAAAGATTTTTTTGTAAAGATAAAACAATAAACAAAAAGTTGTGCACTGTTTAACGCACGAAACAATAATACAAAACTGAAGGTCTTGACTGAATCATTGCTAACGTTATTTAGTATCGTTTTTTTTTTTTGATCCGAGAAAAATTCTCAAATTATTCATCCACGCATTTTTTATAAATAATACCTTGGAGTAGTAATATTATTAACACGAAACTAGCTTGAATTATTTCCTTTCGAATTTTCTATCATATTCAGACCCGTAGCGTGCGATTAGCGAAGTGCTGAAATCGTGATCTGCTTTATGTAATTAGTCAGGATAGGAGTGCTATTTGTAGGGACACACTAAATTATTGTATTGTAATTGTAAACATCAGAGGGGCGTACATCTGAGACTTTACTAAAGAAGCCAAAGGATCACGCTACGGCTATGTGATTTCCATTGAGATTTATTCACAGTAAATGGTGTTCTTCTGAAATGTAAAATGGTTAAATTGATAAACAACGAATCTGTTTCAGTTGCACGACAAACAAATTTTAATTGAAAAAAATTCAAATTAAAAGAATAGCGAAAATTATTGCAGAATTTATTGCTCGTTTTCTCAGTTTCATAGAAATGCAAAAGGCACAGACATGTGATCATAGCAGTAGAACAGTCCTCATTCATAAAGCTATAGTAAAGATCATGGAGTAAGCTAGATCAATTATCATCGAGACGACAACTCCATGCCGTGCTGTGAGCATTGAAGTCTCCTCGATATCAGGAGGAGCACCACAATATCACAAAGCTGCCGGTGCCAAACAGTCCTACACTAAGATAGCCGCAATGTCACATGTGATTTTTGATGTACATTGAAGTGTGGTAAACTCCTTGTTTGATCTCAAATTTCTAAGACAGGAACTGTTTGCTTCGGCTTTGTGTCGAGCTTCTTAGATCTGGTATGATGAAGCCTTTAGAAGGAATCTAATCAAAGTCACAGCCAAGATCGAATAATGATTTGTGGTGGTGTGCACAGTTTCTTTAGTATTTTTTCCAAAAGCGTCGTTTAAGAGAACGCTTCAGATACATCGGGCGTTGTTTGTACGCGGAGCATTGTAATACACCATGTGGACTCTTCCCCCAGTAGGTACACTTTTCAGCACAATGACCCATTTGGTTGAATTTAGTGCAGTGCTGCAATGCAAGATCTAAACAGACGGAGATCCATGTAGCACACACAACACACTCCCATGAAGTGTCATCGGACACATTTATCTCGTCAACCATTTGTTGATGAGGGGACATACCATTTCGTCCCGTCCAGTGCGATTGCCATTCAAAATCTTCGCTCACTGGAGCAAAGGATCCTTGAAACAGCCAACATCATAATAAATAGATCTTAAAAGTATCTTTGTTTCACTCGCGTGTGCAAAAATGTGAGTAAGTTCTGGGACGTAACCGGAATGTCATGACAGCACTTGGACTGGTAATTTTAATATGATGATATGCCGGGTAATCAAAATTCCACCATCCGGGTCAGAGCTTCTAAAAATTGGCTTCTACCTACGGCACGCGTCACAAGTCGCCAAAACGCTGCTTCGAACAATGGCCTGTTGAACTTTTTAATGCGCAGATAGAAAAACCAATTTAACACAATATTCTAGATACTTATACCATTCAAAAAAGAAAACAAAAAAAATTTTTTTTGAAAATTATTAATGAGAACCTCCCCTCAAAAACAAAGTTGTAGAGCAAGTTTTTGCTAACAACTTCGCTGAAGACACAAAGTCTTCATCTTTAATATCTTCAACATAATTGCTTGTTGTTTGTGGATGACCCCTTAAAAGTCAATTCATTAATATAACCTTTTAAATATTATCTTGACAAGTTTGGTATGTTGCATAAAAAGGTTTGAATGGCCAAAATGGACAACTTTCTATATTACAACATTGGCTCGTGTACTTTCGAAGTAATTCAACATTTTTTCAAAAATATTGTGTTTCAAATAGCGATTGGTTGTTTACGTTAAAACAGCGTTACGTCAATAGCAAAGTCCGTTTAAAAAAAAACGTTTACGTCAATAGCATGGTATTTGCTGCTATGATTTAAGTGAGTAATCCACCCAAAAGTAGAAGAGTCTAACGTCATAAAAAAAGTTGTTGAGATTACTTCGCGAATATTTTTACTGAATACACTAAGTATCTTCTACAAATGCTTTAAAGGTTACAGGATGACACTCACGACAAAGTGTGACGAGTGGATGTAGGGTCAGAAGTTGTGCGACGTAGCGTTAAGTTTAACTTTTCTGATGGGCATCAAAACCCATTGATTACAGAAAACATTTTAATGTTCCTCAATTCCTAAGAGAAATGAATATAAATTCACACAAGTTACTTTTCACGCGGCTTGTCATGAGGTAAATTTTACGATTCGCGGTATCGCAAACTCTCAAATAAAACAATAGGATTTTATAAGCGTATTTAACTTGCTTCATTAGTTAGCTCATTTTGCGAACTAGTAGACTTAGTTTACGGTGAATTGAGAGAACTTCTCTTCAAGCTCCGTGACATATAAAATTCAGAACAAAACTATCAACAGCATATTTGTAATGAAATAGGTTTATTTTGTACGTTATTTGCTGTTATTACGAAAATGTTGATAGTTGGTCAATCGACTGCATTGTACGCAGCTCACCTGGGTTCGATTCCCAACCCCGCACATAGAGTTGATTTTTTCCAAAAGATATATCGTTAACCCGAAAAGAATGACCCAAATATTAAAACCTCTATAATCAAAATAAAAAAAAAATCATTCCGCGCTGTGCGGGGGGAGGGGTCAAAAATTGCCGAAAAAAGCTACGTCATTGGTGTACGGCCCGATTATTGCAGTACGTTTTACCGCTTTCGGCCGTTTTTGGCGAAAAAAACACATGTGTAAGGATGTGACTTCAAATCGTGACGATAAGCAAAACAAGCCGGCTATAGAATGATCGCGGAAGCTGCACATTAAGAAACTGACGACGTTAGATTTTGTGATACTGGATGACGAAACCTGTATCAAGGCAGATTTTGAACAGCGTCCTAGATAGGAACATTATTTTCAAACACGTGTCAAAATACGCAAAGAAACTTCTCGTGTAGCAGACCATCTGTTCCTGTGGTTTGAAGGGCGACATTTATCTCGCAACCGGGAAATATACGCGCAGGAGTGCCTGGGAATACGTCTGTTTCATTCACCAGCACCATAATTGTTCCGATCTGTTTTGGCCGGATTTAGCATCTCACGATTACGGAAAGAAACCATGGATAGGTATGCAGCGAACAATGTGCAGGTAGTGCCCAATGACATGAAACCTCCCAACACGCCATAGGTGGTTCATCAAACATGTTTTTAGGACCAGAACAGTTGCTAGGCATATCTACCTGTGCCATCAAACTAAAACTTTCGGCTTGGGCAAGAGACCAACTACTAACGAGTGGCGTAACGTAGTAGGCACTCGACAACCCAAGAAATTCATACATCCAGATACAACGAGAGCCAAAAAACTAATGGATCTAATACGAAGAGATTTACGTATAATCACAGGTTTATTTACGGGACATTGTCCTGCTAAGTATCATCTAAAAAAATTGGCAAAAGTCAAAATGACATTGTCGATTCTGTGCACGGAACATATTCTCTGCCATTGTGCAGTAATATTTCCTCGAACGGAGCGATACTTCGGAAGGCATCTTATGACGCCTCACGAGGTATGGCATACCTGTCCCAAACGGATCCTCAACTACATTAATAATATACTACCCGATTGGGACGACACATGTGAACAAACAAACAACTCGCTTCCAATTACATTGGATTCGGGCAATTCGTAACATGTAGAACAAACATGGGGAGCCTCAAAAGATAACCTGAATAGTGGTCACAGTGGCAATGTTTCCCCTAAAAAACCCACAATGAGTGCGTTGCGGCAAAAACGAAATTGTACTAATACGCACATGTTTTCAAAATATTGAAAAAGCGATGTTGCAAAGCGGCAAAACAAAAAATATGTTGATTCCACTAGTCAACGAATAAATAGTAAATTAAACGATTTGCAGTTTTTTTTATTCATTTTGATTATAGAAATTTTAACCTTAAGGTCATTCACCTCTTGGGGTTAGGAAAATCTCTTATGAAAAATTTCCAACCCTATGTGCGGGGTCGGGACTCGTACCCAGGTGCGCTGCGTACAAGGCAATCGATTTACCAACTAGGCTACGCCCACCCCCCCCCCCCCCACGATGTGCAGTTTTCGAGATGAACTAAAATGTATATTTAACCTTGAAAAAGGAAAATACATAGATTTTCGGTTTAGATTTAATTTGAAATACCATATGGGACCATCCATAAATGACGTAGCATTTTTTGAGCGATTTTTAATACCCCCTCCCCCATCGTAGCATTTCGCCACAAACTTTTAAATACCCCCTGGCAATTACGTAGCTTGACGGTAACTCTACCCCTCTTGTCCCCGCAAAATATAAAAAAAAATAAAAAACGATGATTAAAAAAGCTACGTAGCATGACAAGACCCCCTACCCCCCTGTCGTCACACATCATCACAAAATACAAAACTCCCTCCTCCCCCATATAATGCTACGTCATTTATGAATGGTCCCTATTGCAGGAAAATAAAGTCGTTTTTGATCATCGGTAAGCTCTGAGCGACTGCTCTTATTTTCATTATTTTAATCAGACTGTATCAGTTTGAAATTTATATTTACAGATGAACTTAAAGTCTGTTAACTGTTAAATAATCTCTACATAGATAATATCGGGTGAAAATTGTATTCAGAGAATTGTTTGGGAAGTACTATATAGGTTACATATCTTGTAATGCAATGCAAATTTCCTAAATCAAATTTAATAACTGTTTCAATCCCAATCATTCTACGGCTTGAATATTTGTCAATTAGCAAACACCTCTAAGTTGATTATGAGATATGAGATCTTACAGAAACTATTTTGGATAATATAGAATGTACTGTATCGGTAATACTCTGGAGCTCTGCTAATAACAATTTCTGTGCTGCGTGAATAAACTTTTACGGTTCTATATCAAATTCGGCTACGCATCTTATCATAAAAAATCGTTTGTTTATAGATTTTTTCAAAGAAACAGTGAGGAGTCATACAAAAATGACGTATTTTTTCTATGATTCGCTAGATTGATGAAATTTTTATATGGAGTTTGAAATTCCGCGTTGCGTTGCGAAGCACGGTGCTATTCGTAGATTGCATACTAACGATTATCATGTTGCCTATAGGTAGCTTAACTCATCTTGCTTGTGAGATAAATGGTCGGGAATGAACTTTATCTCTTATGAGTTCAGTAAACCAATAGCATGAGAATCGTTATTGCCGGCCACGACCATCTTCACCGATACTTAGGATAGGGTAGGAAATGTTGATGTAATACCTACTTAAGGAAGGCCCCCGACTCAGCGACGCTTCCATAGGTATTACGGAGTTGGATTGAAGGACAGGTACAGATCTAGGATTCGCCACAAGCAGGCAATGCGACCACAAAATGAATATGTTTTATGCGGTGGGATGGTTAATCTCCGAGTACACGTATACTCACAGCAAAAAGATATTTAGTTATGATTTTTCTTGTATTTAAACTCTGGATAGCCGGCCATCGAGTGATTTAGTTGTTTCCTAAACTACAGCAATTTGAACTCCAAACAGCCGGCCGTAGGAGTATTGCTAAAAGCGCGAGCTAGTCTGATATCAATATTGGCTTGAGAACTGGGTAGTAGGAACACAAGTCAAGATTATTTTTAATATGCACTTTCATTGTTTTTTTCTCTACTAACGATTGAACAAAATGCCAAAACCCGAAATTTCAAGAGCAATTCAATATTATTACTTTAATTACTTTTAATGTCTAAAAAACTTTTTCGAAATAGATAAGCTAAAATCCATGTACCTGATGGCCTCGTAACTCATGTAATATTTATCTTTAATCTTGTTATAAACAACTATGGTTCGTTCTTTTTCTCAACGCACGACTAGACAAGATGCCAACTCTCGTGCAATCATTATTCGCGCGCGTGTTGTTACACTAACTGCAGTGCAGTTTAAAAAAATGCATCACTACTAGAAATAGAAGCAAGAATCGTAGGCAAGAAGAATGAATAAAACCGATTCGTGATTGTGCCGAAGTTAGAATATTGGGGCATTGAAAATTAAGCAAAGATTCCCATTCCCCTGCACCCCATACTCCTCAAACCCCGACAATTATCCCTCGATACCAAATAAATAGCAATGTCGAGTGATAAAAACAATAATACTAGCAACCACAATCCGGAGCCTATTTTGCACTCAACAATTCTATCAAGCGATAACTATCCGTCGAAACAACGACAAAAATAATAAATCTACTGTCCTCCGATCATCAAATCCATTCATCAAACTTAATCCACGTCTCAATCGAAGTTACAAATCCTTTTTCTGCGTGTAAGATTGATTCAATAACTGTCCGAAAAACGTAAACAAACTTCTGTATGGAGTTTGAAATTCCGCGTGTAGAATAACTATTTTACCACATGTAAATGTACTGGGAGAACTCTGCGTCGAACAATCTATTTAAAGTTTGAATGACAAAATTAGTAGAGGACCGTTGAAAAATTCAGTACACGATTCATTTTGAGTGCTCTGTATTATTCACACGAATTAGCGAGGATTGTATATGCATTGGACAGGTAGTTGATCTGACTACACTTTTTGCCATACACAACACGGTGTAGCTACAAATGACCAATTTTGTTCGAGAGTGTCCTACTGGAGCTGTAAAACTAGGTTCTCGAAAGGGCTCCCCGTCAGAATCACACACTACAGTTGCAGACGAGACGGGATTTGCCACTCAATAAAACACTGGTTGAGGCCAATTCAGCGGGCCATTATACGGTTCAGATATGTGCGAGCGTAGGTATTTCATGATCGCGTGTATTATCGCAAAGAGTTCGAGCATTTGTGCGTAAACAAATTCGATCAGGTGGACGTTTGTACGTCGCGTGTATTAGCGTGTTTGTAGCTTCGAATGTATAAGTTCGATTTTATAACCGTGTGTACATTCGCATATTCGTATGTGTTCTTGGCTGATCGGACCTTCCAGACGTAACCGATTAATGATCGCGCGGGCATTTGTAGGTTCACTCTTGAGACCGCGTTTGTAAATTTATAAATGCTTTAGTCACGTGGTGTTATCCTGTTTGTGAGATCACAGGCGTAGGTGTGTGTGGATGATATGTTAACATGCTTGTCGTGCTAGCGTATATGTATCTTCGCGTGTATAAAATAGATTTTATAACCATGTGGTCATTCGCATATTCGCGTGTATTCTTGGACGATCGCACGACTATTGAAGTAGAAGAAAAGAACACATGTAACATGCAATCAAACTACTTGAACTTCCCTGAATGTCAGCAAATGGTATTTATTGTCCATTAACGACAATTGCACTTCATTAGAATTTTATCATACTATGCTGACTGGGTATTGGAGTGGGACATGGTTATATGAAAAAAAAAATTCGCTCCGAACAACTTTTTGGGTTCCATTTAGGTTTTGGAATAACTGTGAAAGTCTAAGCTCGATCGGTGAAACTATATTTTTGCGCTTTACAGTTTACGTGGGATTTTGTATTGGGAAATAGACTTTTACGAAATAATTCATCCAACAGTCGCCCAGTGCTTCCTAAAAATAAATCAATGTAAAATTTTTATTGCAAATTTATCAAGGAAACAAAGTCTCGAAGACCGCAAAACGATTTGACGATTGTGGAAAAAGTTATTAAGCAAAAATCAACTAATACTCTGAAAATTAATGAAAATTTCAATTCCCATAGCACCCCTGCTGCTGACGGTCGAATTATATGCAGAATTTTTAATGTTCTCCAATTTTGTACCAAAGAAGCCTCAATTTACCATCAAAACTGTTAGGAAGTGACCAAACAGTTCAGATCGTTGATTTAAAAACAGTAAGAGAAAGACAAATCAAAATTCTATATAATTGGACAGCCAAATGCAGTGGTGCTAGAAAAATGAATATTTTTCCAATCGTCAGAGCATCAGTCCATGTTTGCTTAATAACTTTTTCCACAATCGTCAAATCTTTTTGCGGTCTTCGAGACTTTGTTTCCTTGATGAATTTCCAATAAAAATTTTACATCGATTAATTTTAAGGAAGCACTGGGCGACTCTTGGAAGAATTATTTCAGTCAATTTCCCCATACCCACGTAAACTTTTAACCATGAGTGCAAAAATATAGTTTCACCGATCGAGCTTAGAATATGCACAGTAGTTCTAGGACCCAAATGAAACCCAGAAAGTTGCTCGGAGCAGAAATCTAATTTTGTCCCACCCTACTGGGTATGGATGATTCACGTGTGTCGGCCAATCGTACCTTAATTTACCCCAACCGATCAAATTAAACAGCAAAAGTGAAGTGCCCAACGATCCCTAGGGAGGAAAAAATTGCAACCGAGCCCATCAATTACCCACTATTCTATCATATACGCCAGTTCTACATCCATTACCTGACCCAGTTATCAAAAAATACTCTGACGAACGTATACACAGATAGACAACATTGCATTGCTTAACGTTTTCGAATTGTTCGTCAAAGGTTAACCCATCAACCTGGGAGAGTGAAATTCATAAACAAAATATTTTTATAATGTAGGTATATGTTTTTAGAAGGCTTTATTGGTCGCTTAATGCGCTTAATTAAACGTTTGATCACCATAATAGTTTATCCTGTTTAGAAAAACCATTTGAATAAGTAGCTATTTCGCTTTTCTGTTTCAGGTGAAAAATACAAGCTGAATCTCGCACGGACTAGTTATCCGCGGCGAGCGGCTCCGGAAGTTTTTTACAAATCCGCTATTTTTTTTATTGTGGCATTCAAAAAGCTATGTTCAAAAATGCGCAAAAGATAATTTGTTTCTTTTATTGTTGTCATGCTGAAAAAAAATCATAAAAACCACTCTTTTTGAGCTGCTGATGAGGAGCCTTGGTTCTCGGAATGCCAAGTGGGTAAATAAAATGGGAACGCTTACTTTGACCGGTCATATCTCAGCTGTTACTTAATCGATTTTTAATCCGTCTTCACCACTGGAAAGGTATGTCTTTTGTTAATACATGCAATAGAAGAATAGAGTTGTCTACCGTGAGTTGTAGCAATAAGAGTAAAACAAAGTCAGCGAAAAAATGGGAACGCTAATTTGACTTTCCATATCTTAGCTGTTTGTTCACCGATTTCAAATTTTTCTTCACCATTAGAAAAGTATATCTTTCACGAAAACGGTGATCATAAAGTAATGAAAAACAAATCTGTGTCCGAAGTAATTGTAAAATGGTATTGAAAGGCAGTACAGACAAAATAAGCTTTTCTGTTGAAACAATCGTATCTCGGCCGTTTGTAAACCAATTTCAATTTTCCTTACTCCAATGAAATCCTTAGAGCTTCTAGCTTTGTAATGTATGCAACAGATGGTATATTCTCAAAAATTACTACAAGTTTTGAGGTTTTAGGCCGTATGAATTCCACATTGCACGTGGCACATAAATGGTAATTTTTTTTGTTGATATCTTTTCGTGTTAGATCGGAAAAAGATCCTGTCCTGGGCTTCATCCGGGTACTAGAACTATTGACGCAAACCACAAACTTGTCGTCAAACACAAGCTTTTTTGGAAAAAAACATGATTGGTGGTTTATACAACTTTGTAAAACTAAAAGGAAATAGAATGATCCGATTTTTGCTCCTAACGAAAGTTGGATTTGAAATCTGTATTCAACTCGTGATTAACTGACACAGGTTTCAGCGAGAAAAAACAACATTTGGCTGAAGCGAATTGATTAAAACTTTTGTACATTATAAAGTATCACTACAATAACATTCTGAAATTTTCCATGCAAAAATTTCGACAAGTGACTCGGGGACGATGCTTTTTGTAGAACGTCTCTGGGTAAAACACGATTTGCGGTGTTCATTAAAAAACTACTTGACCGCTTTATTTCAAACATTGCATACAGATTATATGTAAAAAATTCCTAACCCCTACGTTGACTTTTAGAGATAATTTTTTATTTAAGGGTATTTTTGCTCATAAAATGGTAGATTTTTTTTAGTAAAAATGGGAATTTTTATTTGAAAGGAATAAAAAACCCTTAAACTACCTACCCACCCCCCCCCTTCCCCAAGTAAGTTGCAAGCTCTATTACCATATAGCTACTATTCAGCGTTCTGAGTCGTTTTCATGTGATCCTTGTGAATCCGACTACGGAACCGTACAGTCCCTGATAAGCAACTGCTCAGTAGTCACGCGTTGTTTCCATGTTTTTGATTGTCCTTGCATGGACGAAACTGTGTTTGGATAACTACCCAAGTTTCTAAGCCAGTGCGGTAAAGACTCGTGCGATTAGAACTACTCGATAGTTAGAAAAATATAATGAATTGATGAACTTTTTTTAGTTTAGTATTCAAAATAATTGCAGAGTTATACTAGCGATCGTTATCTTACTAACAATGTACCATATAGGAATTTGAACGTAAGATAAGAGGAGCAAGAATAATTTTTTGGCCTTAGGGCACCTATTGTTCTCATAACAGGACTTAAGTAACCAAAGATTCAAATTATCTAGAATGCAAGCTCAAGAGTCTCTCTATATTTCTTTTGTAACCCTCGTAGCTCATACGCCGTTTACGATCCGATCCATCTATCTGAAATTAGCTTTCCGTTGAAAATTATTTTATCCTCTTTGACTAATCTTGTAATAGTAGATAGAAACAGTGTGCTTCAATTCAACCGCGATATTAACAGGTGTGCTTTGTATACCGAAGCCGTAACTAAAGTGACTTGTTACGAACACCAGTAGCAGCTGATTCTGACAAGTTGCCCATCTTCCTTTACCTTTCATCGAGATCGTAATCAGTACCCGATTAGAAGGAAATCAGAAAATTATAACGCATTGCAAAATTCCTGACAAATTGTGTTGAAAATCTAATCTCGTTTGTAATTCAAATACAATTCTATAAATAAGGGAAATGCAGGATTTGATAGCTTTTTGTCATGTCTTGCTGATCGGGTCCACGTACCCGTTTGTTTTGTAGCTAAACTTTGTCGGTTGCAGTATAAACACTCTGCCGACGCTATCTAGAGGCGATCATCATCCGTCGCATTCTCAGACTCTGCTTTGACCGGTCTTTCGGAGTGAACGTTCGGTCGCCGGGACGATATCGGAGAGTTGTATAGACGAACGCAAGCAAAGAACACAGAAGATGATGATAAAGGCAAATAAAAATAACAACAAAAGTCATCATTAATCAAAATGCCGTCGCCTCATCGCGTTTGTGATTTGTCTTTTATTTTTCTTATCGGATATTGTTAAGAATAAGACCATGTCGGACTATATACTAACACTAAACTGAACGACTTCCCATAGTTCATTAGCGTATCACACCTATAGTAACATGCTCATTTTAATAATGGTCTGGAATATGTTGTTAAAATATGTTTGTCTACCGCAGGAATGTGTTCTTATGATTTGTTATTCGATTATAGAGGTTTTGACCTTAGGGTCATGCATCTTTTTTTCGGGACAGCGAAATCTCTTTCAAACAAATCTCTAACACTATGTACAGGATTAGGAATCGAACCCAGGTGCGCTGCGTACAAGACAATCAGCTTTCAAAAAAAAAACAATGGAACAGAAACAGTATAAGTTTTATATACTATGTTCACACTACGAATTAAAACGTGTTTTAATTCTATCTTGATGACGGACGAGCAAATAGATAAAGTCTATTATCTGTTTAATGCTATGTTGAGATTATTCTGATTATGTTTAGATTCGTCTTGAAGAATTATCTGAGCATATGATATAAAATTGTGTTGTAGAATGTTTCAATTGCTGCATTTATTAAAAAATATCGGTACATGCCATGTTTGGTTGACCTACCCTATTGAATAATTACCGAATAGATCCGTCACACATGCAATTTTGTATGCTGAGCCAACTAAAAATAAAATAGCATTACTTTCTTCATTGCTTTTGCAATTCCGTATCAGGCGAAAATGCAGGTATGCAATGCCTAACAAGCAAAAACGTTAAGCAACGCTATGCTGCAAAAAATTTTGGACTGCATAGGAGCATTATGCTGTAATGTTATGCAATTCTATCTCATCCCGTTTTCATTTCAAAACAAGGACGATTTTTATTTATCTTGGATTAACCTTCCCATCCAACGTATTATATATATTCTTCATTTAAAAACACTATTTTTATGTCACGTCACAATGGAATAGTGTTTACAAATGTGGACAAAAACATGAAGCTGTCAAAAACACGCAAATGTAGGTGTAACATCGCTCGCGTCCGTACACGTGACTATTTCACCTATACCACCGTAGCAGTATGAGCGATCATACCAATACCAACGTTATTCTGTTGTGTAGAAGAGCGCTCAAAAATGCAATTTCACGCTCGCTACCAGTCCGTTATTTGCTAAGAAATAAGCCCATAACTGCACTTACCGATTGGTTTATTTTCCCCCAATTATCCAATCTGGCGTTATCACTTCACTTATCGATCAACCGCACTTATCAACGTTGAAAATTTTGTCCCACTAATTCCCGTTTTTTGCATTTGTTTTCCGCCTCACCACACCGACACAACACTTTTTGACGTTTCACAGCTCGAGCGTTTGCCTTGTCCCGTACACACCACACACGATGCTTGTTTCTTGGTGCGCGTATTTTTTTACAACGATCTCTGTCGCTCGGTCTGCTACTTCTCGCTCTTCACCCTAGCCGGATCGACCGTTCTGTTTTTTCCTATACTTTAACTGCTCTTTGAAGGTACTGTTCTCTACCGCAGCTGTGCTGAAAGCGATACACAACGGCAACTCGCGTACAGACGAACGCGCGAAGGGTTACTACTAGAGACTGTGGGAAGGAAACGTTGCCGCATTCGGCGTTCGGCGCACTTGGTTTGCCCGACGAAGCTTGCGTAGCCTTTCTATACCTCCCACTCTAGGCGATGAGCCGACGAACCCCTCCCGTCGCTGTTGGAAGGTTCCCATACTCTTTTTGCTTTGTTTGGTGGGCTATCTACCTAGTCGTAAAAGTCACGAATGGGTGGGGGTCTTGGCCGATGGCGTGTTGGGCGTGGCGCTCGGTATCGTTTTCTGTCCTTTTCCCTCAATCTTATATGCTGCCATCGATGTAGTGGGGTAAATTATATATGTAATTACGTAAATGGGTTTACACCAGGGGAATGCTGTTGAGTGTTCTTTTCCCGTTTGTATTTTCCCATTCAATTCACACTCTTTGTGTCGCCCCAACAAATGAGATTTTTGATATGCGCGGCTTGATGACTGGTAGTTTCCGAGAATGAAAGAATGATATGCGATTGCGCATTTAAAATGAAGTCTCTCCGCACTTGGGTGGGAGACGGATCAGGCAATCATTTGCTTGAAAACGTTGATTACAACGTTGCCATGTTTTACTTTTGTATTAGACTTGAATCATTCAATCGTAATTAACTTTTTTTTTCATTTCATTCTCGTGGTACGCACACGGCAAAACCATAAATCTTTTTATCGATTCAATGAAGATATACGTAATACAATTGCATTTATCGTAATATGTATGTTTGGTTGTATGTTATCTATGCATAATTTAATGTCAGATTTTATTCGATTGAAATGACATACGATTATAAAATCACACAGAACATCTTCCTGTCAAAACTTCAACCACCTATTATATAGAAATGCACACTGAGGAATACAACGGAAAAATGAATAAAAATACATTACAGTAAGGACCCGTTTTTATCAGCCCCTTGGTGAATTTTGGGCTGATAACACCGGGACATTGATAAAATCGGGACATGTATTTTTCATTCTTTTTAAGAAATCGAAGCTCTTAAAATATTCTTCTTTAGTCCCTAGACATAGTCCTATAACCTTTCTTGATTATTTAGCTTAAGCTTCCCTTAAGGGGGTCTGAGAGTGCAAAATTTGAAAAAAAAAATGAAAAGAATTTTTTTAATATTTCGGATCTTTAAGATAAGAAAAATATTCTCGTGAAAGGATTTGCTAGAATTCAATTTGGTTCGTCTGCTAGAGCCCATCAAACTACCAACAATCAATGTTCATATGAAGCTGATAAAATCGGGTGCTGATAAAATTGGGTCTTCACTGTAGTTGATTCTAATGCTCATTGGAGAAATTGATCCAAATAAAATGATTCTTAATTGGCAAAAATCTGGGGAATTCAATGGAATCTGATTCATTTTGTGCACAGTAGGTTTTTTAAATAGATTGCGTTTTTTATTTATTTATTAACAGATTAAGGCCGTGGCCTGTGCCTGTGCCGTATACAAAAGATTCCTCCATTCCACTCGGTCCAATGCCGCGCGTCGCCAGCCACGCAGTCTGCGAAGGGTCCGCAAATCGTCTTCCACCTGGTCGATCCATCGTGCTCGCTGCGCGCCACGTCTTCTTGTACCGGTCGGATTGCAATTGAGAGCCGTTTTCACCGGGCTATTGTCCGACATTCTGGCTACGTGCCCGGCCCACCGTAGTCGTCCGATTTTCGCGGTATGACAGATGGGCGGCTCCCCCAACAGCTGATGCAACTCATGGTTCATTCGCCGTCTCCATGTGGCGGCAGCAACGGCAGGGCAACCGTCGTATGTTTGCTCCAGCTGCATGTAGAACGCTTCTTTCTCGTCGTCGGGTCTCCCTTCGTGTAGGCAGTGCACGTTGATGATGCTGTAGGTGAAGAAACGGCCTTTGATCCTCAACTTGCACATCCTTGCGTTGATCGGCTGCCACCCGATCACACGTTGGCGCATCTTGCCCAGCACTATGAAGCCGGTTCCCAGCTCGTTGTTTGTACCACAGCTCTGGTAGAAGGTAGCCGCTCGATGCCCGCTTTTCCACACCTTCTGTCCCGTCCAGCAAAGTTCCTGCATCGCCACGATATCGAAGTTGCGGGGGTGTAGCTCATCGTAGATTATCCTGTCACATCCTGCGAAGCCGAACGATCTGCAGTTCCATGTTCCGAGTTTCCAATCGTGATCCTTTATTCGTCGCCTGGGTCGTTGCCGATTGTTCTGGGTCATATTCTCTTCTGTATTGTTCGTTATGTGGGTTTTTTAAGGGGCGGCTTATAGGGCCTACGACAACCACCTGTCTCGCCGGTGGGCCGTCATGCCAGGACTGCTTAAGGTCCCACCTGGACACCAGGACAGGTTTACACCTTCCGAAGAAGGGTAACCCCTCCTTCCCTGCCAGCATACGACCAAAGTTCCCACCGGGGTTGGTTACCCGATCTTCACTAAGGTTACTCGTATCCCAGTCGACGCCACGAGGAGGCCAGGTCTAGGAGTTACTGGGCAGGAAGCTAAGGACCGCAAGTGGGGTCTATTTTATGCCTTCAGGTACAAGAGGCTTACGCAGTGCCCAGTCATTGTCGACCCATAGTTTGCGTTGCGTTCCCGTATAAATAAATACCATTCCCGAAATCTTTGGAACCATTTCCAAACTATTCATATAATAATCACCATATTGGGAATACTACTGATATATTCCACCATTAAAATTGAACTGTTATACTACCATACCCATTTTAGTTATCATTTCCTATACCTTCCGTGTATCCTATATTGGAGATTTGTATACTACATTGTACTTTTGTGCCAGAGGTTAATATTGCTCTGGTGGTCTTTGTTATTCGCATATCTGTTCACGCCGCTCTAAAAACCTGTAGCTTAACATGATCAAAAATCCTCGTCTTACAATATTACGGCGATAGCTCAATTGGATAAAGCGACAGTCCACTTAGCCTCAACGAAGCTCTCATCAGAAGATTGCGTGTAACAAAATGAAATTTCATCAATCGATAGAATTGAAATGTGAATGGGAGCATTTTTTTCTCCACCAATATTTTTTGCATCGCTAGATCTAAAATATGCATGTCACCATAATCTGTACAGTTCTTGAATGGTATGTTGTCAAAATGTATATGGAAAACCGCATATTTTGGTATGGTGACTGTTCTTAACGACCTGTTGTTTGTATGGTCGAGCATGGAAAAACGACACTGGTTATGTTCGATATTATACCAGACAATGGTTAATCTATTGTTGAACGTACCATATTGAAAATGGTTTTTCGACATTTGATACAATGGTTGGAATATGGTACAGATTTATGCGGGTTGCGTTACTTAAGCACGGTATACTACGTGGATTTCAGACTGATGACTCTCATTTCCAGCCAGACTACTTGAGGAGCATTGTTTGGGAATAACAATTGATCCAGTCCAAGCGAGAATTTCGCCTGAGAGCCACCATTGCGGGCCACGACCATCGTTACCGTAACTTGGGATGAGAAAGGAAGTGTTGATGTGGTACTTACTTAACGGAAGGCCCCGCCTCAGCGACACTCCCATAAGTACCACGGATTGGGTAGTGGGTGGGTTGTTAGTCAGGATTCGCTTCAAGCAAGCGATGCGACTGAGAATATGCTTTCGTGCATAAGATGTTTGAATAGTTTATTGACTGTAAGATACGTAAATGTTCTAGGCGTTTGAACTCTGGCTAATCGTTTATCGAGATTGTTCCATCGAAAACAACTTGAACTCCGGACAGCCGGCTGTTGGGAGTGTTGTCAACAATGTAAAATGGACCGTAAACAATGAGTTTAAAAGTGGTATTGTGGAAAATTCATAAATTATGTCACGCACAGATTACCCAACACTAACTAACCCTCTGTCATATTACCACGTTATTTTTTCCCTTGGTCTAAAACGAATCAAATGATTTTAGTTTTTCCTTCATTTTGTAGTAGCACATTAATGCCGCTACTCGCAAAAGTGTTCATGTTCTATGGAATTTCCTATATACATGACGCAATCGTGCGTTTTACGGCCGATTGCGTCAGAGTACATGACGTGCTCCCCTCTCATTTATGTCACAATTAGTCATATCTCTTCCTCCTAATAGCGTGGCAGAATTTATAAATGGTCCTTATTAGTATAATCACAAGCATGAGATCCCGTAACTTGAAATTTTCCACCTCGTTCGAGTAAACGTCATTATTATGAAGACGAGAAACAGAAAAAATATAAATGCTGCGTTCCTAAACGATATTAATATTAGTTACTAGATATTAGTTTCCAAATAGTACGTACTTACTCTTAGCTCAGTGTAATTGACTGATGAGTTAATGTATTTTGTGTTGAAATGATTGCCGCAAATTGGTAATTGGATTTGAATTGGTCTTGCGAATTGTCAATTCTCCACCCTCATACATAATTCCAGTCATTCACTCAGACAAGACCATGCGTATTTCCCACACGCATTAAAGACCCAGTGGATTCGTTTCCTAGTTGGTCAAATAAACACTAAATAAACAAATAAATTAGTTTGCTCAGTCTAAAGAAATGTCAGCTCGATTGGCATCAACCGGCGGATACGAGTTCCCTTACAATGCTATCAAATGAAAGTACATTTAAAATTACATACGACAAAATATGTGCAATTCAGAATATAACGAAATGAAGATTGCTTAATTATTTGCATTTAAAAAAAGATCGGAAAAAATTAGTTGCATAACCAAGGTGGTTCAATTTTCAAAGATAGCACTGCTGATGAATCACTTTATAAAAATTGGTGATAAGTGACGCGGACGAAAATAGCTGACCACCGCCAAACAATCTTTCCAACATACACGTACCAAAAAGTAATTTCGAAACAACATTTAAAAAAATTAGATTATAAAAAATTCTGCGAAAATTTCTATTCATTGTATACAAAATTAATACAAAATGTTCTAAACATTTCTGTACGTTGCTCACCTGGGTTCGACTCCAAATCCCGAACATAGAATTAGAGTTTTTTTAACCCGAAATGAGCCTAAGCTTAAAACTTCTACAATGGAACCAAAAAATAAAAATTTCTTTTGCGTGTTGCCCTACTGAAGCTGTAGAGCTGGACTCTCGCAAGGGCTCCTCATCAGAATCACTCACTACAATTTCAGATGAGAGGGGAAATGTCACCCACTATAATACTACTTAATGCCAATTGCAGTGGGCCGTGATTCTGATTGTGATATTGAGTGTACGGTTCAGATGTGCGGGTGTAGGAACTTCCCGATCGTGCGTATCATCGCGAAGGGCTCGCGGGCGTTGACGTATTCGATTGCGTGAGCGTTTGTATGTCGCGATAATCGCGTGGACCCTGAATGATACCGTAAACCGGGGTGACATTGATGACTTTTCGAAGTAATCATTACGTTACTTTTCGACGCAACACATTTTTTTCAAGTTTAACATTTTTAACCCATGTACTAATATATGGTGACGAATATTGGATGGTTTTAGCTGAAATTATTCGCTTATAACTATTTTCCTAAAATGATTTCAATTTCAAGTCTGCTTTCTTATTACGGGGTGACTTTGATAACCTGCATGTTCGCATTAAATTTTTGATGTCGATATTTTTCATTCAAATGTTTGTTTAGACTAATTCTGAAAAGATATTCAATTATTAAATATTAAAAATAGATGTTAGATGGTATTGTACAAAGTATTTCAATCTACTGTAAAATTTGTGTGACATAAATTCGTATAATTCGAGCCCAACTAGAATAAAAGAATCTGAAAACATTTTCAAGACAGTAGGGTTTTTAGATATTTTAATTACAAAGTCGGAATTTTTATAACATAACATATAATGTTGAACTACGGTGGAAATATTTAACTCGAAATAGCTATTCATACATCTAGGGCAGGCATAGCGTAGTTGATAAATCAATTGCCTTGCACGCAGCTCATCTGGGTTCGCTCCAGCGCCGCATATAAGGTTAAATATTTTTCTAAACCGAGAAAAGAGGCGACCTAAAATTCCAACTTCCCTTACGTGGCGAGTAACGATAATATTCCTAATGCATACTAATAATATTTTCATTAAAAAAACGTTCAAACTGTAATTTTCCGGGTGCAGATTCAAAAGGTATAGCATTAAATAGGGGGACCCAAGAAAATTAAGACAGTGGGGGTAATTCGGACTCTTCGAAATAGCAAGACTTTCTGACTATCGTACATATTCATGGAACCACTATTCTGAAACATTAAATTTGAGAGCTGAATTTGATTCTTTGCTCTTTGTAGAAAGGAGATACAACGTGTTTCGTTTTTTTTGCCATACTCAAAACAAAAATCATTATCATGGAAAAGCCATGATTAAAGCAACAAATGAAAGTAAAAAAAATAAGAGGTGTGTTAGTGTTTTGGAAAGCTAGAGACTTCTATTGTATGGAATGATTTTTGTTTGGGTGAAAACACAGATATTTTCGAGACGCTCACCACTTTTGTGCGAAATGAGCGTACGAGGCTATTCGGACCTCCTATTCCGTCAACCACCGTTCAGCGGCTTGCGACTGCGACCACCATTGTACACGCCACAGCAAAGAAAATACATGGGCCACCAATCGACAGCTGTGACATACCAGATTAAGTTTTTGTAAAGCAATTTTTTTTTTGCTTCTTAAGGTGTGTCTCTTATAAATATTTTATGGTGGGGCAAATCCAACATAGTAAATGTTTTTGGCTGTAAAATGCTCATTTTACATCGGATCAAGTTTATATACCAAACTAAAGGTTAGACTTCAGGGCAACTTTCTATGTATATTACATTTGCATTCGAGATATTTTTCGAGATTCAAGCGTTTTACGAAAACGTTCATTTTTGCTGTTTTCAAAAATGGTGGGTAAACCCGACCGCCTATGTTTTTGGTTGATTTAATACAGATATTATCCAAATTTCATGGTTTTACATTTCTTACAAAAGAAATGTATAGGATTCGCTTAAACTTTGAAAACTTTTTCCGAGGCCCGGAAAGCCGTGTCTCATATACCAATCGATTCAGCTCGACAAATTGAGACAATGTCTGTATGTGTGTATGTACAAAATGTCATGTAATTATCTCAGCAATGGCTGAACCGATTTTAATGAAACTAAATTCAAATGAAAGGCCTAACGTTACCATTTGATACTATTATTTTTGTTTTTGATATGTGGTTTACTTTCTGAGATATGGGTGATCTTGTCAAAACAAGACGGGTTTTAAGCGAAAACCTTTCGAACAAAGCTATCACATCGCGCAGACTAAATAGAAGTAAAAAGCTTATGAAAATACATTTCTAACAAGCTATAGATTGTCAAAATCCGTTTACGAGTGGCGGAGATATTAAACATTTTGTATTTTTATTCCTCCCTTACTAATTTTCACTAATTAAAAAGGAGACCTTTTCATACAGAGTATTGCTTTACTGATGTTTTAGGGGCAAAACTAAACCGATTTTGAATATCGGGGTATGAAAACACATCTACGTGATTCAAGGAATTCAATATTGAAAAAAATTGTGAATTACCTCTATGATAAATTATCTATTTCTCAAAAAATAATATGTAAGTTTATTTCAAAGACAAAATAATATGCTCGTAGTGAAATTTTTTCTAGAGTTCATGTATTTATCCCTTGGATTAGGCGTTGCATTCAATCGTGAGGTAAATGTTGATGGTATATTAATACATAGATCATCAAGAAATTCACCTAGTAGTGAAATAAAAGATTTCTCATATAATTATACTCGCGGCATCACCGAAAGCAACTGTATTTTTGAATCCCAAAACTCTTGCGAAAATTGAGCTCTTTTGCAAGATTTAGGTTATTTATACTGGTCATGGCGTAAAAATTACTACTGACATTATTTATAATAAGGATGTAAGGAATCAATATATCGCATAATATACTTATATAGCAATTAGAAATTTTTAACATTGACACTAGCAATAGCATTAAGTGTAATTGTACGATATATATCGAAGATGTAATAAATAATAAACCTTTAAATATAAGGTCACGGCACTAAACATCATTTTCCATTTCTCACACGCCCCCTCTCCCTTTCTCACTCTCACCCACTCTCTCACTCTCTCTCCCTTCCTTCGTGTTCCTGGCAACTGTAACGACTCACATATTTCTTGCTGTTTCTCAATCCATTCCTAAGTTATGTGATAAGATCTTCTGATAACCTGAAGCATTTATTAATGTCCAATCATGTGTGCGATGTAATTGTGGAGGTTTGAGACGACAATACCATTTTTTTGCGGTTACTCTGAAAATAGATTTTTGCATTTTAGTACACGAAAAAAAGCTTATTATTACATCTTACTTGGTAAGTAAATTATTTTATAGTCCTGAGAAAATTTGCAAAATATTTGTTTTATGAGAAAACTTTAACTATTTTCAAATGTTCACACCCTCAAGATGAAAGGTGTATCCCTCCGAAACGTTGAACTATGGGTTGGTAGGCGACCAAAATTCGAAAACTACATCAACTCCAATTTAATTCAGTTCTATTCAGAGCTTTTATATACACTATAATTAAGGAAATTCATGGCTCTTTAGAAAAATATTTAATTTAACTGGGTAATATGGATGTTTGAAGATGAAAATTTTAAGAAGAGACATTCCACATGCGTTATTTAAACTTTTCGTATCTGAATTGAATTTTAAATGAATCATATGCTCAAATATGTCATATAAGAATATCTTTTTTGTGATGATATTATTGAAAATATATATTCATTGCATTGGTATGAACCATTATGAAGAAGAACGGATCAAAGCCCAAAAATATCCACGAATTAACGATTCGGGTAAATAAGTCTCCTAAAAACCCCATTCTCGATGGGGGATACAAGTACAATGTTTCTTGTGACTTATCGTTGTCCATTTTTGCTCTATACTAAGTAAAATTCAATTGACGTTCCAATGGCAGTCACAATTAGTAGAGGGGCGTTGGATGTACTGTGTACTGAAACGTTTGATCTACATTTTTGTCATACACATTACTGTGTAACAACAAATGAACACGAAGAAACGTATTTATTCGCAGAAAATTAAGACTTGTAATGTCAAGTATGCCTATCCATCTGGAGCAGTTTTATATCAAGTGACACTTTCAATGGCGCTTGCGTTTCCAGCAAATTAAATACTTAACCTGAAAATTTCAACCATTTCTTTTTCGTAGTATTGGTTTGTATAGGACTCATTCATCCATATTTCCTGAACGAGAATTCCGAACGAAACAATACACGCGCTATAAGGATGACTGGAAAGAGAATACATTATTATCTACTGAATGCACGGCTTTTGTGCCATCGACATAGCCAAGAAACTTCACAAATATAAATATATCAATGCAAATGAAAATTTTGAAAATTCTACCTGTCTCATTCACGAATCGCATTCTTTCTCTGTCGCTCTCTGTTTAAGGTGTTTGAAAGCATATGTGGCCTTGTCTTACTTTACTATTTCCAATTGCTTATATTTACGTATTATGCAGAAAAATCTTTTATGTTGGGAATATGTAACCAAAATGACAACTTTGACTTCCAAAACATATTGAACGTTCCAGGCTGCTGATAACTAATTAAGGTCCATCAATAAAGTAGAAATACCAGATAATCGCAAACGACGCCGCCAAGAAAAGAGTAACGAAAACAAAAAGGTTAAAACAAAAAAGAATGAAAACTTTAGAAAGTTGATTGTATATTAATTAGCCATTTTTCAGATGATGGGATTATCAAAAACAACTTTCCGATACAATAGTTCTAAAATTCGTACAATCGTTTATTCAAAAATGGTTTTTAATTTCATTTTGAATAGTCAATTTTTTCAGTTTCTTCATTTTATGAATTTTTTTCGTCTTGTTTATTTTATTCATTTTTATTATTTGACTATTTTTAAGTATATGATTTTTGCATTTTAATTATTTATTTCATTCAGCATTCTTTTTATTCATTTTGTTCATTTGGGTTCATTGAATCTATTTTATTCATTTCATTCTTTGAATTCACTCTAATCAGTTTATTTTCTTTGTACATTTTATTCATATCATTCATTTAACTTATTGTATTCATTGTTTTCCTTCTATGCATTCTCTTTGTTTTTCCAATTTTTAGTTTCTTCATTTTAATAATTTGATTATTTTTCAGATTCATTCATTTCATCCAATTTATTTGACGCAATTTATTTTTTTTTCAAATGATTTATAACTTTTTAACATCGCCTTATTTTTCATTTTAATCAATTCATTTTCTTCTTCTTTTTATTCATTTAATCAATCCTATTCTGTTCGTTGTTTGATTCGTTTGTTTTATTTATTCATTTTATTCAATTCATTTACTCTTTTTTATTTTAGTTTTATTCTTTTCATTCATTGTTTTCACTGGATTCATTAAATTTGTTCTATCCATTTGATTAATTTGTTTCATTTGATTTAATTGATTCATTTGATTCATTTTGTTCATTTCTTTAATTTTAATAATTTCATAATCAGTCATTACACTTATTTATTTCATTCAATTTGTCAATTTAATTTATTCAATAAATTTTATAATTATTTTTAAACATTGACTAATTTTTCATTTATTGATCTAATCCAATATGATTTATGTATTTTATTAATTTGATTTATACAAATCATTGTACTCATTTTATGAATTTGAAAACATTTTGTTTTGCATTTTTTGCTTTATTTTTTTATTTGGTTTGTTTTGTTGATTTTCTATATTCTATTCAGTTTATTTGAGGTTTTATTCGTGCAGGACCAGAAACTGCAAACTAATAAAAGAGTTCTGCAAATTAATGAATGATCCAATAGTGACATGTGTAAGAAATGTTTCATCTCACTGCTAGGTGGATTAAGTTGGTTTTTCAATGATAAAACAATGAACGTTATGTTATTGAATTGTAACATGAAGAAAATGGATTCAATGTCAATCTTGGAGTGTCAAAATCATGAGCAGTAGCACATAAAGATATTCCCACTTGCATAGGAGCAATTGCTCGACGAATACTATATTCATCACGTTTTTGTGTCATTCGCTTGTAATTATGAGCCATTGTTCAAAAAATAATAACTAATAACAATAAAAATATATTTCAGTTTGATAAATAATCATTTTCTTAGCAAAAAAAGCGGACGGATTTACCCCACTATTAGGTGGTCGGATTTTCCCCACCGCGTCATTTTTCATGACGATGCAATTAAAAAAAAATATGAAAAAAGTTGACCTAAATTCATCTATGCACTTTTTAGGAATTTAATCAAAGAATTTAAATCCACTTACATTTTTTATGCTATCACTTTAACAATCGGAAATATCCTGTAGTCAATGATGCACAAAAATCAAATCAAAGGTAGTAAAAACACACTTATTGTCGTTTGAGCATCTCAATGTAGACTAACAAAATGCTATCATGCCACCATTATGCTTATTTTCGATGCTCTACACGACAACATTGATATTAGTTCGCGTAGTGCTTCCGATTTTCGATAACAGAGGTGGGTCGGCTTTACCCAACGGTCGGATTTGCCCCACCTTACTCTAAACATAATTCCATTGTAAAAAATAAAGAAAAGTGACGGTCTTTATTGTGGCTCCCCGCTGAATTACCCCTACATTGTAAAACGATGGAAAAGAGAGGTAGTAAAGGTTTGCAAATCATTGCCTAGTGCTGACTCAATGGCAGCAAATGAACCTTTTATGGCACCAAAGTGTAGCTGAGGTTTCAAACTAACAATTAGGACTTTTGACCGATAACTTTTTCACATCTATCCACCTAAAACGGCGATTTGCTTAAGTAGGTCCGAATAGCCCTGGTTTCCCCTATATATTTTTTATATTTTCCCATAGTGCCAATGTCCATAATTTCAAGCGAAGTGGACGGGGGTTAGAATTGTCCAAATGAGGTAAAATTTGACATCTGAGTTTACTTTGACATTTGTCACAATATTAGTGAGGGGGGCTTTGAGATTTTAATAATGATTGTTTTTGCAATGTCCTAGTGTCTAACTAGCGCCAATTTGGGTACTAGTTTAGATATATTGTCTAACTTGGCTCCAAGTTGGTGCTAGTAACTGACGTAATATCAGTTTATAACATAAATTCTATTTTTTTTTTTTTTGAAAAATGCTGCTTTTTTATGGCAAAAGATTCATTCCCTATGGCTCAATTTAGGATAATTTTTCTGTACAACAATTTGTATGATATACCATATTATGTAGAATGCATCACCAAAAATTATAATGACGATCTTTTTTATTTCATGCAATATTTACTCAAAAAATAACTGGAAGAGTTACAATAAAAGCATTTTTTTAAGAATTTTTTTTTGGTAAAATAGGTGTACAATAAAAAGTACAAGACATAGAGCTGCAGTGTATTCAACTGTGTATTTCAAAATATAATATTCTACAAAACGGCGTAATTCTATTTTAAACTTTTAAAAGTTCGTTTTTAAATTGTTATAAATTTAGAATTATCCTACCTACTATTTAAAATAATAGAAAAATCTTGCAAAGTGTAAAACTTTATCATGAGAACGAAACAATAAAAGTAATTTGAGTATATAATTCTTTATAACGAAAAACCAAAGTTTTAATACAACTTTTGCAGTTTTCATCTTTCAATAGTTGAATATCGTAGACGTAGTCGTAGTCAAAATATAACAGTCAAACAACAAAATATAACAGTGCCTTTAGTTTTTTTGAAATTTCGTTTCCATGCTCGGTTTGGAACACTCAAAGTGGCCCGTGTTGTTTTACCAAGGGTAAACACTAGACTGGTTCATTTTTTGACTTTTAGCTCCACCAGGCCCTACTGATTCTTTTTATGGCCCTTAGTAATTGTGCAAATTTTGGTACCGATCGCTTGTGTCTACGGACCCTCCAAAAAATTGGAAATTAGTATGGAAAATCGGGAAACATTGAAAATAATTTTTTTTTTAAATCACCTCATCAATCAACTAATCAGAGCACTATATATTTTTAAAGCACTATATATCAGAGCACTTCTATATTTCTTCAACTGAACATATTCGGGAAACATTTTAAGTTTGTGAAAATTCGTAGAGAAATGTTGTTAACTAAAGAAGCAGCATGACTTCAAAACAAGTGGATTTTATTATTAATCATTTCTCAGCGAATTTTCACAAACTTACAATGTTCCACGAATGTGTTCAGTAGAAGAATACCTTTAGAATTATATAGTGTTCTCATGATTTGATTAACGAGGTGATTTTATAAGAACTTATTTTTTGTGTTCATCGATTTTCCATACTAATTTCCATATAAACTTTGAAATTTTTAGAGGGTCCGTAGACACAACCGCTCGGTACCAAAATTTGTACAATTACTAAGGGCCATGAAACGAATCGGTAGAGCCTGGTGGACCTAATAGTCAAAAATTGAACCTGTCTAGTAAACACTGCACATCCGGGAATCTAGGTTATTGAATCAAGGAATAAAAGTTTCAGATGGTTTTCATGTTCGCGAAATGTTTTTAATGTTCAACGATAAACCTTACCACCAATCTAACAATACACACACCAAGGAAATTAGATAAATAAGTGAGCTGTTAAAGCATCTTCAGTTTGACTTTAAAATATCAAATTCGCGTTTCGTGGAATTAGGCAATCCATGTGACGTTTGCTTGACAATTCAGCGGCAGGGCCGTCTTAAGACCACTCGGGGCCCCTGGGCACTATTGAACTAAGGGGCCCCCATCACTGAACAGGTATAAATAGATGTATATTAGCATGGTTTTTCATGCCAGACTTTCAAATTTGAGTCAAGTGCGCCAACAAACCATCAAAATAACTGGAGAAAATACATAGTTATAGATTCTACCGCCAGGTGGCATAATACATGCAAGATGGTCTGAGTTGATCTGAAAATTTATTAGCAAGTGACTATCATGCATAGAATTTCCAAAAGAAAATCCCGGACAAGGTAAAATTATTAACGTTTAAAATGCTAAAGCGGAATATGGCAGAGAAGAATTGTGTTGCAATCAAAGAATTCTAAAACGAGACATATTTTAAAAGCCATTGGAAAGATAATAGGACATTTGAAGGTTATAAATAAAGAAATATTGTGTGATGTTTCGCTTAAAAACAGTTGCATAATATAGCAGAAACCTCACAGAATTAACATGTGGTAATCTGACCTTCATAGTTGCATGACGTTGTTTGAGAATGAAGAGTGCTTTAGTCAAGGGAAATGCTGAAGTATGACGAGTTCGCGCCTACCATGTGAACGTTGGCTTGACCACTAAAAAAACCTTTGTATTCCGTGATGAGTTTAGGTTGCTTAGCGCGAAATGTAGAAAGTAAACTAAATGATACATTTTTAATAATAAAAAACTACCAACTCACATTTTATAGACAGCGTAAGTTTAATTCAAGCCATCCTCCGTAAGGGAAGTGGCTCACATTTTATTGCGTTCCTCGTTTGACCGTAAACTGAGGCTTTAAATTTAACCTACATAAATTACATTGTAAAATTTATCAGAAAAAATATTATTATTGACAAAAAGAATGGAGTCGCTCCTTAAAGCGAAGTTCTAGAATGTTTGAAAATTGACCTCTTTTAGGCCAAAAACAACATTATTAGTTCGGTACCAGTTTAGGAGGGTCCAAGTATAGTGGAAGAGTAGAATTCAGAGGGGTTTGCTTTTGTAGATATGTCCGGTGACGGTTCCAAATGTGTCCACATCAGCCAAACGCTTGCTAGATAGAGATTTATTGGCAATCGAGTTGTTTGTCGCTACGGCTCAGTCTCTTCCGAACTTTATATGCTTCCTTGGTTTTGCTCAAAATAAATTGAAACGTAAATGTTTGTGCAACAGTTGAATTGGTTCAATGTTATCCTGACCTTGCTGTAATGCGTTTCCTGTCACTAGTATCATTCTTTTTGGTTGTCTGATGTTTTTTGATGGTTTGACCACATGGAATACGAATCAATGTGCAATTCCGAACTGCTTTGCTACCGATTTATTAATATGATGCATTGGAATGCAATGCCAGTATAGACTTTAAAATGTAAACCACAAATTCAAATTTCTGACATTTTAGCAACGCACTGAAGAGTTACAAATATTCGGTGCGGGGCCCCCAAAATCGCGCGGCGGGGCCCCCTGGCTCTGGCCCAGTGTGCCCATGCGGAAAGACGGTACTGTTCAGCGGTGGGTTTTGTCAAACATCTTTCGTTAGTCCAATTCGTTTGATGTTGGATCGAATCAATGATATGATATACTTACCCTGAACAGGGATACTTCGAATTCAATAATACCAAATATAGAAACCAGCTTCAAATGCAAACATGCTATCTAAATAAGTCGGAATAATCACACAGTAAACAAATCTCCTTTTTTAATACGTTAGATAAGATAAAATCTGTTTCTTCTATTGGTTGAATTCCGCACGGCTTATCACACAAGTTCCCACCCGGAGGCACTTGTCGCGTGAACACCAATGAGTAGAGTACACTCAACAAAATTTGCCCTTTCCCCAAACCGTTCCCTAATTGGTCCGTTGGAAAACGGTGGGGGGATCTGCAAGACCAAATAAGCGCGTGCTTTCGCCAGTGCATGTATCCGGCGAACATGAAACCATCGACCGACGCCGTCGAATGGAAAACCACATTCGAAAAGAACGCCGCATTGACTGGTCACCATACGGTACATTGGTTTTTGAGAGTGTGCGCCGTTGTAGGGACGTAGAACTGGTGCACAAAGACTTCGTGTGGCGGGACACTTTTACACTGATGGACAGTAGTGATAATTTGCTGGAAACATTGGAGAAGAGGGTACGGTGTGTGCCGTTTTTTCTACTGAGTGGATTAGTGCGCATGGCTGTCTTTAATGATGTGGTCTCGTTCTGACTGACATTCGCTGATTTCATTTAAAAGTACAAATATATTAACGCGCAAATAAAACAATTGCTAAATTCTATTCTATTCTATTCTATTCTAACCCTTACACAGCCAGTACTGAAAAGCATCCTGGAAAACACTGCAGTTATTCTGTAGTGTTTTTCTTGTCAATATTAATATTTGAAGCATATTTTTATATGTCGCAAATATTAAAACGGCCAGGCCTACTGTGCAGAGTTGGGTTTGAAGATGTTTCAAAAATAGACGGCAGTAAAATTATTCATTTAATGAATAATTTAATTAACGAATTGTTTTGAATCTTAAAGGAGGAAGAAACGAGGACAACCGTACCGACCGTTTCAGTTTGAAGGGGATATGTATAATGAATCGTTGGGAGTGACTTTGCTAAGAAGGTTAATGTTACTCCTTTGGTCCTTTGGGATGGGACAGAGATATTTACACCATGCCCTGGCTAATAAGCCTAGGTTATAGCGCCTTTACTCGCTCTGGATAATACCAAACAATTCCTATACTGCCTATGATCGCAAGTCTGTCCCATAAAGATAGAAAATCCCATATAAAATGGGACAAACATGCGATCATGAGTAGTATACTAAGGAAACAAAAAAGTATATGTAATATTTTATTAACACCCGTTAGAAGAAAAAATGTGAAAGAAAATGCTCAATTGCTTCATTACAGCGCAATTCTTTGATATGTGGGACCCTGAAACCTGATCTTAATTTTTCGGGCCCTTTTATATATATCGAGATAAAAAGTATTATCAACAGAAGAGTGATCATTTAATGGCGGATTTCATATTATATAGAATTTATTTGAGAAGAAAAAACAAAAGTACTATGTGAAATCTTACAGGAAAAACTCAATATACGGAAGGTTTTATAATGACCTTGTAGTGCAGCACCAGGTAAAACGAAAGTAATATAAGAATAATATATATAACTAGAACATCTCGTATCCATCCATGCCTGCACCGTTACCGTTACTGAGAAAATGAATTCGACTTGGGCGTTTGATCATGAAAATTAATAAAATGTTACTATAATAAGAGAAAATAGTATATTATGTACCAGGAAAAATACAATGAATGAAATGCACTATAGTTATGTTATGTTTATAGCAAATATATTGTTTAATAAAAGAAGGACCCAGTCCGACATTCACGCCTGAAATCCGGCAACAATACAACTAAAGTACCTGCCTTTACAATACATATTCTGTATTCTGTGTTCAAATTTGAATGATATTATTATACATAATGCCTCATAATATTTGATCTAACAACAAATAAAAAAATATAAGGTTTGGCAAGGATTAATCATTTTGATTAGTAAAACGAAGGGTATATAATTTAAGATGAAGCAAGAAAAAAGAAATATAAAATATAATGAATATAATGAACACATCGAAATAAAAAAATATTGAATGAATTAACATAATGCACGTGCTGCTGAAAAAAATGGTGTGATGTGTTGAAGCCACCATCAGTGCAAGGACTACGCCAATAACTGCAGTTACCTTTAACGGCAAGGCCAAAGCTACGCCAGCAAAGCCCTCATTGAATCACTGTTTGAAGGGCCAAAAATATATGGATTCATAGGCAGAAATTTTTTTGCATACTCCACAGGGACAGTTCCAAGGGACTAAGATTCTCCTTCCAGTAAGAAAATCCATCCATTCGATTACCACAATTTGCAATAATAATAAAACGAACGTAATGAATATAGTACAAAAAGTAAAAATAAACAGTAATAAAATACTTACAGGGAATAAAATAAAGCATATAAATATATAAAGTTTATGAAAGTATCAAGTATAATGTTTAATAAGTTATTGATTAAAGCGGGCTCCGTTGCTCCGACCGCAACCTTTGGCCGCAAGTACAGTACAAGTTCTGCATTATACTGGTCGATCCAAAATAGAAATTTCCCAAAAGATGTCTCAAACTAATGTATATAACGTACATATTGACTCAAAAAGAATACCATTCAATATATAAAAATATAAAGTATTTATTTATTTCTTGGGGTACAATGATAGAGCTATAGCGTGCATAATATTTATAATACTGTTATGAATACAACTAAATGAGATGAATAATTGATGAAATACAAGTGCTGCTGAAATAAAATGTTACTAATGAGAAAATATATGTAGTACTATATATTGTGAAAAATCAAAATGAATGGAATACAACTTGTAAGTATAATAAATATTACGTAATCGAAAATATGAAATAAAATGAAAGAGTATATGCAGCATTGAGTGTATAGAGTTTAAAATTGCATTGAAATATTGAGTATGGTGAATTTTATGAATATAATCAACCTGTATATTGTTACTACATATTGAAAATACTCATTGCGCAAATAAAACAATTGCTAAATGCAAAATATTTAAAAATGTCCAAGGTCTATATACCAATCGACTCAGCTTGATTATTTGGAACAATGTCTTTATGTATACAATGTATGTATATCTGTGGCAAACTCTCATTCGTGTTTCTCAACAATGGATGAACCGATTTTATCCAAACCAATTTCAAATGAAAGACCTAGCACTCAGTCAGCACTCTTATAATTTGTTTTGAATTTTGATGTTTAATCTCCAAGGTATTGTTATGCGAGAAAAGAGATTTTTTGCAGATATTTTACATTTCTTGCCAAAGAAATGTATAGGATTCGCACAAATTTTGGAAAACTGTTTCCGAGGCCTGGAGGGCCGAGATTCAGTTCGATACATTGAGACAATGTCTGTATGTGTGTGTATGTATGTATGTATGTGTGTACACTAATATCACGTAATTATCTCAGCAATGGCAGAATGGATCTTCACGAAATTAGTTTTAAACGCAAGGTCCGACGTGACCATTTGACGCTACTATTTTTGTTTTTGTATATGTTGTTTACTTTCAGAAATATGGGTGATAGTTTCAAAACAAAAGAGAACTGAAAACTTATCATCTAGCTCTTACATATGCCCATTAGTTTGACACATATTGCCCCGGGTATACACCTGTCAAAGTAATGGGATACAATATGCTAGAGCGAGACCCCATGTTTCAGTCCGAGAATGCATGGAGACAGTAGCGCTTTGCTCCCTCTAATAGTTATAATCTCCTTTTTCAAAACACGACAGGTTTTAAGCACATTACTCTCAAATAAAGCATTTTATCGCACATAATTAGAAAGCCTATAAAAATTCCTCACTTACCAATTTTCAATATAAAAAAATGAGACCATTACATGAAGAGCAGGGGCGGACCCAGAAAAAAATTTCGGAGGGGGTCTGAAATTTCGATTTTGAAATGTACAATGCGTAATATCTAATAACCTCAAGTAAGTTTTAGAGGTCAAATCTGATTTAGAATGATTTTGAGCTTTGAACGAATTTAAAATAGAAATTATTTTAAATTTTCGTAACAAGTTAAAAAAATTCGGAGGGGTCCGGACCCCTGGATCCGCCACTGGTTTACTGGTGTTACCGATTTTGAATATCAGGGTATGAAAACATATCATTCGATTCTTAAAAAAAAATTGTGATTTTTTCAATAATAAATTAACTTTTCTCTCAAAAAATAATATGTAAGTTCACTACAAAGATAAAGAGCAAACTTTTTCCTAAATTAAGGTGTTTGATCTCTGCATTAGCCATTGCGATCAACCGTGAGTTTGATGTTTGATGGTATATGCAGACACACCATGTTGTCATGTAATCCTCCTAGTAGTGATATTAAAGATTTTTCATATAGTTCATATTCATATTACATTTGTGGCATCACCAAGAGCTTTCATAACGAAAACCATTTCAGTGTATTTTAGATACTTGTCGCATTTGATAAAAATGATTTCATGAAGTATTGTAAGTCTGCTGTGTGTAAGTTTACTTTGATGCAGGATTGATTTTTAGAAATGTGCGGCATTTCTCCCAAAATTACCCTATAGTAAAAATTTCACTTCTTAAGGGGTACGGTTAATTCGGTAAATTTGTTGTGGCGATACAGAGAGTGCTAGTATATAGGATGATGAGCCTATTTTCACCATACTAAGCAAGGTGCCTCACTAATTCGGTAATTTCTTGCCTTACAATCAATGGAATGCGTAAAAATTGACATCAACCGCTTTGCTTCGTTATTAAGAACACAAATGCGTTGAAAACAGTAAAATTCTCGTGTTTGAGCACGATGAAAACTCCCCAACAAACATTAGGAGCTGAACTATAAGACTACGTGTTGATTAAAAGCAGATTAAAGGTTATGTAAGCTGAATAAAACTTTCGCTGAACTATTTAAACATTAACAGTTTATTCAGCCTATTTAAAATCCAGTATTCGCCAGTTCCAACTAGGTTGAACTATACTGCTAATAAATGTAACAGCAATAATATTAAAGTTTTTATTCAACCATCTTAATTAGACTGAATTACGAGTTGTATAAATGATGCTGTTACCAATAGTATTACTTTTAATCATTAAGCTGCACTACATGTCTTCGAAAGGTAGCTGCTACCTTTACATTTGCAGTTATATCACCTTTGACTTTTGGCTGAATTATGTGTTTAACAAAGGTAATTGTACCTACTACAAAAATTAGCACTATTAGCAAACCCTGACGAATGGCAATCGGCCTGGGTTCGAGTTCCAATACACGCACATTATTTTTTTTTACTTTTAAGTGGAGGACTTCTCAAATTGGCACATTTAGAACCCTTTTCTTATTCTATTTGTTGTTTCAACGGTTTGCTCTTGTATTTATACAGTTTTTTTTATTTTCATGCAGTTAATTTACAATTTTATTTTCGTCCTGAAAAAATGTCATCGCTAACAAAAAGAAACTATCATACGATGAATTAGAAAACCTAAAAAAATAATTCTTATCAATGACTTGCATATACATGCACACTTATGGGGTTTTTTATTGAAAAACCCCGGGGCGGTGGATTGCACTGGTGTTGCATTTTCCAGCAGAAGAGCAGGCCACTAGACGTGTTTCATTTCCACTTCTGCTAGAAAGTGCAAAACCAGCGCAATCCACCGCCACAGTGTTTTTCAATGAAAAACGACATTAGTTGAACTCAGCAAAATCCCCGCACAGCCGAGTAAGAAGTAAATTTTTATACTGATATCTTGGAAAAGGGTCGTTTATTTGTTGATTCCCAGCAAACAATTGTAATTTGTAATTTTATTGAGCACAATTGTAGCTTTCAACAAGATCTAAGCGAAAAATGAATTTACCGAGTGTTCAAATCTCCGCGGAATTAGCAAAACTGCTGAATTTCGTAAAAAAAATACATGTGTAGTGCATATCCAATCGTATTGTAGGCAGAAATAAGCTGTAAAAAATGCTTTTTCGTTAACCATAGTTTTTCACGAATTCATTATTTTTCATCCACAAAAATTTTTTTTAAAAAAGCCTTTTTGTCAATATTAAGGGAGTTTTAGCGTCATCAATTTGCTATCTAAAATTAGCTCTAGAATCATATTATATTTCTTACAATAAGTAGAAAATTCAAAAATACCTCAGAGGATTTTGTATTGTACAGAAACCTTTTGTATGAAATTGAAAGCAATTCATTTTGGTTTTCGAAGCAAGTGCCTACATTGGTGACAACTGTACTCATAGATCTTGCAAGCGAGAAATCAATATATTTTCTAAGTATTTCAGTATATTCCAATTGAGATGTTTTGCAGATATTACAATTAAGAAGCAATAGATCAATAAACGGAAGAAAATTTATTTTGTTTTTTTATATCTACTGAGTTTTCAGCACGCGAAACCAACGATTTACGGTTTTTCAATGTACAAGCTTATCAAATCACACGCGCCCTTGTTTATGTAAATTTATCTTTTAATTCGAAACGGGCTGTTTACTTGTGAAACATGAATATTCTCATATTGAACACAAGAGAAACTTTTTGTTCCAGCGTTGCTGTAAATTTTTGACACCAGCATTGTTAACATGATTTTTTTCTACCCATCGACTTGCAAACAAAGGTACAATGATTATTCATGCAGACGAACTTAATTGATATAAATAAATAAATTATTGAATTCGAACAGCGACTTCCGCTTACCAAAAAAAAAAATCACGATGGAAAGAAAATCATTTGGTAGGGAGTGGTAAATAAATCGAGGGGATTGCCACCTTAGAACTATAAATGGCTTCAATCCATCATTCAGTTACCACCACTTTCATATGACATCCATTTTTGCTTATCTAAATGTTTTGTGACAACCATAAGTCGTCACCGTGGATACAAAAACGTCTACAATCATTAGTTTTTGAAATTAGTAAATTGCCTAATTTAAAATTCCCGAATGTTCCAAAAATTATTAAATAAAAAAAAAATAAAAAAATTATCGTAGGTTGTACAGACTCTATTCAGCAGCCTTTGTACAAACTCTATTCAGCAGCCTAGGCTTGTAGGTATATCGGTGAAATCTTAAGCATTCGATGTATGCAAGATTGGTGCAGACAGTAAGGTATGTGGTTAGTATTCAACAGGTTGCGGGTTCGAATACCAGCTACGTGATCCAACAATCCAACAAGGTAATAAAAATTTTCTCTAGTTGTAACGTAACACTAATAAAAGTATATGGCTTCCAAAGAGATTGATGGCGTGTGTAACTTGTAATAAATATCCTTTTTAATAATTTTTCTATGATAATTTTCTCAGCTGAACAGCGCACAGAAGAGTAACTAGGGTCGAATCCTGGCCAAAACAATTTATTGCGGCTATTGTTGTTATTATGCCTTAATATGAACTAAAAATAGAAAATAACTGGTTTTGAGACTATTTGGTATCTACGCACCTACTAGTGCAGGGGTCGATTTTCTAGATCCTTCCGAATACTAGCATTTTTGAGGTGATCTTGGTGAATACTTTTGTTTTTCCCGCTGCCTGAACAGTTGGTCAGTGGAAAAGGAAGAAGAAAAGGGATACCTGTGCACATATTCATAAAGATTCATTTTGCCAAACATAATATTTGGCCCTACAGCATTTTGGCGTACCTCAAATTAGTAAAAATATCAATATTTTCAAATCGCTTGGAATTTGTGGATCGGAAAAGATCGGAAGAGATTGAATGTTTTTTGAATAGCCGGAATCTTGTTTTGTAATGTTGTCTCAGCAACTTTGCCGGATCTTGCCGTATAATGTAACTTTTTTATCATTCAAATTTGGAATAAATTGTTTAAAAAAGGTGTTTTTAAAGCTGGTCCAATACACAGCAACACTACTATTTTCGGTTATTTTTAGCTGAGGTTATACAAATAGTTGTGTTCAATTACGTTTGTTATAATATTGTATTATTTACTACAGTCATCATCATTTAAAAGCGATTTTGCTGGATATATAACAAAAAATGATTAAAAACCCTTAAAATATCACCATTTTGCATCCATGCAAAAATTCTTTAGCAATTTTTGGCATACTCTTTATTTTGCCACAATATGCAGTATGCTTTTAGGTATCTAAAAAAATATAAGGGTAAGGTGGGGCAAATCCGACCGTTGGGTAAGCCCGACCCCCCTCTGTTACCGAAAATCAGAAGCACTGCGCGAACTAATATCAATGGTTTCGTGTAGAGCATCGAAAATAATCATAATGGTGGCATGACAGCATTTTGTTAGTCTACATTGAGATGCTCAAACGACAAAAAGTGTGTTTTTACAACTTTTGATTAGATTTTTGTGCATTATTGCCTACAGGATATTTCTGAATGTTAAAGTGATTGCATGAAAAATGTAAGTGGATTTAAATTCTTTGAATAAAGTCCTACAAAGTGCGTAGATGAATTTGGTTCAACATTTTTCATAACTTTTGTTAATTGCATCGTAATGAAAAATGACGCGGTGGGGCAAATCCGACCGCTTTTTTGCTAAGAAAATGTTTATTTATCAAATTGAAATATATGTTTATTGTTATTTTATATCATTTTTATGAAAAATGGTTCATAATTACAAACGAAAGACACAAAAACGTGATGATTATAGTATTCGTCAAGCAATTGCTCCGATGCAAATGGGAATATCATTACGTGCTACTGCTCGTGATTTTAGCATTCGAAGATTGACATTGAACTCCATTTTTATCATGTTACAATTCAATAACACAACATTCATTGATTTATCATTGAAAAACCATAAAATTTGGGTAATATCTGCACTAAATCAACCGAAAACATAGGGGGTCGGGTTAACCCCACCATTTTTGAAAACAGCAAAAATGAACATTTTCGTTAAAAGCGTGTATCTCAAAATATTCTCAAGATCCGAATAAAATGCTATATATAGGAAGTTGCCCAGGACCTTTAACCTTTAATTTGGTATATAAAACGACTTAATCCGATGTAAAATGAGCATTTTACAGCCAAAACCATTTACTAGGTCGGATTTACCCCACCTTACCCTAAACAAAAAAAATCGAAAAATAAAATTTTTGTTATTGGTCAAGAATTTGTTCTAGTTACTCCTCTGTGCAGCGGTAACGAAACGGTTTATTGATAAAGCTGAACTGTGGTTTTCTTCAGGCTGTATAGTATAGTATAGTGTATAGTGTATACATGCTGAAGAATTGTTCTTTAATGTGTTTTAATCAGACAAGCTGAATAAATTCTCCAAAACCCGGATGTTTAAGGGTGGAATAAACGATATATGATTACACGTATACCTCCAATATTCAGCTAGAGCTGAATAAAGCAACTGTTAAAACCTTTATAAAACAACGAAATGTTTGTTGGGTCGAATCGAGTATTGTTGCGCTACCATTTGATTCAAAGCGTTGAACAAAGATGGCAGACACTGCTCTAACCAACCGCTTCAAATGGATAGGGTGATAATAGGAAAATGGCACAAATAGGCTAATCACTCTATTCATTCAATTTTTTAACAAATTCTGAAAATTGAGCGCGTGAGAATGAACCTCCGAAGGCGCCTCGTCGAAAACTTGTTTTGCGGTGTACATTATAACTCAAATCTCCTGGACCAATCGTTTTGATTTTGCACAGTTCTTTTTCACATCATGCGTGCATGTAAGTAGTTCTAATAGCGGGATGATAAGTTCAGGTAGACAAATATTGACTTGGCCACTATCCTTGTTCTGCATATTACATATACATCGATTGACTTGGTCTTCTGAGTTGTCTCTTCCAATTTTATTTTTTGATTCGCAACGACATGACGTGAACTGCGACGTTCGCCAGATGCTTTTAATCTTTTGTTAGCATTCTTCAGCTTTTTCATGTAAAAGTTTGCCAACTTTTGTTTCTGTTACAATTTCGGTATCACAAGTACCGGTGCCGGTGACGGAGACAATAGATGCGATCGAGAGCTGGATGAACGGGGTCAAGCTGCAAATAGCTAATCACAAGACGGATGTGTTGTTGGTCAGCAACTGCAAAGCGGTTACAGATCACCGTCGAAGGGCATGTGATTGCATCGAAGCGTGCACTGAAGCAATTGGGAGTGATAATCTACGACTGATTGAGCTTTAACATCCACGTTGATTACACATGCGAAATGTCAGTCTATTATCTAGTGTTTCGTCATCGATACTGCGATATGGGACTCCTGGGGTGCGGCGCTGAAAACCAAGTGGAACCGCAAAAAGCTGAACAGGACGTTCCGGCTGGTGGTCGTATGAGTTGCGATTGCGTGCCGGAGGCAGTATGCGTTTTCGCCGAGATGATCTCCATCTGCATCACTCTGGCGGAGGATATCAAGTGCTACAATCGATGAAGCGTTAGAAACGTGAGGAAGATGATGAGAATCGATTCAATGGTGACGTGGCAGCAGGAAGTAGACAATACGGAGAAAGGAAAGTGGACCGACCGGCTCATCTAAACTTATCGACATGGGTCAATAGAAAGCACGGAGAGATTACCTTCCACCAGAAACAGCTTCTACCGAGCCACGGCTGCTTCCACTGCGTCACCACTGTGCCCGGAGTGTGAGAAGGAGACACTGGAGCATGTGATCTTTAAATGTCCGAGGTTTCAAGTGACGTGCAGGGAGCTACTTACAACGGGCGGACCCGGATAACTTTCGGCTTGGGCAAGAGACCAAACAACTACTAAACAACTGGTGTAACGTAGAAGGCGCTCATCTGAAAAAAATTGACAAAAGTCAAGATGACATTCGTCGATTTTGTAACTACGAGCCCGAGAGCTCGGAACATATTCTCTGCCATTGTGCAGTACTATTTCTACGAAGGGAGCGATGCTTCGGAAGGCATCTTATGACTACGCTATCTTATGACGCCTCACGAGGTATGGCATACCTGTCCCAAACGGATCCTTAGCTACATTAATAATGTACAAACAAACAACTCGCTTCCATCCACATTGGATTCGGGCAATTTGTAACATGTAGAGCAAACAGGGGCAGCCACAAAAGATAACCTGAATAGTGGTCGCAGTGGCAAAGTTTCCCTAACAAAAAAAAAACAAAAAAAAACCGAATAATGTAGTCGACAGAATGACAAGCGACGTAAAGGCATGAAACGCAGTAAACAGAGTTATGATGTAGATCATGACCGTCTTATAGCGGAAACGGCGTGATGAACATCGAGCAACGTTTTCGGGGGAGCAATCACCGCCAGGGAACTCTCCACAGGAATAAGCTAGATCCACCGTCGAGGACTAGTCGAGTGGACTGCAACAGAGCACAGAGTATGAGTCGTCGAAACGACGTCACGATCCACCCGGAATCGCCAGACCGACCACGGCACCCCACCGGTTGTTCCGATAGAAAAAATAGCGAAAACCACTGAACCGGACACCATGCTTCACCAGAATCGCCGAACTGACCTCGGCACCTAGCTCATTGACTCGGCTTCGGGAGAACTTCTCTCGCCAGGGAAGTCTCTTTCGGAGTAGGTCAGGTCCATCGTCGGGGACTAGACTGAGTAGTCCGCAATCAAGTCGAGGAGCTGAAAGGCTCATCAAGGAAGTAGTGCTAGATGGCCCAAGAAGAGGCTTGAAACAGTTGCGACGTTAAATGGCACCAGTCATGGAGCCAAAGGGCTAAAGAAGTTTTGGTACTGAAACCAAATAAGAATCGGTATCGGGAGAGCTTATTTCGCCGGAGAACTCTCCGTCAGCATACAGTCAGATTAACCGCCGGGAACGAGACTGCGTAGACCGCGACAAGACACCACCAGTCGCGCCGGGTCTCCAGCAAACCAGACGCCTTACTCTACCGGAATAGCCGAACTGACCTCGGCACGTGGTTGGTTGGCTAGCTTTCGAACTTCTCTTGCTGGGGAACTCTTCGTCGGAGTAGGCTAGATCCATCGTCGGGTACTAGATCGACTTGTTCGCGAACCAATCGGAAGCTCAACGAGGAAGTGGTACTAAATGGCACAAGGGAACTGAAAGGTTCAGTAAATTAGACAGTTTGAAGTTTGCCGCCTAGATTATCCTCGTAGGGGAAGAGCACTAATCTAGTCCCACAGCTAGCTTTCCTACTACCATACAGAAATTTCTACGTTGTTTCGATGGTCCAAAACTAGTAGTGTGTCGAGGATGGGTGCTGCAACCCTACTGAAAGAACTAGGAGTGTATACTGTGCATTTAAAAAATCAAGACTAGTTGTATTAGCGGGTTGGGTTCCCTGAGTTGTTGGTTTTTGTACATTTTTTTCCTGCTCAGAATATTTTTGAACACTTTTTCATACATATACAAAAATATTCATATCCCCCCCCAAATTTTTCTTACTATGCCACTGCTAGTTGGATTAGTTTATGTCTGCAATTTTCCTTTCTCAATAGAAAGGTATTACAATTATTCTGAAAACCGACCTTTTGACGGAGGCCAGGAGGGCCGAAAGGCATATACCATATTCCATATACCGAGTGACATATACCATTTACTCGATTCACTTCGTCGGGTGCGGCAAATGTCTGTGTGTGTATGTATGTGCCTGCGTATGGATGTGTGTGTATGTGCGTCTGTATGTGTATGTGACCAAAAATGTCACTCACTTTTCTCAGAGATGGCTGAACCGATTTTGACAAACTTAGTCTCAAATGAAAGGTGCAACGTTGCCATATTGAATTTCTAATGGATCCGACTTCCGGTTCCGGAATTACAAGGTGATGAGTACGATCGCGCAGAAAATGTCGATTTCAACGAATTCTGCGATGATGTAAAAAGGTGAAAATTTTTCCAAAATGTGGCCACATCTGCTTGAATTTGTAGTACCAGGTCACTAACAGCCATTTAAAGTCTCTTTGGCCACATTGGCCACCATCAACATAGTCTCAAATGAAAGGTGTTTCATGTTTTAGAACTCTAATAATTATTTCAGTTATTGTATGCAGTGGTCATGTCATGTATAATAAAATGTAATAACTACATTTGAAAGCTTTTAACATAAAAAACGAAAAAATTCTCGTGTTCATGGTTGAGAAAAGCACAATTGCACCGCTAGGTGGATTAAAACTGGTTTTCCCATATAACAATGCCCCACCATAATATGTATAATATCCTCCGGCTTTTGAACCATAGATTTTTGTAAAATGTGTTAAAACCTTTCTTCAGCCACACTTCGTCTAATGCGAAAAATACAACAGATGTGTAAACATTTAGCCGAATCGGAAATGTTAGAGCAAGGCATTCGATATTCTATTCTCAATCATGATGTTGTTTGAAAACCAATTTTTAGCAAAAAAGCATTTTTTTCAAAATGAGAGTGCATTTCGATTTTTAAATGTGAAAACATTAATCTGATTTAGATCACAACAATCTTTCATGCAAAAGTACAACCCGATGCAAACTGAATTGTTTTCCCTTTCTCCCAATAGACGAATTGGCCAATCCCATCTCCTAGATACAAAAAAATGACCCTCCGTTCGATCCTCCTTGCCCCGAGCAAGCTCCTCCAGCGGAGGGGAATTCAAAACCTATACCGTCAGTACGCATCGGGTCATCGCGAAATACCTGCCCTGACGAAAGAACGTTACCCGATCAAACGTGGTAAGTTCTCCGAAGTATCCGATGGTGACATTGCCAGGTTTGAGTCGATTCTCGGTGGAAAAAATCGTGTTCTGACGGCGACGGAAGAAATCCAGGGCTACAATATCGACTATCTGGGCAGTGTTCGCGGATTCAGTCGTGTGGTTCTGAAGCCAAAAAGTACCGAGGAGGTGTCGGAGATTCTGAAGTATTGTAACGAGCGAAAACTGGCTGTTTGTCCGCAAGGGGGCAACACAGGGTTAGTCGGTGGCTCTGTACCGGTGTTCGATGAAATTGTTATATCACTACAACTGATGGATAAGATCGAGAAGATTGATGAGTACTCCGGAATATTGGTGTGTCAGGCAGGATGTGTTCTGGAAACCCTGGAACAGAAAGCCAACGAAAAGGGTTTAGTAATGCCAATTGATTTAGGTGCTAAGGGATCGTGTCACGTCGGAGGAAATCTGTCAACAAATGCCGGCGGTTTGAGACTAGTTCGGTACGGGAATCTTCACGGTTCGGTGCTCGGAGTTGAAGCGGTAATGTTTTTTAGTTGTCAAATGAGAAAAACTCAAACCAACACTATTTCGTTAGGTAACAGCTGAAGGACGAGTTCTGGATTTGATGTCCAACTTCAAAAAAGACAACACTGGTTATCATCTGAAGCATTTGTTTATTGGATCCGAAGGAACCTTGGGCATCATCACACGGTTGAGCATTTTCTGTCCGACTGCATCCAAATCGATTAATGTGGCATTTTTGGGATTGGATAGTTATGAATCGGTCAAGAATACTTTCTTGGCCGCTAAACGTAATCTTGGTGAAATTTTGTCATCATGTGAGATGATCGATGCACTTTCGCTGGAAAGTAGTACCTACCACTTCAACCTACAGTAAGCTATTGAATGTGAATTATATCCATGATATACAAAATTTTGATTTCATATTTCTAGATCCCCCATCGAAAAGTACCCGTTCTACATGCTGATTGAAACCTCGGGTAGTAATATAGCACATGATGAAGAGAAACTTACCAACTTCCTGGAGAGCACTATGGAGAAAGGTCTCGTACTCGACGGCACCGTTACCAATGAACCCACCAAAATGAGAGTATGCAAACTACCACTGAACGAAATATATTGTAGTTATAATATCTTTACATACATTTCAGAATATTTGGAAACTGCGTGAGCTGATAGCGGATAGTCTTATCAACGATGGTTACTGCTTTAAGTACGACATCTCGCTACCATTGGACAATTTTTACGACATTGTTCTGGCGGTTCGAGATCGCGTCGGCCCTCTGGCAACCAAAGTTACCGGTTACGGTCACATCGGGGATTCGAATCTGCACCTGAACGTATCCTGTCCGAAGTACGGCTCGGAGATTCACAAGTTGCTGGAACCGTTTGTGTACGAATACACTTCGAATGTTCGCGGCAGCGTCAGTGCCGAGCATGGAATTGGGTTCCTGAAGACAAAATATTTAAAGTATTCGAAACGACCGGAATCTTTGTTGTTGATGACTCAGTTGAAGGGATTAATGGATCCCAACGGAATTCTGAATCCATACAAAGTGCTACCTCAGGTTTAGTGATCGTGTATTGTTTGTAAATATGTTTGTTTTTGGGGGTTATAGGTACATATTTTGTCTAAATAAAATGATTGTTGTAAAACGTTTTTTTTAAGATTTATTAAACGCATGACACGCCTGAACGTATTCACTTTGTGTTAGATTCTGATGAGTACGAGTCGTTAAAATATTTATGTCATGAATTCACAATTCTAAGAAAATCAAAACTAAGAAACTTGCGAAAACACTTTTGTGGGCGGGACCGTTCAAATTCCGTACTAAACAGCAGATAGACATCATTCAAGTCTATGAATTTTGCCCTGAAAGGTTATGAGGATTCCTCCATCTCACAGGTGCAAAATTCCACTTGTTCCCCTCCCTAAAGATGGTTTAGGCAAAAAGTAAAGCCACTAAACGTTGTATGAAATGCAACGGGTTTGACTTGATGATTCCCCGCAGTAAATGAGATCGTGAAAATCAACAAAGGTAAGCTTGGCGTAAGCATTGATAACCCTAGACAAACTAACGAGATAGCATCCTGCAAGCTCACGTGAGTATCGCGTTTATATACCATCGCGCGAAATCGAAATTGATGGAGTTTTCTTCGAATTCAGTCTCACTGTCGGAGATCCACTGGAGCATGGTATTGGTTGTTTCAAGGACACCATACTTGATACTCGAAGAGGAGAAAAATGTTTACCGTCCATCAGAATCAATCCGAGTGATTTTTGTTTGGGTCTGCATTGTCTAGCCATGTCCTAATTAATAAAATCCGTCGAGTCGGACTCTGACAGAGCATGGAAAGGTGTATAATTATTTTACTTGAAGATTTCAGGAAAAGGAAAAAATCCTTTTTTTTAACTCCAATAAATTGCGTCCGAAGACAAAAAAAATCTGGTTCAAAACTGAAGCCAATCCCTCTTGGTATTGGAAATTTTTAATCTAAACTAAATAAAATTACCAAAAAATAACAAATATCCGACTTCCTTTGAACTAGAAGTAGAATTATTGTATCATTGATGACGAATTATCTATCAAAAAATACAATCGTTGCAAGGATAGGCTATTGAACAGTTTTGATTTAAAATTGTTCTAACCAGTGCTGAGAAAATCACCAAAATTCAAATATCATATATGATTTTCTCTGAAGCCATAATGGTCTAGCAAAAAATCATTGCCCCAATATAACCGCCTGTGACCACGGCATGATTACGACTTTTTTTATCATGCGATAAATGATCGCGAATGAGCTTTATCTCTTTTGAGTGCAGTAAACCAATAGCATGAGAATCGTCATTGCAGGCTTAGGGTAGGGTAGAAAATTTTGATGTAATACCTACTTACGGAAGGCCACCGACTCAGTGACGCTTCCATAGGTATTACGGAGTCTTTGAAAGACAGGTATAGATTCAACATTCGCCACAAGCGATCACGAAATCAAAATGTTTTTATGCGGTGGGATGGTTAGTCAACGAGTGTACGAATAGTGAGAGCAAAAAGCTATTTAGCCCTCGAGAGTGATTTACTTTTTCGCTAAACTACGGTTTTCCCGTGGGAGTATTGCTAAAACTGTAAGCTAATCTGATATTTATAATCGATATAATAAAAGTGACGTCTATATAGCTTTGATGCCAGTGAATTCAAGATTTGTAGATCGAATTCAAGTTTTGTAGATTAAATCTCATATGAATTTTGTCTTCTTTTTGAATCTGTAACAAGATTTGATCTCTTGAGGGAATATAATTTAAATTTGAAAATATTACGATGGCATATTTTCGTGTGTATGGAACAACTTGAAAACGTTCATAAAACAGATTCGAAGTGAAAATAGAATGGAAAAAAGTATCAATTGTGATATTCAAATTTATAATTAGAACGAACTCACCAACTCGTCCAATCGTCAGAATCGCTTCTGCATTTGCCTGCTTTCACATGTCACCACCTGGCAAAAAAGCAGCGCTGTACTGATCCTCCGTATTACAGTACCATGTGTTCCTTGGCCGCACTATGTTCTTCGAAAAACTTCAGCTACCTCAACCCTAAAAAAACCAAGAACCAAAGCTCTTTTCGCCGAGCGCTGTCCGCGGGCATTCAATCCACTATCCAAAATGAATACTTTTGCCAACGATGTGAAGAACCAGCTCCAAACTCCCAAATCATCCCAGTTCTGCTATTCCTTGATGGTATTATACATGATTATTGTAAGAAACTCTTTATCATGATCATTTAGCCAAATGATTTTGAAGGAGTGATCCTAAATTAAATTTCTGTAGTTCTACGTATATTTGTTTATTTTTTGTGAACATATAAGAATTTGTTCTTCCATTGTAGCTGCCATCAATTACAATCGATTGGTCTATAAAAATCTATAGGTCATCGCTTTCAATTTAAAGTTATATGACGAATATTTAATAAAATCTGAACTTCTTCGTATTTACTGAACCTTTTCTGCTACACACCATTACTTTGTAACTTATATACAATATTGAGTTTCTCCACGCTTGTGTGAAAATTTTGATATGATAGTATCCATATGTAATAAAGGGCGAACACGAAATTATTGCGACACATTCAACAGGGCATAACTTTTTTACCATTGGGTAAAAATCAACCAAATTTTGCACACTTTCTCATTGATGTGTATTGTTTACATGCTGTCAAACTCGAAGTCGTGTTTTTCGATTCAACGAAAATGGAGGTGAACCAACGCGAGTCGAGAGAACAAATTATTTCCAAACACCCGGAATTTCCTGACCTGTCGCACCGGCAGTTGGGAAATATAATGAACATTCACCATTCAACCGTCTCCATAGTGTTGAAGCGGTTCCAGGAGCGGTTGATGTTGGACCACGGCAAAGGAGCTGGAAGAAAACCGGGACCGGAGAACAAAAAGACGGAGGGAAAGGTGAAGCGGATGCTTAAAGCAAATCCTTGAGACGTTGGGATTTGGCTAAAAAGATTGGCATGTCGCAGAGCTACGTCCAGAATGCAAAGAAGAGAGCTGGACTACATACATACAAGGTACAGAACTTCCCAAACCGCGATGAGCGGCAACAATCGACCGCTAAAACTCGGGCACGGAAGCTCTACGAGAAGATGCTGACAAAATATGGCTGCTGTGTGATGGACGACGAAACGTATATAAAAGCCCACACCTAGAAAAAATAGTGTAAATTTACGTCTCCTAACCATGACATATACGAGCATCAAAAATGACTTAGTTTTACGTTTGATTTTAATTTTACATGACGTTTAATTTCGTAAATCATGTAATTTTACTCCACATACAGCGTTTGTTCTGAATGGTAGAAAGTGTAATTTTAAGTCATTGCGCATGTAAAGTATATGTTTCATGTAAAATTAAATGGAACACGGTAATGTTCTGTCATTTCGTAAATTACGGTTTGTTGAATTGTGTCATGTTTGCAATTACGTCAACGATAAAATTCAGATTTTTTTGGTGTGCCGATTTAAGCAAATTCCGGGGTTGGAGTTTTTCACCGGCATGAGCAAGTTCAATGTGGACGACAAATTTAAGAAGAAGAAAATGTCGAAGTTCGCCTCCAAATATCTCATTTGGCAGGCCATCTGCTCTTGCGGACTGAGGAGTGAGCCTTTCGTGACAAAGGGTACAGTAAATGAAGAGATCTACAAATCTGAGTGCCTCGAGAAGCGCCTTTTGCCGTTCTTGCAGCAGCACGACGAAGCTCCGCTATTTTGGCCAGATTTGGCATCATGCCACTATTCTAAAAGTGTCCTGGAGTGGTATGCGGCCAATTCTGTCCATTTTGTTCCAAAGGACATGAATCAGCCAAACTGTCCGGAGCTGCGCCCGGTGGAGCAGTACTGGGCAATGATGAAGCGGGAACTTCGGAAGAGCAAGAAGGCAGTCAAAGACGAGAAGGACATGTTAAGAAAATGGAAAAAAAAACTGAGAAACTGGTACCGGATGACACTGTAAAGACTTTGATGGAGGGCATCAAGCGAAAATGCGTTCAATTTTACACTCAAGGCTCCATCGATTAACTTTTCTTTTGATTTTTGAAGTAAATATATGTATAAAACTACCCTAAAATTTTGGTTTGATTTTAAACATTATAAGAAAATTGGCATGACATTTTCGATGTCGCAATAATTTCGTGTTCGCCCTTTATGAAGAAATAATGAGTAAACATGTTACATTTATAGCGGTAAGCTTGAAGCTAGTTGGTACCGCCACATGGTACTATCTTTGATTTTAGGCTTGAGTTTAGCCCGGTCTAAGAGTGCTTACAGAGTGGCGGCGAGAAGCTGAGCTGGCGCTGGAACTGACATTAGAATGCGAGATGCGAGAAACCTGCTTGCAGCATATCAAATGGAGCCTGTCAGAGTGAAAGCGGGCAGTCGGCGCAGATCCGCTCGGCTTTCACTCTGACATCCTTCCTTTGGTTTGCAGCAAGCAGGTTTCTCGCATCTCGCATTCTAATGTCAGTGCAAGCGCCAGCTCAGCTTCTCGCCGCCACTCTGTAAGCACCCTAAGGGTGCTTACAGAGTGGCCGCGAGAAGCTGAGCTGGGGCTGGAACTGACATTAGAATGCGAGATGCGAGAAACCTGCTTACTGCAAACCAAAGGAAGGATGTCAGAGTGAAAGCGGAGCGGATCGGCGCCGACTGCCTGCTTTTACTCTGACAGGCTCCATTTGATATGCTGCGAGCAGGTTTCTCGCATCTCGCATCATACTGTCAGTACAAGCGCCTGCTCAGCTTCTCGCGGCCACTCTGTAAGCACCCTAAGACGTTAGTACCTGTCATTGCAGAAATGGCTGCATCCTGAAGCCAAACGAAAACAGCGTAAAAGGCCATGTTCCGCTTGCATACATTTCAATAATTCGATTCAACTTTTCGACCTTTATGTGCAAAATTATTCCCCATATTGCACACAAACCATATGAGGGCAAGTAAGCAAGTTTTATCCCGTACGAAAAAAGGTGTAATCGAATTTGAAAAGCCATTTTTTTAAATTCTTTATCGTTCCATATCTAGACGGTGCTACACGCTCATTTCAAAACGCCACATTGAAGAGTTATATTGCAGGTTAGCAGAAGTCGAATCATTTTGAAACAAACCGTCGAACGAAATTTTATAATTTGATGCAGAGATGCATTAAATACAAATTGTTTTCGTTTGTTAGTTTACCCATGGCTATCAAAATGAGAGAAATTTAATAAGCCCACAATTTTTTAGTTATTTTAAGGAGCCATGCGAGCCACAACATAGCTCCTACGCCGCACATACCCCTCTACCCTGCCTAACCATGTATCTGGCATGAGCAAATATAAAAATACGTTTTTTATTACACTAACCTTGCCGGTGTACCACGAAACTGCTACTTGAGGGAGCTTGAACATTTTCCTATATAATCAACCCGAGTTTTTGACAGAATTCCATCTGTACTTCTTATTTTGTGCGAAAATATTACCCCTCTTCACTTGGGGTTTCTTTTCGAAACACTCTTATTTTTCTTCTTCTCATTTTCAGAACACTTTTTCAAATGCACTTTAATCACACACCACTGGAAAAACATCCGCGAAAATTTAATCGTTTATTAACTAAACTTCAAATTTTGTGCCAATGTGCAGATTACCGAGGGAAAATGTCCGAAAACTCTCATTTATGCGTTTGAATTTTCCAATTTTTCTCAATGTAAACAAGCGCGTCGGTGCCTAGCAACACGCGTGCGTTCCTGGCTTCTACATATCTTCACCTTAACTAGAGGAAAAAAGAATATATACTCATAATTTGTACCCTTTTCTAGTTATATCTTCTCACAACGAACACAATAAGCAAGTGGAAGTTTATTTATATTTTTACTGCTTTCGAAATAGTTCAAAACTAAGATTAAATAAAACATTGTAAATAAAGGCATGCCATACAACTTAAATAACACTTTTAAATATGACGGCAAATAATCTGCTACCAATATTCTCATATTGATCGTTATTTAAATGATATCGAAGCTTGCTTATATTGTTTCGCAATTTATAATTTTCTAGCATATCTTGAACGATTTGCATTTCCGCTGTAGACTAAATTTTCTTTTAATTCTTAATGATAGAACATATATGCACAGTGTATGAAAGAGTTGTGAAAGCTGAGACTAGACAGATGACTTGGCAAAATGACGGAAAAAGTTGAATACGGAAGAATTGCCTAAATCGTGTCGGAACATGAGGGGGGTTGTGTAAGGTATTATCGGCAAAAAATTGGATTCATTTTTTTTCGATACAAAGATTGTTTGTCTATTCAGTCTATACACCATTATTGGCAAAATAGCAAAATAACGTTTTAGCCAATTATGGACCTTAAATAATTCTAATGTTACTATGTTTAAGCTAAATCGAGGATACCAAAATTGATTTAAAAATATAGATACATCAGACTATTAAATGGCATAAACAGTGAATTTTCAATAACCTTCATTGTACGATTTTTGACGTAGGACTACGTCTTTGTTTTCGATATAGGGGTGCACGTTGCAAATTCTACAAAAATGGTATGTAACGAAAAGTCCAGTTTTAAACGCATATAATTCAGCCATCTCACGATTAATTTTCAATTTTTTTGCGCATATCGCCCCGAAATACTTCTAAGAATAGATTCCAATAGATAAACCCAAAGATTTTTGATATCATGACATTAAAAATTTAAATAATGAGCAACCTAGTCAAAATATCGCGTATTTACACACAGAAGATAGCGCTTCCCTAGTCCAGCACGACAGATTTGTGTACCTAGCGCGCTACGCTTCTATGAATGACGTCATCATCGACTATTTAAACGGACGGATTTCGCCAGAGCAGCTCAGTTACCTGTTGAGCGGCAGACGAAGCAGGTCACTGCGTTTTGTGTTTTCACAGCCAGTGCAGCTGAGTTAGAAGTCCGTTACACTGCCTGTGGAGCTACGCTACCCAGTGAATGCGACTGTGCTTGCCGTTCAAACACTATGCTATCTTTTGTGTTGTGCTCGTTTCCAGCACACTTTTATGAATAATTATTCGTACACAAAATAGTTTGTACATGCGAGCTTCATGTGCAAACACGGTTAACATAGTGTCGTGGTATTAGTTGTCTCTTTCGTTCTATCCATCATCATCAGTGTTGATTCATTTTGCTTTATGCGCTTGGGTTTAATGTTTGAGGCGAATGTGTAGGTAGTTAGATCTAATTTGTCACTAAATTGCACAACGAAAGTTTATTATTTACGTTCGATCAATTCATTGATTCATTTCCACTCAGCCTATAGTATTTTGATTCTACTAATAGGTACATACTACAAAGCCTATTTAAGAAAGAATACACTGCCACTTGTAAAACCGTTGCAAAAACGCATCTTGTCCATATATAAAATTGTTTTCGATTCTTGTATATTTACATTTTCGATATATGATAGCGAATGCAGTGATATTTGTATGCGTACTTTAGGAAAATTACAATAATGGCAAAATATAAATAGAATGCTTGGTCTATACATGAAATGTGATTATGTTGTCTAAAATTTGATTTTTCTTCACTGGTCCGGGTTTTTTACCACACACAATCGAAAAGTTTTTACAAGCTAACCTTATGCTATAAAGATTTAGTTCCAGATAGTAGTTCGGTCACAGTTTTCTGTCTTCTTTCTTCAGATCTTCTTAAATAAGTTTAATCGGATTCGATCACCTACTACAAATGATAACCAAGAAGGTTTGGTTCAATATGTAATATTCGATGTTGATTAGTTGTGATTAAACCATACGTAAGAAATATATTTGATTTATTATTACTATAAATGTACTAAGAAAATAAATATTTTACATTAAGTAGTATAATCCTACGTCTACAGCTCGTGCAACCCCATAGGGCTGCCCCTTGTAGTTTTTAACATTGTCGTGTATTGTCGTTCAGAACGCAGCAATGCAAATGGCAGCGTCATGTTACCGGAAGAAGAAGAAAAATATGCAAATATTTGTCATGCTTCTCTTGCGCACATTTCGTTATTTTCAATCCTCTCTTCGGTTTTCTTGTGGATAAATATGGCTCTCTTTGATTGCAATAAAGAAGGTAATAAATAAGCCAGTTTTATCAGGTACGAAAGACAAGCACCGTCGAACTATATCTACCCGCAATTCTACACGCTTGATTCCAATTGCTCATCGAAGGGTTACAGGAGAGCATATTTGGATAAATCGAATCGATTATTGCATATTCAGATCAATGTTGTTTATGCGAATTAGAATCAGAACTGCAATAAGAATTGTTTTGATTCTTTTCTTTTTGCTTATCGCTATGAGAATAAGTGGGACCATTTAATTCGTTAATATAAATCAATAACATATTTTCACGAATTATTGCCCATATATCTATTTGTATCTCACATCAAAGAAAGTAAATAACGAAAGAAATTTTTTAGGGGATAGATCCAAATAAATAATAATCGGATATAGATCGTAAAATTCAACATTTTATTAATTTTCTTACACTCGTGGTTAACAAATTGAATCAGAATATTAACAGCTTACAAATTAGCTCCACAAATATCCTTAGCTAAAATTAAATAATTGATTTTAAATATGTGCATTGTTCCAATAAGAATTAAATTCACATAAATCATCTAAATACAAAATATTTTGAAATTGATTGTGAACGCAACGGTGATCAATAGGGTAAGGTGGGCAAATCAGACCGTTGGGTAAACCCGACCCCCCTATGTTATCGAAAATCAGAAGCACTACGCGAACTAATATCAATGTTGTCGTGTAGAGCATCGAAAATACTCATAATGGTGGTATGACAGTATTTTATTAGTCTACATTGAGGTGCTCATACGACAAATAGTTTGTTTTTACAACTTTTGATTTGACTTTTGTGCATCATTGACTACAGGATATTTCTGATTGTTAAAGTGATTGCATACAAAATGTAAGTGGATTTAAATTCTTTGATTTAAGTCCTACAAAGTGCATAGATGAATTTAGTTCAACCTTTTTCATATTTTTTTCAATTGCATCGTAATGAAAAATGACGCGGTGGGGAAAATCCGACCTCTAAATATTGGGGTAAATCCGACCGCTTTTTTGCTAAGAAAAATTTTATTTATCAAATCGAAATATATTTTTATTGTTATTATTTATTATTTTTATGCAAAATGGTTCATAATTCCAAACGAAAGACACAAAAACGTGATGATTATAGTATTCGTCGAGCAATTGCTACGATGCAAATGGAAATATCATTACGTGCTACTGCTCGTGATTTTAGCATTCCAAGATTGACATTGAGCTCCATTTTCTTCATGTTACAATTCAATAACACAACATTCATTGATTTATCATTGGAAAACCATAAAATTTGAGTAATATCTGCACTAAATCAACGAAAAACATAGGGGGTCGGGTTCACCCCACCATTTTTGAAAACAGCAAAAAAGAACATTTTTGTAAAACGCTTGTATCTCAAGATATTCCCAAGATATAAATAAAATGCTATATACAGAAAGTTGCCTAGCCTTTCATTTGGTATATAAAACGACTTGATCCGATGTAAAATGAGCATTTTACACCCAAAGCCATTTACTAGGTCGGATTTGCCCCACCTTACCCTATATTTGTTTCGATTTTTGGCATATGGTATACTTATTATTTTATTCATAAAATCGTAGAAATTTCGTTAGCAAATAAAATCTTTCCAATCTGCATTGATACATTACAGAAATTTATCTATATTCTCTGTCCGCCACAGTGCAAACAAAAATATGAAATATAACACTTGTGAATATAAAATGATCATTCTCTCAAAGTTTATTTTTTTGTTTGACCTTTGTTTACTTTTTATTTAAGTCTCACAGAAAAAAACGTGCACAATTATAATTCGCAGAGTGTGATGAAACCTTTATTTATAATTGATATTTATTCCAAACTTGCGAAAATTCGCTTGAAGCGAATATGAATGTTCTCCCCCACGTCGACAGGCACCATGTTTAATTAGAATGACATTCACAGTTCATTTTGAATTCAAATTGAAATATTTCAACAAATTTTTAATCAAAGTTTTATAATCTCGACAAACATATGTATGATTACGGCTGAAAAGCCAACGGTAAAAATTATTTTTGAAAGGAAATTCCGGACAAACCGTTACTCGCCCATCACAGATGTTGGTAGTAAACAAAAGAGAAAAGTTTTCTCTTTCATTAACGGCTATGAACGGTTTGTCTAGAATTTCCTTTCAAAAATTTTTTTTACCGTTGGCTTTTCAGCCGTCATCATATGTTTGTCGAGAAATAACTATCATCCCTGTCAAAAAAAAATGCGGACGAACATGGTCAGGCGATTTAAAAAGTTTGACGTTTGACTCAACTCGCCTATAGACTTATCCAGCTGCGTTAGTATTGTGCCGTTTTGACGTTTGAATTGGGAGGAAAACAAATCGTTTACACGGCGAATTGGGAGGAAAACAAACCGCTTCTGGGCTTAAGGGGAGGGCGGTAGTATAAAAATGCGAAATCTCAGTGTGAGTAATTTAAACGTCAGATATCTCAATGCTAATTGCCCCTAGGTACAATGCAATTTGCGAATGCGATTTAAAGGCAATTTCAATACTTAGACAAATTTTCTGGCGGCTGAAATGGACTTGATTGTTTTTGCGTTTTTCAAACATGGCGGTTCATGTTTGGCTTGAACTTAAAATAATTTTTTTAACGATTGGCGTGTTCTCGCTTATATTTTGTTTGTCTAGTGCACTTCATTTAGCCAACGAATGTGGGAAATTGTGGAATCGTGTGTAAATACAGTGGAACAAGACATCTGACCTAAAATCTTAATAAAAGTCAGATTGTGGCAAGTTTTGGTATGCAATTCCAATTTCACCATTGATTCTTCCTAAAGTTCCTAGTGTAGTGATAAGTTTATATGGGTAGACAATGAATCCGAAAATAAGTAATATTTGTAATTTTATATTAGGCAATTAAGGGCAATTAAATGGTGCGTTCCCTGGGCGATTTAGGGGCGATTTAAGGGCGGGTAGAGCGGCTGAAAAATGACGGCGGCAAATCACCCAAATGTTGCATTTGAAATAGCTCCCTAATTGCCAGCAATTTGCTGGCAAATTGTAGCGCAATTAGCGCATCCGAGTTGGCAAATAGCCCCCGTTAGCCAGCAACTAGCCCTTTTTGACTGGGATGGCACCAGTTACAACCGGTGGTTCAACCACCTCAAACTCGACAAGCGCGTATTCAAACTGAATGAAAACATGCATATGTAGAGTAAAGTGCCTATTTTCACCATACTACGGAGGTTGCCTCACTAGTTCATTAATTACGCGGTCTACAATGAATGGAATGCGTATAAATTGGCCTCAACAGCTTTGCTTCGTTGTTACGAGCCAAGATAAAAACACAAATGCACTGAAAACGGTGAAATTCTCGTGTTTGAGCGAAACGAAGACTCAAATCGATTCCCCCTAGCAAAAATGGGCTCAACACCCTATACCAATTTATTTTCTTTTGTGCATTGAATATTATGTCACTGCAAAATGCTATACATCATCGGCCAACTTTCAACTATCCAACACGTTAATGTTCTAAGTTCAGAAACATATCGGCTACAAACTGACAAAATTGTTCTCACACGCTATGGAACGAAACTTATGACGAAGAAAAACTATTTTACTACAAAAAAACATCGGAATGAAAAATAATTCACCATGTTGTCTAATTTGCTCATTTTCTTTAACTTGAATTTGTTGTTTTTTTAACAGTGTTGTGTATCGCAGATCAGAACGCAGCCATATAAATGACAGCATCGTTTGGTTAAAGCTTACCAAATATTTTAGACCGGTTAAAAATTAGTACGGTCTAAAAACATTTAGTACGCCTTTGAGCTTACGGCTAATATGCCTAAAACTAACCGTTTAGACGCAAACAGTTTTGTCTTCCTAAATACGGACTTGGGACAATAATGTAATGATACTAAAAAATCCCATTTTATCTTACACTCATATTACATAACATTCTAATTATTTTTTTTTAATTTCAGGCATGTTATTGCACGATGCTTAACAAATTGCTACTTAGCATACGTGTCCCTCGCCGACTGCTCGGTGGCATCAATAGATACCTGCATGAGATTCCTTTATCAAAGGTCCGAGACCATTCACAGTTATTGAAATATGAGCGACCAAAAATAAAAGTAGGAAGGACAGAACATGCTTCGTAAAACCCGATTTAAATATATTAAAATATAAAAGTCGGTAATAAACTCCAAGCATAAATTCTGACTGGCGATATTAATTGAGTCATAAATGAAGAATAAAATTCTTCTTTTGTTTCATAAACCGATATAGCTCATCATATATATGTATATATACCTAAATATATATATATATATATATATATATATATATATATATATATATATATATATATATATATATATATATATATATATATATATATATATATATATATATATATATATATATATATATATATATATATATATATATATATATATATATATATATATATATATATATATATATATATATATATATATATATATATATATATATATATATATATATATATATATATATATACAGGGTGTTTGGTTCATGGTTAAGAATCTCTCGAGGGGTGATTATTTATTGGCACATATTTCGAGAAAAAATCGTTGTAGGAGAGACCGGGGCTAGTTGGCGGTGTTTTCAGTTTTCATTTTTTACCGCTTTGATTTTGGTAGATCTTGCAAAATAGAACACGTTGCATGAAAGGGCAGACTGTTAGCAACATCTCTGAATTTTATGAAAATATTTCATTCTTTGTCTTTATTTCTAGATGACGCGGAAAAGCCGCCAACTTACCCCAGCCCCGGGGTAAGTTGGCGGTATGTGTGGGGTAAAATAGCGGAATGCCAAAAACTAAGCAATCAAATGGAAATTCGATTACATCAGTGGTCCTTATGAAATGTGCCGATTGTCTTTTCAATAAAACTGTATATTATTCGACACTTTTCATTATATTTCAGTCTCAATACCCCGTCATTTTGACTTCGACGCGTACTCCATATTCAAAAGTAAATTTTCGAAATTCTTCAGGCGATTGGTCGAAATAATTATCCGCTGCATTGACGAGAGACACAAGAAAAAGTTTCTCTTACTTTGGAGTGAATTCGAGAAATGAAAATATTTGATGACTATTTTTGCACTGTAAACAGTACCGCCAACTTACCCCTCCGCACTTTTTATAAAAAGAATTTAAAAAAATACTTTTGTGTATGGATAGGTGTAATATCTATACGGATACTTATAGCTCTTTTCACGCTCTATCGAAAGAACACAATATCACCCACAGCTTCTACAAAACAAAATGTTCAACAACAAAAGCACATTGGATAATGCGTTTCACATTACTTGAGGTTCACAACGAGAGAGAGAGCGCTTTATGTCTAATAGAAACGGAGAAAAGGGGATTCCGCCAACTTACCCCAACCGCCAACTAGCCCCGGGCTCCCCTACACATACCATCAAATCTCAACCGTTACAGAGTTATTGAACTTTTTGTGTAAAAACGTATTTATCTTAAAATACCTCTAACTCGAAAAGTATACATCGTATTTTAAATATTTTAGTTCTATTGAAAAGGTGAGAAATCTTTCGATTGAATTTCGTATCTTTCAGTTAATTAGTTTTAATTTCCTTTTAGTTGTAAAGTAGTTAAAAGTTAGTGTTTTTGATGAGGTTTTTGTTAATTTTCTCAAAATAATGAATTATGATTATAGAAATATCTATTATCCAAAAGTTGGGTTTGGGGACGATTCATAATTTGTTCTTCAACATAATATTCCTGTTTCTTCTCGTTTTCTTATAATTTTACTTCTAAACTTTTCCTGTAATCGACTTGCAAGTGTTTAAAAAACTCTAATCTCAAAAATATGCTTTATATCGTTATTTCCAAGGCTTCATTGGAAAGCTGAGAAAATTTCCTTTCGATGTATGTACAAAGATTTTTTTGGTTAAGTGTACTGAACGACGTTTTACTAGTAAAATATCTCAAAATTAGCGTTTTTGGAGTTTTGTAATTATTCTAATTATTTTCCATTAAATTTATCGTTACTATTGTTCATTTGGTGTCCCTTAACATTCTCTATAACTTGTTGTTTGACACTTTATCTCTATCGCTTTTCATTTCGCTGCAATTTAAGCGCGATTCAGACGATACATCAGCTTCCGTCAACGTCAACGGAACGTCACCGTTCCGTCAGGATAAGTACAATACGTTTCTTTTGCGCCCGTTCACACGTGCCGTACGTCAAAACGTTCCGTGCCGTTGATGTTGTGTGTGAATGCCTCCGTTTAACTGCATGTAACTTATCCTGACGGAACGGTGACGTTCCGTTGACGTTGACGGAAGCTGATGTATCGTCTGAGTCGTCCTTTAATAGTTAACACAGCGTGACCTCAGCACCAATGTAGTGGGTTCGAAATCGTTGTTTTTGCATATGAAACGAGGTGATAAAACTGATTTCGTTTCGAAAATAAAAGAGATAAATGAATGGAGTCAAAGAAAGAATTGTAGAACTTACTGAGATGCTTTATTTCGATGACAATAATGGTGATGTATATTATTTACTTTTTTAAGTAAATTAACGTAAATGCTTATAATTACACTAACTTAAAACTAATTAACTTCTCAAAGAATACTAAATTCACTTAACTGAAAGGTATTAATACATTTTTCTCTGCAACATTTTCCTGGCTTTCGAATAAACATAAGAAAAGGTACAATAAGTGCCATACTTTTTCAATAAGCGCTAGTATTAGTGAACATGAGATAAAAATATCAAAGTTCAATAACCCAAACACATGAAAACAAGAAAAGATAAGTGTATCATGTCAAAGCACAAATTATGCAGCTCTTCAAGACAAACAATCTGAATTATTAAAATGGTGATGTTAACTATTAAGATTTTTGCGAAATGAACGAAAAATCGATCAAAATTGTTAAATTTTAAATAAATTACTGTGAAAAGGTTACTTAACCTCATTAACTGAAACATGCGAGGACATCATTCAAGGAAAATTTTCTCACCTATTCAATGGACCTAAAATATTTGGAATACAATGTATGCTTTTTGAGTTAGAGCTATTTTAAGACAACTAAGTTTTTAACACAAAAAGATCAATAATTTAGTAACGGTTGAGATTCGATGGTATGTGTAGAACGATTTTTTCTCCAAATAACACAGTCAATCATCCCTCGAGAGGTTCTTAACCACGAACCATACACCCTGTATATATATATATATATATATATATATATATATATATATATATATATATATATATATATATATATATATATATATATATATATATATATATATATATATATATATATATATATATATATATATATATATATATATATATATATATATATATATATATATATATATATATATATATATATATATATATATATATATATATATATATATATATATATATATATATATATATATATATATATATATATATATATATATATATATATATATATATATATATATATATATATGTATTCAACCTTTAAAACTTCTCAATGATTCTTAATTGATTTTCTAAAAAAATGTAAACTTGCCCTCGTTGGACACTATTGTCCTACCTTGACAGAGAATTTAGCCATGAATAAACATTTTTGACAGTTGTCCTAGTAAAACAATAGGGATCAAGATATAGTTAAATGGTGCAGTCATGAAAATTTTATTTTACAAAAAAAAATATTTTGCGTACAAAAAAGTGAAAAAATGTTCGTCAGCTGCATAGCAGAAAGTCAAAAACAACATTTGACTTAATGACCCAGCTGTAAAAGTCGTTTGAAACATCTTTAGGATGAAAACCGGACAAAAAATAACTGTTTCTTAAAAAGTACTTTAATAGAGAATAATCCGTTTTCACCGAAATTTTTCTCCTTCGAAAGAAATGAAGTATAGTGCACCTTACATATGCTTCCTAATCCGAACCAGTTCTCATCAACTTAACAAAACTTCCTTTCTTTCTTAGTCCTGGCACTAAGTTAGTATCACATTCTGATGAGAAGAAGTCGAAACGCAAATTACATAACTAATTTACAAAGTAGTTTTTTTTTCTAAGTACTTTCAATCACGAAAGTAGCGATATACGGTATTCCTGCGTAAAAATTCCGCTTTTAACGCTTGAAGTTTATATCCGTCTTTTATGTTTGATATCCAGGTAATTAAAATGTGATTTACGAAACATGTTCTGTCCTTCTCACTTTTATTTTTTGTCGTTTATAGAAACAAACTAAACTGAGTCAAAAACAAAGCTCGAAATTAATAAATTTAAGCTTTTGGGCCAACAGCTTCATTCAAATTTCATCTTATAGCTTATATCTTCCTTTATATTCAGATTTCGTTTTATAGATCGCAGACTTAATTCCCTAATTTTTCTTACTTGGCAGGACCGATACGGTATCAAGCGTGCACCGTTTTCCAGCATTACAGACAAAGATATTCAACATTTCCAAAACATTCTTCCCGTTCAAAATCAAATACTACTAGGTCCGGAGGAAACGACCGGTTATAATCGCGATTACTTCAGATACGTCCGTGGACTTGGTACGATTGTGCTGAAACCTAGAACTACCAATGAAGTATCAGCCATATTGGGCCACTGCAACAAGCGCCGATTGGCTGTTTCGATATTCGGCGGCAACACCGGTGTCTGTGGTGGATCGATCCCCGTTTTTGATGAAATTATTGTCTCCATGGAATTGATGAACCGGATTGAAGCAATCGATGAATATTCCGGAATATTAGTCTGCCAATCGGGTTGTGTGTTGGAACAACTGGAAGAACAATTGTCAGCTAAGAGGATGATAATGCCACTGGACCTCGGCTCGAAGGGTTCCTGTCAGCTGGGAGGCAACCTAGCGACCAATGCAGGTGGCATTCGGTTGATGCGCTACGGCAATCTGCACGGTTCTGTGCTAGGCTTGGAAGCAGTTATTGCTGACGGTACAGTGATTGACTTGATGTCAAACTTCAAAAAGGACAACACAGGTTATCATCTCAAGCGCATGTTCATCGGTTCCGAGGGGACACTGGGTGTGATAACACGGGTGGCGATCGCTTGCCCAACTGCTACCACAACACAAAATGTACTGTTTCTAGGGATGGAAAGCTACGAAGCAGTTCTGCGGACTTTCCTAGAGAGCAAAATACGCCTCGGTGAAATATTAACATCGTGTGAACTGATCGATCGTGTGTCATTGGAAGTAACAGTTGAATATCTTAAGCACGCTGCTCCCATCGGCAATTTCCCATTCTATATGTTACTTGAAACAACAGGTAACAAAAAGGAGCACGACGATGAGAAAGTACGGGAGTTCCTGGAGTTTGCGATTGGACGTGGCATTGTTGCTGATGGTGTTCTGGCCTGTGAGCCATCGAAAGTTGAGGTAAGCGAGTTCCCGAAAGTTTCTTAGTCAGTCTTTCAATCGGCATGTTCAAATACCCTTTCACACTTCTAGAAACTGTGGCAGCTTCGCGAGCGAATTCCGGCCGCAACATACAGTAACAATTTCTGTTTGACATACGATCTATCGTTACCACTGGAAAGATTTTACGACATTGTACCAGCGATGAGAGAACGAGTTGGTCATTTGGTAAAAGTGGTTTGCGGTTTCGGACATATTGGTAGGTGGTGCAAATTGTTTGAACCAAAAAGGAAAGAGTGTTCTTATTAGGTATTTGCATCTTTAGGTGATTCTAATATTCATTTAAACATAGCTGGAGATGTACTTACCAATGAAGTTCAGCAACTTGTCGATCCATTCGTGTATGAATTCAGCCGGAAGCTGAACGGAAGTGTTAGTGCTGAACATGGTATAGGTTTATTGAAACCAAAGTATTTAAGCTATTCCAAGTCTGCAGAAGCTATCGCCCTTATGAAACAGCTGAAGGTGATGATGGATCCAAAAGCGATTTTGAATCCTTACAAAGTATTAGTATGAATTTCCGTTATATTTACAAATATGTATACGATATTACAAATAGAAAGGAATGTTACGTTTTTAACTAGTTTATTTTCAAAAATTACTCAAAAACTTCCTAACGATATTTAAATACTATGCAACATTATCCAAGCCGGTTTCCCTTGGCTGGTCAAAGTTCATAGGCTATAAGAACTTAGACTCGCAAGGTAAATAAATGTTTAATTAGGTAGTCACTTCGATATTCGAAGCAACGACGGTCTAAAGTGATGAAAGCTGCGTCCAATACGTTTAGGAGATTTATTTCTCGATGACTAATTTATCCACTCGGAATAGCTGACTGAGTAAAGCCTGCAGGGAGAGCAAGAGGAGAAAATATATCATTTGGGATACCCTAATCTATTGGAACGTGTGAAATTTATGCATAGTTTCACATTTATATTTTCGATGCGATTTTCTCAGTAACTTTTCAGCACAGGTCGGACACTGGTAAGCAACAGAACTGTTTCGAACATAGAAGTGTAACTCCATAAAACCGATATAATCGCAATGAAAAAATAGATTCAAATGATATAATACGGTGCCTGCATTTTTCACATCATGCTCCAGTTAGTTTCAAGTTGAAACATAACTGTTATGAATTGCATCACACGTTTGTGGATAAACTGCATCTACAGAAAACGTACCTGTCGTTTAATAATCTCCAAATTATTTTGAGCGTATTCCAACTCGCTTTGTATCTTTGTCGCGTCAGTTAAGGTTTTGTTCTCTCGAAATGCATCCCGGATCCGGCGCAGTGCGTACGATCTGGTCAAAACAAACACGAATACGATGTTATTTTGCATAAAAATATAAGCTCGTGCCAATGAGAACAGTACTTACCGGTAATTGTAGGAGCTAAATTTCTGTGACTCCCGGAGCATCTGTTTATACAGGGTGAGGACTTTCATGTTGTGACCAAGAAAGAACTTGTGACGTAAAAATCGCTGGAAACTGAGGACGTTTCCGATCAGATATCAGCTCACAAAAAGAACGAAAGAAATCTGCGTGAGAAACCAAAACAAAGATTATGCGCTGCTGCTGGTTTGACGTTAATGACCAGTGGCGTGCAAACTGACACTGGTTGCAAGGGGTGATGTTAGTGCAAGAGTTCGACGATAGATGCCAGTTCCCATTCGACTGGGAGAGTAACAAATAACACGATCCGTTACCGATACAGCATGTAACGTACAAAAAACAGATTCAAATGTTATTGTCGCGCTTATAATAAAATCTCACATTGCGGGCGTCTGAAAGGCGCATCAAATATAGCCGCAGTTGCTCCGCAAGCAGATTTCAGTGGAGCTTTATTTTTCTGCCAGCTGTGTGCTTTTCGAAAGCTTCAAGGAAAAAGCTGCCTATAAATTTATATAGGCGGCTGTCACGCGCCTATCTCAATTGAGCTTTCATATAATCGCATATCGAGCGATTATCCTCCAAGGCACAATATCATGACCGAATTAATAGTTTCTGACAGAGAATCTACTCAAAATATTTAATTTCTAGGTTTCTAATTTAATGTTTTGTTTAAATCAATAATGAATACATGATGGAAATTCAAACAAGCATCAAAATAAAAAAAAACATGGTAATTGTTCGATAAGCCATTGCTTCAATGCTTACAATGCCTGTTGGAGCATATTCGTCCCATGCTACAAAATATATAAACGAGATAAACGCGATCAAAATTGTAACACCTATTCGACAAATATTCCACCATAAAGCTGTACCTGTGCTGTTTCCACCGACCGTGTTGGTGAAACCTATTGAACCTGAAAGCGTTTTGTCCAGGTTGGGAGAACTGACGCGGCCTGAAACCCAGCCTATCCCTTACTGGAATCCTACCATCTTTCCTAGGGGATATTGCTTTATTTGCATTGTATACAGCTGCTAGCTTACTCATTGCCCTCCCCATCGGCTGCCCGTTGGACAACGAAACTAGCTTATGAATAGAATATGGCTCAGCAGCTAAACCCTGCGCATGGTTCTTCGCCGCCTCCCAGCTTGAATAACTTTTTCAGCTGCCTGCTCAGCCTCGATCAGAATACGCTGTTTAAGCATCATATCCCTTAAACCAGCCAGCAACCGATCTCGGATGGCTGTTTCCTTAAAGACTCCGTAATTACACAGTTCGGCCTGCAGCTTGAGCGCTAGCAAAAAGTCTTCAGCCGACTCGTCAGCGTTTTTAATGCGCTGGTTGAAGGATATTCTCTGGCAAACCCCTGAAGCAGTCTTATCCAATCTCATTTTGAGCTTCTCAATCATGGCAGTTAACGGTACGTCTGTTAAGCTACCCGTTAGAAAAAGTAATTTCAACTCGGAGTACACATATGGTCCTACCAGAGTAATAAAGTGGGCCTTTTGGTCATTCTCTGGTATTTTATATGCAAGGAACAAAAAGTCAAGTCGTTCAACCCAATGGGTGAACGAAGTTCCTTTTCTAAAAGGTTCTATTGTAGTCGAGAATGATTGCGCCATATTTCAAAAAAAATGGAAGGTTGGACCGTACAATCAGGAAACTAATAATATAAATCAAAATAAATAACCATATAACATAAGAAATGCGTTATACAAAATTCACCAATTATTATATCAAATACGAACCTCAAAAAAATAATCACTCGTAATATAAATAAAATCTGCAAATTGTAATCAATAAAAAAAATACTGGCAGCACTGACGGTATGTAATCAAACACAAAAAAAATCACGATCAACTTCAATCGCAGTAGATTACCGTGGATTTGCTCCGACAAATTTTGTATAAAAATCCTTCCGTCGACACTGCACCGGATATCACTGGATGGTTGACGATCAACACTAATCGTACTGGGTTATACCGTCGATTGCCTCCGGCAAATTTGGTATGAAAATTCCGTTCCGTTTCCGATTTTCGCAAACTTAGTTTCATCTGAAAGGTATAACGCTCCCATAAGCTGCTATTGAATTTTTAGTTGATCCGACTTCGGGTTCCGGAGTTACGGGTTGAAGAGTGCGGTCACACAGCAAATTCCCATATAAACTGGTACCACCATGATGTTAAAATGATGTAAAACATATTAAAATTGATGTAACATTACACTAGTTTGCGGGTCTGGATCACTAATGATCAATCAAAGTAGCTTTGACCACATTGGCCACCTATGACGGTTCATGACGCCCCCGGGGAACCCGCCAAGTTCCTAAGCTAATATCACACCAATTCCCCAACGTATTCTCTACCGATTTTCACAAACTTGATTTCAAATGAAAGATGCAGTAATACCATTGACTGCTGCTGAATTTCATTCAGTTCTGACTCTTGCTTCCGGAGTTACAGGGGTGTTAGTAAGGATACACTGGAATTTCCCATATAAATCGGAACAATCGTAATACCTCAGAGGCTAAAAACTATTAAAATGGTCACCAAATTGCTTCTAATCGCAGATCTAGATCAATGATTGCCAATCAAACATTCTTTGAATATATTGTCCACTATCGACGATTCCGGAAGTCCGGAATTCCGGGCATATTCTACAATTAAAGTCACATCGGTTCTTCGGTGATGACTGAACCGGTTTTCTCAAACCAAGTCTCAAATGGAAGGCAAAATATGCAGTTGAGTATGGCGTCGCCGCACCTCCCCCCCCCCCCCCCTGTCCACCTTGCTTCATCACTCCCCGCCCCTTGGACCATCCTCACGCCCGCATTTCCTTCATCCACCCTGTATACCGAAATAAGATTAAGGATTTCTGACGCATCCTCCACTCCCACTCTACTAACCCCCCATTCCCTTCACTTTCAAACCCATTCCACCAACATTTCAAAATATAATCACATGAAGATAGCATTGAACTCATGCTGATTAAGCTAATCAAATATTATTCTTTTGCCTTTCTCATATAGAAAGGTTATGCAATTGCTCCAAAAACCGACTTTCTAACCGACGCCCGGAGTGCCGAGTCTCATATAACATTCGACTCAGTTCGCCGAGATCGCAAAATATCTGTGTGTATGTATGTGTGTATGTATGTATGTATGTATGTATGTGTGTGTATGTGCGGATTTGTTAACAAAATGTCCACATCGGTTACTCGGAGATGGCGGAACCGATTTTTACAAACTAAGATTCATATGAAAGGTATAATACTCCCATAGTTTGCTATTGAATTTCATTTTCAACCGACATCTTGTTCCGGATTACGGGTTGAAGAGTATGGTTACAGAACAAAATTTGTCCACATCGGTTTCTCGGAATTTTCTGAACCGATTTTGACAAACTTGATTTTAAAAGAAAGGTCCATCAGCTGCTGTTGAATTTTGAGTGGATCCGAGTTCTGGTTCCTGAATTACAGGGTGATACGTAGGATCACGTAACAAATCCCGATTCTAACAAATTCTGCGATGAATGTAAGAAGGTGAATTTTTTTCCAAAATGTACACAACTGTTGAATTTGTAGATCTAGGTCACCAACAGTCATGCAAAGTCTCTTTGGCCACAAAATGGCTAGACCGATTTGATCAACTTAGTCTCAAATGAAAGGTGTTGCGTCCCCGGAAACTGATATTAAATTCCATCCATATCCAACTTCCAGCTCCGGAGTTACGGGTTGTGGAGTGCGATCACATAGAAAACTCCGATTCAAACCGATACCGCGATGAATGCAAAAAGGTGTTCTTATATATACTTACCAAGTGTAATAAGAATGAAAGACATTTCCATAATGTTATATTGTACGAACCAGCTATTAAATCATAGTTTGGAGAAATGAGAAAGGTACAATTGCACCTCTAGGTGGATTAAAACAGGTTTTTTTTTAATTAAAAGGCGTGCAATTATGCGCTCAACAATGCGCGTTAACAATACCGCAAAACACAAAAAACACGTGTCACTGTACTTACGGTTTATATCAAAATTAGCTACGCCGGCCAATAAAAAAACTTCCAGCACTATTATTGCTAGCGGTCGACCGCGTCCCTAAAAACTTCACTTGCCAATCAAAAAAATAAGCACTGCACACGGGGTTCTAACTTCCTCGTCGCCACTATAAAACATTTACTTTCACTTGAGCGGACTTTGTACACCCTACACGGGTTTCGGATAATCAACTACACTGTATGAACGTTCACTGTCAAAAGAGACCAGCTCTATGTATTTCGTTGTATTTATGCTGCAAACTCGACTTATCGAGCCATGCACGCTAATTACTTGTCACCCTTACTTGGGTGTATATGTTCGATTTCGAACATTACACACTTATCTTTGTTTAACCTCTTGAAGGTATATAATTATCGAAAGCGTTACATAACAGACGTGAGATTTTGACATTACGATGCTTTTTAGTTGGACAATGGTCCAACTAGCGGAAGTCGAACTAAAAAGCTGTCCAGTTAAAAAGTGACCAACCAGCGAATCACGACTGTAGCGAATCAAATACGTTAGTTGGACAGAGGCTGTGGCCCAACAAGCGAATCACGACTGTATTTCGAATAAAAGCAACGTTATTTATCGAGCTCTAATGGATCCAGGCGAAGGTCCGCGACAATACAAGCGAGAAAAGTATGAACGGAAATTGCATGAACATGAAGCAATCAATTCGCACATTTTTGAGCTATGTACCAACAATTTCGTACTATTGCCGAGTGCGTTCACCGAACCGTCTGTATTTTCCTTCAGATTTAACGAAAAATCTATGTATGAACATTTTCAAACTACTCATAAAATGAAGGCCTTCTACTTATTGTACTATCGTGTTCTAAAAAAATGAATATCTCGCTTGTGAAGCTTGGGCATGAACAGTTCGAAACGTGTGATATTGCTGATGAACATAAACGAATCTTCGGTCACATAGGCACAGAGGAGAAGCTTAAAATCTACTTACCATTTTTCAGCAAATAGACCGAATGTGATAAACCTACAGAAACAAAAACAATCATATAAACAATCCTAAACAACCTTTTTCATTAAAACATATAATTTTGAAATCTAAAGGAATGAGTAATAATAAATAACGATTTGTGCGTAATTTCCGAAAATGCATCACTGTCATGACCGGGAATGTTGATTGATTTCACAAAAAAACAAACTTTCAGTGGATTACGCCAAGTAAGTACTGGCCGAAACGTTCCCTCCCTTTCCGGTCCAGTTGGTGTGCACGAATTTGCCCTCCTTGCCCAGCAGTTCGTAGGTGTGCGCACCGAAGTAATCACGCTGCGCCTGTAACAGGTTAGCTGGTAGGCGCTCAGCGCGGTAGCCATCGAAAAAGGCCAACGCGGCTGATAATGCGGGAACCGGTACTCCCCACAGAACAGCTAGGCTGACCACCTCACGCCACGATTGTTGATTCTTTACGATGGCATCCTTGAAGAAGTTATCCAACAATAGATTGGACAGCTGCGGGTTCCGTACGAAAGCGTCTCGAATGTTACCGAGGAAAACACTGCGAATGATACAACCTCCACGCCACATCAAAGCAATTCCGCCGTAGTTCAGATTCCACTTGTACTCGTTGGCAGCTTCCCGCAACAGCATGAACCCTTGAGCGTAGGAAACAATCTTGGCACAGTACAGAGCGTTGCGAATATGAGTCAAGAATGCTTTTCTATCCGTGACCGAGGGCTTCATTTTCGGTCCCGATAGCTGCTTGCTAGCCTTGGTTCGTTCCTCCTTGAGGGCGGATAAGCAACGTGAAAAGACTGCTTCACCTATCAGCGTAACCGGAACACCATGATGCAGCGCAGCGATAGCCGTCCACTTTCCGGTACCCTTTTGTCCAGCCGTGTCCCGGATACGCTCCAGCAAATATCCGTCGTTGTCCTTGTAGTTCAATATATCTCGCGTAATTTCGATTAGGAACGAATCCAACACACCCTTGTTCCACTCGTCGAATTCCTGGGCCATTTCCTTCTGCGTCATACCAAGTGCCAACATCAGATGGTACGCCTCGCAGATCAACTGCATGTCTCCATACTCGATGCCGTTGTGCACCATCTTGACGAAATGACCGGCACCGCCTTCGCCAACCCATTCACAGCACGGATCTCCGTTCGATTTGGCGCAGATTGCCTGGAAGGAAAGGTGTTTGTAGTTTCGAAAAGGGTAACATATCAAAGAGTTGAAGGTGCACAATTTCATGGTCTCAAATACGGTAATAAGACCTTAAATGTGATCTGTGAAAGATTGACACCTAATTTATCTATCTATCTATATAGGGGAACTGCGTCGAAGACGGACAGTAAGATGGACAAATTGTGTTTCTCACAAAATGAAAAATTCAGTTGAATGGTACTGATACTATATGATTTTTAGAAGATTTCAAATGATTCCGAAAGATACTGCTATTATCTAATACGCACATTATCAAATATTTCAGTAAAACATATTTATTTCTCGAGAGCACAATAACACGTAATTTTTTTCTACCGAATCTCAGCTTTTTTCGCATCTTTTACCGAAATCTCAACAGATGAAACCTCAGTGAACAATTTTTTGGCTGAGATCTCAGTAAAAGTGACGTTTCAACGCTGATAGTCGGAAAATATATTGACGAGCCGAATTGAGTGTATAATTTTTTGGCAGCCGAAAATAACGATTCAAACAGCTTTCGTTGATCCCGAAAAATATTTTTGGGTTTAGGTAGCCATCATCATCAATTTAGCACATGACTGTTGAAAAAACAGAAATTTCAATGAGGCGTTCATGATTTAGAAACATTTTTCAATTTGATATCATGTTGGGTACGACGGACACAGTACAGTTGGAAAAGATGGGCATACTTATTACCCCAAGCAACACTTGCAACATGTAATCGCCGCGGTTTGTTGCATAACCATAAACTTTTGCTGGTGCGCTTTTTCAGTTGCTAAATCAGTTGAATAATTCTGGTTTATGTACGCTTCTTTTCAACAAGTTTTGTTGTAGAAACTGCTAATCAACAAGCGGTGCTGCTCGGGACGCGAATACAATCAAGAATGCCATCAAATTGCATACCCTTGGGCCTTGACCCTTGAGAGTCGTGCTGGTGCTGGTGTCTTCTGTCGTGAAATGAGATTGCAACTCTCGGTAGGTAGATACTGTACTGTAGCAGAAATCTTGGCGATTATGTGCGGAGCACAATCGGCCCTTCAACAGAGCTTGCCCGGCAAAGTTATAAACCTCTGCTCCGATAGTCAGGCTGCAATCACTTAGCTCGGACAAATTACGGTCCATGCCTGCTGAACCCGAATCGAAGAACGAAGCATTGTCAATACTATCTACCTTTTCACCCTAGTGAGAAATTTTGGTTTTTACCAAATTTTCCTCCTTAGGGTGAAATATAGCATAATGCTTTCGCATAGGCCTGCTAAGCCAAGACAAGTTTCGACTTCACTGTGTCTCATCGGCGTAAACAGAACTTCTGCTCGAACGGGACATCACGTTTGATCAGTCGTTCGATTGAAACTCATAGTGTGTTTTAGTTTTAAGGGATTTGCGTCAAGCCGGCGCTAATCTATTCCGACAATAAATTAGTGTCGGTTTCTGATGAGGCGAAGCCGAAACGCAACATAGTATGAAATAAGGATTTGTGCCCTCCTGTGCAAAGACTGGTTTTTACCAACAAATTTTCACCCTAGTGAGAAATTTTGGTTTTTACCAAATTTTCCTCTTTAGGGTGAAATATAGCATAAACACTATCTACGTTATTTGAGTTCCCAGACATTCGATTGCGATTGACTTCGTTGGTCCTAAGCCAGCCCTTTCGATAAGTTGGATAAGAGAAAAAAATCCGGTCCTGAACTTCATCCAAGGGAAATGATTATAAGAAATGGCAAAGCAAAAATCTCCGACCTCACGTGCCATTTGAGCCAAAATATTCGTATTCCATCGAATCAACCGTCTTTCGACACGACATTGAAGCTTGTCAAATCAATATCACAGGCTTTTGCACTGCATTCCTGTAGTAGCGGGGGGGGGGGATTTGGGAAGGAACCCCCCTCCCTCGAATCATTTTATTGAAATTTGAAAAAATTGAATGTGTTCAAAAAAAATATGCATAATATTTTACGTGGAATTCTCAAAGCTTCATTTGCTTCATTTTCATCTTCTGAGAATATTTCTGAGAATAATAGTGAAAATTGGCAACAGACCTCGGCACCTACCGGTCGGCTCGTTGTGGAGGCTAGGTCTACCGCCGTGGACTACATTAAGTGGATCGCGGCGAAGCGGGGAGCTAAATGGCTTCTGGTATCGTGACAAAACTCTATCACTGAACATGGCGAACATGGACTGGAGAGTGTGCGAGAGGTATCCCCATAGTGACCACCAGGCGATTTGCTACTGCATCGGCCAACGGAACCCTGCTGCTGCACGATGAAGGACGACCGGCAAGCTAAAGTGCAAGATGAAAGCCTTCAACAAAAACCTCTTTGCTTAGAAGTTCGGCCGGACAGCGGAATCAAGAACGTTGATACGGCTGATCTAACGAGAAGGATTGTGACGTTACAATGCCGCGAAAACTAGACGGCGTCCAGCTTACTGGTCAAAGTAGTAGCTCAGTACGCTACACGCTGCTTGTCTTAGAGTCAGAAGACATGCTCAGAAAGCAAGATCGGAGAGTGAGAGAGGAACGCAAGCGACGTTTCAGAAAGTTAGGGCCGCTTTCAAACGGGAGATCAAGCTTTGCAAGCTAGTTTGCCATAAGGAGCTGTGCTGATAAGGGTAAGAGTCAATGAGAGTCACAGCCAAGGAAATCGTGGGTTTTGCGGACGCCGTGTCAACGGTGATGGGTGAGAATCTAGTGAAGATGTCGGTGACGGAGACAATGCACAGTGTTTTAAAACGTCGTTTTCGTGCTCAAAATTAATAGTGTCTAAACCGTTGACTTTAGAGGTATACTTTGTTCGGAGAAGTTGTCGTTCTTATGATTGCGCATCCACAGAAGTATACCGTTCAGTGATTAATTCACCTATAAGTGATATACGAAATTTATTTTCCGAACTAATTAAGACAGAGACTTTGTGTCTTCGGCAAAGTTGTAGCAAATGCCATTACAAAAGAAATTGCTGAAGACATCATATATCTAGCTTTAATAGTTTACGAGTTATGGAACATATTATATGGAAGACCCCTTAAAATTAGTTTTTTCATGATAACTTTTTTAGACGTTCTCGTATCTTCTTAAAATCTTCCACAAAGTTGTTTGGGGTATCAAAACACATTTTTTTGCCAAACATAGTTAATTCCTATCTGTTGAATTTAAAAAGATATTCCAAATTTTACTATTTTTTTGGGGTAACTTCCACCTTAAATAATTCGTTAAGGAGCAAAAAGGAGCAAACAACATCATAACATACTGAAAGTACTAGCTTTTTACTTCCATATAGTGGCCCGATTGTTAGTCGACGCGATTCTCCCCGAGAGTTATGTTCAATACAATGGCATATGGCATAAAAACATGAAGCTGTTTGTCGAAGTGCGCTTGAGCATTTCATTTTATACCACTGCGATGGCATATTGTATTGAACATAACTCTCGGGGAGAATCGCGTCGACTAACAATCGGGCCACTATATGGAAGTAAAAAGATAGTACTTTCAGTATGTTATGATGTTGTTTGCTCCTTTTTGCTCCTTAACGAATTATTTAAGGTGGAAGTTACCCCAAAAAAATCGTAAAATTTGGAATATCTTTTTAAATTCAACAGATAGGAATTAACTATGTTCGGCAAAAATATGTGTTTCGATACCGCAAACAACTTTGTGGAAGATTCCAAGAAGATACGAGAACGTCTAAAAAAGTTATCATGAAAAAACTAATTTTAAGGGGTCTTCCATAAAATATGTTCCATAACTCGTAAACTATTAAAGCTAGATATATGATGTCTTCAGCAATTTCTTTTGTAATAGCATTTACTACAACTTTGTCGAAGACACAAAGTCTCTATCTTATTTAGTTCGGAAAATAAATTTCGTATATCACTTATAGGTGAATTAATCACTGAACGGTATACTTCTGTGGATGCGCAATCATAAGAACAACAACTTCTCCGAACAAACTATACCTCTAAAGTCAACGGTTTAGACGCTATCTAGGTTTCGCCATAAACACTGCGAAATAGGGTTCCCGCCTTGGGCGCGGCGTTGAAAACCAAGTGGAATCGCGAAAAGCTGAACAGGACGTTCCGGCTGACGGCCGCACGAGTCGTGAGCACGTACAGAACAATATCGTCGGATTCAGTATGCGTTATCGCCTGGATGATCCCCATCTGCATCACACTGGTGGAGGATATCGAGTGCTACAATCAAAGAAACACCAGAAATGCGTAAGAATCGAATCGATGGCGACGTGGCAGCAGGAATGGGACTGTAGAGAAAAAGAAAAATGGGCCTACCGGCTCATCCCAAACTTGTCGACGTGGGTCAATAGGAAGGACGAAGGCTGACTTTCACCTGACACAGCTCCTGTCGGGCCACGGCTGCTTCAGGAAGTATCGTCATCGGTTCGGGCACGCAACGTCATCGTTGTACCTGGAGTGTGAAAACGTTGAGGAGACACCGGAGCATGTGATCTTCGAATGTCCGAGGTTCGAAGCGACATGCAGGGAGCTACTTAAAACGGGAGGACCGGACATCAACCCGGATAATGAAGCCTACACTAAAGTAAGAGACGTAAACACATGGAACGCGGTTAACAGAGTGGTGATGCGGATTATGGCCGACGTACAGCGGAAATGGCGCGATGAACAGCGAGCAACAGCTTCGGGAGAGAAATCACAGCCAGGGAACTCTCCGCAGGAGAAGGCTAGATCCACCGCCGAGGACTAGTCGAGTAGACTGCGACAGAGCACCGAGTATGGGTCGTCGGGACGCTAGGAAACCGGACGCCACACTCCATCTGGAATCGCCCGACCGACAACGGAACCCTACCGGTTGGCCCGATAGAAATATAGCGAACTCAAAGAAGAATCGGTATCGGGAGAAATTCTTTCGCCGGGGAACTCTCTGTCAGCGTAAGATTCACCCCCGGGGACTAGACTAAGTAGACCGCGACGAGACACCACCAGTCGCGGGTCATCAGGACACCAGCGAACCGGACCTCCTGCTCCACCGGAATCGCCGAACTGACCCCGGCACCTGGTTTGCTCAGTTTAGGAAGAATTTCTTCCACCGGGGAATTCTCCGTCGGAGTAGGCTAGAGGGATACCAACGGTACCGGTAAACTACATTTTTTTCGGTATATTTACATTTGCCCAAGCCGTACAGTCCGCTACAGCGACGCATTACTACAGCCAGAACGGTAGCCAAACCGAGTACATTTTCCTGTACAGCAGTAGAATACATTTTTGTTTTGCTGATGTACTCCGACTGCTCGGTGAGAGCTTGGCGTAGTAAAGTTTGTACACTTTTCTCTGCATAGTCAAAGGGAGAAGCCCGCACACGAAAGCATTAATGCCGGTCGTGGGGTAAACGAACCGCATTCATTGTCGTCGTTTGTGATTAAAAATATTGAATAGATTAAAAATATTAAAAAGTGTAAAATAAGGAAAGATAAGCTGTACCTCTTGCGTCTGGTGGCTGTACTGGGGGCAGTATTTTTTATCATGTTACTGCTTTGCTTACAGACTGCCGTACAGTGCTGGGCGTCCTACACTAGCGAACGACAGCAGCGTCGAAAGAGAAATGAGAATGTAGGCAGAAAAATTACAGCTGCAGAAAAGGTAGGCATTTTGCATCCTTGGGCTAGGCCCATCGTCGAGAAGCAAGTAGTTCGCGTTTAAATCGGGAGCTCAACAAGGAAGTGGACCTAAATGGCACAATGGAGGCGAAGGACAGAAGGGCTCCGTAACTGTCCTCGTAGGGGAAGAGCACTAATTCTCGACCTACATCTAGCTTTCCTACTGCCATACAGAAACTGCTACGTTGTGTGGATGATCTAAAACTGGTTGTGTGTCGAGAATGGACTCTGCAACCCTACCAAAAGAACTAACTACTAAGTAGTTGGATTGGAGTGTGTTGTTGTTCTTGGTGTTTTAACATTTTTTCTGCTCTCTAAAAACATATATACATATAAACATAGATGCATGCATACATACAAACATTTTTTTTTTATTTTTTTATTTGTTTTTTTTTTACATATATTGTACAGGGTAAGGTGAGGCAAATCCGACCTAGTAAATGGTTTTGGCTGTAAAATGCTCATTTAACATCAAGTCGTTTTATATACCAAATTAAAGGTTCTGGGCAACTTTCTATGTATAGCATTTTATTCGTACCTTGGCAAAATTTCGAGACGCAAGCGTTTTACGAAAACGTTCATTTTTGCTGTTTTCAAAAATGGTGGGATAAGCCCGACCGCCTATGTTTTCGGTTGATGTAGTACAGATATTACCCAAATTTTATGGGTTTTCAATGATCGATCAATAAATGTTATTGTTATTGAATTGTAACATGAAGAAAATGGAATTCAATGTCAATCTTGGAATGTCAAAATCACGAGCACGTAACACGTAAAGATATTTCCATTTTTATCGGAACAATTGCTCGACGAATTCATCACATTTTTGTATCTTTCGTTTGTAATTATGAACCATTGCGCAAAAAAAAAAAAATAATAACAATAAAGATATATTTCACACGACAACAATGACAACAATTCGCGAAGTGCTTCCGATTTTCGATAACAGAGGGGGGTCGGGTTTACTCAACGGTCGGATTTGCCCCACCTTACCCTAAATAAATACATAAAACATGCATATCCCCCCCAAATTTTCTAACTACGCCGCTGCCTGAATTCTTCCTGAAGTTACGGTTAGGCACCGAAAGTTCAAGTCCGACAGTACATCATGGGGTTATCTTCTTGGCCATCTACCCTACTACACGATCTTTGCGACAACTTCAATCCTCGAATTCTAAAACAATAACATCAGTACTAATTAACATTCGAACCCTACTACACGAAACATCTATAACCCTCGCGCACTTACGATTATATTCCCTTTTTTCAAACTAGTCTTTGTCGTTTGAACAAAATTCCCATTCTTTGCAAAATCTAATTATTTCCCCCTATACCACACTAGTTTTTAAGACTATCCATAGTCTTTTTAAAATTCAAAAAAGTAGGAACAGTAAAACTCACGCAAAGTACCGTGTTAAATAAACAGACTGAAAAATGTAAACTGAGTAGATAAACAATCACTTCCTAGCACTCTGAAAATAGTTTTTTACGCAACAGATCTTACCTGAAAGATATTCTTAATCAAGGGCCAAGCATCCGGATGACCTCCGGGCATCAGTGAGGGACCATATCTAGCACCTTCCTCTCCACCACTAACACCCGATCCGACGTACAGGATACCCTTCGCTTTCAGCTCTTCGTAGCGGCGAGCCGAGTCCTGATGCTCGGAATTACCTCCATCGATAATGACGTCACCCTTCTCGATCAACGGAAGCAATTGTTTAATGAAATCATCCACCGCACTACCGGCTGTAACGATAAATGGAGAGCAGTTTTTTTAAATTAGCGGCACCTTTATTATTTATTACTGACACGTGATTTCAGCTTGTCTATGAACTCTCGAATAGAGGACTGCGTAACCTTTAAGTCGTGCGTGTCACCGGTCACCTACGGCATCAAGCGATCGACAGCCGTATGAACTGATCAAAACTGAAAGTGATAGGCTCAGTCCGCAGCACTTGTTGAGCAGGTTCCCTATGAGCATTAGGTCTACTGAACGTCTAATGGCAAATCCTGATTGCATCTAACATGAAGTGGCTCACGAAACTGTCATACCCCAAGACCGGCCGATGTGTGATCGTGAAATAACACCTATATACCCTATTCTCGATGAAGGTCAGTCAGGCCAATAAATTCATTCAAACAAAATACAACCTTTTATGCAACGATGGAAGGCGCAGAAGCTTTGCGGGGAGTTTTCATTTTTTTTGTTTACCCTACTTTCGATCGCTTATTCCACGAGCCGAGCCTATTTCTCATGGTGTACAGGGTTATTTTGCGGGCTATGCTTCGTAAGATTGCAACGAACGTCAGTATATTGCCGTGGATGCATTTCGCGTGATTGTAGGGAAACGTGGGTATTATCGACATCGTTAGCACATACATTACGGCTCAATGGGGAAACTTTTTTTTTTATTTTGAGAATTAGCGGTTTTCTATTAGTGACTATTAGTAAACCGAATGTTTTTTCTATTTTAATTTAATAAAAATCGATCAAGTTAATTAAATTTAAATCAAAATGAACGATTCAAACATGATTCAGCTTGCATGTTGATTATTTGTAGTGGAACGGTCATAATATAAAACAAATTTTGAGAGAACAATACAGTTATACGAGCATCAAAAATGAATTAGTTTTACGTTTGATTTTAATTTTACATGACGTTTAATTTCGTAAATCATGTAATTTTACTCCACATACAGCATTTGTTCTCAATGGTAGGAAGTGTAATTTTATGTCATTGCGCATGTAAAGTATATGTTTCATGTAAAATAAAACGGAACACGGTAATGTTCCGTCATTTCGTAAATTACGGTTTGTTGAATTGTGTCATGTTTGCAATTACGTCAACGATAAAATTCAGATTTTTTTGGTGTGTAGTATTCTTCTCATGGTAAATGAGCTATTAGAGGCATTTTTAGGTTATTTGAATGAAAAAAGAATTTTTGATTGCTTTTATTTTGAAGGGCATAACTCTAGGGGCAGATCACTTGTGATGCATTTTTAAACATCAGCGAAATTATATGCATTTCTTTCCATCAAAGGAAGAGAGGGGTATCGTTTTTCACTACACTAAACACAGACATGGGCGTATTTGCAGACCGGCTGGCACTCGGAAAGCTTTCAATATATTTTCTTTTCCAGACCTCAACATCAAGGTAGCGGACACCCAAATATAAACAGTTCTCCCCGTTATGTACGGAAAAGAAAATTACGGTTTGAATCCACGTATCTGAACTGACGGTTCGGATCCAGACAATTGTAATCTACAGGGGGTGGGCGTAGCGTGTTGGTAAATCGATTGCCTTGTACGCAGCGCACCTGGGTCCGAGTCCCGACCCCGCACATAGGGTTAGAAATTTTTCATAAGAGATTTTTCTAACCCGAAGAGGCGAATAACCTTAAGGTTAAAACCTCTATAATCGAAATAGAAAAAATGTACTCTGTATCTAACAACCAAGTCTGGGCCTGGATCACGTTCAAACGTGGTATGGGGTAAGGGGATGCACTCTTAATTTTTACTACCGAGTCTCAGTTTTTTTCGAATCTTTTGCCGAAATCTCAACAGCTGAGCTCTCAGTAAACAATTTTGTTTGCTGAGTACTCAATAAAAGTGACACTTGATAGATGAGACACGGAAAATACTTCACTGAAAATCATCAAACAAATTTCACTTTACGACGATATCTGTTTCTGAATTTGCTGACCACACAGCTGTTGGGAAATTACCGAGCCGAATTGAGTGTGTGGAAACTGATTGAAATCCAGAAACTGCTTTAATCCGTATCCATGGACAGGTCCGGGTCCGTAGAATCCAAGGTGAGAGTCCGGTACAAAGTATCGTACGCTGTCTGAAAGTTCACTTGCGTCTTTTGCCAGAATTCCAGCAGAAATCTACTAGAATTCCGACTGCTATGACTCAGTTCTAATATAATCACAGGAATAAATCGAAGTTGAAACATGGTGCAAAATTTGTTTGGTTGTGTGATGAACATACACACTCAAATTGGATTTCGCTGTTCGGTAATTTTTTTGACGCAAATTTCGGTAAAGATCAAAAGATAACTGATTATTCGGTAAACATGGTTTCTTTGACAGAATATATGTCAAACTTTACCGAACGTTCTGTTGAATACGAATAGTTTTACCAAAATCTGTAATTAAAAGTACAATTCGTACAGTAATACCGAATGTATGGTAAAAATGACTATTCATTACCGAATTTCGACAAATTCGATTATCAGTGAAAATTAACTGTCAAACTGCGGCCATTTGCAATTGTGATAGTGTTTTGCAGAGCGTTACTTAGTTTAATATTAGTGGTCGTGTTCGCGAATGAAAGCTGTCTACTTAAGTAAATTTTCGGTAAGCAATTATTTGGCTGAAGCGCAATGCAGCGGAATGCCAGCTCTAGTGGCCGATTTTATCAGTAAATTCATACATTATGATACATTGCGGCGCATAGATTTTTATTGACCGCAGCTAAAAAGTTTCAGGACCTTTCCCGTGACATGTTTTCACTAGCGAATAGCTGCGCTGCTTTTATTAATGCAATGAAATTGACAAAGATTAAGGCCACAATAAAAGTTTAAAAGTTATCCATTAGTTTTTTATATAAAAATACGAAATATTTTTATATAATTGATTTGCATTAAAAATACTGAATGTACCGAAAACGTCCGGTAACATTTGTATTAGAATTACCGAACTATTCGGTAGTTTTTGACAGATCAGCAAAAAAATAATTACCGAACATTCTGTAACTTGTTCAATTACCGAACTGGTTACCGAACGTTCAGCTGTTGAAAATTCGGTAAAAAATGACCGAATACTGTAAATATTTCTAAGTGTGTACATGTGCAGCTATCGAAATTCGTCATTCCACAGTTTATTATCATTACGGTAAAAGAAGTGCAATACTGCAATGCGCAATTGTATTATTACCGAAAAGATAACAGAAACATACACGGAATTGAAACTTAACCGTTGGTTTTTGATTTTCTGGAAGCACTGTAAACTCCTGGTTTGATTTCACAATTCTAAGACCAGCTGTTTGCGTCGGCTTGCATTCTCAACGCAAGAGTTATCCTCATTTTTCTCAGTGCAATTGCCCCACCAAACCTTATTGCTACAATAGCCTATTTGCTCGTATGTAGTGCTACTAAGAAATGCATGACGCGCGCTACAAACAGCCGAATAGGCAGACGATCCTTGCCGAAAAAGTCGTAGTTAAACGCAAAGTAACCCCACCGAAGGTTACACGATGGAAGTTTGAAGGTACACCGTCCAGTGCGATTGCCATTCAAAATCTTCGCTCACTGGACCAAGAAGATCTTAAAATAGGCAACCCCGAGCTTCAATAAGGACCCGCAAAACAAACTCAATTCGATAACCGCACCGTCGATCTCAACATTGTTAGCAGACATGTAGATGCATTAAAGACTTGTCGCCACAATTCTACGTTTATCTGGGCGAAGTTTCGAGATATTTGTCACAGTTGAATATTTCTGTGTCAGCTCTTTCGAAATTTTTAAAATACTTAATGCATTATCTTCCATCCGAAAGTAGATAAGAAATGGTCAGACCGAGTTCAATGTGTATAATTTTTAACGAGGAGTCATAGTTTTTAATGACGCATCCATTTTATCAGGCCATGGTTTGACTATCAATCAAGATGTGCATCAGAAAGAATGAATGAAGAAATTTTGATCCCGTTTTTACAGAAACATCATACAGATGGACAACACGTGTTTTAGACGGATAAAGCGTCATCGCATTACGCCAAAAAACACAATCGTTCCTGAATACCCATTCGATCCCATTTGTACCCAAAAACCACAGACCGACTAATCTGCTTCAGCGTAGCCCAATTGAAGATTCTTTCGGGATTTTAATCCAATTGGTATATAAAAACCGGAGAGCCACGAATCGCAAACCGTTGAATGATAGAATCATTCGAACTGTTTTGAAACGTTCACTATTTTTTTCAGCAATGGAGAATACATCTTTAATTTTAATAAATCGGATCTTCAAGTACGTTTTTTTTTGACAGCTTGAGTAAAAAATCTAAAATTTTAGTTGCCACCCATTAGATCGGTACGCACGAGCATCACTCACTGATAGCGTTTTCGAGTGAACCCTCTCAGATCACTCTGAGAGCATTTCTGAGCGGATTTCAGTAGCCATTATCAGTAAAATTCGCTACCAGAGTGATCTGAAAGAGTTACCTCGAAAATGTATGAATTTTATTGCCGCAAATTGTCACAACACAACGCGGCGCGCTCATGGTTATTTTATTTATTATTAATTTATTTATCATTATTATGCAACTAAAGACAAAACTCTATCCAAATGTTACAATTTTTATGCTAGTCTGTAGAATGAGCGTAACTAAAAAAGTTTTGGGAGTTATCACATGTCAATTTTTTTGAAATATGACAATCTGAATACAACCATTTAATAAAGGGGTTATATATAAAGTTGTGGCGAAAAAGTGAGCTAAGTTTGTGATTTTTTTAAGTGCTTTATGCAAATTTTATTTGAAAAAGCGAAAGATAGTTCTATGGTAGCACTATCGAAGATAGAAAAAACAAGTTGAATTAAAAAAATATTCGAGGTTTTCGAAGTTATGGTCCATCCCCCGAAGCGTGTCTTTTGGCAGAGGTTTGCGGTGAACGCTCGCCAAGCCGAACCGCTCAATTGAAATCAAAAAACTAAAAAGATTGTTGTATTGTGGTGTACTTGAACGGATCGGCTCCCAACAAATTTTTTTCTTACAAAAAAAACATGTTGACCAAAAGTATGAGTTTTGTGGTGTTCAAAATTTTAAACGAAAATTCATTGCAAAGAATCAAAATTTTTCTGATGAAAAATGAACCGTTCAAGTACACGAGAATGTAGATACAAACCATTCAAAAACAAACTTTTTGAAAATTGGATGAATAGTTTTTGAGATATCACGTTCTCCGCAACGGTACTTTTCAAAAAACTTCATTTCGAGTTTTTTTATCTTAAATACATTTATTTAGGCCCAAATGCTGTAGCTTAACGAGGCCGATAATTTATTTTTTTTAATTACATGTTACATGTTAGTGGGGGAAGGGAAAGCCGTATTTAGGGGCGGCTTGCTCCCCTCTTATGTAAGTAAAGGAAAAAGGTAGGAAGTGGGATACATACTGTGTAATTGACATCGTCGTTTGCTGATTGATCATTGTGGCGGATATGCACACTTTGTTGTAGTGTTGTAGTTTCCAGACTGTAATCGCAGGGGCGAGGGGAGGGTCGATATTTCGGATAACTATTGGCACTCTGATGCTGTCATGATGTTCTCTATATCATCTGCATGTGAGGTATGTCATGATGTTCTGGATTGACGGTTATCAAGAAGGGTATGCACCGAAGACTCGTAAAGCAATGCCATATTGTAGATACAGGGATAGGTTGGTGAGATTCTACTGTGAATGAGAGAGGGGAAAATGTATTAAACTTGGACATCAATAGTTTTCAAAAAGATATAGATAAGAAAAATATAGGGGTGGTCACGGCTTGCCAGGACGTCCCGGACTGGGACATAGGGTGATCTACCTCGGGCCCGAAGGAAATCTATTAGTTGGGACCTGGCAACACAGTACTCTGCGCACAGCCAAACAACATGCTCGATGTCGTGATAGCCGTTCTCACAAACACAATGATTACTTTCAGCAAGCCCTATACGACGGAGATGCGCGTCAAACGAGTAATGGTTGGACATGATCCTTGACATCGTACGAATAAAGTCCCGGTTCACATCCAACCCCTTAAACCAAGCATTCGTTGATACCTTCGGGATAATGGAATGTAGCCACCGTCCCAGATGCCCATTGCTCCATGAGGTTTGCCAACTATCGACCGCCCTCTGACGAGAGATACTGAAAAATTCATTGAAGCAAATTGGTGTTTCGTAAGTGTCGCCTTCTAATGCGCCCACCTTGGCTAAAGAGTCCGCCTTCTCATTTCCCGAAATAGAACAATGTGACGGGACCCAAACCAAGGTAATCTGGTAAGATTTTTCAGATAAAGCACTCAGATATTCCCGTATTTTCCCCAGGAAATACGGTGAGTGCTTTCCAGGCTTCGCCGCACGGATGGCCTCAATGGAGCTGAGACTATCCGAAACGATGAAGTAATGGTCTGAGGGAGGGTGTCAATGATCCCGAGAGTATACTGAATGGCAGCTAATTCTGCGACGTAAATTGAAGCAGGATCATTAAGTTTGAATGAGACAGCAAGATTTTCGTTGAAGATACCGAAGCCTGTGGACCCGTCGAGAATTGATCCGTCAGTGTAGAACATTTTGGCGCAGTCGACTTGATGGTATTTGTTATAGAAAATATTTGGGACCACTTGTGGGCGAATATGATCCGGAATTCCACAAATCTCTTCCTTCATGGATGTATCGAAAAATACAGTTGGATCAGAAGTATCTAAGAGATGAGCACGGTTGACGTTATACGTAGATGAATTGATGTTCTGTGCCATGTAATCGAAGTACAAGGACATGAATCGGGTCTGAGAATTAAGCTCGACAAGCCTTTCGCAATTTGCAATCACCAATGGGTTCAGAATATCGCATCGAATGAGCAATCGATATGAGAGGTCCCAGAATCGATTTTTCAGCGCCAGCACTTCGAGACTCATCGACGCCCGCCAGCACTTCGAGACTCGTCGTATGGGTCGAGTGCATGCAACCCAAGGCAATACGCAAGCAACGATACTGGATTCGCTCCAGTTTGATGAAGTGTATGTTCGCAGCGGAGCGAAAGCAGAAACATCCGTACTCCAACACTGATAATATCGTCGTTTGGTACAGCCTGATTAGGTCTCCTGGATGGGCACCCCACCATGTTCCAGTTATTGTACGGAAAAAGTTGATCCTTTGTTGGCACTTCTGTTTCAGATACCTAATGTGACATCCCCAGGTACCTTTAGAGTCGAACCATACACCGAGATATTTGAATGTTGAAGCCTGAGCAATAGTTTGATCCATTATTTTTTCAAGCTGTAGTTGCGCTGGTTCACGCTTTCTAGAAAATACGACTAGCTCAGTTTTCTCCGTGGAGAATTCGATACCCAGCTGGAGAGCCCAAGCAGACAAATTGTCCAAGGTATCTTGCAGTGGTCCTTGCAAGTCGACGGCTTTAGGACCTGTAATAGAGACCACACCGTCATCTGCAAGCTGTCTTAGCGTGCAGGAATTGACAAGACATTCGTCAATGTCATTCACGTAAAAATTGTAGAGAAGAGGGCTTAGACATGAGCCCTGGGGAAGGCCCATGTAGCTAAATCGTGATGTCGATAAATCGCCATGCGAGAAATGCATTTGTTTTTCAGACAACAGGTTTAGCAAAAAGTTATTTAAAATTGGCGAAAGACCATGCTGGTGCAACTTCTCATAAAGAATGTTGATAGAAACTGAATCGAAAGCCCCCTTAATATCCAAGAATACTGATGCCATCTGCTCTTTGTTAGCATATGCCATTTGAATTTCTGTTGAGAGCAACGCAGGGCAATCGTTCGTCCCTTTGCCTTTGCGGAAGCCAAATTGTGTATCTGACAGTAAGCCATTTGTTTCGACCCAATTATCGAGGGGAAACAAGATCATTTTTTCGAATAACTTCCGGATACAGGACAGCATTGCAATCGGACGATACGAATTGTGGTCGGAGGCTGGTTTTTGGATGGCGATGACCCTCACCTGTCTCCAGTCATGTGGGGCAATGTTACCCTCAAGAAACCTATTAAATAAATTCAACAAGCGTCTTTTGGCAGTCTGGCAGATTCTTCAACAAGTTGAATTTGATTCTATCTGGCCCCGGGGCTTTATTGTTACATGATAAGAGAGCAAGTGAGAACTCCACCATCGTAAACGGTGTTTCGTTCGCGGTATTGTAAGGCGACGCGGCGCGGTAGATTTTCTGTCCCGGAGCGGAATCCGGACAAACCTTCTTGGAGAAATCGAATATCCAACGGTTTGAATATTCCACGCTGTCATTAGTACTGTTTCGGTTTCGCATACGTCGGGCCGTGCCCCAAAGAGTGCTCATCGATGTTTCTCTTGTTAACCCGTCGACAAACCGGAACCAGTAACTACGTTTCTTAGCTTTCATCAAATTTTTCATTCGCTTTTCTAATATCGCGTACACTCGATATCTAGCAACTAACCCGTCGTTCCGGAAGGTTTTATACGCGGCAGCTTTCTCCGCGTACACGTCTGAGCACTCTTTGTCCCACCACGGGTTGGGAGAACGTTTTTGGGTGTTCACGTCGGGTACTCGTTTCGTCTGAGTTTGAATCGCGGTATCGAGAATCGAGTTGAACAAAAACTTATATTCCTCCTCCGGGGGAAGTACCTGTGTTGAATCGATAGTTTTGGATATCTCAGAAGCGTAGCTCTTCCAATCAATGTTTCGTGTGAGGTCATAGAGAACATTGATTGGTGCCGATGGTTTTGAACCAGTGGTGATTGCAATTACAATTGGTAAGTGGTCACTACCGTGGGGATCAGATATTACCGTCCACTTGCAATCTAACCGTAGTGATGTCGAGCATAAAGATATGTCCAGTGCACTTGCTTGCGCAGGTGGTCTAGGAATCCGTCTCATTTCCCCTGTTTTCAGAATTGTCATATTGAAGTTGTCACAAAGGTCTTGAATTGTCGAAGATCGATTATCGTCGTATAGACAGCCCCACCCCGTACCGTGAGAGTTAAAGACTCCAAGAAACAGACGGGGCGAGGGAAGGTGTTCAATCACGTTGGAGAATCTTCGATATGCCATCATGGCCCTAGGAGGAATGTAAATAGAAGCAATGCAAAGATCTTTGCCTTTGATTGTTGTTTGACAAGCGACTTCAATGCCTGGCGTCGAAGGGAGGTTGATTCGATTGAAGGAGTAGCACTAAAATCCCTAAAAGTACCCCTCCATATGAGTCTTCTCGATCCAAGCGGATAATGTTAAAATCGTGGAAATTGAGGTTTATATTAGAAGTAAGCCATGTTTCACATAGGGAAAAGGTATCACAATTATTGTAATCTATCAAGTGTTTTAATGAATCAATTTTGGGGATGATACTTCTGCAGTTCCACTGTAAAACAGTTATCAGATCCTTGATTCCGTCCAATAAGTTGGCCATCGAAGGATACGATCGCTGTAAGGAGGGGCCATTGTTCAGTCAACTGTTTTAAAAATGTTCTTACTGTTGGTAGAATAGCAACCAGCAAGCTTTTCAGAGGATCGGTAATGTTGAAAGCTGTGAATATCCAGTCCACAATGTCAGAAAATTTAAGGAATCCCGTTTTAGGTTGAGTTTCTGACTGTAAAATTGGAGCACTTGGGATTTTTGGTGCCCCGGGGAGTGCTGGGAACTCCTGGTTGTATCTCAATTTCCCAAAACCAGGAGGTATTATCTTCGGATTTGTACCAGCACTTCCAGTTGATGAATTATTTTTATTTTGTACCCTTGTTTGGGACAATCTAGGACCCTTACGAGGAAGTTCAGGTGAGTTTTGATTGGGTCTTTTCCTAGAGTTTCCAAGCGGAGCCAAAGAATGCCCCTCGCAAGGGTCGTTAGAGGCGTTATCGTCAGTTGGCAAGAGAGCGAATGGGTTTTCGGAGATAAGTGGAACAGCTCTTTTAAGCATTTCTGCGTAAGAGCGTCTGGAGCGATCTTTGGCGGATCGCTTCAGTTTATCCGCGTGAAGTTTGTACGTTGGGCATGTCAAAAGTGCATGCGGATTCTCCCCACACTAAACACACTTCTCAGCGGGCCTACTGCAAGTATCATCCGCATGGCGTTCCCCACATTTACCGCATCGTTGCTTGTTGCTACAGTAGGTGGCCGTGTGACCTAGCTGCTTGCAATTGGAACAATTCATGACCCGCGGTACAAACAGGCGTACAGGTAGACGAGCTCCTCCCACTTCAACGTAGCTCGGAAGTGCAGATCCGGCGAAGGTTACGCGAAACGAGTCTGATGGATAGTAATTCCCATCTTCGATGGACTTTGAGTGCAATTGCTTGCACTCCAAAATCTTAACTGATTGAAGGTTAGGGTCCTTAAAGCGGCCAGCCCCATCATTCATCAGATCATCGACAGTTAGACCCGCATCACTTACCACACCGTCGATCTCCACATCACGAGAAGGGATGTAGACGCGATACTCCAGCGTAAAGAGGCTATTGCTAACGATATCATTGGCCTGTTTCAAGTCAGTAACGACTACGCGCAGTCTATCTGACTGAACCTTTTTAATCTCGGTTACGGCCGAGTAACGTTTTGTCAGCTCCCGTGCAACAGTTATGCTGTTTAACGGTTTATTTTTGGGCCGAAAGTATACTACCCAAGGACCAGCGGATCCATCCTGGTAAACCTTGACTCGGGGGGGCTGTGAGACATTGGGAGAAAGTAAGGGAAGTGGATAGACCATAACATTACCTGTCTCCGAATCAGATATACGTTCCTCTTCCCCATAAGATTCGTGTTCGGAGGGTGATCCTTCTGTTTGTTCCATTTTGTTGCGGGAGCAACACGCTCGACCGCACTGTTTAACTTAAACCAAAATTAAAAAAATCAAAAGCGATAAAAAGAAAAAAATCGATAAGAACAGTAAAAAACGAAACACTTCACCAGTTGGTTCCTGACGAGCTGGTAGGTGAATTGATCCTTCGTTTGTTTTATCCGTCACCCGCGTGACCTTCACACAGTAGAGAGCTGATATAGCTCGTCTAAACAAAGCCGTCTTTCAGGCAAGAAAACTGTTTAGTAACGCACTGCACTGCACTACCTTCACCGATATCGCAGGTAATAATTATCACTCGCGGGACTATTTATTAGTAATGCTTTACTGCAGCCTCTGCCACAGCAAGCACCTTCGTACTACCGAAAAAACTAAACCACACCGGAGAGAACAAAAAGCACTTGTTTCTCGGTACAACGTTTGGTTACGAATGTTCATTTCGAGTTAATTGCGCTCAAAGTTTTGGGTTAACTTGATTCGTAGAAGAACCAGTGCGTTGCAAACGGTTGTAATTTGAAATATAGTGCTCCGATGTGGATGAAATTTTGCACAGATATTTTCAAAAGTACTCTGAAATTTTTTTATGCGGGGGATACGTACCGCATTAAAAAACCGCAAAACTTTGAAAATCCGCATAAAAAACCGCATAACTTGGAAAATCTGCATAAAAAAGTCGCATAAAAAACTGCACAAAAAGACTTTAGTGCATGTACTTTCAGAATATTCACTAATTATTGTTTTCGATTTTTTGAGTTTTAACTTTGTTTATAACCCCTAAATTGGTCAATACATTTTCTCATAAAGGTAGCTGATGCGGTCTAGTATAGATCCTTGAGGGACCCCAGATTTTTTGGAAAGAAAAGTAAAAATGATCAGAATTTTTCGTGTCATGGCTACAGATAGTCCACAAATTTACCGGATGGAAAACTCTCCGAAAGCAGTTAGCAACGAAGGCCGTTTGTAAAAGTGCTTTCGCTACCTACCACGAAATGTCGCCATGCGAGAAATTCGCCTCTATCAAAAGTTAAAGGAGCTACTGATCCACAAGCTATCCTTCCAACGCCTGGTTCGTGAGATTGCGCAGGACTTCAAAATCGATCTACGCTTCCAGAGCTCAGCCGCAATGGCTCCCAAGAAGCCAGCTAGGTCTATTTCTTCGGATTCTTCGAGGATACGAAATAGTGAGCACTGGTTTACTAGTACACATGTAATAACACGTTCAGAACGTGAAAATGTGTGCATTTTCCCCAAAAGTTTCATAAGTGTGTGTTGGTTTCAAGGAAGTTGTATTTTACTTCAAAAAATATAATACATCGAAGGAGAGAAGAAATATCAAATTGAAACTCTTCATGCTCCGGCACCGACAAGCTCGTCGTAGTAAGCCCTTTCTCAGCAGACGGTGGATTCAACCGACAAGAAACCGGACCCCAAAACGAAACGAACGAGATATTGGTTTTCCCTTTAACTTTCTTCCTTTACCGCATCCAGAAATAGCGGGCGTATGTGTCGCCTAGCCAGGACGAATGTAACACATAAATGATGTGTTACATTCGTGCTGGTTCGAAGCCAAATGGGCTGACCATCTAATGAAATCAGTTAATTTCCATCGTCAAAGAGCTCGAGCTTCGTACAAAAACTGTTCAAGATTTGCGGCTCGGTGCATGTAACTAGTAGGAACCAACCAGGAATAAGCTTCAGTCAGATGATTTAAAATCGGGTTTGTCCGTGTGTGTATGCTAATTTCTACCCGTCAGATATATAACTTATTGGTGAAGGAAAATATTTTCAAATTTAATTTTAGGTTGATGGTTTGGTAGCTCTTATCAGGGCTAATTTGTTTTCCAAAGAAAATGCTCCATGGATGGGAGAATTGTGTTCCAATTGGCCCACGTTACTAGAACAGAACTGTGCAAACTAATTATTACAGTCAGTCCACGGAGCCGACTGAATCCTAATAATCACCGTCTCTCCCGATGTTGAATGTCTAGTCTCCAGCCATCCAACAAGGTTGACTAACCGACTAAAATCGCAAATCGTTTTGTTCAAGATTTGCGGTTCGATGCATGAAATTAGCGGTAACCAATCACGAACTGGCTTCGGTCGGGTGTTTTAAAATCCGGGTTTTCGTCGTGTGTTTTTTTAACCATCAGAAACGAAAACAATTGCCTCTGTTAGTAGTAGGTAACGACACAAACTGATTCATCCAAACAAATATTTTCGACACAAACTGATTCATCCAAACAAATATTTTCTTCTCGGTGTTGTAGAGCGCTTTGAGGAGACACCCTGTACGCTTTAAACAGTTCAACACGAATGATAATGAAACAAATCTGTAGCGAACCTGTATTTAAAACTTTTCATTATTTAAAGGTTCGGTTGGTGCACAATATTGATGACTCTGACTCTGACTCTGGAAATTTTCATCATTTCCGAGTAGTTTTCTAATGATTTTTCAAAACAGTTTTTCGTTATTAATGCTTATCGTACATACTCCAAAATTTATTACAACATTGCTGAACATATTTTCGACTAAGGCTAAGAAACTGATTAAATCCATATTATACAGCCAAAGATAAAAGCGTTCCAAACCTTACACGACTTTCCTTCTGAAATTTGGAAAAGCGGCCCCTAAATTGAAAGGTAAGTCATTAGTCACGATAAAAAATCAAAACCGAACATTTATCTAATTCTTTTCATTTTTGCATTGCGTAATGGTGCAAACAATATCACGCATACGGTAATGATAAGAAGGATGATGGTATGGTTGAACATAGAGGTAAAAGGTTTACTCAGTAAAACTCCGGCAGAATCTCGCAAAAAATAACACACAACTTCATAATAAAATCATACCCCAATTCACCCTACTAGGCACGGTTGCCGCGGCACTTTTGCAGTTGGTGCACCGGCACAATTAAATCTGTATACGAGATTATCCACAATGTTAGGTTTACAAGGATTTTTCTCGACAACGATATACACATATACCTGTATCAAGGTATATTGGAGCAAACTTCCAGTTACATTTCCAGGTTCCAAGCAACCTCTAAATAACATTGATGTAATTTTAATATAACTTCAAATCAAAAATTTAAAGTATTCCAAATATGTAGTCATTAATCTAGTACATACATGCAAAAGGAATCGCGTTTTCGAAAAATATGGCTTATGAAGCCTGTCGGAAAAGAATATCCAACCACAGGGCGAAATATAAGATATAGAAAAACTTCGCTTCGATATGATAAAATACCTTAGGTCGTTCAACATGACCACCACAACGGTGTTTATTACTGTTGAACTTAACAATAATGGCACAGGTTAAAACAATCACTCACCTTTCACGAGCATCATAATTTTGCGAGGTTTCTTCAATTTATTGACCATGTCCTGCAGGGAAGTGGCACCGATGATTTTAGTTCCTTTGGCTTCGTTTTCGAGAAATTGCTTGACCTAGGGAAATAAAAAACAACAAACTTACGATTAGTTCGGGTCAGAATTTATTTCGAACAAATGATGGGAGTTTAGTAGGTAATGTATACACATACATTTAAGATTAAGCCATTTCCGAAAAATCATGCACACTGACTTTGAAAAAGTTTGGAGAGAAACGCGTTTAAAGTATGTGTATACACTTACAAATATTTCGATATGCCTTTACAAATGTACGTGTAACTTGAAAACAGTGAATTTGATTTTGTCAGATTAACATGAAATAAACTCTGGTTTAATTTCACTGATCAACTTTTAAAAGATCAGGAAGGCACATGTATTTCAAACACCAAAATTTCGGATTGAAAACTCAGCAAATGAAAATGCTAAAAACTCAGCAATTTAATTTCAACCATTTGACAGATATTTTTGCTGAAAATTCATTGGCTTATCAAAATGACAGCACAATGACCGAATTTGCAGTAATCTGGACTGGATTACTAAAACGTCAGTGATTGTGTTGTCAATTTGACAATTAAATTGCAGAATTTTCAGCAAAAAAAATCTTACAAATGGTTGAAATTACCTTGCTGACTTTTCAGCACTTTCATTTACTGAGTTTCATCCCAAAATTTGGTTGCGCACACTTTTTGTTTTGATGCACATTACACACTCAAAGTCTTATCTGCGGTGCGCAACCATAATCACGTAGCTTCGTAGACGGTGAATCGCCCATATAATCGGATTACTAATCAATAAGCTAGATGATGACCTACCTTATCAACGGTACGGTTGTAAGCGCACACAACGAAGCCTTTTGAATCCATGTTTAGGATCAAGTTTTGCCCCATGACGGCCAAACCGATCAGGGCGATGTCTGCTTTCCTGTGGAAAAAAGAGATTTTTTTCCCGATTTACGAGTCTGTAGAGGTTAGATATTTTTAACATAGAATGTGTATGCAAAGTTTGAAAGAAATCTGTTAAGTAGTTTTTGAATGGCAGGTAACACCGCAAATCGCGTTTTTTCCAAAGACGTTCTACAAAAAGCTCCAACACGGAGACGCTTGTCGATATTTTCGCATGAAAAAATTACAGGAAGTTATTGAAATGATGCATTATAACACACAATTCGCTTCACCCAAAGTTCTACAACAAATTCCCGAAAAAAAATGATTTTTTTTCTCGCTGAAACCCTTACCACTCCCCCCCCCCTATAAAACGGTATCAAAAGCCTGCTGAGTGTTTCAAAATTCAAGGCTATCCATAATGAGAAGGTACACATATAATACAATCTCGTGATCGGAAATACTTGGGGGGTTTGATGCTTCGACAAAGCAAATCACTAGCTCAAGTGCTTTCCGACGGTGCAAACTTTAATTTAGAATTCTTCCACTGGGTGGTGCTAGAGTGCCTGAGAATTTCCTATACGTTTGACATTGGGTCATATCTCCTGAGTGGAAACACTTAACGGAATAAACTCTTCGGCAAAGTAAACTATATAGTCAAGGGCCTTCCAACCGACAACAGTTTTATTCAAAATTCTTCCCCTGTAGTGGTAAGGCATATAAAAATGCCCTATTCTGTTTTCATTAGGTTATGCTTCGCGATCATGAACACTTGGCGGTGTGGAGTGTTCCGTAAAATAGTTTATAACTGCAAGAATTTCTAATTGTGAGCATACGCGGTGGTCAGCTATTTTCGTCCGCGTCCCTTATCACCAATTTCTATACAGTGCACCTTGGTTATGCAACTGATTTTTTTCCGATCTTTGTTTAAATGCAAATAATTAAGCAATCTTCATTTCGTATCCGCCGGTTTATGCCAATCGAGCTGACATTTCTTTAGACTGAGCAAACTAATTTATTTGTTTGTTTAGTGTTTATCTGACTAACTAGGAAACGAATCCACTGGGTCTTTAATGAGTGTGGGAAATACGCATGGTCTTGTCTGAGTGAATGACTTTTGAATTATATATAGGGATGGAAAATTGACAATTCGCAAGATCAATTCTAATCCAATTACCAATTTGCGGCAATCTTTTCAGCACGAGAAACAAATGTTTTATGGTCATATTTAACGCTTTACTTTTAGTCCATTAACTCATCAGTCAATTATACTGAGCTAAGAATAAGTACGTACTATTTGGAAACGGGGGGTGTTTGATTCATGCATGATGTTAATATCGTTTAGGAGCGCAGCATTTATATTTTTTCTGTTTCGCGTCTTCATTGTAATATCGGAACGTTTACTCGAACGAGGTGGAAAATTTCAAGTTACGGGATCTCAATATGCTTGTGATTATACCAATAAGTACCATTTAAAAATTCTGCCACGCTATTAGGAGGAAGAGATATGACTAATTGTGACATAAATGGGAGGGGAGCACGTTATGTGCTTTGACGCAATCGGCCGTTTTGCGCACGATTGCGCCATGTATATAGGAAATTCCATAGAACATGAACACTTTTGCGAGTAGCGACAAAAAAGTGCTACTACAAAATGAAGGAAAAACTAAAAGAATTTGATTCGTATTAGACCAAGGAAAAAATAACGTGGTAATATGACAGAGAGTTAGTTAGTATTGGGTAATCTTTGCGTGACATAATTTTTTATTGTTCCACCATACCACTTTTAAACTCATTGTTTACGGTCCATTTTACATTGTCGACAACACTTTACATTGTCGACAACACTCCGGAGTTCAAGTTGTTTTCGATGAAACAATCTCGATAAACGATTAGCCAGAGCTTAAACGCCTAGAAGATTTACGTATCCTACAGTCAATAAACTATTCAAACACGCACGAAAATATATTCTCAGTCGCATCGCTTGCTTGAAGCAAATCCTGAATAACAACCCACCCACTACCCAATCCGTGGTACTTATGGGAGTGTCACTGAGTCGGGGCCTTCCGTTAAGTAAGTACCACATCAACACTTCCTTTCTCATCCCAAGTTACGGTAAAGATGGTCGTGGCCCGCAATGGTGGCTCTCAGGCGAAACTCTCGCTTGGGCTGGATCAATTGTTATTCCCAAACAATGCTCCTCAAGTAGTCTGGCTGGAAATGAGAGTCATCAGTCTGCAATCTACGAAGTATACCGTGCTTACGCAACGCGCAACGCAACGCAAGAATTTCTAATTGTGAACAAAATCCTCGTTCCAAGTGAAATATTTCTTTTAAGAGGAATCATATGATTATTTTTTCTACATTTCGTAGGGGAAATGTGCCCATGACGGACACCATAAGATTAAATAGCAAATTCGACTCATCCATTAATGCATTGCTCGCAAATTGCACGCAAATTGTGATTTAAGATCATATTCCATCAATATAGTAAATGATACTACTAAAATTAAAAACGGAACAATGTGGATAGGGTGTTTAGTGAAAAGCGATGAAATTACTCACTTAGAACCCAAATAAAAAGAGTTGGGCAATTTATACATCAGAAAAGTACCTATTCATATCCCAAGTAGCAATTTTTGTTTCAGTAACTATTTCACAACCAGTTGGCAACAAAAAATAGGTGCTGTTGTGACTGACATCTAACTTCCTGTGCGACCTAAAAAGCGCAGTTTTAGGCCGATTTTCAACATGATTATGATTGAGCAAAACAGTAAAAACTTGTTCCCGTTTCGTTGGAATAACCATGCGAGAATAACTAAATGAAATCATATTGTTGTCAACATGTTGAATGCAGGTCGCAACAAGATTACTTAATCATACCATTTTTTCGTTCACCTAGACTGTCAATCGCAACTGAAAAGTTACTTATTTTCTTATAAATATGTTAAGATTATGTTACCAGTGGAAATGAAAATGAAGACCAATTTAAAATATATGTTGATTATTTAAATTTGAACAGTAGTGTCATTCTTCATATCAAAAATTGACAATGAAGCATCAAATTTTACTGCGCATCAGGGTCTATCGAGTGATATTTTATTCCACTTCATATTATTTCACGCGCTCTTAGTGAAACCAAATTATCAACAAACTAAAACTCATTTTTTCAAGGAGAAAACCGAATCATATCAGAAATCCAACATTATTCAATGAAATCACACATTTATCATAAATCAGGAACATAAATCGCTTTACCGCTAGAGTTTTATGAATATTCGTGTGCCGGTTGAGGTTTTATTTCCAATACATTAGAAAATGATGCATATAAGAAACATGGCTTTCTAGCCATCCAGGGCCAAATTTAGGATGTGATTTTGGTGAATGCGAAACAATTCGCTTTTCGAGCAAATTTATATCAATGAGCAAAGATTTTGATTTGTGAACAACTGCATTCCAGCGTACGGTTTGGCTCCATCGAAAATTTTTAGTTCACATCAAAATATACCTTTCCTTAATATGACCCTGTACTATACTATTCTTACTGAAAACGTTCTAGTTACAAAGTCGTATTCTTGTCATACGCACGTATCAGGCACATATCATCATTATACCTTGAATCACAAACTCACACGTATTGATGAATAGCATTTGCAACACTGAATTGACCACTTCATAACTAAAGGTCAGCAAGATAATAATTAAGTTGAATTTTTGTTTCCATTACGTTGACAAAATTCACCTGTCACACTTCATGCGCTCCACTTCATATTATAGAAGCATTGAACTGTACGGTGGCGCCAACTATAAGATGTTCGGTGTATCGGAAAAATGTAAACATGTATGATTGTAACGAGAAATTTTAAAAGGAAATCTTGTTTTTACCGCAGTAGTAGCATTAGTACTTAATAGTTGAACTATTGGGTCATATTTCTATGAGAAGCATAGAGAAATATTATTACAGGACGCAATAAAAATAAACAACTTCCACTAAAATAGGAGCTATTTTAAACCAACGGTAAATCATATGTATTTATCCTTGTGCATCTTATAACAAATGAATGGATAAGAATAAGGACTCAATGGTTACAGGAACTGAAATTGGAAATAACGCAACCAGTGGTACACATATGTTCCGCGAGTGAACCACGAGATTACAAATTGAAAAATTAATTTACTTGCAACTTTGATATTTTTCGAAAAAATAGGAACTGAGAGTATTTGATTGCCGACAATACAGTTTTGTTTGTTTTTCATACCTATTTAACCAAAAATTAGCCTCATAATAAGGTAATTTTTTCATAAATTATCAAAAATATCAAAACGTAATTCAAGCGTAGGTTTTTTTTTCATGAATTCAACAATTAAAAAAAGTTAAGGATTTTATATCAACTCAGTTGGCAAATAATCCCAATTGTCAAATAAATGCTACAAAATACCCATTAAAAATGTGATAGTGGAACATTTTTAAAGACTTTTTTGTTAGGAAAAGCCTACTTGGGTCTACGAGTGGGGAGTGGGTCCAAAAATGCCGGTATTTTGTCTACGTGCTTTGTAAACGGTCCCTTTTCGGGTGAAATTCTCAAGAAATTTTTTGAATTATTAGACAAAATGTCATTCAGCAAAAAATACAAAAAAAATCTATTTTCAAAATTTGCGTATCATGGGCTAGTATTTTCAGGGGCTTCAATTATTAAACAAGAAATTTGCTAAATAGGAGTACTCCTTAGATCACGTTAACTTTTCTATTGTTTCCGGAAGGTACTCCAAGTAAGCGATATATCTCAAATTCATACTACTCATTCCGATCTGTCTACTATCTTTCTTGTTCTTAGTTCCGAAATTATTTTCAAATATATCAATTATATAATCAGTGTTGAAGGAATTTAATCACTTCGTTTACAATCAGCAATAGCATACATGCCATTTGTTTATATTTTTCCGATACACCGAACATATTATAGTTGGCGCCACCGTACAGCTCAATGCTTCTATAATATCAAGTAGAGCGCACGAAGTGTCATCGGTGAATTTTCGCAATGTAATGCCAACAAAAATATAACTTATTTTTTGTTTTGCTAAGCTTTAATTGTGAACTAGTGGATTCAATGTTGCGAAAATATTTTATTAATACGTGTGAGTTTGTGCTGAAAGGCGTAATGATGATATGTGACGGATACATTCGTATAACACGAATACGACTTTGTAAACTGAAACGTTTTCAGTAAGAATTTTAGTGTTTGACAACTGTGCAAGTGTCAAAATACATACAACAAAATCAAAATCACAACTAAATTTCAACAAGCTCTGCAGCATCAGCAACCAGTTCGGAACATTAATAAACATGTTCTAGCTGGCAACATAAATGACTATTTAGTGACAAAATATGTTATTAAATAACCTTGATGTTATGTATGTTCAACCAGTACAACAAAAATAACTGTATTGTTCTCTCGTTGCAACATAGTTTGTACTTAGACAATTAAAACTAGTTGCGATTTGCTACTTGGGATATAAGAGCGAGTAAGGGCGCTATAACCCTGGCTCATTAGCGAGGGCGGGGCTAAATACTTCTGTCCCATCCCAGGAACCTAGGACCAAAGGAGTGACATTAACCCTCTTAGCAAAGTCACTCCCAACGATTTATCAAACCCCCATCAAATTGAAACGGTTGTGTACGGTTGTCCACGTTTCTTTCTTATTCAAGGTTCAAAATAATCCGTTGATTAAATTATTCATTGAATGAATAATTTGATTGCCGTATAATTTTGAATCATCTTTATTTTGTACGCTGCACTGTTGGCCTGGCCGCTTTAATGCTTGTTTCATATTCAATATGTGCCACAAACATTAATAATAACAAGAAAAATTGTGAACGAACGTCTGCAATTTTCCAGGATCCCTACATGTATTGGCTGTGTATGTGTAGACTAGACTAGACTAGACAGAAACCTATTCATATATGGGTTATTCAATTTGGTCGCCATATAGAACCTAAGAATTTCTTACCGAAAAATCCCTTATTTTCTTTATATTTTAGGTTTAATTGAGTAATTTTGATTTTTTTCTAAATTATGTTTATAAATCATCAACAGTGATAAAATAAACAATGTTCGCCGAAGATGACTATGTTTTGGGTGTATTAAGGATCATTGAGGAAGCTTGACCTCCAATATGGACATTTATGATACATATCGATAAGTATTGATAAGAAAATCATGTGTTTATGCAAAATAATGGTTGTTCACATTCACAATTTTTAAGAGCTAAAAAATTACTTTAAAATAGCAATTTTGGCACTTTCTGCTGGGCTGATTGTTAAAAACCAAGTTAGTATAAAAAGTTTAAGTAAATAAATCAATATGCAATAAACAGAAAAACCAACTTTTTTGATATATTTTATCGAAATAAAACATTGTTAGATCAGTGGAATTCTGAAAATCGCAATATTTTGAAGTGTCAGTACTTCCGATTGGAATTTTAATGAACAAAGACAGCCTACATTTCCTGGTTTTACTTATATTTTCAAAATCCAATTGGGCCATTATCATGCGAAAAACTTTTTTTATATCGCTTAACAGAACACTTCGTCGTCGAAGTCGTCCAAAATGTTCGAAATTAGAAACATGATCCTTCAAATTAGGAAGGTTTATAACGCTAACTTACATCTAGAAGCGTCTAGCCTGAATTGAAAAATAGATTTTGGATTCACGATGGTTTCACCACTTTTTTTGGGAAACTTCAGTCTCACAAAGCGTTAACCCAATGCATGAATTTAATTTTTGTTTGGTATCCATTTTGCGGAATTGATACGATATATTCCTATTGTTGAGGCTTTGTTTCGCAAAATTCGGTATGTTGCCAAATAACTAAAGTATGCAGTTAATTCAGATTTATTCCGAAAATATCAAAACTCCTTGACGTAGACTATCAATGCTCAATGATTTTTTGTCAGTTACATCCAAATGATTTGCTTGATACAACACCTATTATTACCAAGAAAAGCTATCAACAGAAAATTCACACAAAACAAACTTGCTTGTAAATCAACACAGACAAAAAATCAGCAAAACAATACATAATGCAATGACATATCATGTTTCTCTTCCGAGCAGAGAGTCTGCTGATAACTTGCTGCTATACCTATACGATTGATGACGACAAACACTTAACTATCTAGTGTGTATTATGAACTTTGCTGGCCGAAGTAAAAAAAACAGACAAGGTAGGCACTTCGCAACATGCAACCACGAGGACTCGTTCAAGGGTACTTTGGAGGTGACTGGCAGAAATCAAACCCAACCTCAGCGTTGCGTACACAGCTAATTAATTCACTCACTGCTGCCTACGTTTGAAGGCATTGTAGGTTCTACTTACAGTGCACTCATGCTGCTGGTATATCGTCTAATTTGATGGATTAATTTGGAGAAAATTATACTGGATGGAGTAACCGGTGCGAAACAAAACACGATAGGGATGATTGGTTTAAGATGTAATCCACGGAACGGAAAACCGAAGGGATCGCACAATTATTGATAATTTACTTGCACTACGGAGCAAACTCAAACGACGACTGCGGTAGAAAGTCATACGACATGAGGCTGAAACCGTTCAGTCGTTGTTGTTATTCGCGAGGTCCGATGTGTGTACACGAGTTGGTTGTAGTGTGTATTGGACGGATCGCGAATTCTAACGTGGTTCCAGTGAATGATAGCACGGTGTTCGTGTGACCGGCATACGGTGATCAATGTTTTAGTCAACGATGCGGAATACTGTCAAATTCAGGTGGTTTGATGGTAAAGTGAAGCAAGTTCGATACTAAACCATTTTAACTGCAGTTGAAAATCGATATACCTAGGATTTGCGCGAAACGTTTTTGATGACTGGTTTTATGTGTGCACATCCAAAGCAAGACCTATGCGCATCATTGTGTGAATAATATGCGTTAGTTTTGAGCAAATAAACGGTGAGTTGATATTTATGGAAACACTTTAGATTGATTGGTAAATCTGCTATAGTTACCAGAATGAAACTAAAATTTTACAGTTGTTCAGTATGTGTTTATTTTAACTCATATACGTCCGGTAAGTTTTAGGATGAGTTTGAGTAAAATGCGCGACATTTGCTATTGACACCCTCTATTAGAGCTTGTACAATCACAAGTTTCATCCGTTTGAAACGGTAATCTACAGTAAACTTGACCTTACTCGTGAAATATGTCTGTCCCTGCCACTGCTTACAACCTGCTTTGATGTAGGTGCTGTATAGTTTCCACTTTTCCAGGCGGGCGTTCTGACAAAACTCTACAGGCCTTCGTCCCGATTTGGAAGTTTCAGAACCCTTAACGTTTTCAATCCGCATTGTTTCTTTGCTCTCTGGACAAAACTTTGTGAAATATCAAGTTTTTATCAAAGTTCCATTACATACAAATTTGTGGAAGACACCAATTTTCTATCTCACTCAATTGAAAATTGTGTTGGGGCGAACAGTCTCCTTTGTCATGAGAATCTAGCCACACATACCCGGTCAAACCATTCGGAATTTGATTCGGAATCCTGAATGGAGTCATTATGGATTTCAAATCAAATGCAACAACCGATTCTGAAACCGATTGAGTAGGAATCGGTTGTTGCATTGATTTGAAATCCATAATGACTCCATTCAGAAATCCGAACCGGTTCCGGAATGAGTTTAACTGGGTAGCAGCAAAAAAACGACCAGATTTGTTTTCTCCATGTAGGGAAACATGGGGAGACTTGACCAGGTTTTCAGCTAAAACTGCATAAATCTCTAAAAAAGCCTTCAATCCCTCAAAAGTCATTGAGATATAATGTGCAAAGTTATTGTGCCTCTTCATTATTTTTTGCAGAATTTTTATGTTAATTTTTGAAAAGTTACAAAAGTTTTTCTGGGATGTTTTTTTTTGGTCAAGTCTCCCCACTGCGGGGAGAGTTGACCAAAAGAATTTTGAACAATCATAACAAAAAATAATGACATAAAACATACTGTAATTATTTTTTCCCCATATTGTCGAGATCGTTAGGTAACTATTCTATTCTATTCTATTCTAACCCTTACACAGCCAGTATTGAAAAGCATCCTGGAAAACACTGCAAGTTTTCTGTAGAGTTTTTCTTGTCAATATTAATATTTGAAGCATATTTTCATATGTCGCAAATATTAAAACGGCCAGGCCTACTGTGCAGAGTTTGGTTTGAAGATGTTTCAAAATTAAACGGCAATTAAATTATTCATTTAATAAATAATTTAATCAACGAATTGTTTTGAATCTTAAAGGAGGAAGAAACGAGGACAACCGTACCGACCGTTTCAGTTTAAAGCGGATATATAAATCGTTGGGAGTGACTTGGCTAAGAAGGTTAATGTCACTCCTTTGATCTTTTGGGATGGGACAGAGATATTTACACCTTGCCCTGGCTAATAAGCCTAGGTTAAAGCGCCTTTGCTCGCTCTGCGCTAAGGACAAACGAACAAAGGTACTAAAATCGAAAACGAAAAAAGTACAATTTCTTCCACACCGTGTGTTATACGTTTATGAAAATCAGTCAGCTGATGTTAAATATTGTTGCAGTACTACTGATTGATTTTCACGAAGATCCAACACACGGTGTTCCCGCCTTCGACTTTCGTACCTCCGTTCATTCATTCTTAAAATATTCAGATTATTTGTTAGAAGATGTGTCGTTCTCGTCGGACCTTTGCGACGAGTGAAATAACCAACACACCACACAGTATAATTTGTTTTAATGTGAATGTGAAATTATTAATAAAAATGAAGAAGACAGAAACTTAGCTTTTGTGCTGTTTACTGGAAATCCTCCGCTTCTATTGCTGTGACAACCAATGAGCAGCATCACTGTATGTCACGAGACGTCCTCCACACCGCCTTTTGAAAAAATAATAATTTTTACCTGTTCACGTTGTCCGGTTTGAATATGACGGCCGCCGTCCACCGTGCAATTAAACTTCTGCAAATATTAATGATTCAAAAGAGTAATTTTTAACAAATTTTCACAATCTTTTCCTCAACAAAAACTAATTGATATAAAGTAAAATGAGGAAAACCGAATCGAAACTATAGGAGTGACTTTTCGTTCCCGTCTGAAATAACCTGAAACTATGTATCCTATATGTTAATAACACCGGTCTCTTCATGGCACGATTCCTTAAAAACTTACGGTTGGCACGAATATCCTCTTCAGGCTAGCCTGGACTAATCGTAATCCAGTACTTCCAGCATTTTCAAGCTTAATTCGCACATCAGTTGAGTCTCCATTAGGGTATTTCCTATATTCCATCGTCACGTGACATTGACCGTTATTAATTCGTAGACGTTATTTCATAGGAAAGCCTTCAGTGCAGTATTTTTTGTCCTGCCAGTTGCAATGATCAGCTGGTTGAATCACGCCTCTCAGCGAGCGTCGTCCATTCCGTAATCGTTGTGATCGCCAAACGAGATGGTTTCCCAAAGAACATTCTGCTATTCAATCCACTTCACTTGACAAGCCGATTAATGAAAAATGTGATAAAAAGAGTCTAAAACTTGTATTTTTCTACAATTTTGGAAAAGTATTCACATTGTCGAGATCGTTAGGTAACAGTAAAAAATATAAAAGGGTTGCATTTGATAAATTTCGATTTTTTTATGCATTTCTTTTTAATGATCAACTGTACTGCTTGCTTTGCATGTTCACACGTCACGAAATCAGTCGTACTATTGCTAACTTTGTTTACTAATACTAGAATATAAAGACTTATGTTTGAGGTGGGATTTTTTTATGGCGTGATTAACATTGACAGTAGATACCAAAGCATAATAAATATTAGGAATTTTGTATCTTTCTTCAGCTAGTTGTCACTTGGTCAAGTCTCCCCAACATTAGTTATTGCGTTCAATATTCATGCAAATTCTAGTAATAACTATTCCAATGTTCCAATTTATTTAAAATCATTTCACTGCTTCACAAGGATTAAGATGGTATATTAGTACATTAATAGTAATTAGTAGTCGAGTCCATACAAAGTTTGATAAAAAATTACATCATTTAATCCAAATTTATTAATCACGTAATATTTTCTGTAAGGAAAGGATTTTTCATTCCAAACTTTTAAAATTACCTTAAGGGATCGAAGCAAGTATAAAAATATTTTTGAAAATATTTTAAGAATCGAATAGAAGACGCCATAGCCAAAAATAGAATTTTGCGCTTGGTCAAGGCTCCCCATGTTCCCCAAAACTATAAAAAATTCCCTCGCAAACTCCTAGTACGGTGGTCCGGTACAGACTTGGGCAATTTAGCTCAAATTTGGAACAGACGCTTCTAGTGGGACTAGGAATTGACTCAAGACAATTGATCAGGCTTCCAGGAAAACATCTGATTTTGCCAAACTGTTGACACGATTCAGTTCTATAGCTCATAAACCTTTACAAGGTCCGAATTTTACCAGGCTCCCTTACAATTTAAAAACATACGAACCTGATACACAACATATCGACGCGTACACACTTGAAACAAACAAAAATAAAATTCCGAGTGAACTTCATCGGCGTGAGTTCAATGTTGTCTTAATGTTAACATATTTGCTATGTCAAGGCAGGGGAGTAGTATTATTAGTGGGAGGGTGATGATGCGTCGGAAAGCATCTAATTTATTTTTGTATACGGGGTGGATGAATGGAATGCAGGTGTGAGGTTGGTGAGGTTAGTTCTGGAATAAGCCCAGGGTCTGGAACTTCCGGAATTATCGATAGTGGATAATATCCAAGAACCTTTGGTTCATAATCAGTGATCTATAGGCCGAATCTAAGTAATACCACAGACTAACAAACATAACACTCGAAAACATTGCTTCGCCCACTTTAACGGTCATTTCAAATATATTTGTAGTTGGAACTGTGACCGCGTTTGCAATTATGGCGCCACTGACATATGAACAAGCATATGGGGGATAGACCACTAGTCAAAAATTGTTTCCAAGCCTGACCAACCAGAAAATAAGAGTTTGGGACCGTGAATAAAAGGGTGATCTAGTGTTCTGGAAATATTGCCGGAGCGATATTTTTTTAGGGAACACCTTCATAGTGTTATGTCTGTTAGTCTGTGGTAATATGATGTTCATTGCAATAGATTTTTAACCTATGAGGTATTACGATTGTACCGGTTTATATGAGAAAATCCTTTGTGACCGCAATAACCAACCTGTAATTCCGGAACCAAAAGTCAGAACTGAATGAAATTCAATAGTAGTCAATGAGAGTATATCTTTCATTTGAAATCAAGTTTTTAAAAATAGGTTAGGAGTTTGGTGGGAAATAGGTGTGTCTTTAGCTCAGGAACTTGGCGAGTTCCTCGGGGGTTTCAAGACCCGTTATAGCTGGCTAATATGGTCAAAGCTACTTTGATTGGTCATTAGTGATCTAGACTCGCAACTCGAAAAAAAATGTTGAACCCATTTTAATATGAAGGGCTCAGTGCAAGAACGGCCCGACTGCAAAAAACTTGTTCTGAGATATAACGGAAAATGAAAATAAAATTTCAAACATAAAAATATTTACAACTCGCAAGATGCACATAAAAGGAGCGTTACAATTCACTTGAATTCACATTGAGGCACATGTAAAAATATGCTTCGTTCACAATTATTCATCTTCTTCAACCGAGTTTAACGTCAAAAGAAACACAATATTTTCTTTTCTATTAGTAGACCGCAAAATACGTCGCAATGTTGCTTACCTCCAATGTAATTTTCATTTTTTTAAAGTATGTTGTTTTTACGTTTTATTTGCGATCATCATTTTTTTTCTGCATTTTCTTTTCTTAAGGCTAAATGGTATAATGCCAGGATAGTTTTGAACATAAATTCAATGTTTTTAGTTTCGTTCATAAAAAAATTAAAATCACTTGGGCTGGTCTAGCGTAGACAAAAAAAACGAAATTCCCAAAACATGCACTTAGGCCATTAATTATTATCGAGGAACTTACCAACATCGTTCTCGTCCGCTGTAGTAGATGTCCTTAACTTTATGTAGAAACTGTGCATAACGCATACGGTGGTATAGTAGCAGCTGTTGTAGGTCATTGTTTTTTGTGATCTATTGGGCACCCGGCAGGATACAGGAGCTTAATGAAATTTCATTCAAGTTATGTGATCGCCGAATTTTCTCCCTATCTACATTGGCTGAAGTTAAGTTATAATTGGAAAACGCTTTTAATCCACCTAACAGTGTGATGAGACATTTCTTATAACTCTTATCACTCTCTTCGGATATTATATCGTTTGAGAACATTTAGAACTTGATGCTTCGCGATGTTTTTGATAACACATACTACATGGAATAGTGGCAGGACTCAGAGAATCGCTTAAATCAGCATAGGACAACATCATTGCTAGAAATCTCAAATCAAATTCAAGGGGGAGCGAAAAAATGGCCCATAAAATAGACATAGCTACGAATTATTGTTAATGCTCTGTTAATAAAATATCTAAATTGTGGTGGGAAAACTGAATTTTCCTAAAGGGGTTATATCTTGTACTGAGCCAACAAAATCGCATTTTTTTGAATCGATTTGAAGTTTATACTTTACTCAAATTACCAACGCGACTGAGAACTAAGAAATCAACGCTTTTTCTTGAAAAGGGCGATACTAGCAGTGACACCATTCAAAGAAAATCAACAGTGAATATTTCCAGACTTTTATTTCCTATTTAAGAACTATTGTGTTTTTTATATCCTAGATTGCATGATTCAGTGATCGAAACCTAAAACTTTATAAAGTATTTAAAATTATTAAATTAAAATTTGTTTTTGCTATTGAAATTTACAAAATGATAGTATCGCCTCTTTGGCGATTGTTTACTTTTTCGGTCCCACCTATCAGCATTGAAGTATCGTTCTTACGTTTTTTTACAATAACTACCGTTCTACACCACCGAGTTCGTCCGGGTTTTTTCAATAGCGATCATTGTTACTATTTACAGCTGGTATCAGCTTGATAATCCTAAAAAAATACGAAAATGACATTTACATGTTGTTTACATTTGTAAGTATCGCCATTTTCACAAAAAAGGGTTGAAATGAAATCGCAGCTCCGGATATCACGCTATCTCTGAAGTGCATGCGTGCATAGTTCCAAATTTTACTTCGACATCGACTTTTTCTAAAGGTGACTTCCCAGTAGTAGGGGAGACTGAGGAGACTTGATCCCCGGGGAGACTTGATCCCATCATTGTAACTCAAAGGCGGATCAGAATACATTAATCGAATATACAATAAAGTTGCGTAGTTTTATCTAAACATAAATTTCATTAACACAGAAAAAAGAAATTGGACTTTTGTGTAACCGAATTTTTACCGATTTAAAAAAAAATCTCAGAAGAACTGAAGAAGATTTATTTTTCAAATTTTCAAACTTTTATAAAATTGATAAAATCACCCACTACATACTCTACTTTTGCCTACAGAATTACAGGAGAATGTCAATTATATGAATACGTTATGATTGAGCTGATTCTTTTGTTCAACTATATTTTTACTAAAGTTTGCTGAAATAGATGCTATGGGTTCACTTGATCCCTTCAAATTCGTGGAGATTTGTTCCCCTTTGCCATACTTCATACACACCACTGAAAATAACCAAATTCACACCAGAACAATTGAAGTCATTGTTGTCATAAAAAAATGTCAAAAATGAACGCTTCATCGTAAAGAAACATAACTGTAATTGTTTACTACAGTATACGTAGCAACCATCCCACATTTGACGTTCCTCAACCATAATAAAGACAGCTTTCAAATAATTGCACGGAGATTTGGGGAATTCGTAAAAAATCAGGTGAGAGATGCGTAATATGTAGTAACAAAAATAACAATATCTAATCATAACAATTTAATCAATACTACAATCCATTTATAAAATTGAATGGGGTAATGTACCCGTTTTTGCCCTATTAAGAAGGGTACCACATTATTACTACAATAATTTTATTATTTCAGCTTCTTTGATTTGTTATGAAGGTCCATTATTTTATTTCGATTATGGAGGTTTTTACGTTAAGGTCATTCGCCTCTTATTAAGAGCCAATATAATAACAAAATTGTCTTGAGAATGGTGAAAATCTTCTGTTTGAGCGCAGGAAAATCTCTAATCGAGTACCTCCATTATCGCAATACCATTTGAGTCAATGCGTTGAGCAAAGATGGCAGACGCTGCTCTAACTAAAAGCTTCAGATGGGTAGGATGATAGTAGAAACAGGGCAAAAATAGGCTTATTACCCTACATGCTCTGTTAAACACGTTTTCATAAAGGAATCAAGTGTCCCCAAATTAGGGATCGAGTCTCCACTAATCTAAGAATTTTCCATTTTTTTGTTGTTTTCCAGAAATGCTCATAGCTCATGTCCAGTATAATATTTCCATGTAATTTTTTTATGATTATTAATCATCCCTAGAAACAATATAAAACTACAAAAAAATACATAGTTTTTTATCATTCCACGGAGTTGGACTGAAAAATAAAAAAGGGGATCAAGTCTCTTCAGTCTCCCCTATCCTTGATTTGAATTATTATCGCTAATCCTAATGCCAAAGAACAAAAAAATAGAGGTGTGCGCCGATGCATTTTTAATCGGCGGCGGCGTAAGCGACATTTTTGGCCGGCGGCGGCGGCGTTGGCGGCGTCACGCCGTTGGACCCTATCGGCGGCGGCGCGCCGGCGTTTGTCGGCGTGACGAATATTGACGCTTATGCAACTAAAAAAAATTCTTGACAGTACAATTCCTTTCCCAAAATTTCGGTTTTTATTATAACAGACTTCACAGCACATACAAACAAACGTTACAACTTAAAGAAAATCTAAAAAAATCATCGCCCACGATGTACTAGCGACATCTATTGAACACATTGCACAAAATGTAATTCTCGCAACCATATCAATTTTTTTTCAACTGAAGCTCCAATAGTGCCCACCCTGCTTGCCAAATGCAAGATAATAAATGAAAGGTGGAACTATTTTTACAGTTGTAAAATTTGAAGAACGAAATAGAAAAATTGTCGATGTCGCATACTACGACTTCGCATAAAATAACGATTGCAATGGACAAATTTGAAGAATGCAGAGTAACGACTGTATTTCAATGACTCATAATAATTATTTATTGTTCTATATCTGGGAAATTAAGCAATGGTAAAACAGTTTTTGTTTTGTTTGAGAAAATTAACTTTTAATGATCGTGTAAGGACACCTTTCAAGGTAGACACATTACTTCATTTTCCAGGCTGGTGTTTACTTTTACTTCTTGTAAGTACAAAATCCCCACGATGATAAGGAATACGATTCCCTGGCACTACATTTTCTTACAACGTACGATCTGCTTCTATCTTGAGTGTAAAGTATGCTCGATGTGCTGGAATCATACAGATCTACACACTGACGAAACCTAAATATACAGTTGCTATCAATCATAATCATTCCACGACTTGACGTGTTAGCTCTAGGGGCAGATCACTTGCGATGCATTTTTAAAAATCAGCGAAATTAAATGCATTTATTTCCATCAAAATAGAAATTCATAATGTATTTTGCGTTGCGTGCAATGTTTTTGCGTTGCATGCAATGTGGTTTGCGTTGCGTGTAAAACGTCAAAACCCTATACAAAAACTAGCCCTATATTTAACAAAACGTCGAACAAAGTGGATCAGCGTAGGACGTTTGTTAAACAAATTTTTCTGCGAGGGAGTGCCAAGCTGATGCAAAAATGGAAATTTAATTGCATTTTTTCTAATTTGATGCAAATTTGTTATACATTCTTAGAGTGATCTGCCCCTAGTGTTAGCTCCTGTTAGGTTGAAACAAATCACTAAACAAGTCTGATTGAAAATGGTCTGAGCGTATCTCTAGTTTTCGTAGCACCTGCACCCCGCTGATTTCTCCAGCAGTTCCGGAGACCAACAAATTCTAATCCATTGCATACATTGGATACACCGAATCAATTAAATTACTAACATCCTGTTATGTGCTTACTCACTGATCCACAGTGGGACGAGCCCGGACTTAAGTCCATATAGGGTTAACGTGCCCTTATTCATCTCATTAGTCACGATGTCACACTATTTCGCTGAAAACTCGGCTTACAATTCTTGGATTGCGCTTAAATAGGAGCCAACATCTTTGCTTCGGTCATAAGAAGCAGATCAATAAAAAATCTGCCTTGAAAAAAGTGAAATACTCGCATTAGAGCGAAGCGAAAAGTCGAGTACAACGCACCCTTATTCATCCTACCATTTGAAATAATGCGTTGAATAGAGATAGCAGACACTGCTCTAACTAATGTGTTCAAATGGGTGGGATGAATAGGGGTGCTAAGATGAATTAGGGCGCAGTAACCCTATGAAGGTTATGCGATATTCTCACTAGTATTTCTCATATCAGCTGAGCCATCACAGACATTTTCGCGAGATTTTAGGTGATTTGAATGCAAAATGAATTTTTGACAGCTTTTTGAAGGGCATAACTCAAGTGTTTTTTGCATTATTTGACCATAGGAACTACATACGGTTATTCTCGTTTTTCAAAGAAACGGTTGATTTTATGACTTGTATTATTTCACCAAAATTATCCGTGTGATAAAATTACATCGTAAAATCGCCAAAAATAAGTCACTAGTTGGTTAAGTTAGTGTTTAGCTAACTGTTTGTCATGATTTTTTTTATTGAATTCGAACTTCTAAAGCGATAACAACAACGACGCCCGTGAATGCCCGCGATCACACTATGCTCATTCGAAAGCTTTTCATTTTCTCTTTAAAATCAGCCTATGCTAGTTTTGCGAAAACTTGCGATAAGCAGTCAAAATTTGAAAAAAAAACTGAATGGAGACGCATGGTAATTACTGATATTTAATTTGAATATTCACTTTATGACTAGAATAATGACACTAATTTATGCACAACTTTCAAATAGCATTTAGGGCATGATCTACAAGGGTTTTACTAGTGATCAAGAGTAAGGAGCCGAATGGGAAGTATGGTTTTTAAGTGGTAAAGGAATTAAGAATGTTTAAAATTCAGTAAATATTTTCAACCATCTGAAATGTGTCATAAAATGTTTCATGAACTATTTTTGCTAACTTACGCAATAACTGTCAAATTGAGTGAACACAGTGAAGTTCTAGTCATTTGGTGAGACTATTTTTTCCGAGTTTGCATAGCGCTGATATAGCTTAAGGGTATGCGATATTATCCTAATAAAATAAGACCATTTTTAAATGAACCATATACGCGAAAAAAAGGATTTTGGATTTATTTTAATTTAAGGTATGAAATAAGCAATCTAAGCAACTTAAAACACACCAGCGAAACCAAATCTTTAATCATCTTGTTGATTGGTGAATATAAATAAATATTCCACTAAGACGCTCAAAATGTTTGTTTTGAAAATGAAAAAAATGTAGTTTTCATACCAAGCAACCCACTAATGAATTAAACGTTCCAAAATTAGTCGATCACATCTTATTTGATCCTTAAAAATAATATAGTCATTTCTAAAGCCACATATTGAGAATCAATTCGTTTCAATACGGAAAATAAATTCCAAAATTACAATTGAAGGAAATAAAAAAAAGACAAAATATTTACTTTTGAGCCACTTTAATAAGTAGTAAAGTTAATTTCTATTTTCTACAACCAACATAGGAATTCAGCGCACAAAAATGTCTTTAAAAAATTTTTGAATCTTCGCAACAAAATAATTATTTTTTAGCCACCCTAATGTATAATGAATTTTTTTTGCAAATGTTAATATCAAAAACGATTTAGCACACGAAAATTAACATACACAAATTTTAAGAATGATTTAGAAAAAAATAATTGAGACACCCTAATGAATAGTAAATGTTCATTTTTGAAATTTTTTAATATCTTAAACGAATTCAGCGTACCAAAATTACATAAAAACGTCCTATATGAACCGACAGGGTAAAGTTTGGACTTTAGTCCACCTTTTGTTCTAAGTCGTGCCACTGTGCGATCGGCATTGTGTTGGAACTTTAGAAATGGTTGTGAACAACTCCCACCTTTGGCACTTCGACAAGAATGAATTTTACATTTCCGGCCCATATTGTTTGTTTTGGTTTGCATGAGATTAAAAAGACCGTAACGTTTTCGGGTGGACGCGGAAATTAAGTAATGCATTTAGCTATGTGTCAAAATCTCTTCACCAACGCCACCGATTTGTAATTGAAATCGACCGTTTTTTCTACGAGTGATGAAAATTCATCTCGTGTTACGTCTTATTTGTCTGTGATACCGGGCTGGTGCAACTGACACTGAAAATCTTTCTTGAGTGGGGCTAGATCACACGATGAATAATTTATGAGACTAGAAATCTTACCTTCTGCATCGCCACATCTGTGCACCATCGTCGCGAAAAGTCAAGATCACTTTTCTCAACTATTCTTCGAGAAAAAAAAATAAAATAGGTCACGATTCAATCAATTATAAATAAACCTCGTATTGAAAATAATTTTTGTGTTTTCATAAAACTAGTTCAAGCAAAAAAAAAGATAACATTATACTCAAATGTTTAGTAGGTGGTTGTGTCTGAATATGTTTAATATTTTTATGATTCTAATTCATAACTCGATGAAACATTGATTTGTATTAACTTTATTGACTAAAACAGTCAAGAATTTAACGACGTGCAACGATTTTCGTAAATTCTCGTCGTGTTATCGTGATATTTTAGTCTTGAGCTTACCGTTGGATTTTTTACACAGAGTCATGCGTCTTATAGTTTTCTAAATTATTTCACGGACATGAATTGTGGCTAGGTAATGTATTTTGCTCAGCGCAGTTTCATTTAATTCCGAACATTTCTCTGAATTTTAACAAAGGAATAACAGGGTTACAGGTCCTAGTAATGTCTTTGTATCTAATGCTCGTGCCTATGAGACTGGTTGCTAGCAGTTGTACAGAATAGCTCACATAGAAATTTTTAAAACCAAAAAGCAGAGCGAATAATCCATGAATAATAGTCTGAGTACCTTGTAATTGTTTACGTAAGTATAATAAGATTATGTGGAAAATTAATTACTTCATGAATTACATCATGAACAGTTTCACGAGCTCGACTGGTGAATCGTGTGTAGCATATTAGGAATTAAGAATCGGTTAAAAAATCAATGAATAATACACTGCGTTCCAGTGAATCCAGTTGATTACGTGCAAAGATTAGAATTAAGTACATAATCGTAAATTTCAGGCACATATATCTTGAAAGTGGAAGTTTTTTTTAATTTGTGGACCATTTCACGCACACGAATGGTTAATTGAAACTTATATGCTCACAATCATAACCAGTTGATGAAGCAAGAATGGATCTTTGAATTATATAACGAGTGTCGTGTAATGGTTTTCGAGAAAATATCAAGATTATTTTAATTTTGTAATCCAATTGACGACCACTAATACCAAATAATGATCAAGATGTGATAAATCATGAATCAGTTAACGTCGTATATTCGGTCCATAGACAATGTTCCTAGATTTGTGGATAAAATTATGAGTCAACAATTTTAGAGTTCGCGAATTTTCGGCGCGGGAAAAATGCATCGGCGGCGCGCCGCCGGTCTACCGTTCGGCGTCGGCGTACGTTAAAAATTACCGGCGGCGGCGGCGTGGAGCGGCGGCGCACAGGTCTACAAAAAAAAACCTCTCGAAAACGAACCGTTTGGGAAAATCATCATCATTACTGGAATTTTCATTTTCACGAAACTTTTCGATAACCTTCCGTCACTTGCGTTAATGCACTGGGTGCACAGTGCTCTGAAAATCTAGCGAAATCGTCTTATGGCACCAGCGGGTCTAATTCAGAGCTATCTGCGCGGCGAGTAAAGTAAAGAATACTAAAAATTAATTTCTATTCCATAATTTTCAGTTCAGCAATTCGAGAGATCGTGCTCACCGCAAGCCATGAAAAATAGACTACGTTTTGAAGCGATGGTCACTATTTATTAAAAAATCACGGTTAAATAAAAAAAATTATACTATTAAAAAATTTCAAATAATTTATAATTTTCACAAACTTATTAAGAAAAATTGTTTAATAAGCTTTCGTAATATTGTGTAAGAAAAAAGCTGAAAATTTCAGTATTTTCTCTTTCTGCAACATATTAACCCTTAAGTATACCAATCAATTGGTATACAAATTGGAATAGGTTCGCCAAATTTTGGAAGAAGTCTATAAAAAAACCCCTTGAAAATTACCTAAAAATTTTTGTAGTTCGATACAATAAAAAATCCCCAAAAATGAAATGTACCTATTAATGTGAAACACAGTGAATAATACATACAATAAAGACCCATTTTTATCAGTCTCATGGTGTATTTTAGGCTGACAAAATGGGGACATTGACTAAATCGGGCAATTTTTTTTTTATAATAAACTGAAGCTGTTAAAATATTCTTCCCGTCCCTTGATGTAGTCTGATAACTATTTCTGATTATGATGAACTTTTTATTTTTGCATATTTCCATCTTCATGGTAAGGAAAACATGCTCAAGAAAGGATTTACTCGAATTCAGTCTTGTTCGTCTGCTAGAACCCATCAAACATATGTTCATATTTGGCTGATAAAATCAGGGTTTCAATGTATTATAATAGATATTCAGCATTCGAAGAAGTTTCTTGTGAACGAGTGTAGAACGTGTTTCTACTTACTTGAAGTCAGCGGCGTAGCCAGAAATTCGGTTTGGTGGGGGTTTGGTGAAAATCGATCATACTGTCCAAACGGCATAATTCCGAAACCGTAATTTTTGAAGTTTTAAAATTATGCAGAATTAATTTTTCAGAAAATAGTAACAGAGTTCGTGTCTAGCGAATTTGTTGAGACTTTATTGTAGTCATGAATATTAACCTGAGAAAAATCACCATAAATACTTCTTGGACGATATACCGTCAAAATTATTTTATCAAATGATGCGCTGTTTAACGTTTGTAAAACTCATCGAAGATACTAAACCTCCGAAGTTGGCAGTTTCAAAATGATGCTATCTTGACCTTAAATTACTGATTTTAAACATTTGACCTATACATATATTTGGTCATACAACAAAAATCAAATGCTCATCAAAATCGATCAGAACCTGCTAGAATCGAATGGAAATCGTTATTTTTCATAAATTTCTCTCTACATTCGGAAAGTGTTATCCTCGTTATTAATCATATTACGTTTTCGTCTCAACTCGACGCATTCCCAAAATAAAAACCTGTCTTAATCCAACTAGTGGTGCAATTGTGCTTGTCTCATTTGTCCAGACTACGATTCCATGGCTGGTTATGTTCAATACAATGGTGGAAATGAATATTACATGTTCAGTACGGTTTGCACATACATACAATGGATCAACAGCCACGATCTTGAGATACTATGTGATACTGAAACATCGCTTGAAACCAGCGGCGGATCATGGAGAAAGGTCCGGGAGGTCCAGATCCTGCCGAAAATTTTCAACTTGTTAAGAAATTTTAAACTAGTTTTAATTTTAAAGTAGCAACCCCTCACTGCATACTCCCTCCGGGCCGATATGATTGACGATTTTTAGAGTGATTGCATAACCTTTCTATATGAGAAAGACAAAAATGTACCAAAGTCCAAAAAAAATCAATTTTTGTCAAACATCTCAATGTTTCATGCATTTTAAAGTCATTTGGCATCAAAAATACAAATTTGATTTTGAAAATTTTTCATTTCAGTTTATATGGGAATTTGCTGTGTGATTGCACTTTTCAACTCGTAACTCCGGAACCGGAAGTCCAATCAATAAAAAATTCAATAGCAGCCGATGGGAAGGTTGTACCTTTCATTTGAGACTAACTTTGTGCAAATCGGTCCAGCCATCTCTGAGAAACAGAGGTCACATTTTTTCCACATATACACATACATACACACACAGACATTTTCCGATCTCGACGAACTCAGTCGATTGGCATATGACACTCGGCCCTCCGGGTCGGGATTAGATTGACGAATTTTAGAGTGAATGAGAAAGGCAAGAACATTTTTAGCAAATGTTGAAAGTTATGCATTTTTTGGTGAGCAGTTCTATGTTTCATAGACATTAAATCAATTTTAACTTCTCTACCAATTAAATAAAGACCCTTATTACAGTACATCTCTACAAAAACGAGATCAATTTGAAAATAAATCTGAGGACTATGATTGATTACAGAACTCTGTTATTTTCTATTGGAATATTTTCAGGCAGGAATTTGATATTGATGCTATTAGACAACTGTGAAATCAAGACCAATAGATCAGTTACATATCAGGATCCCGTTCCGACAATTTATCAAAAGTCCTCATGATGTTTACAACAACAGGTTATCAATCTACGGATCAGATAATTGTTATTGTAATATTGAATTAAATCAGTCTGCACCAATAAATTTTCAACTTCAATCCAATATTTTTTTAGCGTGGTGGGGGGGGGGGGGGCGTTGTATGGTGTTAAACCCCAAAACCTTCTCTGGGCTACGCCGTTGCTTGGAGTTATTTATTTCGCTTTTCATTTTCCGATATGTTTCAGATCGATCCGATGGTCATGAGTTAGAAAAATTGCAGTGAGAAGGTTCGCACAAATGAACATTTTTGCACTGATAAGTTATCAAGTTCCTTCCAGACAACTTGGAAGTGTTCGGTGATTATTTCTAGCGGTTGTAGATAGAAAAATGAAATACAAAATTCGATTTGTCGAAATAATGTTTGGCTTATTTCAATGGATTATTTCTATATTAAACAATAAATAGGCGACAAAGAGTAATCCACAAACAACAAGCCATAACTTTTAAAGTATTCAAAATAGATATTTGAAGTCTTCAGTAAAGTTATTCGCAAAAGTAAGAGCTACAAATTTGTAGAAGGCATCATTTCGATATAATCACTTCCAAGAAAATTTGTGAAAATATCTCACTCATAGGGAGATTAATCAGCAAAAGCACAATACCAAAAGAAAGGGCATATTTCCTCCATTAAATTCTCCGAAGATACTATTGACCTAAAATAAGCCGTTTTGGCGTTAATAATAGATTACATGTTTTTGGTCATATTTCTGGCAATGGGAAATGATAAAAATCTTTCGGTCGCATTTAATGTTAAATATCTCTTTTGATAATAGTCCGATTTCAACAATCTATAGCTTGTTCGATAGGTATTCGTTAAAGCTGTCTAAAAACATATAAATTGTTAATCTATATTGTCAATTTCGGCAGATAATCCAAAAAAACTGCAAAAAACGCCATTTTTGCGCATTCAAACATTAATATCTTGGAAACTAAACATCAGAATCAAAAACAAATTAATAGCGTTCATACTGTTTTTTAGTTCTTTCATTTAAAATTGGTTTGGATAAGATCGGTTCAGCCATTGCTGAGAAACACGAATGAGAATTTGTCCGTTACATACACACACACACACATACAGACATTGTCCCAAATCGTCGAGCTGAGTCGATTGGTATATAAGACTCGGCCCTCCGGGCCTCGGAAAAAATCTTGAAAGTTTGAGCGAATTCTATACATTTCTTTTATAAGAAATGTAAAACTGGAATAAAGTTGGATTCGAAAATCTATTGGAGCATGAACGAATTTCCATCTTGAATATTACGGCATTCAGAAACTTCCAAAGCCAAATTAAAATCAGAACTTTCCAAAGAAACAATGATAACAGATGGCCCATACTCTGATTCCTATTGGGACATCTTGATATTCTATCTCTCTTCTACGAAAAGTATGCGGTCACAATGGAACTACAATTTTCTAAGCAAAGCATAACTCTTGTTATGTACAATTCATCTGAATATACTATTGAGCTAAATCTAACCATTGTATCACAAAAATGTATAGTTCGTTAGAATCATTCTCTGATACACAACCATGCACTACTAGGCCCCTTGCAAAACTGACTCAGACATACCTTCGTTAACAAGTTATTACTTGTTTCAACAAAGCCGGATTCACTTGTAGTTTTCGACAAAGTTGCAGACAATTAAATTATCTTTCTTATTTTCACTTACAGTGATAATACGATGCATACAGTGCAGCCTAGCGGCAAAAATGCGAGCTAGTAGGTTTTCTCCATGTAAATTGTCGAAAAATCTCATACAAACTTCAGGCACGTTGGTCCGGTAGCTAGACTTGCCCGATTTGCTTCAAATCTGGAGCAAATACTCCTAGTACGACTAGGAATCGACTCAGGGGTGGGTCGATTGAGTATTCAAAAATTTACTATTTTTCGGGGTATATATACGAAATCGAACTAAAAATAATGATAAAGTTAACACCAAAGGGGCGCAAAACTGAGACTTCGCCAAGGGCGCCAGAAGGTCTCGTTACGTCTCTGCATAGACTTAACGAAATATTTAATTAATGTTATTGTTTTGTAATTTAATGTAAACATCCGTCAGAAGTATTTTAACTTAACTATAATGTGGATCCCTTAACAGGAAATCTATTTCCACTGGGATTCCATCTTAGTTAATTATCGTAACTTAATCGCAAAAAAATGCATGTATCGAATAGTGAACGTTATAACTGTAAAGTTGGTCATGATGTACCATAAAATCGCTTTAAATATTCTATGTAAAAACTTTTATGTAACAAAAATGTGTACTCCTGCACAAAAGTCGTAAAAAAACTTTTATTACCATATTTAAAATTATTTATCCCTCATCAGGACTAAAAGGAAAAACGGCCCAATTCGACTTGGGCCGCTCTTCCTTTTGAATATTTGAAGATTTTTTTTTGAATACTAAACAATATTTTATTTAAATAAATACGTTCAAATTAAGTTTTTGGTCGGAAGTCGGTGTCATTGCATTCATTACATAATAACATACAATAATTTGTGATTAACCCGCTTTTGATATTTTTTTACTTGGGCCGTTCTTGCACTGTGCCCTTTATATGTATTACATCATTTGGACATCACAGGGTTACCAGTTTGTATAGGAATTTGCAGTGTGATCGCACTCTTCAACCGTACCTTATCACGCAGAAGAATTAGCCCTTTTTGAATCAACAAAACGTTTAGTTGAATCTAAAACGTGGCGAATGACTGTTTCAAACTGACATGGACATTTTTCGAAAGCATGTATTTGGTTTAGTTTAACAAACGGATTGACGCTAGCTCCAAAAATGGAAAAACAGTTTGTGTTCCTAAGCAAGCGTTATGTCCCGCAAGGTCATTCAGCATAATTTTGAGCCGTGCTACTGCTGAAGGTCCAAAATTAATTCGTTTATTCCTTTTTACAAATTAATAAATACCATTTAACTACGCCTAATGTTTCAAGTCGCGTCCTGTCCGATATCGTTGTCGCGTCGTCGGACTTTAACTAATTCAGAGCCCAGTAGTCCGGGCAAACGAGTGGATTAAAGGTTTTCTTGCGAAGGGCCACCGCTTTTGACCTTGGTCCCGGTTATGCGGCAAAGCCACATTACGCTGCCAAAATGCTAGAGCAGTGTAACGACCGAGGTTTCAATATATGTAAATTTTTTTATTAATTATCGTTGGCGATAACCAGTAATGACAAAATTAACTATCGTCTGGATTGAACGGTATATAATTCGAAAGACCAACTTATGATATAAAGAAGGATAGTAGGGATAATTGTAATAATTGAAACACTGCATAGAAAGCTAATGCTCACTGGTGATCATAATAATAACCAAAACGCCATACTTGAACAGTATATATGTAGTGATGTTTGAGTCAGTTTTGCATGGAGTCTAGCAGTGCATGGTTGTGTATCGGTACTCGATTCCCACCAACTATACATTTTATTATTGTTATTTATCAGTGTGCAATCGGGCTGTCTCAACAACCTATTTCTGCAACCTATGTGCATTAAGTGTACACCTACCGTCTCACCGTTGCACTTGACAGTGTGTGCAGTGCTTTATGGTCACACCTATGACCGCGCACCCGGCTTCCATTGAGCGTTCTGGCGGCTCAGAGACTGTCTTTCCATGTTGCTCAGGGATACATTGCTCCTATACACATCCATGCATACAGGCATGCATACGGGCTTACAATCATACATACATACATACTATTTGGCACAAGTTTAGAGCGTGTAACGTCGTGTCATCTAGGCTGTGTAATCCTATGGAAAATCATCCTGCCATCGCCTTGGAGTCTATGTAATGTTGGCAAAGTTCGCCTTCAATCCGCTTCTATCTCTCTTTCTAATCTCCTTTTTGTCTCCTAGGTCCGAAGCGGATCAATCGACTACTAATTGATACGGTAAACTTACTAGCAGTATTAGTCCTTACTCCCAAATATTTCCTACAACTGTGCTCTTTCATCTCTATCTTAAATTAGAATTCGATTATCCCTGTTCTAGTCAATATACGTATGCATTTCATTATGGACCAGGCAAACCCTCAATTTTTTTCTATTACTATTATCCTGAGTGGCTAGACGAATGAAAGCATTTTAGGATTTCACAAAAAGAATATCTGCCCATAAAGGACATAAGAATTATTTATCCACTATTCCCCTCAAAATTTGCTCGAACCGATTGTCCGCCTGGTTCGATTCGGATAGACCACTCCGACCCGAAGGGGCTGTTTATCATTTCTGAGAGCCGGTGCGCGCTTGGTCGAGTTAAATAACACTAGTTTACAGTATTTCTGAACTAAATAAGCCAGCGGTCATTTTCAATGTAAAATCGTGTGCTGAATCCGAAAATGAGGTCCAAAGAATTTACAGTAGAACAGTTTTCGAGTTACAGTGAAAAAATTAATTTTACCTTTAAAATTAAAAGCGCTTTTAGTCAAACCCATACATCTTCGGTTGTAGTGCATCGATATGAAATATTATTATGTTAAATTAAAGGAAATTGAATGCACTTTCAATCGTTAGAATATTTTGTTTTAAAGCGACTACTGGTTCTGACGTTATTTACGAATCTATTGAACTTTTTCTTAATTTTTCGTCGATTTTTGAACAAAAATTAGCGTGTGGTCAATATTTTCGGCAAGATAAAGCAATCCCAAAAATTATATTTATATATATTTATATAATATATTATATAACAATGAAAATAAGCACTTGTTAGTTTAAATCCGACGAAAATTGCGAAAGTTATTCAATTTTTAGTAAAATGCCATTTTTTGTGTTTCTCTGAGTTAACTTATTGAACTGTCTCGATTCCAATTTTTTCTAGGGCTTGTTTAATAATATATGAGGGACTCTCTGTCAGAATTCTGTTAAACAAGTAAATGGAAGAATTTTGAAAGAATTCAAGGTGGGGTAATATTCGAACTCGTTTATCCAAATGATTAAGGACTACTGATAACAATAATTTCAGCCTCAGTGAAGTAATGTCATCAAAAATTCGTCATTAAAAACTACGCATAATATTTACATGTACAGAATCGTATGTGTACAAAACACATTGTAAACTGCACGCGCCACAATGCCTTGATACACAAATCGGAAACTTATGACTGCGCAAAATGCTAAATTCGGGTACTAGCCTCACGAATGATGACTTATCCACCAATTTCGTCACGTTTTGTTCTAATAACAATTTATTTTACGTTATTAAAACGTCTAGAAGTTTATAATTTGAAATTATATTGGATTCATATTGGCTTCTAAGATGTACCGATTTTACTGTACTGGGCCACAAAACTTCAACATACTACAATATATTGCGTAAAACATCAAAGTGCAATTATAAAATATTCTACGTTGTTCAAATCATTGTTAAGTTCAGATTTTGAGATTTTAAACCTATAAGTCTTGTTAGATGTCCTACATAGTTTCAAAACACGAACTGCTAGATGTTCTAGGAAGGAACACAAATTAAAACTTTTACAAATTATTAATGTTATAATACTTGACGCATGTAGTATCACATATTTCTAAGGATTCGTATAGTTTGTATTAACTCTTATGTGTCCACCAAAAAAACACCTTTAACCGTCCAACGTGGGTACCCGGGTACCCACAAATTGAAATGCTCATAACTATGGCTTCTTTTATCCGTTTTGGACACTTTTAGATTTTTTGGATTCAGGAACTCGTCCACTTTTTGATTTGTAAAATTGAACTGGATTAATGGATCTGGTGCTTGGTAATCCGGATTTTCCGGGGTAATGTTTCAGTACTAGGGTATGATTTGTAAATTTTAATAATGTCCTAGCAATGAGTATCAAAACTCTTCAAATTGTCTCGGAAGTCTGTTATTTATTATTGCGGGACCCTATAGCAATTATAAAAATGGATTTGGAATGGAATGGCCACTCACGGCCCCACGGGAACCTGCTCCGAAATGTCCGTTCCGGGGTCAAATCACCAAATGGTTTCAAAATCACAGGCTACTGCCTACTGATGCAATTCCAAAAATTTTGATACCCATATTGCTAGTATTCCATTGAAGTTCACAAATAGTATCCCAGTACTGGAAGCTGCTTCCGGAAATCCGGATTCTCAGGAACCGAATGAAGTAACCCGATTCATTTTTACCAAGTCCAAAAGTGGATGAGTTCCTGAATCCAAAATACCCAAAAGCATCAAAATCGGTTGGAAATTACCTTAGTTATTGGCATTTCAGTTTTGTGGTACCCATGTCGGCCTGTTACGTAGTAAAAAAAAAATCAGGTGCCCCTCCTAACTCCCCCCTTACTATATCAACAATATTATTAACCCAAAAGCTTGACTTAGTGAAGTTCTAAGATGTCACAAAGTTTCAATTTCCAGCTATGGATAAACATAGGAATTTCATTAATTGAAACCTAAAAAGGTACCCGGGTACTGCGTCGGATACATAATGGTTAACATTGTACAAAACCCAATTGAGCAGCTAGCGTTTCAAAATACGAACGCGGATTATAACGTGTGCGGGTTTAGTTTACAACGAATTTTGTATCATAAGAGTGTTATTTTATGTAATACACTTGTAAATATTACACGCAGTATTGCATACCAATCATTCGATGACTTATAATTTCATTGAGCCTGAAATTATTGTTATCAGAAGTCTTTTTTTTTAATTCGTTTATTTGAAACGGCTCATAGCGGTAGCTTAACGGAGCCGTGGATCTTTTATACGTTTACAATACATGTAAAAATAAAAATACAAACAAGAATTAATCAATTGGATCTCGTGCGCGCAACTTTTTATTGCGAGCGGAGACCTTTTTTCGCGAGGTCTGTTGACAAACAGCGTCAGGGGGGTCATTTAATTCTCTCTTGTTTTTCACGTCCCGGTCGAAGCTGGCTTGGTGTCCGGGATCAGATGTTCTCCCTTGCTTCTTGCACTTATTGTTGATCAGTGTAAATCCGTCGTCATTGTTACTGCATTCGTTGCCGAAGTTGCTTACAGTTGCTTTTGGGGTGCTGGATGATTCTTTTACGGTTGTCATTATGGTCTGAACAGCTGCCACAAATTTGGCAACCGTTTGTGGTTCAGGCATTAGTATTGAAAACTCTGTTTTAGGTTGGTTTACCGTAGATGAGTTGGCAATCGGTTGAGATGCATTTTCCTCTGCATCTTCCGCGCAAGGTTGTCCACGATGAGCTGTCTGATTACAATACTTGCACGTAGGAGTTTGCCCCTCATGGGTGCATAGCGTAGTTTGCATAATTGTAGTTCCGTGAGTATTGAGTTTTATTGCCAAGTAGGAGGGTATAGGCCTTTCAACCCGCATCCTCACTACAAAAACGCCGTTAGGAGTACCCGGGAAGAAGTTTCTCTAAGTATCAGGTGTAACGGATTCTACTCCTCCGTATTGCGACATGCATTTTGCGATTGGCTCAGGAGGGGTACGAGGTGATAGGTCATATAACCTTACATCTATATAATCATTCTCAATGTATACGGGAATCTTAATTCCAACGTTGTCACTTTCAACCACGTGTTTTAAGTTGTTCTTCAAAACGAAACGCTCGGCTTGTGCTAACGTGTTGAATGATATTAACACTACATTGCGAGGATGATGATACTGAAGGTACAAGACTTCCGCAAGCCTAAGTTGCATTTTTACCTTCAGAAGGTATTCCACTTCACTAAAACTCAGTCGTTTTAAACAAAATTTAAAGTCAACGACCGCTGCGTTGGGTCGGAGTAGAGCTTTTTCGTCAACTTTACTCATGATGACAAGAATAATCCGATATTTCCTTTGTTCTCGAGACAATGCACACTAGATCGATAGGCTTGTTGTGCACTTGGCTCGATTGTACGTCTGACTGCGGCAGAAGTAGAAAGTAGACTGAATCAGAAGTCTTTAATCATTTGGATAAACGAGTTCGAATATTACCCCACATTAAATTCTTTCAAAATTCTTCCATTTACCTGTTTAACAGAATTCTGAAAGAAAGTCCCTTTATTATTAAACAAGCCCTAGAAAAAATTGGAATCGAGACGGTTCAATAAGTTGACCCAGAGAAGCACAAAAATTGGCATTTTACAAAAAATTTAATGACTTTTGCGATTTTCATCGGATTTAAACTAACAAGTGCTTATTTTTATTGGTTATTACTGGTTTAATTTTTATAATTCTTAAGATTGCTTTATCTTGCCGAAAATATTGATCACACTCTCATTTTTCTTTAAAAAATGACGAAAAATTAAGAAAAAGTTCAATAGATTCGTAAATGACGTCAGAATCAGTAGTCGCTTTAAAACAAAATTTTCTAACGATCGAAAATGCATTCAATTACCTTTAATTCAACATAATGATATTTGATATCGACGCACTACAACCGAAGATATTAGGATTTTACTGAACGTACTTTTAATTTTAAAGGTAAAATTATTTTTTTCACTGTAACTCGAAAACTGTTCTACTGTAAATTTTTTGGATCTCATTTCGGAATCAGCACGCAATTTTACATTAGAAATGGTGTTCGAATATTGAAGTTCAGATTTTTATTGTAATTGTAATTTATTGTATTTATTGTAATCGTAAGAAAAAGTCCTGAATAATTAACTATCTCAAAAATGCGCACTAGTGGGTTTTCTCCATGTAGGTTGTCGAAAAATCTCATACAAACTTCAGGCACGTTGGTCCGGTAACTAGACTTGTCCGATTTGCTTCAAATTTGGAGCAAGTATTCCACAGGGACTAGGAATCGGCTCAGGGGTGAGCCGATTGAGTTTCCAAAAACTCATTATTTTTCTGGGCAGTCTAATGCCAAATGGTCTTGAATGAGAACACTTAGAAAAATTATGCCAAATGTCCGTTATGCCAAATGACCTGCAGGATGGTCGTTTCTCAAAATTATGCCAAATCTAGGTTATGCTAGACGTCCAGTATGCCAAATGGCCTACTCTCCTAAAAGATATATCTAAACAAATAAAATAGTAGCTGAACGACTGCTTAGTTTATCTAAAAAGGATTTAAGCATCTTCAGCGTTTTAGTACTAGGGCATTGCCGGAGTAAATATTACCTGCAGCTAGGCTAAATAGACGATGATACCTGTAGGTTCTGCAACCTAGATGGGGAGAACTCCGAACATTTATTGTGTAACTGTATAGCACTTTTCCATAAAAAGAGCCAACTCTTCGATAAGGTGGTAATACTATCCGTAGATGTATGGACGACCGCACCAGTCAGGCAATATACTTTATACGTTCTATAATACCTTATGAGACCATGTCTATAGTTGTGACATACGAAAAATGGGACCTGCAACAATATATCAAAACACTGGCCGCAGTAGAATATGTACCTAACGGGGAAAAAAATATAGGTTCATTAATTTCACATTGTGTGCCCCGAGTAAACACGAGTCTAACTAACGGGTAATAATGCGATGGAACGAGTCGGAACGGTTAGACCAGTAAATACATGGAAAAACTAGCTTTAAATAGTTATGACTACTTTCGTTGACATATAAATTTAGAATTTCTCAACTTCTTCACCATTCAAAAGATGTTTACGTTTGTTTCATAATTTATTTATACGATTAAGATATACCTCCGTCCTTGAAGTGTTGTCCATTGTGTACTCTGTATTATAGTGTATGTTTGTATGTATCTGTGTGTGTGATAAAAGTCGGAAGTCTGTTCAAAAGGTTCCATTGTTTATACAGGGTGTTTGGTTCATGATTAAGAATCTCTCGGGTGGTGATAGACTGTCATATTTGGAGAAAAAATTGTTCTACACATACCCTTAAATCTCAACCGTTACAAAGTTATTGAACTTTTTGTGTTAAAAGCTTATTTGTCTTAAAATACCTCTAACTCAAAAAGTATACTTTGTATTTCAAATATTTTAGATCCACTGGGAAGGTGAGAAAATTTCGCATTGAGTGATGCCATCACATGTTTCAGCTAATGAGTTTAAGTAGCCTTTTCAAAGTAATTTATTGAAAATTAAACATTTTTAATCGATTTTTCGTACATTTCTTAAAAATTCTAATAGTTAACCTCATCATTTTAATAATCCAGATTGTTAGTCTTGAAGAGCTGCATAATTCGTTCTTTGACATTATGCACTTACCTTTTCTTATTTTCATGAGTTTGGGTTATTTAACTTGGATATTTTTATCTCATTTTCACTAATACCAGCTCTAATTGAAAAAGTATGGCACTTTTTGTATTATTTTTCTTTTCATTCGAAAGCCAGGAAAATTTTACAGAGAAAATTGTATTAATACCTTTCAGTTAAGTGAATTTAGTATTCTTTTTGAATTAAATTAGTTTAAAGTTAGTGCTATTATTAGCATTTTCGTTAATTTTCTTAAAATTGTAAGTAATAAACATCACCATTATTATCATGAAAATAATGCATCTCAGCAAGTTCTACAGTTCTTTCTTTGACGCCATCCAATTATCTCATTTGGTTTCGACGCAAAATCCTTTTTATCACATCGTTTCATATGCAAACATAACGATTTCGAACCAACTACATTTGCGGCGAGGTCATGCTGTGTTAACTATTAAATAGCAGTCAAATGAAAAGAGATATAGACAAAGTTTCAAATAAAAAGTTATAGAGAACATTAAGGGGCATCAAACGAACAAGAGTAACGATAAATTTTGTTGATTAATAATTAGAATAATTAAAAAACTCTCCAAAAAACACAAATTTTTAGATATTTCGTTAGTAAAAAATCATTTAGTAGACTTAACTAAAAGATATTTGTACATACACTGATAGGACATTTTCTCAGCTTTCCAATGAAATCTTGTAAATAACGATATAAAGCATATTTTTTAGATTAGAATCTTTTAAGCACTTGCAAGTCGGTTACAGGAAAAGTATAGTAATGAAACTACAAAGAAATGTGAAGTGATAGGAATATGACGTCCAAGAACAAATTATGAATCGTCCTAAAACCCAACTTTTGGATAATGGATATTGCTACAATCATACTTCATTATTTCGAGAAAATTAGCAAAAACCTCCTCAAAAACACTAACTTTTAACTACTTTACAGCTAAAAGGTAATTAAAACTAATTAACTAAAAGATATGAGAACAATATTCAATGGGAAATTTTCTCACCTTTCGAATGGAACTAAAACATTTGAAATACAAAGTATACTTTTAAAGTTAGAGGTATTTTAAGACAAATAAGTTTTTTACACAAAAAGTTCAATAACTCTGTAACGGTTGAGATTTGAGGGTATGTTTAGAACAATTTTTTTCTCCAAATATGACAGTCTATCACCCCCCGAGAGATTCTTAACCATGAACCAAACACCCTGTATATGCTCTCGTTCAGTAATCTATACATTCAGTGTATTCGTTAGTGATAGATATTGTTCTGCCATTGCACTCGGCCGAGAATTTCTCCCGGACCAACAAGTAAATCAACACGCTCGATGCATAAAGTTAGTTTTTACTGATGACTACGACTACGCTTTGTTCTTTCTCTTAGCAAACGACACAAATGATTTCTTGATCTGCTTACTGGAACAAGAAAAAGCATAATCAGATAATAGTATTTTTCCAGTAAGCAGTCAGAGAACGGTAGGGATCGGATAGGAACATTTAGAAGATTCTTTTCCAGTGTTTTTGTGCTGAATTATCGACTTTTAGTAATTACAATTAACTGACTTATTCGGTACACAGTACGAAACGGAAATAACATCTTTGTTGTAATTATTGACGGCAATAGTTATACTACGGTCACGAATATAATTGGCCTTTAAAGGTCTAGATGCGACATTTATAAAGAATGTGTAATTAAACATTTCTGGTTTCTTAAAGTAAACTTTCTTAGTTAATAGTAAGAAAATGGGTATTGATTGACTGAAGGTTATGCCATTCAGTTCTTTGCGATCGGGGTTTATGTGTAGCTAACAAATGCTTGAGTCGTCTCTTTAAAATTCGACTGAAAAGTACACAACCTGTTTAGTGAGGTTAAGGATATTAGGATAGAAGTTACGTTGGCTGAACAAACTAATCACATGCACGACTGGAAAGTAATAAAACCAACGCATTGCTTTTGTCTATTTATTTCGTGTAAAATTCAGCACAAATTAATTCACAGAAAGAACTATGTCCTTTATTACAAGTCTAGTTAGATGAGCCATTGAAGCTACTGTTTTAATTTTCGTGTTGCTACAATCAATAGAACGACAGTTTGACGCAATTGTTTCTCGTCAGAGGGAACTACATTTAAAAATTGTACCACTACATTGCTAATATATTGTATTCATTAATCTTTTGATATTAATTTGAACCAAAAAAACCTACATGCGGAGTGAAGAACGTGGTTTATGACCTTGCAAAACTAATTTAGATTAAAAATATTGAAAGCTGCGTTTTAATTTTGAACGATTAGACTTGGTATGGCAGTTTTTAAAGCAGATTTTTTTTTACTACAGCAAACGGCTTTTCTTTTGTTTAAAAATTGCTTCACTCCTTCATCACTATCGATTAAAATGGTACAATAAGAGCAATGCCGCGCAAAACAATGTTTGTTCGAAATTATTCAATGCTAAAATTTGCACCTTTGCAAGTAAGTTGTCTGTAATATTTACTGAATCCGTTTCATGTTCGATACGATCATGCTTTAAAATAGTAAAGTTTTTGCGCTCTAGTTCAGTGCTAATCGCTAAATTGGTTCCAAAACTTTAATAAAATCTCTGGTTATACTATAGCAAATTTTGAATTTGCTTCCGTTCGGAATAATAATGATGAATTTATCGTACTTCCTCCGCCCTTACCGTGGTCTGTTCGAACGGATTCATTTGTGAGAGCGCAATGCAATGTAGGTAGCCACGGGCAAGTAAGATTCTAAGTTAGTAATTCAGCTTAGGCGGAGGAAGCCGCAGATTTCCCGGCATCGCTAGCAGTAGCGGTTGTAGTGGTAGTCGTAGTTGTAGCATCAGCAGCAGCAGCACCGGCAGTAGTACTAGCTGTAGTAGCAGCAGGAGAATCAGTAGAAACTGCATCTTTTGAATTTTTACTTTCGATTTTGGCATTTTTGCCGGCCAGAATTTTATCAACGTCCTGTAAAAATAGTTAGAACGAAGATTGGCAAGATTGTAGCGAGTTACGGAGGGTATTTTTGTTGCAAGATAAAAGCAAATGTTTTTATTTGTTGATAACGTACAGGAAAATGAATAAGTGAAATGATTTGAATTCAATCTACAATAATTAATATATTGAGAACTGCAGAAAAGTATCCAAATAAAGCACAAATAATATTTTCAATCCGGGCGCAGTAAGATTCTATCATTAGAGAAAACAAGAGTAATTGATCAACAAGAATAAATTTTAAAATAGAGCTTTGAAGCAACCAATGGTACCATTTGTTTGATATTTCAAACCAACCCTGATAAACGCAAGCCTCAAATGCCTATTGAAAAGCAAAAATGGATGGAGGACAATCATCTGCAGGTTTAGTAAATATCTATACCTAGTAAACGCGCACTCAAACAAATCTTTTATAGAGCGGACCTAACCATATGAAGATAGCTAAACTAAATGAAGTCATTGTTGCGAACGACCCTGTCATCATTCACCTCATCACCCTAATCTTCTAGTAGATGAAAAATTCTTGGCGTACGTGACAATTACAATACTATTGACACATGTAAATCATTCCTGTTTGGGACTCGATACGACGACTGGCTTGAGACGACCAACAAACTGACACCCTAACCGTAGCTAAACATTCCTGAACATGAAACATCTGGTCAACCTTCGCTGACATGGCCTGAATCAGCGCACATAATTACCAAAAGCCGTCTCATTCACAGATATTCAAACTGCTTATAATCAGCTTCCCCGCCACTTATCCTTCAGTCATGCAACAATCAAAACATTCAAATGCAAAACCTTCCCCTCGGATGTAACGACGAAAATACAAAAGTGGACACGATTCTCAGAACACCCACACCCGACAAACGTCGTCTGCATTAGCATCGATTCCGCAATTTTCAATGCTGTGCTTCTAGTCCCACTCACCGAAACGATCAGTAGTTCAGCACCCTAGAATTGACTACGTTACCTGTTCAGGATGCTTTCCGATAAACTCCAGCCTTGCAGCATCATACATTGTGACAAACTTGTCCCGCTGCTCCTTGAACTGCCCAAACAAAGCATCATCCTTGTGACCCTTCAGTCGTTCGGCCAGCTCAACCTTCTTCTCGTGCTCATCCCTAATTTCCTGCGTTACCCACGGTTTATCCAGCGGATATTCCTCTCTAGGTTTGCCCGTTCCCTTTACACGAGGTTTTCTGTTTATAGGCTTAGTTCCCTTCCCGTTGGCAATAGTGCTCGGTCGAATAGCACCCCGGCCGGGCTTACCGGGTCGACCTCCGGGCGGTAGCTTACCGTTCGGGGTACGCCGCATCGGTTGGGGGCCATCGGGGCGATTTCTAAGCGCCGGAGGAATTCCACGACCCATTGGATTCATCATTGGACCTCGCATTGGCGGTATCGGTGGCATTGGCCGTGGCATCATTGCCATCGGACCGGGTCCCATAGGGTGCATGTTGAAGCGACCGTTCGGAGGAGGTGGTGGCATTATTGGACCTCCACGCATTCCACGCATCCCCATCGGGGGAACACGAAAATGCGGTGGTGGGATCGGTGGAAATGGTCCGTTACGACGACCACCACCCATCGGGTACATGGGGGGCATAGGAGGAATGGGAGGGCCCCAGGGTGCGTTCATTGCCGGAAACATCCGTCGCGACTGGTAACCGTTTCGTGCATTCGGCCGCTTTAAATTAAGGTTTCCCTTCCGATTGTTAAAACCTTTTGCTTCTTGTGATCCTGCTGTAGTCGCAACTGCTGTATTGCTGTTTGTAGCAGGCGCTGAATTCGTCGAGGTTTCCACGGTCGAGGTAGCAGGCGCCGCAGGAATTTGAATGTCATCGTTGAAGTCCACGAAACCTGGATTGTCACCTAACTGGTTGGCGTTGAATAGATTCCGGGAATTTTTAGGCTTAAAGCGTGGCCTACCGGGCATACCACTGAAACCTCCTCGACGTTTCTGTATAGGTTTGGTAGCGACCATTTTGTGCAGGCTTCCTCTGGTTCAACTGTTAGTTTTTCAAGTAAATTTTAATGTTTTCTGCAGCACAAGCACTTTTTTCACGAGATAAATCTTTTCAGCTTCGTTTTCCACTTAAATTATTACAAAAAACTGTTTTATTTTCCGATATGATGCCAAGTGCGTAAAAAACTGGAGCTTTTTCACATTATCACGTTGACTTTTCTTCTTAATTTTTGCTTTGGCTTCTTGTACTAAAATGTCAAAAGGCGACTAGGTATCGAATTGCTTTTCTCATAACATCAATATTGCGATTGCTGCGCCATCCTATTGTCGTGTCACAACATATGAGACGGATCTTATCCGCTCGACGCGCCAACTACTTATCATTATTGGTACCATTCAAATGACAACGATAATATCAACGCTTTTTTGTGAAAAAAGCGGTACTTACAAATGTAAACATTAGGCATTTTCTATCCAGATTTTTACGTGCCCTAATGGCGGTCTAAGTTGATCAGTTCGTAATACGTTTACTGGCCCTTTTTTGACAATAATCGTTTACGTCAACCGCCCAGTGAGATTAAGTCATATCCTACGTTAGTCCAATGGGCAATTAAACGTATTACGAACTGAACACATTAGACTGCTATTATGGCACGTAAAAAGCTGGATACATGTGAATGAAGGCTTCGAAACGCAACAAATTGACCTAAAACTTTGGATTGTATGATATTGCTTTCTTAAACTATAGCAAAAAATACAACGGGTGGAACTATATTTTTGCTTGTTTATTTAAAGTTTCGCTCTCCACACTCCATGTAAACTAAAAGGGCGATATTTTTTTGCTACCAGTTTAGGGGCGAAACTGTTTTTTTTTCGTATTTTTTATAATTATCAAGCTGCTATCAGCTGTAAATAGTGAAAATAATCGCAATTGAAAAAACCGGGACGAAATCGATGGTGTAAAACGGTAGTTATAGTAAAAAACGTAAGGTCGATACTTCAATCAACTACTAAATGATTGTTCGACACAAATGTACCAACATCACCGAACCTCGTCAAAAACTTATAAGACAGGTACAGCAAATCATCTGTTAAGTCACCATTTTCAGAGAAAACTGCTAACTGACCAGTATGTTTTGACGTTTGGATAGAACGGATTGCGAAGAGATCGGTAACCGAATTGTTTTTTTTTTGAAGGTTTTTTTTCCTTAGAAACCGTTTTGAAATCCGTTTTAGTAACGTTGGTCTTTACTTGCAGTGAATCTATTATGATTGCAACATTTACGTCAGCGCTAAAAGGACTGTTCATTTCACTTTAGAAACGCCGGCTCTCAGTTCGTAGATCACTTGCCTAAAGTCCGAAGAAGTTTTTTTTCAGTAAAAGAACCAGCTGTCAATCGTTTTGTTTCTGTTTCCTTCGAGCGGAAAAATGTTTGATCTTCTCTCGTTCGAGACAACTATCTTTCTCTCTGTCTAAAACAGCCTTTCTCATCCTGACCAACGCGTGGGCGTATGGTGTAAGTCTCGCGTTTTTTTTAGAAGGGCCAATAAGCATGCTGTAAAAATTCACTTTGAGACAAAATTCCGGACAAACCGTAACTCGCCGAGAATGGACGTTAGCATTTTATGAAAGGGAAAAGTTTTCTCTTTCATCTGTTGCTGTGATTCATAATGGGCGATTAATGGTTTGTCCAGAATTTCATCTCAAAGTTAATTTTGACACTATGTTTATTGCCCTTCTAAAAAACGCGTGAAAAATAAAATGCGATTCTCGTTAGTAGAAGTTATCTCATAGAAAATCCTCCCGATTTTCCCACCGACTAAATCGGCTTGCATCGTTGCAACCGGCCGACTATGCAACCAATTAATCAATCGGTTGTTGCACCGACTCTTAATGGAGCTTAACATGGGCGTCTGCCGACGCGACAACCGATTAAATATGACCGACGAAATCTGTTGAAATCGGTCTATTAGTTGGTAGTTTAAAACTGGAACAAGATTTACACAGATTAAATCTGGCGATTAATATACTGACGGGAATTGTTTACCGACGAAACCCAACGTAGTCGGGTAATTAATAGGTCGAACTCGAACCACCCGATTTAGTCGGTCGACTGGGAAATTTCTCAACTGTCAAATTTTTCTTTGACTGTCAAATAACGCTTTAGTTCTTCTATCACAGACTAACAGACATAACACTCGAAAACAATGCTTCGCCCGCTTTAACGATCATTTTGAATATATTTGTAGTTGGGACTGTGACCACATTTGCAATTATGGCGCCACTGACATATGAGCAAGCGTATGGGGGATAGACCACTAGTGAAAAATTGCTCTTAAACCTGAGGGTTAACCCACCAGCAAGTGAGTGATTGGGACTGTGAATAAAAGGTGGAGCTAGTGTTCTGGGAAAATTGCCGGATCCATGTTTTTTGAGGGAATTCCCTCATAGTGTTGTGTCTGTTAGTCTGTGCCCCTATTATGAGTATGCGTAAAACATCAGGTTCTCTATTAATGAATCGAATCAAATCTCGTCGAAATGAATCCGGAGTGTCCATTTGTGTTTACATTTGCTTGCGTTGCCAATACGCCACATCGCATCTGGCTTAAACTAGGGATAGTCCCTATGTTTGGGTAAGCCGAGCGAGTGGATCATTTGCTCGCAAGAGGCCGCCACTTCCGACGGCAGGTCGGCGACCTCCTCACATGGCAGATCCCGGAGGCTTTGCGGCGCTTCGTTTCTTAGGCCATTGCACTGGCACTACTTAAACAGATGTTCCTGAAGAGTATCAGATGGTTACCGGTAATTTCCTAAAACAAAATCTGGGAAATAAAAGTTTTCTGGTAACGCTTCAGTTCCCCGTTGATTGTCCTACTTGGGCGCCAGTTTGAAGCTACAGAATGAACTTCCAAAACAGATTAACAGACTCGAAAACTATGTTTCGCTCGCATTAACGGTCGTTTTAAATATATTCGTAGTTGAGACTGTGGCCGCATTTGAAATTATGGCGCCACTGACATGAATAAGCATATGGGGGATAGACCCAAGACGGATACAGGTGTGCACATTTTGTGGTGGTAGTGCGGTTGTCATTTTTCATTGATGAAGCCGAAAAAACAAGAGGATATGAAGAAGAAAAGCACAAACAAGTGACGTAGCGGGCCTTTCTGTTACCATAAGTTAAGTTTCGGTTCGGTCATAGTTAATTTTATCGGTTTTTTTCGAGGTAAAAAGTGTCTAAGTGTTCTAATCGGTAGATCCGAGGTGAAGCTCGGCCTTTTCTCACTTTTCATGTTCACTTCAAGGGCCCTGGCCGCCATGCTTAATTTTGCAAGTATAGAACTAATACACTGAAAAGTGTCAAATGTTCCCACCTTTCTCTCCATCTTGGGATAGACCACTAGTGAAAAATTGTTCCCAAGCATGAGGGATAACCCACCATCAAATGAGTGTTTGGGACCGTGAATAAAAGGTGGAGCTAGTGCTTGAGGAAAATTACCGGTCACTCCGGAGTAAACAGGATTAAAGAATACTTGCTACTTGTTACTCCAGTTTGCTACCAGAAGAAGAAAAAAGAGAAGAAGAGAGCCCGAATAGAATTATACTGTAACAAAACCATGATTTTCACTGTGACAGTACAGTAATTTTACAATAATTTATAGTAAATTCTAGTGTTATGCTACCACGCAAAAACGATAAACTTTAACGTTTCTACAGTAAATTTCAATGTAAAATCGATTTTTACAGTAGAAAAGGGGGTGGTTATGTATCTTAACATCAAAAAAATTTATTTTTCTTCATACTTTTTTTTCTTGAAAACAGTCAAATTTAATGTGAATTTACTGCATCAGTTTTTTTTCTGAATAGTGAAATTGATTGTTACATGAAATTGTTATTGTAAATCTACTGCGAGAACGCTGCGTCGAACCATGTTGAAACAGTAGAAACTACAATATTTATTGTTTTATTATTGTTTGTAGGGTAAATGCTATTGTAAAATTCTATCCGGGAGTACAGGAACGATTTTCTCCGGAGTACTTCTAGTTTCTCCTATGGTACTGGAACAAACCTAGTGTTATGTCTGTTAGTCTGTGCTTCCCGTTCTAGGAGAAACTGGAAACACTCCGGAGAAAATCGTTCCTGTACACTCTTCTCTTTTTTCTTCTTCTGATAGCAAACCGTAGTAAAAAGGAGCAAGTATTTTTTTGCTCCGGAGTAACTTCCGTGTACTGGAATAAACCTTTTATTTATTTACATTCGACAAGTCAGTTTTGACTCGAGTCACTCACATCCATTCAAAACATCGTCATAAAACCTGCAGCGCCCCCTACTCTTTTCTGCGTAAAAATGCCAATAAAAAGCCAGTGTCTTTAGTCGCCACCAGTAATGCTGCGAGCATTTAGTATAGTCAACCATGTGAACTGTCACCTGAACCTTCATGAATTCAAATTCTAAACAAAACAGCGTGGTAAGGTGAAACATAAATGCTAGTGTAAACCTAAGATATGCAAACGTGAAGAGTAAGTTATTAAATGTGTGCCTATTATTCTCTGTAATTCAAATCCAGTAGAACAATTTTCCTTTACAAATGGTGAGTGTGTTACATCTCTATAAGCTGCATTTTTCAAATAGTACCTATCCGTAGAGTAAAAAACAAAAAAGATACTTCGATGCTGCTGAAGATGACAGGAAGAGTAAATTCAAACCGGCTATCGGTGATTCCGATGGAAGCACCAGCTTGATCAAAAAGGAAAGAGTCAAACAAGAATCAAAACATGCGTTAGATCCGATGGCTATCGTAAAAACAATAAAGGTCAACGATCAAATTGCACATCGTTTCGGACCAAAAAGAGGCAAGCAGAATAAAAAGTTGCGCGAGATTCCCGTTGACCCGGAGGCACTGAAGCGGCACTCCCGCGGGGACGGACTTAGTCTCGGTGGTATTAAAAGCAAATTTCAGAAAATACGACAAAAACGTAAAGAGATCAACATCGAATTTGCTGCTGAGCAAGCGGCACGAGCCGAAGTTCTACTCAACGAGGATGAAGGGTACTTGGAGGTTGATGATGATGAGACAACAACCGAGGTTACCCAGGCAGAAATAGTCGACAATGTTGATATTACGACAGCAGCAAAGCATTTCAATTTGCAGCTTGAATTTGGGCCATATCGTATGCGGTACACTAAGAATGGAAGTTATCTTTTGCTTGGTGGGAAAAAGGGTCACGTAGCCGCATTCAATTGGGTGAGAAAATCGCTTTTATGTGAAATGAATGTGATGGAATCTGTGCATGATGTAGCGTGGCTAATGAATCAAACAATGTTTGCTGTTGCCCAGAAAAATTGGGTCCACGTGTATGATAGCAAAGGTACCGAGATACATTGTATTAAGGGTATGAATCGTGTGACAAGACTGGAATACCTTCCGTATCACTTTTTGCTGAATTCAGCAAATGAAGATGGTTATTTATCATGGATGGACGTTTCGATAGGAAAAACTGTTACTTCCTACAATTCTAGGCTGGGTCCAATCAGCATGATGTGTCAAAATCCGTGGAATGCCGTCACTTGTGTTGGAAATTCCAAAGGCGTTGTTTCCATGTGGGCTCCTTCGATACATCAACCATTGGCCAAAATGCTCTGCCATTCAATGCCTCTGACAGCTATTGCTATTGATCCCAGTGGGATTCAAATGGCAACTGCAGGCCTTGATCGTACCATCAAAATTTGGGACGTTCGTCAGCTAGAAGGTCCTACACAAACCTACAAACTGCAGACTGCTGCTTCTGGCATCGACCTATCCCAAAAAGGCCTAATGGCGATTTCATTAGGCAACATATGCGAAATATACAAAAAGCCTAATCTAGTTCAACGAGATATGCATCCCTATCTACGACAACGTTTGCCAACAACCATATCCAATGTCCGTTTCTGTCCGTACGAAGATATCTTGGGTATCGCCACAGCCACTGGTTTCACTTCTATAATCGTACCCGGTTCAGGAGAACCTAACTTCGATACGTTGGAAGCGAATCCGTTCCAATCCTTGTCACAACGTCGTGAAGACGAAGTTCACAGCTTGCTGGAGAAAATCCCGTCCGAGTTCATTTCCCTTAATCCGACCCAAATTGGAGAGGTGGATGTACCGTCGATGAAGGATCGACTGGAAACGAAAGCTAAATTATTGACAATGAAAGTACCCAAGATCGATTTTGAGCCGCGAATGAAGAATCGGATGTCAAAAGCTAAGCGTTTCCGTAACAAGCAGATAGTGAAAGACGTCAAACGAAAGGAGCTCATCCAGAGCATCAAGGAGGCGAAACAAACGCTGAAGGAAGAACTTTCGGTGGAAACGCCTGACTTTATCCCGCTTGAATCCAGGAGTGTTCTTGATAGGTTTAAGGATAAGAAGAAGATGAAGAAAAAATAATATTTTGTATGTGAAATACTGGTAAATAGAATGAAAACATCCAACAATAGCTTAATTGAAATTAGATTAACATTTCCGTTTGAACATCTGGGGGGGGGGGGGTTCATGTCCTTGGGTACGAGTCACCCCGTTGGCTTCGTACCACTCCAGGACACCATTTGAATAGTGGTACGAAGCTAGATCCGGCCAGAAGATCGTACGGCATTCGCGTTGCTTCAACAGTTCGTAATACGTTTAATGGCCCTTTTTGGCAATAATCGTTTACGTCAACTGCCCAGTGTGATTAAGTCATCTTACGTTAGTTCAATGCATTGGATGTTTATTCAATGAACGCCCGACATCTTCAACTGGGCGTTGCTGTCAATCTGGCGTAAACGATTATTGTCAAAAAAGGGTAATTAAACGTATTACGAACTGAACAATTTAGACCGCCATTATGGCACATAAAAAAGCTGCATAGTGTTTTTTCGTGATGCAATTTGATGTTCTTTACCATAATTTTGCCTAGTCAGTCTTTTTCTAGTGAAATTGTTTAATTTGTAAAACAAATCAGAACAATTGTATATCTAATTTGTCCAGACAGGTCTTCTTTCTTCTTTCTTGGTGGTAAAAAATTCAAAATGTTGTCATTATGGCAGTCATTGACGAAACAATATTTGGTCTTGACCGAAATTTCTAAGGTTCGTCTAGACCCGCTTAAAATTGTACTGTCCAGTTAGAAACAGGCAAATGAGATTGTTGCAACTAGGAATTTATGAGAGATTATAGCTTCTACGTACCACCCCGTGAAGTGGCGATAGACGACATGGTCTCCGATTCGAGTGTGAATTGCGTGAACCTTCTGAGGTATGGTGTTTGCTGTTTCAAGGAGCCCTTGCCTAAATTAGTGAAGATACTGGATCAGCAATTACATTCAGCATCTATCACAGCCAACGTGCCTACATCCTCTGTCCTTTCATACCCGCCTAGGGTGACCTTCGCTGAGCCTGCTTTGTAAAACTTTTTCGTACCGCGGTGATTATTTTCACCAAAATCGTGCGATCTATTAATTACGCCTAAATCGTTAAATTTGGATCAATAATGTCTTCGAAGGATTTTGTTGACACTATAAGCCCTTTCATATGGTGTTGTTATTTTAATGATTAATCTCCCTAAAAGTGAGATATATTTACCGACTTTCTTGACTTTCTAACAACTTTGCTGAAGACACTAAGTGTTTATCTTTAATATCTTCGACATTATGGCTGGTTCTTTAAGGATGATCCCTTTAAAGCCAATTCAACAATATATATTTTGAACTATCATTATGACAAGTTCGAGATGTTCAGTAAAAAGATTTAAATTTTCAAAATGAAAAACTTTCTAGTTACAACAATGGCTTATCTCGTGTATTTTCAAAGTAATTTGCCATTTTTTTGAAAAAATAATGTGTTTCAAATGGTGATTGGTTGTTAACGGGAAAACGGCTGAGTTTACGTCAATAGTGTTTTCGGACCACTCATCAAAATACGCAAGATTTATCATTTGCTGCTATGATTTTCGTGATTAATCCTCCTATAAGTGAGATTTTTCAACTGATTTTTTATAGTAAAAGAAATTATCTAACGTCTTTGGAAAAGTTGTGTAGTTTGCTTTTACGAATGTCTTTATTGAATACAAGAAGTCTCTTCTTTAAATGCTTATAAAGTTATAGCTCGTTATATTTGGATGACCCCTAGAATTTTTTTTTAATATCTCCTCTATTATCATTCCTACGGGTTTCATTTATTCTACGAAGTTATTTTAATCGTCAAAATACACAATTTTTATTAACGCAAAATTTTTCTTATCTCGAGTATTTTCGGAGACATTCGACATTTTTAAAAAAAAAACAATAGTTTTTTTTCAAATCATCTACTGGTGACAACGAGAGACAAGTGAATTTTATTTTATTTCATAGTGTTGATGTTGCATTTCCAATTGCAATTAGAGCTGGCTGCCTGTTTTTGCCCGTTCAAAAGCTTTTGCTTTTAAAGCTTTTGCTATTTTTACCAAAAATTACTCAATAACTACTAAGTCACAAGAGATCGACCAGTGATCTCCTCTGGAAAGAGGTATCTTGATAAGAAGAAACAACTTTCTTGAACATACCGAAGCTATGTTTTCGATCTTTAAGAAGTTATGCTGAATAAAAGCTTTTAAGAGGTCGTTTACAAACAACGGTCAATAACTTCGCGTGCTATAAATAGAGATTTTTGGTCCTCACTAAAAATGTTTGCAAAAACAAGTTCTTTGATAGTTCTAAATACTTTATATTGTTTTTCATATTTTGAAAAAAATTGTGGCAAATATCTCACTACAAGGGGGATTAATCACTATGACTATATCGCCAAAATAAAGATCAGCTTAAAACATGCCAGAAGACATCATTGCTGTACGCTATACCGTTTTCGCGTTAGTAATTTTTCGCACGTTTTTGGCGGAAAAACCACTGCGCGCGGGTCATGATCTGCACTAAAAACCACTCATTGCACAGTGGGCAAAAAGCGACCCCCAGAGGCACTTAATTAGTCGCCGCGGGATTCCTATCATAATTTATATATGAAAAGTTGCGGAATTTGATAAGAAATCAAACGCACCTAGTTTGGTCCACTGCACGCATCTGTGGCCAGAGCTAGGGGGGTTTGAGTACCCGGAGAACTTCCGGTATTAGGCAAAAAGTGATTTCCAGAGGCACTAAATTAGTTGCCGCGGAATTTCTATAATAATTTATATATGAAAAGTTGCGGAATTTGATAAGAAATCAAATGCAACTGGTTTGGTCCACTGCACGCATCTGCGGCCAGAGTCACGGGGGTTTGAGTACCCGGAGTTTTCCGGTATTAGACAAAAATGATTCCCAGAGGCACTTAACTGATCGCCGCAGGTTTCGTATCATAATTTATATATGAAAAGTTGCGGAATTTGATAAGAAATCAAACGCAACTGGTTTGGTCCACTGCACGCATCTGTGGCCACAGTTACGAGTGTTTGAGTACCCGGAGTATTCCGGTATTAGACAAAAAGTGATTCCCAGAGGCACTCAATCAGTCGCCGCCGGATTCCTATTATAATTTATATGTGAAAAGTTGCGGAATTTGATAAGAAATCAAATGCAACTGGTTTGGTCCACTGCACGCGTCTGTGGCCAGAGTCACGGGGGTTTGAGTACCCGGAGTATTCCGGTATTAGACAAAAAGTGATTCCCAGAGGCACTTAACTGATCGCCGCAGCTTTCCTATCGTAATTTATATGTGAAAAGTTGCGGAATTTGATAAGAAATCAAACGCAACTAGTTTGGTCCACTGCACGCATTTGTGGCCAGAGTCACGGGGGTTTGAGTATCCGGAGTATTCCGGTATTAGACAAAAAGTGATTCCCAGAGGCGCTCAATTAATCGCCGCGGGATTCCTATCATAATTTATATATGAATAGTTGCGGAATTTGATAAGAAATCAAACGCACCTAGTTTGGTCCACTGCACGCATCTGTGGCCAGAGCTAGGGGGGTTTGAGTACCCGGAGAACTCCCGGTATTAGGCAAAAAGTGATTTCCAGAGGCACTAAATTAGTTGCCGCGGGATTTCTATAATAATTTATATATGAAAAGTTGCGGAATTTGATAAGAAATCAAATACAACTGGTTTGGTCCACTGCACGCATCTGTGTCCAGAGTCACGGGGGTTTGAGTACCCGGAGTTTTCCGGTATTAGACAAAAATGATTCCCAGAGGCACTTAACTGATCGCCGCAGGTTTCGTATCATAATTTATATATGAAAAGTTGCGGAATTTGATAAGAAATCAAACGCAACTGGTTTGGTCCACTGCACGCATCTGTGGCCAGAGCTAGGGGGATTTGAGTACCCGGAGAACTCCCGGTATTAGGCAAAAAGTGATTTCCAGAGGCACTAAATTAGTTGCCGCGGGATTTCTATAATAATTTATATATGAAAAGTTGCGGAATTTGATAAGAAAACAAACGCAACTGGTTTGGTCCACTACACGCGTCTGTGGCCACAGTTACGAGTGTTTGAGTACCCGGAGTATTCCGGTATTAGACAAAAAGTGATTCCCAGAGGCACTCAATTAGTCGCCGCGGGATTCCTATCATAATTTATATATGAAAAGTTGCGGAATTTGATAAGAAATCAAACGCAACTAGTTTGGTTCACTGCACGCATCTGTGACCAGAGTCACCAGTCAGGGTTTTAGTATCCGAAAAATTCCTGGTATTAGGGTAAAGTAGTAAAACTGCCAAAATATTCGACTTTATTCATTTTCATTTTAGTTTCCAAGTGTTAACAATTACGGTAGGATAATATTTTTGTTCGAGGATGTTATTTATGGAATTTAGAAGAGTGTGGTAGTAGGAGAGTGTAGCGTATTTGGGTATTTTCGTGAGGAATAAACTAGATTTGGAGTAATTTGATTTTTTTTCCGATTCAATAAAAATTATTTTTTCGCTGCTATTTTCCATGAGGGCAGTAGTAGGGTTTTTCCCCATAAAGGTGTTTCAGAAAAAAAATTTTTGGCAATTTTTTTTTTCTGAAGATGAAGCCATATTATATTATAGACATCACGCTTCGGTAAATATAATAACGTGAAAGCATAAAATAATGGAATCGAAATAAAGATCTGATTCGAGTTTCATAACCCTGGACTACATTTATTATATTCTGTCTATTTGCTGTGCTAATCCATATTACGCGAAACAACAACCACGGCTATGTTTAGAAAAAAAAATCAAACTAGAATTTAGTTAGAGACTTTTTTAGGTTTGTGTTATTTGTTACCATTCAATGACAGATAAATGTTCGCGAAAATTACAGTTAAAACTTTTATTACCCTAATTTTAGATTGAAATTCTGGTACAGGAGTATCGTAAATGAACTCCTCAACTAACACTGATAACACTGATAAATGGTCAAAATTGTAAAGAAATATAAAATTAAAAGTAATAAAAATATAATGATTAAAATTAGTCAGAATCTGAATTCAATCCGGCATCAAAGTCTAATTCTACCAAAGTGTCTAAATTATCATTTGATCTCTTTAAGTATTGCCGAATTTATTCATCAAACTGCGTATTCTTCGTTCGTTTGGTTTTACTAGACTTAGAGATGATGCGATCCGCGATACATGGATCCGTCCACGCTAGAGCAGCTACTAGCATATCCTCGAGATTTGCTTCAGGCGACACCTAATTCAATATCGACATGTTTAAATAATTAAATTATTGTTGGGAAACTTGCCTTCCGTGATGAATACAATCGATTCATCTTGTGCCTACGATGAGCAGATTCTCCAGCTTCTTCGGAGTAGAACGATAACGGGAGAGGCTAAAAATTGTTTATGTAATTATCATTAATCTTATTACTATTATTTTTAATTTTTATCATCTCAGATATATCCTTCATGTGACGATATTTTTCCATACACGGCGGTAGAATCTTAACATGTTGTAAAGATTTCTGCAAATTCTCCGAAACCGTTTCGAAAAGCTGCAGAACTTTGTCACCGTCTAGTGATTGAGATGTGGTACTTAGTATACTTAAAATACTAATATCCTCAACGATTCGCTCGCCATTTTCTATTTTTAAATGTTTGGCAAATAATGCCGGTTGAGACAGTAGTCGTCTGGCCATATTTCCTGTAATAATAGCGATTTAAAATATTAAAACAAATAAACATAAGAAGTTATTCAGACATCTTATTACCCGTATTTGAATTGCCTGCGCCACCAGGTTGTGCACGATTCACCCTAACCGCAAATTCCTTTTCAACAGCGTACATCACTAGATAGAATATTTGTGCATGTAGTAGTTTAGGAAAAAGTTTCAGGGGTTTCAATGATAATTTTGAGTAGATCTCATTTGGTAATATAAAAGCCCACAATAAATGTTTATGTATAATATATTTTCGATAACATAACGTTTAAAGTTGTTCCAATATTTTTGGAATCATTTTTGTCTAATACCGGAATACTCCGGATACTCAAACCCCCGTGACTCTGGCCACAAATGCGTGCAGTGGACCAAACCAGTTGCATTTGATTTCTTATCAAATTCCGCAACTTTTCATATATAAATTATTATAGAAATCCCGCGGCAACTAATTTAGTGCCTCTGGAAATCACTTTTTGCCTAATACCGGGAGTTCTCCGGGTACTCAAACCCCCTAGCTCTGGCCACAGATGCGTGCAGTGGACCAAACTAGGTGCGTTTGATTTCTTATCAAATTCCGCAACTTTTCATATATAAATTATGATAGGAATCCCGCGGCGACTAATTGAGTGCCTCTGGGAATCACTTTTTGTCTAATACCGGAATACTCCGGGTACTCAAACACTCGTAACTGTGGCCACAGACGCGTGTAGTGGACCAAACCAGTTGCGTTTGATTTCTTATCAAATTCCGCAACTTTTCATATACAAATTATGATAGGAAACTTGCGGCGATCAGTTAAGTGCCTCTGGGAATCATTTTTGTCTAATATCGGAATACTCCGGGTACTGAAACCCCCGTGACTCTGGCCACAGATGCGTGCAGTGGACCAAACCAGTTGCGTTTGATTTCTTATCAAATTCCGCAACTTTTCATATATAAATTATTATAGAAATCCCGCGGCAACTAATTTAGTGCCTCTGGAAATCACTTTTTGCCTAATACCGGGAGTTCTCCGGGTACTCAAACCCCCCTAGCTCTGGCCACAGATGCGTGCAGTGGACCAAGCTAGGTGCGTTTGATTTCTTATCAAATTCCGCAACTTTTCATATATAAATTATGATAGGAATCCCGCGGCGACTAATTAAGTGCCTCTGGGGGTCGCTTTTTGCCCACTGTGCATTGTATCAATAATAATCGCTGTGACAAGTTGGGGGGAAACATGAGGGCAAATGAGTTATTACACACTACAGCTTGGCATTATAGTGGAGACTAGGTCCATCGCCGGGGACTAGTAGAGTAATACGTAGCATCGAGTTCGTGTCGCCGGGGTACCAACGAATCGGGCGTCACCAGAATCGCCGAACCGACCTCGACACCCTACTGGGTAGCTCGTGAGTTGCCTAGATCGCGTCGCACCGCCCGGTATCTCTGGACAGTCTTCAGAATCCACAGGCTGGCCCGTTGAGTAGGATAGGGCCACCGCCTGGGACTAGACTGAGCGCACGCATCGTCAACTATAGGTCATGAGAATCGGAAGTCATTCTCCCTTCGGAATCGCAGCACAGACTAACAGACAAAACACTCAAAGACAAAGCTTCGCCCGCTTTAACGGTCATTTTAAATATATTTGTAGTTGGGACTGTGGCCACATTTGAACTTATGGGCCACTGACATATGAACAAGCATATGGGGGATAGACCACTAGTGAAAAATTGTTCCCAAACCTGAGGGCTAACCCACCAGTAAATGAGTGTATGGGACTGTGAATAAAAGGTTGAGCTAGTGTTCTGGGAAAATTGTCGGATCGATGTTTTTTGAGGAGATTCCTTCATAGTGTTATGTCTCTTAGTCTGTGCTTTTATCACAGACTAACAGACATAACACTATGAAGGAATTTCCTCAAAAAACATCGATCCGACAATTTTCCCAGAACACTAGCTCCACCTTTTATTCACAGTCCCAAACACTCATTTACTGGTGGGTTAGCCCTCAGGTTTGGGAACAATTTTTCACTAGTGGTCTATCCCCCATATGCTTGTTCATATGTCAGTGGCGCCATAAGTTCAAATGTGGCCACAGTCCCAACTATGAATATATTTAAAATGGTCGTTAAAGCGGGCGAAGCTTTGTTTTTGAGTGTTATGTCTGTTAGTCTGTGCTTTTATGATATCAAAATGTAGCTGAGGTTTTGAACTAACAATTAGGACTTTTGACCAGTAAATTTTTTCACATCTATCAACCTAAAAGAGCGATTTGCTTAAGTAGGTCCGAAAAGCCCCGGGTTGCCCTATGTAATGTAATACTGTGTTTGGGAAAAACAATAAAAATTAGAAGAGAAGTTTAGTGAGAAAGCGGAGAAAATGTGATGGAGAAGATCTTTTAGAACCCTATTGGGCGAGTTACTTTGGCGGTGGGGTGTAGGAAAATGCAACAGGATTTGGTTGTCTGACTTGGCGAAAAAAGGTGGAAAATGAAGCGGAAAATATGGAAAGTGGGACAGAGATAGGCTGGTGATGTGCCGGCGATGGACTAGAGGTTCTCTTGGGTTTTGACCGTGGAAGCGAACACGTTGCATTCCGCCATAAATTCAAAGCCATTAGAAAGTTTTGGACGGTCTGACCGGTTTGGAAAGCCCCGATCACGATGTTAATAACGCCAGTTAAGGGTAAAGGACCAGCAAGTGCCTGTTCCGCCCTGACTGCTTTATTCCGTACGGCTAACCGTAAAGGAGTCATCAGATAGGCTGTCATCACGGGTCCGTGCTGCCGAGTGCAGTTCTTCATTCCGCCCGCTAATTATCCCAAAACGGTAACAACTGCTAGCTATTCGATGGGAACTACTCGCTCTAATACACGGCGGTGGATTTAGCCTGCTCATGAGCTATTCGGTAGGAAGTTAAGGTCGGTCCGGCGATTCCGGTGAAGCATGATGTCCGGTTCACTGGCGCCCCGAACCCGGTGCTACTACTGGTACCCGGCAGTGGACCTAGTCTACAGTGACGGAGATTTCCCCGGGAGCGAAATTTCTCCCGAAACCCGATGTGTGGTTTCACGGCGACTTTTTAGCCGATGGCGCCACTTTGTTGGTCCCTTCGCCACTTTCTCTGCAGCTCGGAACCAATCTACTCGTAACCACGTTGCACTATCGAAAGAAAATTTTGACGAAAATGTTTAGGTTTCGGCGCATTTTTCCTTTCTCATATACTGAAAGGTTATGCAATCATTCTGAAAATCGTCAACCAAATCTCGGCTAATTTTTTCTTTGACTGAGATAGGGTTTCTGGATGTTTACAAGGGCGTAGCAAGGGGTGCAAGTAGTGGGTAAACACTCCTCCCTAACACACCCTAAGCGCCCCTTAGATCAGAGATGTAAAAATGTACTAATGCTGATTAAGCTAATTATGGGATGTGAATTGCATCAATACTTCGCCCTTCGGGTCTGTTGTTTCATACGGCAGGGCTATCATGGACAGCTCCACGAATATCTACAACAGCATCTGCAAAGGGGAAGCATTGGAGGAGCAAAAACCTGCGTAATTCCACAGCATGCATCGAACGCTAGGAGAAGCGTACTGATATAATGTGCCTCTCTGTGGAATTGTCTGTCGTTTGCAGTAAAATAGATGCCTTTAGGTGACGAGCTTCACGAAAGCGGTTAAGAGAATAACCCAGTAAAGTTCAGCCGGAACTGAACTGGAATTCTGGCTGGTTCCAGTTCGTATTCCGGCTCCAGTGACACAACCGATTCTAACTAGAATCGGTTGTGTCACTGGAGCCGGAATGCGAACTGGAACCAGCCGGAATTCCAGTTCATTTCCGGCTAAGCTTAACTGGGAAGCAACTAAATCTATACACTTGTTCAACTGCTGCGTTTGTTGCAAGAGGGTGAATGTTTTGACGTTTCTTTGGAAAATGAGTGAAGCCAACATAAGCCCAGTTAAACTCAGCCGGAAATGAACTGGATTTCCGGCTGGTTCCAGTTCGTATTCCGGCTCCAGTGACACAACCGATTCTAGTTAGAATCGGTTGTGTCACTGGAGCCGGAATACGAACTGGAACCAGCCGGAATTCCAGTTCATTTCCGGCTGAACTTTACTGGGAAGCTGGCTTCCTGGCTCGGTTAGTTGCCAAAAATGACAGCGAACGCGCTTTAAGCAACGTTCACATCGCTACGAGCCAATGTTGTTAACTGGAACTGAAACTTATCGAATGCAATCAATCTTCATTTTGATGTGCTTAGCTGGTACTCAGGTGATAAAAGTATTCGGATTTTGTGGAGAAGGAGCGATGCAAAAGAAAGCGTGATTTTTCATATATTGTTAATAATTCTCGAGTACTTTTTCAAATGGACGTAAGTAACATTGAGAGCCTCTCTTTGTTTACTTTCTCTTTCGTTTATTACGACGTCATTACAACACTTTGTACTAATTTTCCAGTACATATCGAAAGCCGACAGTTTTTACTACAATATTATGCAAAGAGTAGAGTAGTAAATGTTGAAATGGCCGAGTAATGAACAGAAGAGAAAGACCTCAAAGAGAATCTCTCATTGTTACTTACGTCCATTTGAAAAAGTACTCGAGAATTACTTGTTTCGAATCCAACTTTTAAACGGTGTTGTACAGTTGATGTGAACAGACCTTGAACATTTGAAACGTAGCTAGCGCTACTGGCATTCCGTGGCAGCTTCAGGCAACAAACAGTTTTCACGGGCCTGGTTTGTTGTACACCTTGTTTTCCTCTGTTAGATTATCTTTTATTCTTCCTTGACCTGAATCAATGTAATATAACAACAGGTTACCGTGTACAATAGTTGACAATAACTTACAATTACAATTAAAGGTTATATTTTTATTGTTTCAAGGATTTTGCCATCGACACATAGCCCATGAAGTTCGTGGATGGCGAGCCAAAGTGTGCTAAGAATTTATTACATTTACATTACATTTCCACAATTATATTGACCATAACCAACTATGGAGTCATAATTTGGAGGAATGAGAAAAGCACAATTGCACTACTAAGTAGATTAAAACAGGTTTTTAGTAGTAAATGTTACATGTGACGATGGAGCACACGAATTGGGTCTTGGAAGTTGATGAGCCAAAAAACCACGTATATGGCACCCCTATCCCATTTGTATTGAACTGACATAAATCAACATCTCAGTGGGCACACAAATTATGGGCCTCACTGACAGTTCAAATTGTTCTGCTCGAAGCTCGATCTTCACTATTCAGATACGGCACGGCATGCCTCAATAATTAGATTTTTGTTAAAAAGTTTAAATATTGCGCCACTAATTGATGAAAAGTGTTGTTTTGGCCATGTCGGTGAATAACAAAAAACTTTTCACCATGATGCCCAACAAATTAAACGAACTCGAGTATCACTAAATTGTGTTGAATAAAATTGATTTTGTTTATTGTGGATCGACCCTAACGCGACGTTTTAGATGTTGGCATAGAAATCAAGGCGGCGTAGCAGATACCTGCAAAAAACGAAGACCAACTTGTTTGGGACATTCACGTATTTAATTTATATTTGGTTAAATCAAACGTGCCAAATAAAAAAAACTACCATGAGTATTTCTTCGAATCATCTGATTGTTTCAAGCATTATCTAGTAGTGTCATAATAATGTATGGTACATTTCACTATTTATAGAAAGCGTGCTTTCTACCATGACTATGTAGTTAGCACTAACCTGGCTCTCTTTTTAATGTAAAGCGATTCGAATTTAAAAAAGAAATAAGCAAAAGATGCTGTTATTTAAAAAAAAAATCAGTTTGTTGTGAACAAATGGACGACCATGCTTCTAGTTAAAATATAAGAAACAAAAAAACGCATTTTCTTTATTTAATTAAAATATATCCTTAACATGTCTGCCTTACCCCCGGGACCCCCAAAAGCCTTCAAGCATTTCCTCTCCGCAAGATTTCTCTTTGAGAGCGTTTCGCAAACTGCTAGTGCACGAACAAGTCATGGAAGCAGAGAAACTTGTTGAATGTGCTAATCACTCTTGGTAGCTGGTACGAATATCAATACGATTGAGTTGGCTTGTGATTCTGTGCGAAAACTTCAAGTAGCCATTACACAAAATGAATAATGGAAAAGTTCTTATCTACGGAGGTCGTGGTGCTTTGGGAGCCGCATGTGTTCAATATTTCAAGAACAACAACTGGGTGAGTGATTAGACAATATTTCAACTAATCAATATTATAAAATCAAAATTATTTCTTCCCGATCTCTGTACAACCAGTGGGTTGGTTGCATTGACCTCACTGAAAATGCAAACGCTGATTTTAACATCGTTGTAAACCGTGATGACGATTGGGTTGCTCAAGAGCAAAACGTGCTGTCAAAAGTGCAATCGTCACTGAATGGGGAAAAGTTGGATGCTGTGATATGTGTGGCTGGCGGCTGGGCCGGCGGCAATGCTAAGAAAGATCTGGCCAAAAACTCGGATCTTATGTGGAAGCAATCCGTTTGGTCTTCTACTATTTCTGCTACCGTTGGTGCCAATCATCTTAAGGCAGGCGGCCTGCTTGCACTGACAGGAGCAAACCCTGCTCTATCTGCCACTCCTGGTATGATTGGCTATGGAATGGCCAAGGCAGCTGTTCACCAACTGACCAAGAGTCTCGCCGGAAAAGATTCCGGTCTTCCGGATAACTCGTTGGTGGTGTCCATTTTGCCGGTAACACTGGATACTCCGATGAATCGCAAATGGATGCCAGATGCAGATTTTGGAACGTGGACACCGCTGGAGTTTGTTGCCGAGTGAGTATATCATACAACATTCGCTAGCTGTTGGCTTACATGTAGAAGGTAATAGATTTTATTTTCATGTATTACTTTCTATTTTTTAGCCTTTTCCACAAATGGACCAAAGGTGACGAACGCCCAGTAAATGGAAGCCTGGTAAAATTAATAACTACAAACTCAAAAACGGAACTGGTAATGGCTGATTGAAACTGGATGACCAACGAAACATTCCGTACTGTGCTCTCTTTTCCTTGCATCAACGTTGTAAATTGATTTAAAATAAAAAATGTTGATTTAAAAATTATTCGCGCTTGCTAACAAAACAAATTACGCGAAAGAAATCGAACATTTCCTTGACTATCTAGACGGTAATATATTTTAGCTAAACTCTAGATATGTTATTGAAATGCTAATTATTTCAGCTCAATCGCTCTTTATGCGCTACATCCAACGTTATCTCTAAGCATGAGAAAAGTAGATTTTTTTTTCGCATGGTATAATGTATTTTATTTTCACGGTCATTCAAGCATTATGAAAAAAGAGTATGAAATTTATGGTTATCGCTTACGAAACAAAACCATATGAATTGACTTATTGCCCCCACTTGTAGCATGGTGTGAAACAAAACCTTTCAATCTCATGCAATACATTTGAAGGTGAACAATTCGTCACATTGCGAACTGGCGTATTGTTAGCTTCATATACATTACACATCACATAAACCAAGAGAGTTACTATTTTTCTCTAGTAGCACGCGGCCTCTCATCTGGGTCTGGAAGTATGCATTCACAGCAGACTTATTTTGACTCTTTCGTTCAATTGATATTATTAACAATCCAGCCATTGCTCAGAGCGAGAAACAACGCCTGGAAACTATAACACTCTGTGGTCTCTGTTGTGACCTCAAGATTTCTAAGACATAAAAAGTCTAAAATTATGCATTTATGATAGCAGTTGTAATTGCGAATTGCTGCCATTTCGAGAATTTCTATAGAACTTATACTGCCCCTATAATATTAATTGTCCCATGTTCTATGGGATTCCCTGAATACATGGGACATTTGGTCGGTGTTAAGTCAGACCTTACTAAGTGACAAAATATTGAATTCGAGAAAAACGAGTTTAAAGTTTGAATCACAGCATTCTTTACATTATGCTTAAAAATTAATTTTTGCCATAATTCTTCGTTATTATTACATATTTCAAATCTGCCAAAAGTCACCGACCATTTATGCGTAGGATGGCTGTATAGGCCAGCGTCTTCGAATCAATACAGTACCTATACCGAAAAAGAAGCAAAACCTGTACGTTTTTCGGATATTTATCGATAGTCAATATTTTTATCATAAATAAAACGTGTGTATTACAATTATTCCTTGCCTCACTTGTACATACTCGTATAATACTCCTCCTCCAGATCGTATAAATCCGCTGCCATATCGTCCCGTACCGCCATCAGTTTGTTATCACGATCCATCTGAGTACTCCGGTAGAGCTGAGAACTGCTACAAATTGCATCGTTGACCGAATGAAAATCATTCAGTATCAGATATTGCTTGATATCGGAAACCAGCTTCATCAGAGATTCACCTGCGCGCACTATAAAATAACTGACGGTTTAAACACAATCCAGATTCATATGATAGTAAACTTTTCGGGATTACATACCTATATTCGAAGCTCGAACCTGCATTTCGTATGTGTCCTGCTCACATTGAGTCATCTTCGATAACTGCGTTTCATTTTCTCCTTTGGCAAGACGGACGATTTCTGAAAAGCAATACAAACCGTGGAGTTAAAAGAAACCTATTCTTTCAAATAATTTACATTAAAAAGGTATGATATATAATTTCAATATTATGGATATAATCAACTTGTATAATATTTGAAGTAATATTTATTGAGTGAAATCAATACATTATTTTTTATGAAAATGTTCCCACCACAAAATCCAGTTTTAATTATTATAAATCGAACGAATATCTTGAAAGCTGCTTTAAACTAATCGGTAATTCGCGTCTTATGGTTCTGTAGTAAATTTGTGTAACCGTTATCGTAATTGTAATTGTTAGTTAAAATTAAGGCCTGCCCATCTATCCAGTTATACTTTACATGGAGTAGATATTTCTGATTTGGTATTGTACGGGAGTAATGGCTCTACTCTCCTTCAGAAACAGATTTTTTACCTAAATCCTAACCCAAACCCACCGTGGTAAGAAACGGTAACATTTGCCACTCAACTACCGGCACCTTCTACTCGCCGGTAAAATAGTAAATTGCAGGATCTGTAAACGAATCAGTTGGCTCACCTTCGAAGTTCTCCAGCATGCTACGAACATCTTCCTTCAATCTAGTGTTGTATGATTTGAGAAGAGCTTCCTTAGATTGCGTTAGATTTCGTTGCATACTGGCTTCGCAGATCTTTGTAAATTTATTAAGTATCGATTAAAACGCTATGCACCATCACCTTAATTTTTCACTATAAATACAATGTTTTGTTTGAGTTTTGACAAATTCAAGAGTGCTGATTCAAATGGTCCTTAGTGACAAATGTAAACAAACTGAGTTATTTGCAGCACAGCATGTGATTACAACATAGCTAACGAACCCGGATAGAATTTTACAATAGCATTTACCCTACAAACAATCATAAAACAATAAATATTATAGTTATTACTGTTTCAACATTGTTCGATGCCACGTTCTCACAGTAGATTTACAATAAAATTTCATGTAACAATAAATTTCACTGTTCGGCAAAAAACTGATACAGCGCATTCACATTAAATTTTACTGTTTTCGAGAAAAAAATGTATGGAGAAAAATTGATTTTTTTAATGTTAAGATACATAACCACCCCCCTCTTTCACTGTAAAAGTCTATTTTACATTGAAATTCACTGTAAAAACGTTAAAGTTTATTGTTTTTGTATTGTAGCATAACACTAAAACTTACTGTAAATTATTGTAAAATTACTGTACTGTCACAGTGAAAATCATGGTTTTGTTACTGTACATTTCTATTCGGGAATACCGAAAACCAGGATTCATTATACCCAGTTAATCAAAAGAACACGCATTATATAAAAAGTCGCAAAGTTTTCATGATCATATTTTGAAATTTTGCACTTGAGACCTTTTAAATTGAAAGGACCTATGCGCGAAATATTTCAAAACCTCTGCAACTGTTCATAGGCGCCATGCAAAAACGACGCAAGATTCATTTCATTCTATGTTTTTCCCACTGCACATAGGTACCTAGTAAAAACGTCCTAAGCATCAAAATAAAAAAAAATATTTTCTTCTGTTCATGCGACTTATTTTCGAAGTTCAATTTAGAAAGGATAATAAATTAAATGATAATTGGAAAGCTTATTTATTCTAAAGTAACATGCCATTCGTTGGTTTTAACCACTTCCAGCCAATGGTTTGTTAATATAAACTACAGTTTCCCGTAATTTTTTTTCTGCAAGACTTTTTTAAATCCAGTGCAACTATTTACCATAGTAATGAAGAACATTCGTGTTCCGGTGCTCATTTTGTCGAAAACTTTGAAGAAATTCAATATTCGTCGTAAGAGCTACCTTTGCTGAAAAAAGTCATATGTGCAGCGTCCTATGATTCTTGGGCCCGAAAAAAGACCTATGTGAAAGGTCCTATAATTTTCAAAAGGACGCATCATTTTAAAGCGCTGAAAAACTACATTTGCACTAAACATTTCATGTTTTTAGTATTATTTACCTAAAGAGCATAGTCCTTAGACTATATTGGCATAATTGTTCCATCAAAACGCATATTTATTTTCTCATAGGGATTTGTTTTAGGACCATGAAACTTCAGCCTCGTTTTTCTCAGTTCGAGCTCAATGTCACTTAGGACCTTTTGAATCAGTACTCTTGAATTGTAAAGTGAACAAATGTGTACTAAAGTTTAGTACAATAAGTACACTGAAAATAAATGGTGTTTTGCGCTCAAAAGTGAAACTTGTCCGCTCGACGCGTCAACTAGATTTCATTATTGGTACCAGTCAAATGATGAAAGCGCACACTGATAAAAAATCATGCGATAAAACCAAATTAACTAACATAATTTTCATGTGCATGTACTTTCATATAAAAAAGCACACCAAATGATTTTCCATCAAATTTCACATGAAAGTCCATTAAAGCGCAGTTCATGTGATGTTTCATATTATATTCATACAACTTTCACATGCATAGGACATGTTTTCCTATTGAATGTTGGTTGCCATGCTATTGAGACGTATAGTATGAACTTTACACATAGCTTTCATGCGAAAAACATATAATGCATTCACCGATTCTTCTGCCCATTATATCTATAGATAAAACTAATTGTCATTCACATGTAATTCATTTGAAAATCTTGGTCAATGTTGTTTATGTGATTTTCACACAATGTTCGCAAGAATTCCACTTGAAAATAACATTGGCTACATTCAATTAGATATTGAAATGGCAAACCTGTCCTTTTCATGTATTTTACAATTGAATCGGTTTTACGTCATTTCCCGGAAAACCATTTCCCGGAATGTATCATTTCCCGGAGAAACCATTTCGCGGAATACCATTTCCCGGAAAATAAAAAAACTCGTACCTCGCTGACCAAACTTATTTTTAGAAGACCTGCTATGCAGCCAATTGTGTTCTAGGAGATTTTACCTACTTTAAAACATGAAAAGTTGTTTGAAAATATTTTTAATTTTGTTTTGATTTTGAGTGGTTATTGTGGTAAAAACAAAACAAGATAGCGACAAGATTGCAAAACTGTCATTTTAAATATTTAATCTTTTCGATTCCGCGATGTTAGGAAAATTTATTTAAATTGATCATTATATGAATAGCTTACGAACGACTTTTGGTTTTGAACCAAAAAGAAACTTGGGAGGATTGCCCATTTTTGGCAATAATCGTTTACGCCAGCTTGCCGACAACAACCAGTTGAGGATGTCAGGCGTGCATTGAATAAACATCCAACGCATTGCACTAACGTGGGATGACTTTTTCTTACTGGGTAGTTGACGTAAACGATTATTGTCAAATAAGGGCAATCAAACGTATTACGAACTGAACAATTTAGACCCCCATTATGGCACGTAAAAAGCTGGATACTGTTCGGTTCAGTTCGTCGAGATCGCAAAATTTCTGTGTGTGGTCGAAAGTTCCCATAAGACGCTATTGAATGATTAGTTGATCGGACTTGCGGTTCCAGAGTTACGGGCAGGGATGCCATTATGCCAGATTTATCTGGCACAGTTACAGTTTTTTACAGCTTCCAGACAAAAAGACAAACCTCTCATTTCGCCAGATTTTTGAATTATAGAAGTGTTTGCACTCACATATTGGAAATTTGGACATATTTTCCCAAATTTATTAAAAATCTATTAATAAATTTTGATGACTTTGAGGTTGCTGTTAAGTGACAGATTTTGCCAGACATTTTTAGTTGATCTGCCAGATACTCTTTGAAAAATAGTGGCAACCCTTGTTACGAGTTCAAGAGTGCGATCACCCAGCAAATTCCCTTATAAACTGGTAACGCTATGATGTCCGAATGATGTAATACATATTCAAATGGGTTCAACATTACTTGGATTTGAGGCTCTAGATCACTAATGACCAATCAATGTAGCTTTGACCACATTGGCCACCTATGACGGTTTTTGATGCCTCCGGGGAACTCGCCAAATTCCTGAAATCATACCCATTTTACAGCAAGCTCTTAATCGATTTTTATGAACTTGATGAAAATGAAAGATATAAGACGCATTGACTACTATTGAATTTCATTCAGTTCTGACTTTTGGTTCCAGAATCGACTATTCACTATCGATAATTCCTGAAGTCCCGGGCTCTGGGCATACTCCAGAACTAAAGTTACTTCGGTGATGACTGAACCAATTTTTACTAACCTAGTCTCGAGTGGAAGGTATAATATGCAGTTCGGTCACAGATTAACAGACACAACACTCGAAAACAATCCTTCGCCCGCTTTAATGGTCATTTTAAATATATTTGTAGTTAGGACTGTGGTCACATTTGCAATTATGGCACCACTGACATATGAACAAGCATATGGGGAATAGACCACTAGTGAAAAATTGTTCCCAAACCAGAGGGGTAACCCATAGTATATAGAGAACAGTTGCGCAAAGAGTGAAGTCGAAAAAAGTCTACCTATCGAGCACAATTGGAATCTATCTCTGATACCTCTGCAGCAAAGTTGGATTCTAATTTTGCTCGATAGGTGGGCTTTTTTGGTTTCACTCTCTGCACACTCTTTGCGCACCTTTATACTAAGGCCTTTGGGGTAACCCATTAGTAAATGAGTATTTGGGACCGTGAAAAAAAAGATGGAGCTAGTGTTCTTGGAAAATTGCCGGATCGATGTATTTTTAGGGAATTCCCTCATCGTGTAATGTCTGTTAGTCTGTGGTTCGGTGTTGGATCCCTCCCATCTACTCTTCTCCTACCTTCTTCTCACACTAAACCCCCTCCACCTCCACTCAGATCAACCTCACGCTTGCATTCCCTTTATTCACCCGGTATACCAAAATAAGTTAGGTGGTTCCCGATGCATCCTCCCCCTCCCACTAATTGGACCCCTCTCCTCACTTACCACCGAGCATTTCAAAATATGTAAACATTGAGACAACATTAAACTCACGCTGATTAAGCTAATTAAATAATATTTTTGTTTGCTTCAAGTGTGTATGTGTATGCGTCGATATGTTGTTTATCAGGTTCGTGGCCATATATATACTTAATATGTACCAAGTGTAATAAAAATGTAATAGACACATTCTGTTGTGACGTTATAACGATTTGACGAATCTTCATTCGACAAATATATTATAACTTTATCAAATGAACGCCTACATCAAAACTTATTACAAATTCATAAGGTAGACAAAATTTCACGAAAGATTTAATCAACATTAACTAAATATACTGGAATTGGAAATTGTTTTATGATCGATAATGTAACGTGACGTTACAACGCGTGACAAATTGGAAATTTCAACGTACACGCACAATTTTATTTATGCATCGATAGCATACTTTTATAACTGCCTCTCGTTTCTACTGCTGTAAATTTTATGCATTGGACATATTCGGTATATCCACTCATTGAATGCTTACTAGAAGTATATGCATGAAAATGCATAAAAATCACAGCAGAAGAAAAGAGACGGAAATAGAAAGTATGCTAACTATGCATATTTTTGTTTCTCAGTTATTTCAATAAAAGTCAAATTATCAAATTCTAGTATATTAAGTTTATGTTGATTGAATCTTTCGTGAAATTTTGCCTACTTTCCGACTCTGTAATAAGTTTTGATGTAGGCGTACATTTGATAAAGTTATAGCATATTGAACGTAACATGTAACATGTAAACGTCACGAAAGAATGTGTTAATAGACATTTAAACAATAAATATTATATTGAACGTAACAGGGTTTTTCTTCATGCCCTTTTGTTTTATCGACTTTACTCTAAACGAAAAGAAGACAATCGCGTAATTTGATCCAGTCCTAATCTCAATATTGAACCCGATTCTGATTGCGTTCTGTCAGTCAAAAGCGTTTATGATATTTACTACCTATGATGGCAAGTCAGTCCCATAATGATAGGAAATCCCAAAGAAAATGGGAAAAATATGCGATCATGGGCAGTTAACAAACGAGATGAAAACAGTGCTGCTGAATTTGTTCTGTCTATTTTGCATACACGTAAACATTTCATGTAAATTAAATAAAAGTTGAATATACTTACGTATATTGTTAACAGTGACATACATAAAAATACTATTTAGTTTTTAAATGCAGCCAGTATTGTGAATTCGATGCGATCTTTGTGATACAGAAATTGTAAAAAGCATGCAAAAAGCAACGATGAACACTTGTTGGCTACGGCAGGGCCTGGTTAAGAAAATTGAGAATTGAAGAAACCTGTTGTCGTCCCTTCTCTTAGGTTTTACCGAAGAAAAATGACAACTGGACTTATACAAAGAAAAATGTGTCGCCTGTACCGTTTTTCCCGAAAATGATGCCGTCATTTTCATCTAATGCAAACCAAAACAAACAAAATGGTCTGGAAATGTGAAATGTATTCCTGTCGAAGTGTCCAAGGCAGGAATTGTTCAAAATCATTTCATAGTTCATTAGTCGAAGTTAACTTTCGAGTGTTTTTAGTAAGGCCAGCAATCGCTATGCGGAACTTGTGTGCAAACTTGAATACAATGGTGATGCGATGGTGATTTTCAACGCATTTTCATTTAAATGTTTACACAGGTTTTTGGGAAAAGTTTGTTCCAGCTTATATGTCTGTTCTCTGTGATATAACCGAGCACTTGGAGGCATTTAAGGTTCAAGTTACCTTTTTTAAGCATGTGTTAGAATTGAACGCTTGGTAGTGTGCGTAGGAAAATTTGTGCTCAGCTTTGCCACCGGATTATCCATTTAAACCTTTTTAAAACTCTAAAAGAAGAATATCAGTCGATTTATTAGATCATCACGATTCAATTCATGCAAAATACCTGCTGGAAAAACCATCGGCTTAGCTAAATGGTGCTTTTGAAAAAGTGGCTGTGGTTTTTTCATTGCGCACTTGTGTTGCGTACCCCAGCTCGGTGTGGTAGTGTGATAAAAAATCACAGCCACTTTTTCAAAAGCACCATTTAGCTAAGCCGATGGTTTTTCCAGCAGGTATTTTGCATAAATTGAATCGTGATGATCTAATAAATCGACTGATATTCTTCTTTTAGAGTTTTGAAAAGGTTTAAATGGATAATCTGGTGGCAAAGCTGAACACAATTTTTCTTACGCATACTACCAAGCCTTGAGGTAACTTGAGCCTTAACATCATCCTATTGGCGTAGCACCAATTGGTGGAATACATCCATCTGGGACTGAAAGAATTCTGCGTCTTTGGAACTCCTGATAAGGAGAAATAGTTTGAAGTCGTCAGCAATCGAAAGTTTCAGAGTTTAGAGCAAAAATATGAATTGTCCGGGATGACTACCCTGAGGAGCTCGCGGTTCGGTTAGCTACGAGTGAAGCCAATCCAGCAAGAAGCCATTAAATCCAAGTCTACTTAATTTGGAAACTTATCTGGTGGTTAATTTTTTTAAACTTCGCGGAGAAGTCGATATATATGGCTTCTTGCTTTCAAACATTGACTGATGAAAGATGTCTTAGATACTAAGTTTGTAGTAGACGACCGCTTAGGAATGAAGCCATGTTGTGTCTCGGATATGTAGCTAGAGCAGTTATTAGTGATAAAATCAAGCACAATTAGTTCGAATAGCTTAGACACTGCACATAATGCAGCTATTCCGCGATAGTCGGATATATCTTTTGAACACTGGGAAATTGTATATTTTTTCCATAAGTCAGGAAAACTTTCTGCCGGCAGAGACCTATTGAACAACGGGAGTTGGAGACTATCAGAGCATTTTTTAGTACGACAGATGGAATTTCATTGGGCCCTGGACTGGACGATGACTTCAGCTTAGAAAATACTCTGCTGACTATAGCGGGTGTAAAAATAGGGTGAGAGCCAATTGGAGGACGTAGATGAATGACAGCCACTTCGGAGATTTGATTATCAGTTAGAATTTCTTTAGAAAAAAACACTACTGAAGTGTTGGCTGTTGGTTTGGAAGGGAAGCTAAGTATGAGTAATTTTTCTCCTGTAAGAAAAATCTCGACTTTGCGCAACTATAATGTCAGCCGAAAAGTAAACTTATGAGTACAAAAGTCACTTTCACGGTATCTGACAACCAATAAATGTAAAATAAATATACTGAATTCAAAAAAAAAAACTTTCAAGAAAACTATGGCAAGAAGCATGAAAAGTGTAGTTTTGCATTAGCGTACAGTTCAAATTGCAATTTTTATTGTTCGCGTCAACTACAAAGATCTTCCTCCGTTTCAACCTTCTTCTTCTTACCACCTCCGAAACAACGCCAGCCACCACCACTCGCTTTACGCGCCTCTTTGAGATCTTCTTTGGTCGTCTGAGTACTGCCCATCTTTTTCCTGAACTTTGGCGGGAAGTTTATACTCTCCCAAGAACTCTGCTCTTGAAGTTTCAACGCCGTGCGACGACGGATGGCTTGATCACGCGCCTTCTTTAAATCCTCTAAACAATTGTGCGGCGTCGGTTGTCTCCATACGGGTTCCGGTTTCTTTACGAAGCACGGACAACAGCATGCTACGCACTTTCGTCTTCTTCTTCGGCTTTTTATACGGTTCCGTATCGCCTGTTGTTCCTTAATTTTGTTTTTCTCTTCCTTCTCTAGACGTTTTTTCCGCTCTTTAATTAATTTGTCACGCATCTTCTTGTACTGCTCGTCCTTCGAGGGTCTCTTTGCGCAGCAAGCCGAACTTCTACGTTTTTTAGTTTTCCGTTCTTTTCTTGCTTTGGCTTGCTCCATTTGTTCCATATCGCGCCTTCTCATGCGAATCATCGGTTCTCTTTTCGGCTCCTTTTTCTTGCAACAGCTACTGCAACCTCCGCTTTTCTTTCGTTTTATCTTACGCTTCGGTTGGATAGGAAATGGAACGCACTCACCGTGAGGGTCAATGTTTCGGCATGCACAGGTATCTTTCTTGCCTCGGCCTTTCTGGGGTCCGAAATCCTTGCAGCGTGTATCGACAGCCACGTGACGACAGCCGGGACAGAACCGTACTTCTTTGGCCATCCGTGGCGTTTGTGCCTTGCAGCCGAAGCTTGTTCCCAGTGGTTCTAAGAGATGGTGTTGAAACATAAAAATAGTATTAAGACCACATCAATCACAATAAACTATTTTAGTGCACTCTAGTCAATCAAATCTTTGAAATTGCTGACAAAAAAAAGTTCATTATCGAGGTTCCATGCATGCCGGAAAAACACAACTTTATAGTTATATATTCATCTTACTTGTAGTTGCCTTTTTCTTCTTGTCCGATTTCTTGTTATCTTTTTGATCCGGCCTTGAAATAAAAATCCGCATTAGCACGAATAAATAATTCAGTTGTGGGCATACATATCAGATGCTTACAATTTTTCGTTGATGTATTGCCGAAATACTTTCAGGTAGGGTCCTGGTTGGAAGCACTGATCGCGTGGCACCGCAACAAAAGCCGAGTCGTCGTGAATTTCCTGGATCGAGCGCAACAGCTGTCCAAACAGAGTATAAACGCTAAAAACGGTATGAAGGGTGTTTAATGAATTATCAGTTAAAAATAAACACCAGCATTTTACACATATCCGTTGTAGTAGTGGAGCCGATGAACACGTTCTACGACTTGGTTTTCCTCCAATTTCCTACGATCGATGACTACCTTGTGAGGCGGCTTGAAGGGTTGACCGTTGGTGAAGAAATAGACGGTAATTTTCGATTTAGACATGATTTAAAATTTAGAATTACGAATTTCCAAAATTGTTTCTTTTTTAATTTGACATTTTTGACTGTGATCTGTGTGCAACGGTTCCTTAGATGTTGAAAATACTTCTCAAATTTATTATGTGCAAGGGATGCACGGCAGGGTATTAGGTTCTTTACTGGCACAGTTAACCTCACTTTTCTTGACAGTTCGCTTGTACTGTTTACATGGACTTAGAAAAATTTGTGGACGACTAGATTCGCTCGAAGAAAATCGCAAAGAATTTTTCTAAGTCCATGTAAACAGTACAAGCGAACCGTCAAAAATGAACACTCAGTTCATTTGTGACGTCAGCGTAAAGTATTCAATGGAGTTGCGAAGGAATATTGGGCCTTATTCGGGGTTATGCGCATTCCCCAATAGTAATCAATATGTTACATTCGCACTATAGCTACAAGGTCTTAACCTCTTTGCCACCAGTCATGTTTTTATACTTGAGTGAAACGTAGTAACTAGGCCTAAACTTGACTCCTTCCAGCAGAACACAAAATATTACATTACATTCATAGGGTTTTTTTTTATTGTTAGTTGTAAGACATACGGGTTGTTGCTAATAGCCTTCCGGTAGCTTCGATAGAAATCTCGACTTTACTGGTCGAGTGAGCCCAAAACTGTAAGAAGTAAATTATATCATACGTGGTGTTGAAAATAGGTTAAGCGATATTTCAGCCATTGCTCACACATTTCTTTTCATTTTCATTAGCCTACCCCAGCGAAGAGTTCCCCGGCGAGAGAAGTTTTCCCAAAACCTAGCAAAGCAGTCAGGGGTTGAGATCAGTTCGGCGATTCTGGTGAAGCAGGGCTTCCGGTTCTCTGGTGCCCCGACGACTCGCGACTGGTGGTGTCTCGTCGCGGTCTACTCAGTCTAGTCCCCGGCGGTGAATCTAGCTTACGCTGACGGAGAGCTCCCCGGCGAAAGAAGTTCTCCCGATACCGATTTTTCTTTGGTTTTCGCTATATTTCTATCGGGCCAACCGGTAGGGTGCCGTGGTCAGTCCGGCGATTTCGGATGGAGCATGGTGTCCGGTTCGCTGGCGCCCTGACAACCCATACCTGGTGCTAGGTCGCAGTATACTCGACTAGTCCACGGCGGTGGATCTAGCCTATTCCGGCGAAGAGTTTCCAGGCTGTGATTGCTGTCCCGAAACCGTTGCCATTTCCGCTGTGAGGCGGTTATGATGCGCATCACCACTCCGTTGACCGCGTTCCGCGCATTTACGTCGCTTGTCATTCTGTAGACAACATTATCTGGGTTGATGTTTTCCGTTTCAAGCATCTCCCAGCGCGCCACTTCGAACTTCGAACATTCAAAGACCACATGCTCCGAAATATCCTCGACGTTCTCACACTCTGGGCACAATGGTGACGTTGCGTGTCCGAACCGATGAAGATACTTCCTGAAGCAGCTGTGGCCCGACAGGAGCTGTGTCAGGTGGAAGTTCACCTCTCCGTGCTTTCTATTGATCCACGTCGACTGGTTTGGAATGAGTTGGTAGTTCACCTTCTCTTCTCCTCCATATGGTCCCATTTCTGCAACCACCTCGCCGTCGAAACAATTCTCCCCATCTTCCTCTCGTTTGTGGTGTCGATTGTAGCACTCGATATCCTCCGCCAGGGTGATGCTGATGGGAATCATCTCGGCGATAACGCATACTGCCTCCGACGATATTTTTCTGCATGCGCTCGTGGCTCGTATGGTCATCAGCCTGTGCGTCTTTTTCAGTTTTTTAGCGGTTCTGCTTGGTTTTTTGCGCCGCACTCCATGTTGGAACCCCACATCGCAGTATCGATGACGAAACGCTAGATAGCAGATGTTTCGTGCTGCTTCTCGGGTCCCTGATGATGTTTGGAACCCCCCTCGCTATTGCGATCGTTACCCTCACTATTTTTTCGCAAGCGTAGTCGACGTGGTTGTTGAAGCTCAACCGGTCGTCGATTATCACTCCCAATTGATTTAGTGCCCTTTTCGATGCAATCACGTGGCCTCCAACGTCGTTCTGCATCCGCTGAACCGCTTTGTAGTTGTAACACCTCCGCCTTGTGGTGAGCTATTGGCAACTTGACCCCGCTCATCCAGTTCTCGATCGCGTCTATTGTCTCCATCACTTCCACTTCTTCAAGTGTCTCTCACCACCGTTTGTCATACGTCGTCAGCGAAACGATTTTCACTTTTCTGGGTAGCTGCAGTATCAAGACCCCATCGTACATCCCGTTCCAAAGAGTTGGAGTTGACTCCTTCCAGCAGAACACAAAATATTACATTACATTCATAGGGTTTTTTTTTATTGTTAGTTGTAAGACATACGGGTTGTTGCTAATAGCCTTCCGGTAGCTTCGATAGAAATCTCGACTTTACTGGTCGAGTGAGCCCAAAACTGTAAGAAGTAAATTATATCATACGTGGTGTTGAAAATAGGTTAAGCGATATTTCAGCCATTGCTCACACATTTCTTTTCATTTTCATTAGCCTACCCCAGCGAAGAGTTCCCCGGCGAGAGAAGTTTTCCCAAAACCTAGCAAAGCAGTCAGGGGTTGAGATCAGTTCGGCGATTCTGGTGAAGCAGGGCTTCCGGTTCTCTGGTGCCCCGACGACTCGCGACTGGTGGTGTCTCGTCGCGGTCTACTCAGTCTAGTCCCCGGCGGTGAATCTAGCTTACGCTGACGGAGAGCTCCCCGGCGAAAGAAGTTCTCCCGATACCGATTTTTCTTTGGTTTTCGCTATATTTCTATCGGGCCAACCGGTAGGGTGCCGTGGTCAGTCCGGCGATTTCGGATGGAGCATGGTGTCCGGTTCGCTGGCGCCCTGACAACCCATACCTGGTGCTAGGTCGCAGTATACTCGACTAGTCCACGGCGGTGGATCTAGCCTATTCCGGCGAAGAGTTTCCAGGCTGTGATTGCTGTCCCGAAACCGTTGCCATTTCCGCTGTGAGGCGGTTATGATGCGCATCACCACTCCGTTGACCGCGTTCCGCGCATTTACGTCGCTTGTCATTCTGTAGACAACATTATCTGGGTTGATGTTTTCCGTTTCAAGCATCTCCCAGCGCGCCACTTCGAACTTCGAACATTCAAAGACCACATGCTCCGAAATATCCTCGACGTTCTCACACTCTGGGCACAATGGTGACGTTGCGTGTCCGAACCGATGAAGATACTTCCTGAAGCAGCTGTGGCCCGACAGGAGCTGTGTCAGGTGGAAGTTCACCTCTCCGTGCTTTCTATTGATCCACGTCGACTGGTTTGGAATGAGTTGGTAGTTCACCTTCTCTTCTCCTCCATATGGTCCCATTTCTGCAACCACCTCGCCGTCGAAACAATTCTCCCCATCTTCCTCTCGTTTGTGGTGTCGATTGTAGCACTCGATATCCTCCGCCAGGGTGATGCTGATGGGAATCATCTCGGCGATAACGCATACTGCCTCCGACGATATTTTTCTGCATGCGCTCGTGGCTCGTATGGTCATCAGCCTGTGCGTCTTTTTCAGTTTTTTGGCGGTTCTGCTTGGTTTTTTGCGCCGCACTCCATGTTGGAACCCCACATCGCAGTATCGATGACGAAACGCTAGATAGCAGATGTTTCGTGCTGCTTCTCGGGTCCCTGATGATGTTTGGAACCCCCCTCGCTATTGCGATCGTTACCCTCACTATTTTTTCGCAAGCGTAGTCGACGTGGTTGTTGAAGCTCAACCGGTCGTCGATTATCACTCCCAATTGATTTAGTGCCCTTTTCGATGCAATCACGTGGCCTCCAACGTCGTTCTGCATCCGCTGAACCGCTTTGTAGTTGTAACACCTCCGCCTTGTGGTGAGCTATTGGCAACTTGACCCCGCTCATCCAGTTCTCGATCGCGTCTATTGTCTCCATCACTTCCACTTCTTCAAGTGTCTCTCACCACCGTTTGTCATACGTCGTCAGCGAAACGATTTTCACTTTTCTGGGTAGCTGCAGTATCAAGACCCCATCGTACATCCCGTTCCAAAGAGTTGGACTGCGAATGGAGGCTTGAGGAACGCCCGCTGTCACTCGCATTGATTTCTGCCCTTCGTTCGTCTCGCACAGCAACACTCTGTTGTGGAATAAGCTCTTCGGGATCTGGCATAGATAGTCGGGGACCCTTATTATGCACAGCGCTGCGACTATGGCTCCCCAACTTGCACTGTTGTAGTTATCACAGCGTAGTATTGATCTTCTCTTCGCTTCCGTTTAGATGCCTTCTCCGCACTCTCGAGCACTGTCAGACTTGCATCCACTGTCAATGCTCCTTTGCGGAATCCGAGCTGCATTTTGAACAGTCCTCGCACACCCTCCATGCATTCCGTCAGCCTGTTAAGAATGATTATTTTCAGGAGTTTTCCGAGTGCATCCAGCAAATATATCCCAAGTAACAACTGAAGTTTTATAGCACGCTACAAGTGCAATCTAAATTCCATGAGAGGCTATGAAACTACTGTGGTGCACTAGTGCCATTCACTATTAAAGTTTATTTCGGTGACCATAATCATTTGTTGACGCGAACGAAGAAGCAACATGGCGGTTCCACGCATTGCCATGGACCGCTCATCGTTAGTCACTTGTCGATCGTCCGGGTTTGCTCCTTCTTCTTCTCCGTACGGTGTCGGTGACCAGTTTGTTTGGGATGGGCATAGCGTAGGTTGTTTCTTTCCCCCGGGATTGGCGACTACTTCTCGGCACAGCTCATTGTGGCAATCTACTAAGCTTGATCTTCCGTTTTAAAGCGGCCCTAGCTTCCCAAAACGCCACCTTGCACTCCTCTTTATCTGGCTCCGATACTGCTCTCTGGGCATGCCTTCTGGCTCTAAGACAAGAAGCGCGTAGCGTGCTGAGCATCTCGTTCCACCAGTAAGCTGGACGTCGTCTATTGCTTGGCTCAAGTTTTCGCAGCATTGTGGCTTCACAAGCCTTTTTCTTGTCGTTTTTATCTTTCCTATTTGTGTGTTTGTTTGAGGAATAACTATTGTTGTTTTGAGCCAGGTGGAAATCGTAATGACTTCTCAGCTGATTTTTAGTATCGGTTTGGCCTATTGTGAAATATACGGTACAGTTATTTGTGTTTTCCGTCAATGCTCAACGAACGCGGAAGGTTTCTGTTTTCATGATCCTGTACTGCCTATTAGGACATAGAAGTCCTATATGGATTTTTGTCGAAGGTGAGTTGTCTGTTGGTTTGTATTTTCATGCGTTTTTGTTTATATTACTACTAATTAACCGATTTCGCCAATTTTCTCTATTGTTCCAGAGAGCGAGTAAGGGCGCTATAACCTTGGCTCATTAGCAATGGCAGGGCTAAATACTTCTGTCCCATCCCAGGAACCTAGGACCAAAGGAATAACATTAACCCTCTTAGCAAAGTCATTCCCAACGATTTATCAAATCCCCATCAAATTGAAACGGTTGTGTACGGTTGTCCACGTTTCTTCCTTATTCAAGGCGCAAAATAATCCGTTGATTAAATTATTCATTGAATGAATTTGATTGCCGTATAATTGTGAATCATCTTTATTTTGTACGCTGCACAGTTGGCCTGACCGCTTTAATGCTTGTGTCATATTCAATATGTGCCACAAACATTAATAATGACAAGAAAAATTGTGAACGAACGTCTGCAATTTTCCAGGATCCCTACATGTATTGGCTGTGTATGTATAGACTAGACTAGACTAGACATTGTGGCTTCACAAGCCTTCACAATACTACTTGTTAGATCAGCCGCATCCACGTTCTCAGTCATGTCGTCCAGCCGTAATTCTTCAACAAAGAGGACTTTGATGAAGGCTTTCGTCTAACACTTTCGCTCACCTGTCCCCTTTTTTCGTGCTGCAGCAGGGTTCCGTTGGCCATTTCGGTAGCGAATCGCCTGGCAGTCGCAACGTGTATTCTTCTCGCATACTCTCAAATCCATGTTTGCTGTCAGTGACGTCGATGATAGATCCTCTCCCGTTTCTGCGAAATGTGCTAACGAAACCTTCATTGTACAATCATACGTCCAACTTCGCTAGAGCTTCCTGTAGGATATATCCCCTTGTGTTGGCTACTCTACTGTCCCACTCCACAGCCCAGACGTTGAAGTCACCACTAATGACTACCGGTTTTTGGCTGATGAACTGCTTGGTTAACTGCTTGGTTAACTGCTCCAGCATTAGGCTGTACTGTTCACCTTGGAGAAGCGTTACAGCTGCACATGAAGAAGCCGTTGATTTTGGCGATCACGAAGACTTCGTATGTGCGCTCTCTCACTACTTGAATGGGGAATCTGCCCATAACTTGTATCGCAGTTGTTCCCGATCTACCCCACCTAGTTACAGCTATCAAGGGGTATTTGATACGGCTCTGCAAAGTGATGTGCGGTGCCACAGTAATTCAGATTTATCTGGGTTATCTTCATTACCGTTGGCCTGCAGTCGCCTTATTGTAGGTTGGGGGTTTGAAGCCACCTGTCTGATGGTCGTTTCCATTCGCTGGAGTGCAAAGCATGCACTTCGAGCTTTCCGTGCAGACTCTCGCAAGATAACCCGCCTGGGCCGTATCTGGGCCTTTGTAAGCCCCTGCCAAATGGCCAAATGGCCAAAGCCCAAATATTTGAAGCATTTCTCCGATTGTTTATTCATTCGAGGGGGCGGCTCTTAATAGGCATCCGTAACTCCAGCGTCTTGTCAGCAGCGGTTACCGGTTAACGAATCAGCGTTGTCTGAGTTCCTTCGTATCCCCTCCTTAACCGGTACACTGTTTCAGTGTACCTCTTAGCTCGTCATCCGTCGTGATCACATCCAAGTCCTTGCACGCAATCACCGTCCCTGGGATTAAGGCTTTAACTTCTGTCTCATCACTCAGTGATTTGGTAATAATCTCCTACATAGTCGAGCTGTTAATCGTGGGATCCTCCTTCAACTTAAAGAGCATCTCACCTTTTTAGGTACGCCTGGTTCATATAACGTTTTCCCCCAAAACCCTCAGCTCCGGATCCTCGCTGACCTTCTTGTGGAGCGCAGCATACGTCGTCGCATCATTGGCTTGGGCAAGCACGGCTTCTTATTTTGGCGTTTTCCGGCACACCGGAGATTTTCCTTTCTTCTTTTGCTCCACTGTTCTTATCCTTACGCTTTAGCTGTTTGCCGTGTTTCTCCTTCCGACCTACAACGGTACTCCAGCTTTCTCCCTGTTGAGTGGCGTTCTTCTCCTCGGCAGCAAGAGTGTCCTCGAGCTTCTGTCTCTTGGGCTCACTTTGTCTTCTGGCTCCTGGTGAGGTTGTGAGCCTCTTAGGAGTCACGAAAACTGGCTTGTTCTCCGCTCCAACCAGCCTCTCTTTTCCCTGCCTCGCTCAGCTACATCAGCCCTCCGCGTTGCCGTGTCATACTCCTTCACGGTAGATAGCAGCGCCTTTCGGACTCTGAGAACTATCTCCATAATGTCCTTATGGACATTGTTTCTCGCGCCCACAATCGTGTGAAGCTCCTCCACCAAGCTGTCACTACTTTCGGGTTCTGTGTGTTCTTCTCGTCCTTCTGGTTTTGCTGAATAGTTTTAGGGGCTGGTGGTAGTGATGACCTCATCAAACCTCTGTCTCTGTATGTATGCATGTGGCAAATGATTGTTCAGAGATGACTGGACCGATTTGCGCAAACTTAGTCTCAAATGAAACGTACAAGTATGTTGCAGTTTACTCAACTAGTCCTCGGCGTAGGATCTAGTCTGTGGAGAATTTCCCGAAGTTGATTGCTCTCCCGAAACCGTTGCTCGCTATTCACTATGCCATTTCCGCTGTAAAGCGGTCATGACGTTCATTACCCTTCTGTCGACCGCGTTCCACGTGTTTACGTCGCTTGTCATTCTGTAGACGACATTATCTGGGTTGATGTCCGGTTCTCCCATTTCAAGCAACTCCCTGTGCTTCGCTTCGAACCTCGAAAATTCGAAGACTTCATGGTCCAGTGTATCCTCAATGTTCTCACACTCCGATGGAAGTTTACCTCTCTGTGCCTTTTATTGATCCACATCGACAGTTATGGGTTTTTTTTCTACGCACACAAACAATGTTACTATTGTTATAGTCGTTCAATTAAATTCTTAAAACTAGGCGATTTATTCACTCTGGGTCTAAGTACTCAATATGTTAACAATCCAAGGCAGCATTGGCTAATTCAGTGATTTTAAAATGTCAAATTAAAGCAAACAAAAAAAATCAGTTTCGAAATACTCAAACTCCAAATTTATACCATGTCTAAACAAAAAATCACCATGTTTTTCTTCACGAATGGTGAACCACTCAAGGCCCCTCACAAAGTGGTGGTTGAACGTCAGAAGTTGGAGAAAAATGAAGTTGTAAAGCGTGTTAACAAATTGCACTTCTACAATGGTTATGTGTAAAGGTTTTCATGCTATGTAGTGTTTTGTTCAAAATTAATTTATTCCGAATGTTTTCGCAGAGTTTACACCTTGTTCGGAGAAGTGTTGCGGTCCATCAAAGAAATTCACAATGAATCGGCGTTCGTCGTGGTACCACGAGATAAATGCTTCAAACCGGGGCCATATTTGAAGGCATTTCGGAATTACATCGATGAGAAACTGTGAGGCTCTTAATTATTTGTTAAAGAATTTTACTTAATTTTTTGTTCCTTTCAAGACCGACCATAAAAGAAACGAAGCACGCAAAATCAGACAAGAAAGGAAGCGTAGATAAAAGTAAGGAAGTCATTAGCTTCAGAGCACAATACATGGGTTGCTGCTAATGTACTTTTGGTTCTATATTATGGCATTTTCGTTTTTTTGTGCTGCACCAGTGTAGTGCAAAAAAAAGATATAGATTGATTAAACCCAAGCTGGAATAAGGATGCGTAGCCGAAAAAAAAATGCCATTAGTTTGACAATCATTCATTCATTGTTTCGATCAGTGACAATTCCAGTTTAGTGTTTTGAGCCTACTGCGGAAACATGAAGGGTGTTTTGTTAAAAAATGAATTCTAATTTTAACCGGTTTTATCACCGTGTGGATTAATTTGATGTTGAACAAGCTTTCATTCACACTAGAATACCTTCTAAACAAACTACAACAAATGTATTTTCATATCGAATACTACCTCTTCAGAACCCTTTGCGAAGACTTCATCTACTCCAAAACAGTTAACAAAGGTTCAACGTTCCAGTGTCGGTTGCCGTCATGCAGCCTGTGAAGCGGCCAGTGCCAAGCACGGAGGAAGTCGCAGTGGATCTTGTGACTGTCAAAAGGGCAATGTATGCACGCTGAATCCCAGTCAACCGAAAACAAAAGTCAAGCGCAAGAAAAAGGTTGGAGGTGGTTGGAGCATGTGTTTCAGAAAGAATGAGGAAAAGAAAGAGCCAACAGTTCGATTGAGAAAGCGAGACTTGGCTCGTATCGAAAAGGAAAAGGCTAAAAAAGTACCTAAGGCCAAGCATGGCTGGCTTTGCTTTGGAAGAAAACCAACGCGGGCGGAGTATTATAGGAAAAATCGTGAGAAATTGATTAAACAACGGAATGAACGAATAGCAAATGAAGAAAAACGAAAAGTTAAGGACCAAAAGGCTCTAAAAAGTCGGATAAAAAGCCGCAAAAGGAAACAGGAATGCATGGCACTATACTGTCCATGTTGCGCTAAGAAACCCGAACCACTGCTAGTTCCGCCACCACCACATAATTGTATAAAACATATGCAGCTTGCACGTGATGAAGCCTGTCGTCGTCGTCGAGCACTTAGGACGCAAGAACAACCTTCATGGGAGAGTATCACCGTGCCACCAATGACTAAAAAAAGAATTCGTGGCACTCAGACAACAAAGAACGATCTGAAGCGGGCACATAAAGCTTCGGGTGGAGGGGGTTGGAATTGTTTGGGTGGTAGTAAGAAAAAGAAAGTTACGAATGAACACAACGAAGAGTATACAGGATCGATCCAACCACTAAACAAATCGTCGTTAACAGCAACCACTTCAGCGCGCTTAGAGGACACTGAAGCTGACGTCGAAGTCGAAGTCTCTCGTGCGCACATGACACCGTCCCGTACATCGGTTCCAATATCAGTCACTAATTCTCAATCTCGAGCATCATCTAAGATCATTGAGGATGTTTTACCACCTGAAAGCAAGCAAACAATGTCTGTTACATTCGATAACCTACAATTAGATACGCAGTCCTTGCCCGAGCAAGACGTTGAGCCGTCACAAGATAAAATAATAAAAACTCAATCATTTGATCATCTTCCGACAGTTCAAGAATCCCAACCCAAAGTTGTACCTTCTAAAGAATAAATATGGATGCATTCGCATTATCTGGTGTCACTTTAATTTTTTTAGGGTTGGATTTATTCAAGGTTTTAACGGAATATACGCAATCTACAGGAATAATAAGTTTTAGTCAGCTCCAAAAGCGCCCATATTTTTATTTGTCTTCCAGACATAGAGATTATTTTTGTCTAGTCCAGTTTTTAGTATATTTGATATGATTTATATAAGGTCGTGTGGTATTTTTCGAAGTATTTGAGCAAAGAATAGACCTACTGGGTACTTGCAACTATGTCATAAGAGGCAACTAAATACAGAAGGCACCCCTGAGTTGAGGTATCTCTTCGTGCCGAAGGCCAAGGTGAACTAAAGGAACTTAAATTTTTTAACCGCCATTGGAGTATTATGGACTTTTTCCTTTCCCTGTTTAGAAATTCTCCATGCAAACGGATGTTTATTTCTTCGCAGATCGTGGGATTGAAGTGATGGGCATGTCCGCGGTTATTTTTTTCTGATCCGCTAATGATGATTATAATACTACGTGTTTTGGGCTCTTTCGGATGTTGTACAAAATTGGTGAAAGACAACATTTCATGTTTTCTGAACGAATTTAATTTACAGTGTGAATGTGCAGCACATCATCACAGTTCAGTTGTGGAAATAGACAATAAATACTTCTGTTCTGGCAATCTACCGTGATTTGTTTTGTTTCACGGAATCGTACGCGTTGTTGGAATACACATGTAAACAAATGATAAATAACAGATGGTTGCTTAAATATCTGGTTCATCCTCCTGGTTCTTGTCCGAGGCAAACAAGTGCAGTTTGCTAAACTAGACATACTGCGTGGACTGTCGACACAATTCTGCAATCAAGTATGTGACGTTTTTTGAACCCATTTGACTAGTCCGATATTTGTTTTCAGTTCATTCCGATCATCTTATTTATTATTGCCGCAATTTAGTCTGGCACTTTCGACTCTCAGAAAGGCAACACCTGAGTGCATATAAGGAGAGTGACGACACTGTCAAAATTGGAACAATTATTATTTGTCAGTGTCATTCCAAACGAGTCAAATTCATGTATTTGACAGGTCGTTTGTTCGTTTGGAATATCACTGAGTGATAATCATGACAGTTGTCTTCACTCTCCTTATATACACTCTGGGCAACACAACCCACATCATCAACCTTGTTTTGCCCTCTGGTTATCTCAAACGTATCTTTGTTTGTTGAATTCTTGCATGGTTCAGTTACGTGTGTGTATAACATTTTAAACCGGAGACGCTGCGCAATCTTGCACCTTCGAAGGTCATTGTTGAGATTATATGCGTCTACGAGCACGTGAATCTCCAAGTTTCCCTAAGTGTTCTTCAGAATATTTCTCCGTGTAAAATATCATACCCCATTCTTCAAGCTGAGGACAGTTTAAGTTGTCTTTGGTCTTTATCGTTAGAGGTTGAGTGAAACCCTATGGCTTGAACTTCATCTTTGTCGTACAGATACGATCACTCGAGTTGACCATGATCATCACCCATTTAATACACACATTTTTCAAGTCTATTGAAAATAGTATGATTTTCATCAGTGTGTAACCTACCCAAACACCTTATCACCTTATTTTTGTTGGGTTTCGTCAACAGTGCCTTTAGTCATTTTTCTTCTGCAACTATTTTTCCGCTCTTTTTTTGTTGCAAATTTAGAGGTATAAGTATAAGTAATCTTTATTTTATTATTTTAAAAGTTGCACATATTTTGTCGTGTGCAATTTTAAATGCTCGTTGTTTTGATGGCGTTGTAAGGGAGGACGTATTCGCCGGGTAATACCAATCGGGCTGACATTGCTATGAACTGAACAGACTAATTGCTATGTTTATTTGATGCTTATTTGCAACTAGGGAATTAATCCACGGGGAAATAGGTGTGCATGGGGAGGACGCATGGTCTTGTCTGAGTGGAATGATGGTTTCAGTCACGTACGAGGGTTGGGAATTGACCATTCGTGATAGGAATCGAAGGCTAGTTATCGATTTTCCTCAGTTATATCAGCATGAAGAAATTTCCTCACATCCCTGTAGCGAAAATGGTCGATCTTGTTTAGTTGTGGCCCCAGCTTGTTTCCACTATTGTTTTTTTCTATTCGAGATTTTATGTTGCTTTTCATTTTGCTTCATTTTATGTTACTTTTTATTTCGTCTTCTGTAGAAATAATGTCTGAGGGGGAGCGTCTGGTGTAAAGTGCTCAAAACGAAAGTAATTTTGTTTTACGAGGAAGGAAATATACATTCATTGTGTGCGAAAAAAAATATATTTTCAGACACACTGCGCCACACATTCGATCATTCCAAGAGTAGACGTCCAATCACTTCCAAGTCGAGGAGCGCCGCGGCGAATACGATAACTCTCGATAAAATTGTCTGATACGGGAAATTCAACAAGTTTTTTAAAGCTTAGACTTGTAGTTAGTCGATGAACTACAAAATAGAAAAAAAAGTTCGATTTTCGGAAAATGGCTTCATGAAAACCGAAAATTCATATTTTACTGTAAAATTCGCTCATTTTTTTTTTTTCAAAATAATAGGGAGAAAACATTTTTTATTCGGTTTTCTGTGGTTTATCGACAGGCTACACATATTTGGCATCCTCATAAAAAATCAAGTAAATTCGTTGATTAGTTTTTTAGTGTTCGCCAATTTGAAAAACGCGGTTTCGAGAAAAACGCTTTTAAATGGTGTGCCACATCAAATTGCATCACGGAAAAAACGCTGTAGAAAATGACTCATTGGGTATTCTGTCACCCGGTAAAAAAGGGCAAGTTGCTGGCTAACGGGGGGCTATTTGCTAACTCGAATGCGCTAATTGCCGTTCAATTTGCCAGCAAATTGCTGGCAATTAGGAGGCTATTTCAAATGCAACATTTGGGCGATTTGCCGCCGTCATTTTTTTGCCGATCTACCCGCCCTTAAATCGCCCAGGGAACGCGCCATTTAATCGCCCTTAATTGCCTATTATGAAAATCACAAATAATACTTATTTTCGGATTCGTCATCTACTCACATTAACTTATCAGCACACTAGGTAATCACCACCAAATTATAGGAAGAATCAATGGTGAAGTTGGTATTGCACACCAAAACTTACCACAATCTGACTTTCATTAAGACTTTAGGTCAGAGATCTTCTTCCACTATACTTACACACGATTCCACAATTTCCCACATTCGTTGGCTAAATGAAGTGCACTAGACAAATAAAATACAAGCGAGAACACGCCAGTTGTTTAAAAAAAAACAATTTTAAGCTTAAGCCAAACATGAACCGCCATGTTTGAAAAACACAAAAAACAACCAAGTCCATTTCAGCCGCCAGAAAATTTGTCTTAGTGTTGAAATTGCCTTAAAATCGCAGTCGCAAATTGCATTTGTTCCTAGGGGCAATTGAGTTCTTGTCGGCCAGTCTCACGAACACCAGGGCAGCTTACTGGTTGAAAACAATCCCATTTACTTTTGCCGTCTTTGTTTACTATTTTCCACCAGCTAGTGAAGTAGTATTTGTGTCATGTGACGTGTACGTACATAAGCCGTAGAAAAGTCTATTAGCACAGGCGAGTTGAGTTAAACGTCAAACTGTTTAAATCGCCTCAATGAGGTTGATACTAAGGTGTGGCAATGCTCTTGCTCTCTCGCTCGATCTCTGTAAAGCACGTGAACAGCAGATAGGGTAAACGAGCCCTTATTCATCTCATTAGTCAGGATGTCACACTATTTCGTTGATAACTCGGCCTACTGTAACTGGATTGCACTTAAATATGTTTCAACATCTTTGCTTCGTTCCTAAGAAGTAATACATTGAAGAATCGGACCTGGAAAATGTAAAATACTCACGTTTGAGTGAAGTGAAAAGTCGAGTACAACGCACCCTTATTCATCCTACCATTTAAGCTAATGCGTTGAACGGAGATAGCAGACACTGCTCTAACTAATGTGTTCAAATGGGTGGGATGAATAGAGGTGCTAAGATGAATTAGGGAGCTGTTACCCTATATGGAAAATATATGGAGTTGAACTTTATTACGTAATAAAGTTACAGAAATTGAGCGAGAGAGCAATATAGCATTGCCACACCTTAGTATCCAGTACATTGAAATCGCCTGATCATGTTCGTCCGCATTTTTTTGACCGGGCAGTTTTTCGAAAATTGTTGCCGCTTTATTGAAATCTGCAAACAGGGATGCCAAGTGTTTTTTCCAAGAAGTCTGTAATCATTTTCGAAAAAGTCTGGAATTGTCTTGTTTGCCTTTTTTTAAGACGTGAAGATTGAATTTGAGGTTATGAGTTTTCAGCATCTTGGATTGCTGAAATTTTCAGCTGATGAAAGCTCAACAAATTTTAGCGAAACAAAATTTTGCTAGTTTGTGTTTCAGCTATTCTAAAAATTTTGTTTTAAGCCACCTTTTTAGCTCCAAAAGGTGGTTTAAAAATCAACAATGCATTCTCATATCTCATTTTGTTATTTTTCAAATTGTCTGGATAAATCTGGACAAATTTTCTGAAATCTGGCTAAGACAAACATAAATCTGTATGTCTGGACGCCGTTTAAAAATCTGGAAGAATCCACATAAATCTGGAAGGTTGGCACCCGTGTCTGCAAATACGCGCGTGGAATGCATGGCTGTTTAAAACAAAAGAAGTTCAGCGTTGCCATCGAGATTGCGGGAGACTAAAGAGACTAGAATAACAAAGAGACGCCATCTTAATTCAGTGAAAACAATTCAACTCGCAACCAGGCTACAGGTCACAGGCAACACTGCAAATGTGCATGCTTCACCAAACTTGTTTGTTGTTATTCCGTTTATTTCTTCTAATCAATATAAAAATCCGATGCGACTTCTGGTCTGCTGAGTTCCTCGACCAGCTAAACCATAGTTATATCCGCAGGAATCGTATTTTGCAGCAGCAAAACCATATTAGGCCAAAATTTATTGTTTGCATCATTTGGTATTCGTTACCCTCATGCTGAATTCCGTGCTCCCATCAAACCAAGCCCTTTTCTCTTTAGCGTTTCTAAACACGGTGGTATTGTAACAAATTTGGTTTGAGGATATAATTTTTATCTTTAAAATCTTTAGTAATTTTAATGAATTGCATAACAATACTTCCTTAAAAGCAATGCCACATAAAGCTAAACATTTACGATTGAAAACTCTCTTGTACGTTTGGAATGACATTGCCAGAAAAAGTGGAATTCCAAACGGAACATGTCGTCTTTTTGTTATTTTAGTCTTTTACGGGAGACCTTTCTAGAGGTTCAATACTAACAAGTGGATAAAAGAGAAGTCGATTAGTGAAGTGACATCGTTCGATGAATTAGCCATCGAAGGATACAATCGCTGAAAGGAGGGGCCATTTCGCAGTGAACTCCATCAAGAATGTTTTTACTGTGGGGAGAAAGCTTATTAAAATGCTTTTAAGGGGGTCAGAAATATTGAATGGTGCAAAAATACGGTCTACAATATCAGATAAATTTATTAAGCCAGCGCTGGTTTCTTTCTCTGGCGGAGATATGGGAACACTTGGGGTTTTTGATGTTCCTGGAAGTGCAGGAAACTCTTTTTCTGAGCTCAGATTTTTGAGACCGGGAGCGACTTGCTTCGGTTTTGCACCAGTACTTTCTCGAGAAGTTATTTTTGGGGGACCTTGAGGAGACCAGAGTTAAAAATAATCGAAGCTCTTTTTTGACGGCTGAAAATGAACCTGGTGCGACTCGCAGTGAATAGAAAAAATGTTCATTCAAATATCCATGTTATTCATTCAGTTGAATATCGTACAATATATTCATTACACTAATTCTAGGAAAATGTTTTCAAATGCCTATAAAGCATATGAAACAACAATCATCATCGCTTACATTGTGCCAGGGCCTACTTTGATGCGTTTGATTAGTTGCTGCACAGTCGCTTCGTGTAATAATCGGAGCCGAATGAAAATATGCATGAACGAATGGGCGGTTTGTTCGTTTGACGTTTTCAGCTGCGTCACTGAATATTGAAAATGAATGCGATTGAATATGATCAATTTTCATTCAATGAATTTGAATATTTTTAACTCTGGAGGAGACACCTTCTGGCCTTTACAACGAAGCTTAGGAGAGGAAATGTTCCTCCCTTTTTATTGCTTCTACGCACAGCAGATGTTCCCTCCTGGGGTTCATCACAGTCGCCTTCGTCAGCAGACAAGTCAGTATAGATGTTAGGGTTCGATGGCGTAGCTATCTTTAGCATTTCTGCAAACGATCGCTTGGAGCGTCCCTGAAGGGAACGTTTAAGATTCTCCTGGCGCTGTTTGTAGGCGGGACATGTCGGGAGATCATGCGGGTTTCTCCCACAGTAGAGACACTTTTCGACATCACTTCCACAAAAATGCGGTGGCAATGCGGATGACTGCATGATTCCCACCGCATTTCCCACAACGAGCCTTATTGATACAATGGTAGGCTGTGTCCCAATTGTTGCGATTAGTACAGTTCATGATCCGCTGCACAAAAAGGCGAACAGGTAGCCGAACCTTGTCAAAGAGGAGGTAATTTGGTAGAACAGAACCAGCGAAGGTTACTCGAGAAGAGACTGATGCTGATTTCGGTTTTCGACCGGAGTCGCTCTAGGTTCGCTCAAATGTTTACGAAATCCATATCAAAATGACAGCTCCGAGCGAACCCTGAGCGACTCTCATTTAAAACCAAATTAAGCATGAGTTGACGTATATTTTCTTCCCATCAGCTGCGACTGATGCTGAAGGTAAACGTTTGCACTCCAGTATATTCACTGACATGTGCATGGGGTCTTCGAGACAGACAGTTCCATGTTTCAGCAGGTCCTCGCAACTCAGACTCGAATCCGAGACTACTCCGCAGACTTCAACTCTGTTAGCTGGAATATACACTCTGGACGCCTTCGTAAAGGGCCCGTAGCCAGCAATATCATTTGCCTGATTTAAACTGTTTACCACCACTGAGAAACGGAAACACAAAAGAAGGGAAAAAACTGAAATCTCGACAAGGCGGAGGATGCACAAGATAATCTTGAACGCGCATTAGCACTATTCTCTGTTGCTATACACTGCACGGACTGGAAACAAAATACCTGATTTCATAGTCGTTTCATAGAAGCAATAGTTTTAAATAGATTTAGCTTACACGTATGCAACGTGAAGGACAGTGCTCAAATCACAAATATAAATTTTCGCTAACGTGTAATGTGGGAGAAGGGGGGGGGGGGGAACTAATATCAACCATTTGTACCGTAAACCTTTTTGTTTAACAAAATATTAAGTAGAGAAAAAAATCAAGCAAATCTGTTTAGGGGGAATATCGAAGAGAAATTTAGCTGGTAGATCGTCGTTCACGAAAGATCGGCTCTTTCTTTTGCGAGCCACCGAACGAACAACATTAATTATTTTGTGCTGAAAAAAAGTGCAGTGAGATAAGCTAGTCATTTAACCCGAAGTAAGAGATAATCGTTTATTGTAAAAAGTTTTCTTTGGAACAATTTAAATTTAATAATTCCATAGTTTCTTTTAGTAATCAATCTTTTAAAAAGTCGTGAGTGAGTTAAAAGCACAATATATTTGAGATGTGAGTTTTTTACCTGCCATAAATTTAAAAAATGTAATTCGTTATTATTTGCTTTAGAAAAGTTTAGATAGGGAGTGAGTTGAAAATTACGAAAAATAAGAAAAAAAGTGTTAAGGCATTGAACATACTCAGGTAAAGTGGGTAAAAATATTTCAAAGTTCGTATTCTAAATTTTTGGTTGGTCAACAGCTGCCACGTGGGTGGCCAACATCGTTGGGTTTACCGTTTATTTATTCGCAGGTTTAAGAACTCACTAAGCTCCGGAGGGCAACACAACTTCACCCAGCAGGGCGTGGTAAACTGCACCGTATCGATGCCCATCGTCCGGTGGCCTAAATCGAACGTCTCATCGTATGTCGAGGTACAGCAGGTGGGCAGTGAACCCATTAGCACCCGGTGGCGAGACGAGGTCGTTGAGCCACTCAACATTCGAGTGCGAAATAGATAACCGTTCCAGTGCCTGTGAGTACGATCAACCACAACCGAATATATAGGTACACACACCACACCATAGAAAATACAATGTGCCAATCGACAACTGTGACTCAGAATAATTTTTTGAGCGCATTTTTTTGCTTCTTGAGGAGTTTCTTCAATAAGAATTTCATAGGTGAACATAATTCCACTGTAAAAACCAGTTAAAGAATTGACGATTTTAATTGCCCCGTAGGGAGGCCCGAACTACGTCTACATTGTAAAAGGTTGAAAAACGTAGTTTTGCTAATCACCGCATAGCGCTGGACTGGTGCAAATGAATTTTTATTGCTCCAAAATGTAACTATTAAGACCTGTGGCCGATAAATTCTTTTACATCTATCTACTTAAAGGGGGATTTGTTTAGATAGTTTCGAAAAGCCCCGGGTTCCCCTATGTATTTGACTTGGTTTCGTTCAAAGAACACTGAACAGTAGCAATTGTAAATATTGTTTTTTTATATTGTATCGCTTCTGAAATCTTATACTTAAACATAAACTGGAGAACCTATCATTTTCTGTCGTTCAAACAAGCTATATGCTAGTAGGCATAACTCTGCTTAAGTTCCATCATAAAAACTGATGGTAGTCTCTCATTGAACGACAAAAATTTGGCAGATTTTGAACAAAACTAAGTATTACTGGCCACCATTGCTAAAATGTCAAGGATTCGGCAGGTTGCTGAGAAGATGCCGGTTGGGATCCATTCGGGCGTAAGTTTCCGCAGCAACCCGTTTGAGAGATTCAGTTTCAGATGATCCTGTTGCTTCAACCATGTCCCTCAGTACGCTTCCCTCTTGCTGCAGCAGAAGGTGGGGAACATCAAATTCTCGTGCTTGACCTGCATCCATCACCAGTATTCGATCGGAATCCATTACAGTATGCAGACGATGGGCTACAGTGAGCACTGTGCAATGTTGGAATTTTTCCCTGATTGTCCGTTGAATTAAGGCGTCGGTTCTGGAATAAAAATGACGATTATTATTCTATTGAGTTTACCAAAATGGAATAAAAAAACTCACTGGGGATCTACGTTTGCGGTAGCTTCATCCAGTACCAAAACCTTGTTGTTTCTTAAAATGGCTCTCGCAAGACAAATCAGCTGACGTTGACCAACACTGAAGTTCGTTCCACTTTCGGTGACCATGTAGTCTAAACCGCTGACTGCGGAGCGCAGCTCCACCTCATTTATTGCTTTCCACAGACTGTCGTCATCATATAGATTGAACGGATCCAAATTGTATCTAATCGTTGCACTGAACAGGACCGGATCTTGTGGAATGATGGAAATCTTCGATCGCAGTGACTCCAAGGATACCACTCCTGTATCAATTCCATCTACTAATATTTTCCCTTCGATCGGAGCCAATCGAAACAGTGCACCAATCAGCGAGGATTTACCGGCCCCCGTGCGTCCTACAATGCCAACCTTCCAGGTGGGAGCTATGGTTAGATTCAGATTCTTCAGTACCGGAACACTATCCGGGTCGTATCGAAGGGACATATTTCGGAACTCTAGCTGACCACGCCAGGGCCAATCTTCGGGTGGGATTTTGGGCGGGTTCGGTTCTGATTGAATTTCCGTATACTGAATTACTCTTTCCACCGCAGTCATCTGTTGCATGGATTCGGCCGTTTGGCGAATACCGTACTGAACCATTCCGGTTAGGATCATCGCCTGCGATATGGCAAGACCGACGTTTGCGCTGTAGGTCTCTGCGAAAGAAAGGGCGTTCGTTATTTTCCGAAGGTTAGCAGATTTGAAACAATGTAGTAATTTCGTTAGCGTATGCTGAATTATGCTATATTTCTCCTTATTGGAGAAAAATTTAAGTAAAAACCATTTTTCTCCACACAAGAAAAAATCATTTAAAACCAAATTTGCACGTTAAGAGCACGAAACATGTAACTGAATTAGTTATGGAGTTTGCGTTTCGACTTCGTCTCGTCAGAATCCGATTCTAACTTAGTGATAGGACTAAGTGCTACTAGTCCAAACCAAATGTTTCGATTTCTCATCAGCTTAAAATCGAGCTCCTTTTCTTGAGGAACATCACGTAGGACTAGGGGAGCTAGCGTCAACCCGGCGCTAGTTTAGTTCTGTTACTAAGTTAGTGTTGGATTCTGATGAGACGAAGTCGATACGCAAACTCCATAGCCAATTCGTTTGTTGAATACCAAAAATGTTATTTCGAAATGGTAGACTTACCACTTTCATGTAGTAAAATAAAACTGAACGTGACACAAGCTACGAAGCCAGTGCTGATGCAGTCTAACCACAGACCTAGTGCGGCATTACTACACATTGTCAGCTGCCACACGGCCGAGTGTACGTTTTGCAGGGCATCAAATTCCTGAGTGATCTTCTGCTGGGCAGCATTGGCTCGAACTGTTGAAAGACCGCTCAGAGTTGCCGAAAGATGTGAGAATACTGGACTACGAGCTGTGAATTGAAATCAAATGTTAGTTACCCTCTCTATTCAACATCCCACAGTTGGATCTTACTAATCCCTTCGAGACGTTTTAGATCCTGTGCCGGTCTGAGATATAGTTTCAGTGCCCCCGCGAACAGTACTACAGCTGCCAGCAACGCCAGCAAAAGGATCGGATTCATGATGGCAATGACCACCAGAATACCGACCATGACTAGCAGCACTTGGACAGCATCCATGATTGCTTTCGGTAGTAGTTCATCGATTGCCCCCATATCTTTGGAAAATCGGTTTAGGATTCGGCCTGATGGATTTATGTCAAAAAATCGCATCGGGGCAGCGAGTATTTTGGCAAACATGCGATCGTGCAATGTTCTGGATGCCTTCATGCAGATGTTGAAGAACAAATAGCCACGGAATATGGTGAAGAAGATTACTGCAATGATGAAAATTCCATATGTAGCGAGGTAATCACTGGTAGAATGGTTCACCGGAATATCTTGAAGACGGCGCTCTTCCTGACGGGTCCAGTAGGTCACAAAGTAATCAGAACCACTGACAACGACTTGAGTAAATACTAGTGTTATGAAAGTGAATAGAACCAGAAATACATTTCCTCCGGCCAAAAAGTACGTGGTCCAAACTTTCAGCGGAAGGCTACCCTCTGCTTGATCTTCGGCTGCGGTTCGGCCAAGGTGTTCGCTGATACTGGCCTGCAGGAAGCGAGGATTAAAGTACACATTTTACGAGTTTAAGTATATATTACTCACAGCACATGATATAGACGTAAGTCCCGGAATAGATACTGAACTTTTCATTAGTTGGTAGCTGTCAGACTTAGCACCGTCGATGAAAGGAATTTCTTCATCTGCCAACAAATCCTCAGTTTCTTCTTCGTCTACAGTGTCCACTTTCTCTTCATTTGAACCCAGTAGTTTACCGAAATCTAGATTACTTTGCGACAGTTCTTGATATGTACCTTGCATGAGAATCTTTCCCTGTTGAACAAAAGGCATTGTTAAACATCGAAACGATTGGCGGAAGTAAATTATCAACTCACATGTTCAAGTATCACAATCCAGTCAGCATCCTTCAAAAAATGTACCTGATGAGTCACTAAAATCCTCGTTGCCTGTTGCTTGGCTAGATAGCCCTTCGGTCCCATTACCTCATCAAACAGGTGACGTCCCACGTGAGTATCCACGGCGCTGAGCGGATCGTCCAACAGGTAAATAGAAGCATTCTTATAAACGGCTCGTGCCAGATTTACTCGAGCTCGCTGTCCACCGGAAAGCGAGGTCCCTCGTTCGCCCACTACAGTTTTATCCCCTTCGAGAAGTTGATCAAAGTCCGTTACTAAGGCACAATGCTCTACCACTTCCTGATAACGTTTACGATCGTACGGCAAGCCAAACAAAATGTTATTCCGAACGGTTCCAGTAAATAGCCAAGGTTCTTGGGAGCCATAGGAAACGTCTCCATTAATGACGGCTTCTCCCTTAAGTATCGGCAACTCACCCAGCAACAACTGAAGTAATGAACTCTTACCCGCTCCAACTGGTCCAACAACTGCCAGTAATTTACCCGCTTCAGCCTTAAGTGTTACTTCCTGTAGAGTTTTCTCCTTATTGCTCTCCCAGCTAGCGGAAATATTTGTCAATTCCACGGCAGTAGAGGGCTTCTTTTTTATATTCTCTAGATCGATTTTATGTAAACCAGCTATATTCGTATCCTGTTCATCCATCGCAAGGAATTCTTGAACCCTGTCAATTGATACCAAGGCTTCGGCTCCAAGCGAAATTGCAAGCGGATAAAATATAGCTGCTGTTAACTGTAGAATGTTGAAAAACTGTGCCATCGGAAACACAATATCGGCAGTGATAGGTCGACCTTCGAAGAAGCAGGCAGCGATCGCCAGGAATAACGTGGATCGCTCAGTAAACATCATCGTACTGAGATATATGCCACGAATGTACGAGGCCCATCGAATCTGCTGGACTTCCTTCTTACGCGCTAGCGAAACTACAGAGTGGAAAGGCTTCTCCCAGGCGTACATCTTGATCACCTGTATGCCCTGGATCAACTCATTCATAATGCCGACTCGTTGATCGGTTCGTTTGGCCACTCGTAATCGAAGCACGGACTGCAACCGACCAAGCCCAGTTTGAACTGGGATTGTTTTGAGTAACAACCCAACAACACCTATAACAGCTGCCCATTGGACACTGCGCCAAATAAGGTAACACGTAAAAACTGCCTAAAAATTTAAGATCAACACGGTCATTCATTTAATCTTTTAAAAATCAAAAACACAACAAACCTGGAACGGCAGCACCCAAACGTAGTGCAAAAAGATAAAACCATAATCCAGTCGGCTGACGTCGTTGGACAACAGGTTAATCAGATAACCGGCCGGCGTTTGTCCGGCTGCCTTTTTGGATATTCGCAATGTCTTCCGGTAGATCACCGAACAGCACGCGATCCGCATCCTTGCACCGACCAGCCGTTGCCTCAGATCCGAATGGTGATTGAAGAAACAACCCAGCAAGGTCAGCACCACCAGGACTATCGACAGGCCGTACACATCGTTCCAGGCATAATCGATGATGTCAGCTACGCTTGATAACGAGCGAACTCGAGTCGGTCCTTCCTCGTCCGTAAGGTCGATGTACCCATCATCTCGACTGTTGCTGTAATCTAGGCGGGAAATGAAACCATTTAGAGGACAACTAGTGCGATATGGATGTTGTTGGGAGTTAAAATGCACCATGAACCACAGAAAATATTTTTTGTGTCAATAGCAGTGGAAGGTTGACCTTATAATTATGTTTATTCTTGTCAATGAAAATTTGAAGTTTGATTGAGCGACTGAAAATCAAAGTCGCAAGAAAAGAACATACTTCGTGAAACCCGCATCTAGAATATTAGAATTCTGTATTTCTCCTTAGCGGAGGACAATTTTGGTAAAAAACTATTTTTCTCCATTAAGGAGAAAATTGCATAAAACCATCTTTGCAGGTAAGTGTACAAAACCTAACAGGACTAAGCTAGCGCCGGATGGGCGCTAGGTCCAAAACACTGAGACACAATTTGTGTTCCTGAGCAATCCCCTAGTGACCTCCTTTTCTTGCGGGACATCACGCCTGAATAGAAGTTTGCTCAGGAATACAAATTGTGTCTCAGTGTTTTGGAGCTAGCGTCAATCCGGCGCTAGCTTCGTCCTGTCACTAAGTTAGTGTCGGATTCTGATGAGACGAACCGGAAAAAATACCAGATTATTACAAAGTAGTTTTCTTTAACCGACTTTTAAACGAGAAATAATATAGTTACGTGTTTCCTTCTGAATGAATTATGTATTTTAACAGGTATCTGCCGATTTTTCTGAGGAGAAGTTTTCAATCGTTTCTTATGATGAAGGATCTCAATCTGAATTAAGCTATTGAAGTTTATATCTGAGTTTCACATTTTAATATATTTGAATGAGGTTTTATGAAGCATGTTCTGTTCTTGCGACTTTTATTTTCAGTCACTCAATTTTATTATTGTAACTCTAAAAACCCATCTTACCATCATCGCTGTAATCATCCCTATTAAGATGATTCCGATTTGAACTACTTTTGCTATCATCGACGCTTCTTCTCGTGCGCTCCAGCTCCGTTTCATTTTTATCCAGATCATGCAGAAAATGTAGTGTTGTAGCTAGAAAAACATCGGGTGGAGCTGTAGTACTGTTAATCAAACCACCGCCGCCGTTGGTAGAGTTGTTAGGCGTTTGGAATTGAATCAGCAATTGCGCCAATACTACTGGCAATATGGACCTGCCGCAAAAAAGAAACGAATACTTGTTAGCGCCTTTCTCATAATTAGAACGCGAAGATGTTCTTACTTGACCAGAACGAACAGGAACACTAGGAACCCATCGAATATGCATTGTTTATAGAAGGTACGAAACAATGCGTTCCGTAATCGAGGTGGCCGATTTTCTTTCCTGGCTCGTGAGATTTCCTTTTGCCATTTTCTGTCGATTTGGACAATACACAATTTAGACTTGGATATTGAATTGTCAATTTACTATGATTTCTTTGTCATACAAGGAAAGCCATTTAATGAAATAATAACCAGTGTTTATGTTAGTAAAAAATCCTATTAATACCATCAAGGAGATTTTTCTTATACCAATATCATTGAGGGTCAGTCTGTATACCGTAACTCAATTTATTATATTTCAATATTTATAGACAGTCTGCGCATTTTTCTCATTGAATGATATCTCTCTATCAGTTAGTTTGCACATGGTGATTGATCAGCAACGCTATTGTAAATTAAATTACCAGAATTTTTCTGTTTATTTAACTGCATTCAGTTGGCATTTTTAATCTGTTTTTATGCTTGTTTGATACACTGGGACGTTGAATATACGGTGAACATACGCATTGTTTTGCCTGAGTGGAATAATCACTTCATATTTTAGCATATGTATAATCGTAATATTCATGATTATCTTGGTACATGCAGTAATGTTTGTCTATTAGAACTGCAAATGGTTATGTCACTGGAGGCGGAATATGAACTAGAACCAGCCAGCATTCCGGTTCATTTTCCGGATGAACTTTACTGAGTGAGCTCGCACGCTTCTGTACAACTTCGTTACTACATACTCCGGTATGAAAATAATGAGGTGTACCCCATTAGACCTGAACACGATAGGCATACGGACGTTTGGCATACGTACGTTAGGCATAATGGACGATAGGATGATGAACGTTAGACATACTGGACGATTGGATTGGCATAACGGACGTTAGGCATAAATTATCACGTTGAAGTATCACCTAACGGAACTTAGGAGATGATGACATTTCGTCGCTGTTGTGCTATCTTATGACAAGCGCCATTTTGCACATTTCGAGAAAAACGATTTTTAAAGTTTGAGATTGAATATCATGAAACTTATAAATGGTAGAAACAATTCAGAAAAGACAATTGATGCTTCTACCTATTCTGTACTAATCTCTCAAATATTACGAAGATCGGTTGACTATGTTGCGAGTTTTCACTAAAAATGTAAACAAAAGTCGCACTCACGCGTGTCATAGGTGTGTATTGATGAAAAAATTTGTATGGTGTGTCATAATCGTGCATGGAAAATTTTCCAAAGAAAAAAATCACCAATTATGAACTTTTATTCATATCTTGGGCTTCATTTGGTCTATAAACAATCGGTTAGATGCATTTTGAAGGAAATGAGTCAGGGAATCTAGAAAAAATAGTTATTTTTAGTTACAGTGTTGCCAAATAGGCAATATTTCCAGTTTAAAGCTAAAACTGCGTTTTTCTCGCAATACATGTATTTTTCTTTTGAAAATTATTACGCTATTGTGTTCCTACGACATTTTTACACATAAATGCAACTAAAATTTTATTATAACTTGAGCCAATCCCAAGATATAATGATTTGAAGCAAAAAACTCACAATTTCTAATCACTTTTCTCGCTATATTTCAGTAACCAAGCAAAATTTCAAAATTCTGCAAACGCCATCTTGTAGAGTTTTGTTAGACGAGTAATGTGGCATATCTAACTCAGTTTACCCCAAAATGGCGTTTGTCATAAGATAGCACAACAGCGACGATTTGGTAGTAAGAGCGTGAATGTTTGAACTTTTCTTGAAATTTTGGAATTACTTTGAAGGCTGATCAAACACGATCAACATTTTATTCTCATAACTCTCCGAGCTCTCGATCGAAGCAGTTCGTTTTCTGGTGCTGTGCATAAAGTGAACAAGAATATATATTGTCAGTGAAGGTCAACTATTGTTTGAGGCAGTCTTTGTTCGCCGGTGCCCAGGCTGGTGAAGTGAATACCAGAATTGCCGGACACGCCGCTATATAAGCTAAGTATTATTTTTCTTTCTTTCGTTTCCCTTTCCCCGATCGGTCTACTTTTCCCTTTACCCTGAATACAAGTTTCATCTCTCGTTTACACCACGTGCTATCCTCGTGCCTAAATGGCCGAGGGCGAAGTAACATTGGATGGGAATGATATTCCCATGGATTTACCGGATAAACCCGATATTACTCCCTCCCCTGATTCCCCCAGTCCTCCCCGTATTAAAACATACCCAGCCAGTTCAAATGGACCCTGGGTGGTGTATTTCCGGCCCAACACGAAATCGCCCAATATTCTAGAAATATCACGGGAGCTGACTGCTAACTACCCGGCCGTAGCTCAGATAACACGTGTTCGAGCCAATAAGATACGCGTTATAGTAAATGACCTCGATCAGGCAAACCAGATTGCTCGCAGCGAGCGTTTTACGAAACAATTCAGAGTGTATGTGCCTTGTAGGGCAGTGGAGATCGATGGAATAGTCGCCGAACCGGGTCTAAAGTGCGAAGACCTGTTGAAGTACGGGGTTGGCTGCTTTAAGGACCCTTCACTTCAAAAGGTGAAGATTCTGGAATGCAAGCAATTGTATTCTGCAAAAACAGAAAATGATAAGACAACTTATTCTCCGTCAGACTCGATTCGGGTGACTTTCTCCGGGTCTGCTCTTCCCAACTATGTCCTCCTGGATAGGGTTCGCTTACCCGTTCGCCTGTTTGTACCGCGGGTAATGAACTGCAGCAATTGCAAGCAACTGGGCCACACAGCCACTTATTGTGGCAATAAAAAACGGTGCGGCAAATGCGAGGGAGAGCATGAGGATGACGCTTGCGGTGGAGAAACTGAGAAGTGTATTTACTGCGGGGGCCCTCCGCATGCTCTTAAGTCATGCCCGGTGTACAAGCAGCGCGGGGATAAAATTAAGCGCTCCCTTAAGGATCGCTCGAGGCACTCTTATGCAGAAATGCTAAAGAATGCTTCGCCATCTGTCCCTTCCGAAAATTCCTTTGCTCTATTGGCTGGCGTTGAGCAAGAATCTGACGACCCACAAGAGGGAACATCATTGGTTAACCCAGGGGAATCCAGGAAGAGGAGAAATCTAGCCTCCCCTACATTGCCTCGTAAGGGTGCCAAGGTGTCGTCCACTCAGAGTGCGCCATCTACAACCAATAAATCCAACGGAAGTGATGCACAAAAGCCGAAGCAATTTGCTCCAGAACTTGGAAATATTAATTCTAACAAGGAGTACCCACCACTTCCAGGGACACCAAAAACCCCAAGTGTCCCCGTTTTTCAAACAGATACTCAGTCCAGTAACGGACTAATGAAATTTTCTGACATAGTGGACTTAATTTTCACAGCTTTCAATGTTACTGATCCTCTTAAAAGCCTTCTGATACGTTTTCTCCCTATAGTGCAAACATTTTTGAAGCAGTTGACTACTAAATGGCCCCTCCTTGCAGCGATCGTATCCTTCGATGGCTAAGTCATCGAACGAGGTCACCGATTCGATCACTGTTCTACAGTGGAATTGCAGAAGTATCCTCCCGAAAATCGATTCCTTCAAATTCTTACTAAACAGTTTAAAATGTGATGCTTTCGCATTATGTGAAACCTGGTTAACTTCTGATATAAATCTCAACTTCCACGACTTTAATATAATCCGTCTGGATCGAGAAAACCCTTATGGAGGAGTACTTTTGGGGATCAAAAAGTGCTATTCTTTCAACCGAATTAACCTCCCTTCGACACCAGGCATTGAAATTGTCGCTTGTCAAGTTTTAATCAAAGGTAAAGACCTTTGCATTGCTTCCATCTACATTCCTCCTAGAGCCTCGGTAGGGCACCGAACGCTTTGTAATATCACGGAATCCTTACCGGCACCGCGGCTAGTTCTGGGAGACTTTAACTCGCACGGTACGGTATGGGGTTGTCTTCATGATGATAATAGATCAACATTAATCCAAGATCTTTGCGACAATTTCAACATGACCATCTTAAACACGGGAGAAATGACGCGGATTCCTACACCACCAGCACGCGCAAGCGCGTTGGATTTATCGCTTTGCTCGACATCGCTACAGTTAGATTGCATGTGGAAGGTGATCCCTGATCCCCACGGTAGCGATCATTTGCCTATCGTGATTTCAATTGCTAACGGTTCAAGACCATCGGAAACAATCAATGTCTCGTATGACCTCACACGGAACATTGATTGGAAGAGTTACGCGACCGCGATATCCGTTAAAATCGAATCCGCTCAAGAACTTCCTCCGGAGGAAGAGTACAGGTTTTTGGCTGGCTTGATTCTCGACAGTGCGAATCAAGCTCAGACTAAACCAGTACCCAGCGCGAATACCCATGGACGGTCTCCCACCCTGTGGTGGGATAAAGAGTGCTCAGAGCTGTACGCGGAGAAGTCCACTGCATATAAGGCCTTCCGGGAAGACGGGTTACCCGCTAGCTATCAACAGTACGCGTCGTTAGAAAGGCGAATGAAGAGTCTAATGAAAGCCAAAAAACGCAGTTATTGGCGCCGGTTCGTCGACGGGTTAACGAGAGAAACAGCGATGAGCACTCTTTGGGGTACGGCTCGACGTATGCGTAACCGTAATAGTACCAACGAGAGCGTGGAATATTCAAACCGTTGGATATTCGCTTTCGCCAAGAAGATCTGTCCGGACTCTGTCCCGGTACAGAAAACGTGCCGCGCCGCGTCTCCTCCCGATACCGCGAACGAAACACCGTTTTCGATGGTGGAGTTTTCACTTGCTCTCTTATCATGCAACAATAACGCCCCAGGGTTAGACAGAATCAAATTCAACTTGCTGAAGAATCTGCCTGACACTGCAAAAAGGCGCTTGCTGAACTTATTTAACAAGTTTCTTGAGGGTAACATTGTCCCTCATGACTGGAGGCAAGTGAAGGTCATCGCCATTCAAAAACCAGGAAAACCAGCCTCCGACCACAACTCGTATCGGCCGATTGCAATGCTGTCCTGTATTCGGAAGTTGTTCGAGAAAATGATCTTGTTTCGCCTCGACAATTGGGTTGAAGCAAATGGCTTACTGTCAGATACACAATTTGGCTTCCGCAAAGGCAAAGGGACGAACGATTGCCTTGCGTTGCTTTCTACAGAAATCCAAATGGCCTATGCTAACAAAGAGCAGATGGCATCAGTCTTCTTGGATATTAAGGGGGCTTTTGACTCAGTTTCTATCAACATTCTGTCAGAGAAGCTGCACCAGCATGGTCTTTCACCGACTCTAAATAACTTTTTGCTAAACCTGTTGTCTGAAAAGCACATGCACTTTTCGCATGGCGATTTAACAACATCGCGATTTAGCTACATGGGTCTTCCCCAGGGCTCATGTCTAAGTCCCCTGCTCTACAATTTCTACGTGAATGACATTGACGATTGTCTTGCCAATTCATGCACGCTAAGGCAACTTGCAGACGACGGGGTGGTCTCTGTTACAGGGCCCAAAGCTGCCGACTTGCAAGGACCATTACAACATACCTTGGACAATTTGTCTGCTTGGGCTCTTCAGCTGGGTATTGAGTTCTCCACGGAGAAAACTGAGTTGGTTGTTTTTTCTAGGAAGCGTGAGCCGGCGCAACTCCAGCTTTTATTAATGGGTGCAACGATCAACCAGGTTTTCACATTTAAATATCTCGGGGTCTGGTTCGACTCTAAAGGTACCTGGGGATGTCACATTAGGTATCTGAAACAGAAATGCCAACAAAGGATCAATTTTCTACGAACAATAACTGGAACATGGTGGGGTGCTCACCCAGGAGACCTGATCAGGTTGTACCAAACAACGATATTGTCGGTGATGGAGTACGGGTGTTTCTGTTTCCGCTCCGCTGCGAACATACACTTCATCAAACTGGAGAGAATCCAGTACCGTTGCTTGCGCATTGCCTTGGGTTGCATGCACTCGACCCATACGATGAGTCTCGAAGTGCTGGCGGGCGTTCTTCCGCTAAAAAATCGATTTTGGGAACTCTCATATCGATTGCTCATCCGATGCGACATTCTGAACCCGTTGGTGATTGAAAACTTCGAGAGGCTCGTCGAGCTTAATTCTCAAACCCGATTTATGTCCTTGTACTTCGACTACATGGCACAGAGCATTAATCCTTCTACGTATACTCCCAACCGTGTTCGTTTCCTAGATACTTCTGATTCTACTGTATTCTTCGACACATCCATGAAGGAAGAGATTCGTGGAATCCCGGACCATATACGCCCTCAAGTGATCCCCAATATATTTTATAATAAATTCCGAGAAGTCGACTGTGACAAAATGTTCTACACTGACGGATCAAATCTCGATGGGTCCACTGGCTTCGGTATCTTCAACAATACTATCACCGTTTCATTCAAGCTCAATGATCCCGCTTCAGTTTACGTCGCAGAGTTAGCTGCAATTCAGTACACCCTTGGGATCATCGACACTCTGCCCACAGATCACTACTTCATCATTTCGGACAGCCTCAGCTCTATCGAGGCTCTTCGTGCGGTGAAGCCTAAAAAGCAATTCCCGTATTTTCTGGGGAAGATACAGGAGTCCTTGTGTACGTTATCTGAAAAATCTTATCAGATTACCTTTGTTTGGGTACCCTCTCATTGTTCTATCCCGGGCAATGAAAAGGCCGACTCATTAGCAAAGGTGGGCGCATTAAATGGTGAAATATACGAAAGACCAATCTGCTTCAACGAATTTTTTAGTATTTGTCGTCAGAGGACACTCAACAGTTGGCAAACCTCGTGGAGCAATGGTGAACTTGGACGATGGCTACATTCGATTATCCCAAAGGTATCAACGAAGCCTTGGTTCAGGGGGATGGATGTGGGTCGGGATTTTATTCGTGTAATGTCCCGACTTATGTCCAACCACTACACCTTAGATGCACATTTGCGGCGTATTGGGCTTGCGGAGAGTAGTCTGTGCGCTTGTGACGAGGGTTATCATGACATCGAGCACGTTGTCTGGGTATGCGCCGGGTATTTGGACGCCAGGTCTCAGTTAAAGGATTCCCTTCGGGCCCGAGGTAGACCACCCAATGTCCCAGTCCGAGATATGCTGGCAAATCGTGATTTCCCCTATATGTCCCTTATTTATACTTTCATAAAAACGATAAATATCCCAATTTAGCCCCTCTCTTTTTATTTCTCGTTTTTAGAAGTTTTCTCTTGCCGTGTGGAACCGATAAGCTTCAGACTGCCACTATGTAACCGCCGTCGCCCTTATCGCTACGGAATCTGAAGCGAGAGCGACTCGAGGTCCGAAGGATTCCCTTTGAAGGATTCCCCGCGGGTCCGAAGAATACCATCCGCCAATCCGACCTACTAGACTGAGGCGCAAATTTGTTTCGCTGATCTCCCGTTTGCCCGAAAGTTGCAAGTTTTGCTCTTCTCTACCGGTCACCATCTACGCCTTCTCTCCCCTGTCCTTGATACAACTACTTCTACACCGATTTTGGAAATGACCAAGCATAAGTATCCGATAAAAAATCAAATTTGTATTCCGTATTCCTAGTTTTAAGATAGTTGTAATTTCTACTCTTTGTTAAAACTATTGTCCCCCATCTTGTAAATAGAATTGTATCCCTAGTTTTAAAACATCTGTGAAATTTTTCATAAATATTTGTTCCCCCTTTTGTGTACCAAACTATATTGTTAGTTTTAAGATAACTGTAAATATTTCCTAAAAAACTATTAGTATTGAATTCCTTGTTTTAAAATTTTTCATAAAAAAAATCTTTTGCCCCCTCTTTTATATATAGAATTTTTTTTTTCTAGTCTTAAGATAGCTGTAAATTTTTTCTCTTTTTTAAAAAAATATTTCAACATTGTAACCTCCTAGTTTTAAGATATTCAAAATGTAAAAACAAAAGAATTCGGCACCGCCAAGCTAACGCATTTGTGCCTATCAAATAAACGAAATGAATAAAAAAAAAAAAAAAAAAAAACATTTTATTCTGCTGTATATACTCGAGAAAATACTTGCTCAAATAAAAGGAGCAGACCGAATGCTTGATATGTCGAAACTCAGCTTGCGTTGATTTTTCGATGTACAACCGATAAATTGAACTTGACTAAAATAGGCTCAACTTTCTTGTTTAAAATCAATTTTATTTGTATTAATGTATGAATAAAGCACATTAACTTAGTTCTTACATACATGCATGGTGTAGTTATCCAAAAAGAAAATATATGCATTGAAGAACAGCTCATGAAAGAAAGAATTATGTATTTGTTGCTTATATATTATCTCCCATATCATTCAGTTCAATGATTATATTCTTGGGGCCAGCAAAGATATGACTACGGGAATTGTCTGATTTGAATGAGAGTTTTTTCGTGTACTGTGACTAGTTACCGAAACATAAAAGGTATGGTCAAGAATGTAACATCCGTACCTTAATGCTAATGCTGTCCATAATACTAATAGCTGCCAAAGGCTCGAAAACTTAATGTTTGTTCATTATTATGCTTTATTTTTCAATATTTGGATGCAATTGTATTGGTACTACATCTAATAGCCTTGAATCAAACATGTTCTCTAAGCGTTCAACTCATCCATGAAAAAACAGAAAAAATATGTACACTTGTAAGGAATAAATATCTCTCATGGTGTATTTATTTTTGCAGTCTCTTGTTGAAGTTATACGAAGGTATGAAATTGTATATAAGCGTAGTTTTTTACAATAAATTGGATCAACTCAATTCTTACAAGCCGTGAAATAACTAGACGAGTAGAGTGGAGTCAAGTAGGTCAGTTTTCTTTGGCAATCTCGTCTCGATGGTAGTTTTGTACTGATTTTGACAAACAAGTACTCGTTGGAAAGATTATACATCTGTCAACGTTTGGGCAATAATGGTTTTTTGCCTGGCTAAATATGTCGCAAGCTAATTCCAATTAGGCGAAGGTGCTATTTAAACTTTTTTTTTAATCTGAAGGTACGATAGCTCACTATATTCGAGGTTGAGTTAAGCAATGTACACGCCTAGAAAATCACCGGTTCTACTTTCATTTGAAGAGTATTAATACTGCAGATTATTCAAAAATTAAATTCAAATTCAAGTCACTCAGGTAAGAAAATGAGAAGTGGCAAATGATGTGAAACATCACGAAACCGCGAAAGGAAAAAATATGCTGTTTCGGCAGCTGCTTCTGGTTTCTAACTTGCGAATGACTTCTTCGGTGCCCTCGTCGTCGCCAGAGTGTGGAATCGAAGTTGTTCATTCCGGCTCACGTGGTTGCTTAGTTGTGAGACGATCAGTAGTGATTTATAGTGCCCCTAAACGGCTGACCTATCCTGCCCCCGTATGTTTAATGTTGATGTTCGTATTTTTTTTCAAAAACAAAAATATCGAAAAGCTAACTCAAAATTCGTGTTCAGCAATTACCAACCTGACATTTTTTACTTTGATTAAATGTACTGTTCTGAGGAGGAAAGACAATGCGTTTTCACGGAACAACACGAGAAAATAAAAAAATGAATGAACGACGCCGTAACTTATAGCTGATTCACGGTAACAGCTGAAATGACAGTAGTCAACGATGTTCTCTACCGTGTATCTAATTCACACAAGATGAGCGACCTTTGCAATAACATAGCAAAGATAACTGCCTATACCTATTGTACCCCCATGCCTATTCAACCCCATTCTACTCTATGCTTGGAAACATGAATCTGACTATGAATACAAACAAGGGATGCCCTCAAAGCGGAGCTCTATCACTCTTATTGTGGTAATTAGTTGTAGACGAGCTATCGAAATCATTAAATGAAATGGGATACGAAGTGATTGGATTTTCAGAAGATGTAGTCCTCGTGAGGGAAAAATGTGACTATGTTATCGCAAATATCAAAAATCTGCATTGAACGTCACTTCGAAGTGACCGGACCCGTAACAAGCCCAGACTTGGTGCTTAGATCCAGACAAGTGTCTGGATCCTGACCCTCGGTTCGGATACGTGGATCCTAACCGTAGGTCTTGCTTTCCATATATGACGGGAAGTACTGTTCGTGTATATGTGCAGTCGCTACCTTGTTATTGACGTGCGTCATAGAAAAGAAATTTGAATTTAACACCGACAGAACTACCCCACCAGCCACCACTATTCCGAGTCGTTTTTTTTCTGACTGTGCTTTGAAGCTAGCCGAGTGTGAGCCGATTTTTTTGAAATACGGAATGCGTTGTGCAGAGAAAATCGAAGCTCGTCTTTATCCACATTGCGTTTGCTTCGCTTGATGCGCAATACAATGACAAGCGAAGTGCTACACACTTCCAGACAATTGGCGATTCTACGTTGAAACCGCTCACAGATAGCGCTGGAAGCAAAGTGCAGCTGATTTCGACACAGATCTTTCAATAGGGCCAAAGTCGCAATGTACTCAAATGGAGAAAAATCAGTTTCAATATACGGCGATGCTTTTCTAAATGTAGTTTTTATTGTAGGTATAAATTACTTTATGACCATGTTTTTCCGGAAGCATCTATGGTTAAACCTTATGACAATATAACAAAGAATTTAATTCCTATGTGCTTTTAGTGGGTAGAAACTAAAAAAATGCTTATGCCCAATTTGCATCCCAGCCGTGATTTCGCCCTTCAGCAACCACCATTTGCGGAAGGGCTAAACGGTGTACATAATTTTCATAAGGGCGCGGTAAAAGGGCTAAACTGACTCTGTCTTGCTGGGTAGGGCTGGGTAAATGGGCGAGCTTGACAGTGTACTTTTTAATAGGGCTCAGCAAATGGGCGCATAGAAACCCAATGTAAATGATAGGGCGCGTGCATCTTTTCTTCGAATTTCATGAAAATATCGAAATATTCGAATGTTTATGTGCAACAACTATCGAGTAGACATGATCCTAGTAGATATTGCTTATCATTTATATAATAGAACCGCCGTTTAAAGAATAATTTTGTGAATAATAACCGTACGCCCGGTTCTGTCAAAAAATGTAAGTTTAGCCTTTATATTCCATATGAGAAGAAGGGCCTAAGTCGAAATCTCGAAGAAAATGCATGTTTCGCCGTTTTGTTTTCTTTAATTATATATCGAACTAAAAACCATTTTAACTAATTTTCACCTCAATCTTGTAGTATTTTTGTCGCATAATGTCATAATAGCGAAAACGCAGTTTGTTTACATTTGCGATTTAAGCCCTAATGAAAGATCTATGTCGATTTGATTCTGTTCTGTCATAGTGCATATATTTTCTGTAAACATTGGTAAAAAATAACTTTTAAACACCAAATCACCGATCAATTTGTTGATAATTGTTTATGAAAATGAAGGAAAACCATCATTTTATAAGATGATGAGTAAGCATCTTTCGAAAAGGGTGTAAAACATAGTGGTTTCTAATATTATTCGCAGAGCTATATGTGTGCTATTCCGAAATGTAATTTGTTGAGCACCGTAGCCGCCGCAATATTTTTTCCCTTCATGAGATGGTATAAATTCTATCAAGATCACGCGAGGAAAGAATACATCCGGCTAATAGGAAAGTGTCAGCTTTGTATCATACACAGCCAATCCTTCCCTCTGATAGTTTTCACTGAATCTCCTACGTAGTCCAATATATGAAGGAGTTTGACATTGGTACTGATTGGGTCTCGGTTTCGAGTTGGAACTTTTTTGTGGAACGATTTTTTATAACCCCGATAATACCCTGATTACATTTCGAAGAAATGTATGAGCCAAATAGTTGCAAATGGCTGTAATTTCAGAATAATTGCAAACAAAACTAAATTTTTCACTTGTCTCATTCATATTTTGGCAGTGGTAACCTTTTTTCGAGAAGAAAATGAAGCTTTTGTTGTAAGCTACGACTCACTTGCGGCAGAAAAAAGCAAACTGTATCACTTTGCCAGTTCATGAGCTGAATCATAGGTGTCGCATGACTAATTTTGGTTTTGCCGCAAATCGCCAATTCGTGATCTAACGCTGGATGCCGCCCGCCAAACAGCACGAGAGTGAAATGATGATGTTTTTATTTTCATCTGTCAAAACACATTGGAAAGTAAATTTTTAATTTTATATATTCTATCAATATTATAATTAAATGTTATTTCTTCTAATGGAAAGTAACATTGATGAAGAAAATATGTTTCCCACCTCTAAAAAATATCCAGGCGGTAAATTTCTTGTTACATCACTAAAAATTCGTTCTTCCGGTTTCAGTTTATACTAAAATGAAATTCAGAGATTAAAATTTCGATAGAAAACATGATAGTGAGCGAAAATCATTGAATTGAAGAGTGCAGGAGTTGGCAGTAGACAGGCTTGTTATTTGCTCACACAATGAGCCACAAAGAGCGAAATACACCGATTGAAAATAGAGCAGCACAAAAACACTGCGATGTGCAGAACGACCGCACAAAGAGGCACTTAAAAGAGTAAGATCTGTGCACCAAGAGCTGCACAATTTCGTTCAAAGAGTCACCTTGAAGAGCCACTTTTTTGTGCCTCCCTTCCCTGGAAAGCAGGTAAGAAGGCGAATCAAACTACAATTCAGATAAAGTTTGACCGGAAGAACGTTTTAAAAATGTTTTTGGTTGCCTTCTCTACTTACGTGCGCGTGGGACCAAGATACACGCTAAAGAGCCTCTTTATTTCTACTCTTTGTGGCGTGCAGCCATGGAGTAAAATACACGTGTGGGAGCAACACGCATCGGAGTGAAGAGGTTTAGTGTGAAAGAGAAGAGCGGTGGTTCGCATGAAAAGTGCAAGGAGCGTTTGTTTTTTTTCTCTTTATTTGCTCTGAGGTGCATAACATCCCTGGCAGTAGAGATTATCCACTGATAAATCCAATTTCTAAATAAACATTTTCCGTATCTAGAACAACCAACCTAACCTCAACAATACAAAAATAATTCCGGATCTCAATAATTCGCCATAAAATATCGAGTTCGACTAAATGTTTTGATGTCAAACGAAAGAACGAGTGTTTTCTTATCACCTGCAATTAAACTTTTTGTGAAACTATGTAACATTTATCTTAAAACAATTAAAGTAGAACAACCCTTCTATATCATCAATGCAAGAAAATATTTTCATCATTATTTGACTGGTATCAAAAATGAAATCTAGTTGGCGCATCGAGCGAAAAAGTTTCGCGTTTGAGCTAAGAGAAGAGACGACAACAGGCTTCTTGCTCTTCTTAATTTTTTCTACCAGGCCCTGTCGTAATTCCAAAGACAACAAGCATCCATCGTTGCCAGATTCCATTTGCATGTTTTTCACAATTGCTGAAAATAATTGTACCTCAAATATCGACCCTCTGTCAAGAATTCACAATACCAGCTAAATTAAAAAATTGAATTTTCTGTTTATTGGTGTCTCTCTTAACAATACACGTAGTTATATCGTCATTCAGGGTATTTATTTAATTTGCATGAAATGTTCATGTGTATGAAAAGCAGCCGAAATAAATTCAGAAGCACTGTTTTTCATCCCGTTTGAAAATATTATGGACGCTCTTGACTGGCAAAACGACCAATCAGAAACTGGTTCAATATTGAGGTTAGGACTGGATCAAATTGGCTACGCGATTGTCTTCTCTTCTCTTAGCGTTTGAGAGCCAATCCGACGCGTTAATATTTATTTATAAGAATTAATGAAACATGAGTGCAACGTAGAGAAGATTTGGTATTGTCGTTTGTGGAATTTTTCGTTGGAATCGTTTTAGTATTAATCTAAGACAAGACGTGACAATCGGTTTCTTATTTTTCCTTCAACATTCTTCTTTTCGCACATTTTCACCCTGCCGAAATCTTCCGAACAGTATTGCTATTTGTTAATTTACTTTATGACGGCAATATTTTGTATTTTTATTCCACTATACTGATGAAGGGCACCGTTTTTCCATCTCATGGGTGTTTGTTTAGTAAGGTTTAATGAAACAATTTTCTGAAAATTTTTAGATTATCATGTGGTTTCTGTCTTGTTTTTGTTAAAGTTAATCAACCACATATACGGTAAATGCATGATAAATACTTGTTTCACTTTGCCACACAATTTCTGTTCAATTGAATCATTTTTACTTTTTTAACGATAATAATTTTATTTGTCAAAAGTAATGACAATCTTTTCCTATAAATATAGCAACACTGCCAACCATCATTTCACTATCCCTGCAGTAATATTGCGTACGGTGCAAAAAGTCAGAAACAACCAATCAGGAGCTGGACCATTCTGACGTAAAATTGGAACAAAAACGGCCCCCCTATTGTCACCTCTTGTCTTAGGTATTAATCGTCTTGCTATTAAGCGGCCCTTACACCTTCAATATTTTTGTCAATACTGTAAGATGGCTACGAATGAATCAATGTATGTATATTTTCAGATAGTATCTAATACAAAGGTAGGGTACAAGGTTGTTGGTACAAGGTACTATAATAGCAAGGTTAATATATACGTTACATCTTCCTTTCTTAATAATATTCAAATTCACTTAATCTCTTAGGTTTCACTGTGCGTCCTGAGCGCGTCAGTCGAGGTGTTGCCGATACATCTTCTTCGAAGTGTAACGAGCTTTGATTCCGTTTGCTGGTCTCAGCAGCTATTTCGCTTCGATTATCATCAGGATCAACTTCCGCTGGTTGGACGCTTTCTTGAATATTCTCTTCCTTCTGATCACCTCCGCGTAGCTTGCGTAAGTGATGAGTATTCCTTCTTAATGTTCTCTCACCATCGGTCACTATGTACGAACGGTTTTCATCCAGTTGTTTTACTACAGTTCCCGGTGTCCATCTTCGCAATGTTTGGTCCTGTATGAGAACTTTCTCCTGCTTAATAAACTGTGGTGGTTTCATGCTTCCTCTATCTGCGAAATCCTTTTGAATCTCACGTTCACGTTCTAGTAGATGCTGAACATTCTCTGCTACTCTAGGTCTGAGCGCTTCCTGTGTCATCGGCATATTTGATCGCACCAAACGGCCCATAAGTCTTTCATTGGGTGATAGTATAGAACTGCTACGAGGTGTATTCCGCATGTGTAGTAAGGCTAGACGTATGTCAGATTGGTCGTCATTGCATTTTTTTAGCATTGATTTGGCTACTTGCACGTACCGTTCAGCTAATCCGTTTGCTCTGGGAAAATGGGGACTTGAAGTTTGATGTTCAAATCCCCATTTATTACAAAATTGACGAAAATCTGCAGAAACGTACTAAGGACCATTGTCTGTTTCTAGAACTTGGGGAATACCATGAACTGAGAACCATTCCTTCAACTGTTTGATGACCTTTTTGGATGTTGTTTCTGGCATTTGTTTTATGTCGAAAAACCCAGAATAGCTGCCGACGAGGAGAAGATATTCCTTTCCCTTAAAATGGAAAAGGTCTGAGGCAACTCTTTCGAACGGAAGACCTGGGATATCCTTCAGGAGAATGGTATTTTTTGTGTTATTACGTTGATGACGTTGGCAAATCGTACAGGCTTCTACCATATCATGGATGTCACTACCCATGCCTATCCAAAACAACACTTGTCTTGCTCTACGAATACAGCTTTGGATACCCGAATGCCCGCTGTGCACCTTCGCTAGCATAGCTTTTCTTAGCGATTTTGGAATAAGTACTTGATTTGATTTGAATATAAGTCCATCATAGACTGCCATTTCGTCTCGAAAACCCCAGTATTTTCGCAATTCCGGCAACAGTTCGTTTCTCGTTTCCGGCCAGCCGTGGATTATGATTGATTTCAGAGATTGCATCTCAAAGTCCGCTTCGGTGTGGTGCTTTAGCTCCGCGCTAGCGTTTTTGGTTATCTGTAATATCAAAAGTACTTCTAATTGTTCTTCATTGTTAGCAGTGGAAGAGTTATCGACATCACGGCTCAAGATGTCCGGGATGGGAATGTTAGTTCCCTTGATGTACACGACTGTGGGGTCATATTGGGCTACCTCTAATCTTATTCTACGTAGGCGGGGAGGAGCCCTATCAAGAGGTTTTCGGAATATAGATTCTAATGGTTTATGATCAGTTTCAATGGTCAACTTTTTCCCGTATATATATTGATGAAACTTTGAGCAAGCGAACCGTATGGCGGTAGCTTCCTTCTCAATTTGAGGGTAATTCAACTCCGAAGGCGTTAAAGCCTTAGACGCATATGCTACTGGGCGACCCTGTTGTAGTAGTACGGCTCCTAGAGCATGGGAGCTCGCATCTACTGAAAGCGTTACTGGTAGATTCACATCATAATACCTGAGTATTGGTGGTGATTGCATCAGAGTTTTGATTTTCTGGAACGCATTCTCTTGCTCACAACCCCAGTCCCAATCAACATCTTTGGCCAACAGTGATCTTAGCGGAACTTTGACATCTGATAAGTTAGGCACAAACTTTCCCATGTAGGTTATCATTCCTAATGCCCTTTGTAGCTCAGACTTGTTCGAAGGTGTTTTGAGTTTGATAACAGCCTCCAACTTTTCGGGATCTGCTTTCAATCCTCCGTCCGTGACTATATGACCCAAAAATTTTACACTAGATTGATTAAACGAACATTTATCCCTGTTCAGTTTCAGCCCAGCCGAATGCAATCTTTTCACAACTTTCTCCGTTATTTTGGCCAGTTTCTCACTGCTATCAGCGTGAATGAGAATGTCATCCATGGAAATTTCTACCCCTTCAATGCCTTCCAGTGTGTCGTTCATAACTTTTTGAAACACTTCCGGAGCTGAAGCAAGCCCAAAAGGTAACCGCTTGCAGACATATCTTCCCCAAGGAGTACCAAAAGCTAAAAATTTGGACGTTCTTTCTGTAACCCTTATCTGCCAAAACCCCTTTTTACAGTCAAGGATTGTAAAACATTTCGAATTTGTTAATCGGGTCGCTATCTCTTCTACAGTGGTAAGAGGATGGTGCCGTCTCAATAAATTTTTGTTTACCTGCGATGGGTCAATGCAAATGCGTATCTTTTCATTCCGTTTAACCAAAACTATTGCGTTGACAACTGGGGTTGGGGCGTGAATCCTTTCGATAACTCCGAGGCGCTCCATAGAATCCAACTCATTTTTCACTGCTGCTCTGATGCTATGCGGAACGTGACGCGCTGGCGTCGCTTCCCACTGAGGGTTTGAGATCAGGTCAATATCGTACACATAGTCCTTCAGGCAGCCTAGTCCTTCATACAATGTATCATCCAATACATGAACAGCATCCACTCGTGCAATCAATCTTTGAGCAATACACGTTTCTTTACCAAGCACTGGTACTACAGATTCTTCTACTACTTTGAACGTGATAATGCTATCCTTGTTCTTAATTCGGCACACAGGATCAATTTCCCCAAGTACTTGCAACCGATGGTTTGAAAACGACACAAGCCACTTAGTTTTGGATGGCCGTAGACTGATCTTCAGCTGCTTTACTAACCATAATGGAACAACGTTGCAGTGGGCACCCGAGTCTAGCTTTACCGAAAACTTCTTGTTGTGTACTTTCACAATTTCAAACCAATCTTTATCATTTCCTGAACTTTCCACTGAACCGATAAATAATTCGTCCGAGTCTTCATCGGAATCAATTTCATTATTCTCCGAGTGTTGTATCGAGTGCACTACACTTTTCGATTTGCACATAGCAGCAAAATGATTAGACGATCCACATTTTCTACAAGTTTTACCGAAAGCGGGACAAGATCGCTTCGTGTGCTTTCTTCCACACTTTTTGCACTGGAAAACTTCTTCCTTTTCGTCAGATTGACCACCAATCAACTTTTGCTTCGCCGTTTTCACAATGTCCACTTTGGCTTCCCCAACCAATGCCTTTGATTGCATCGCCGTCAACTCAAAATTACGGCAGAGCTCAATAGTTTTTTGGAGGGTTAAATCGTCGTTTAACAGCTGTGGCACTAAGCTAAGATATTTGATTCCGATTATGATTCGATCTTTTACAAGGGAATCGTGAAGCACACTGAAAGAGCATTTTTTTGCCTGCTCTCTAACTCGCGTAACAAAATTGTCAAACTGTTCATCTTCCCGCTGAACGATTTGATTGAAGTTGTACCGCTCAAACGTGATACACGATTTTGGCGTAAAATACTGATCAAATTTTGCTCTGATTATTTCAACACTTTGTTCTTCTTCCGGACGCAGGCAGAACGTATCGTATATCCGCACACAATCTTCTCCTATCGCGCTCATGAACGTTGCTGCCTGTACCTCCTCCGGCTTATCTGACAGCTGCGTTGCTGTAGCAAACCACAAGTATTGCCGAATCCAGTTTTTCCATTGGGCGGCCATGTTTTCCCCCAACACAATCGGCCTAGGCGGCTTCAAGCCTGCAGATGACGCCATGTTGTCGGATCACGATAGAGATCGCTTTTCTTTTGAAAAATTAATGTTTTCACTCCCGCCGTAGTTCGAACTTTTCACTTTTCCCGTTCAATCAGCCACAAATCTGCATTGCTGACTTCATTTATCCGCGATTTCACTAGATTTCTCCATCTGAATCGAAAAAAAATATCACGAGCGTAATCGATTTCTGACACCATGTAAGATGGCTACGAATGAATAAATGTATGTATATTTTCAGATAGTATCTAATACAAAGGTAGGGTACAAGGTTGTTGGTACAAGGTACTATAATAGCAAGGTTAATATATACGTTACAAATACCAGTATTGACGATATTGTTACAATATTTCAATCCCATTTAAAATCCACATTGTCAATACAACTTTTTGTATATATTGGAAACGTTGGCTCTGAACGTAATTTCAGGCAATAAAGCTTTATTTGTTGCGCCGTTACTCTGCAGATTGCTATTATATTTACATCTTCAATCGCGTTTTTCGCAGTTGTCGGTCTTGGAACATGATACAATTGGACGTAGAACGGCAGTGTATACATGTACAGTGCAACGCGAAGCATTTCGGGGACGTGCATATTGCCATGAAAAGGTGCGCTACCTGGTGCGCGCGTCTCGAGCCAAGAGCGTCCAATGCACAGTGGTTTAAAACGCGAAAAACGTGATCGTTTTGAATAACTTCGAAATGGTTAGCTATAGCGATATACTATCTTCGGAAGAATTTATGACAATGAGACGCTCCATCTTTATAAGTCAAAAGTTTGATGATTAATCCTCCTATAAGTGAGATTCAAAATTTATTTCTCATATAATTAGAGATATCATATTGGTATATTCTGCAAAGTTGTAGTAAATTCTTCTACAAGAAACTTTACTGAAGGTGGTAATAGTCTATCTTTAATAGTCTTTGAGATATAGAGCATTATTAGAGGAAATACCAAAAAAATCAATTTTTTCATTATAACTTCTTTCCAAGATTTTTTGGAAGTTCAAAATGTTCTACAAAACTATTACAATTATTGAAAAACAAAATTTTGGTGAAGAAAGCAACTTAATATGTTGAGCAGATTCTGAGATATTCACGATTTTTATTCGAAAAATGGCCTACTTTGCACTCAAATAATTCATGAACGGGCAAAAACGGGCAGACCACTCTATATGTATTTGAAAGTACAAGAAAGATGCTGCAAGATTCTGTATGATTCACTTGTATCCGGTTGTATCCATGGCTCTGGTAGCTGGATTTAAAGAATATCATTTATTAGTCTAAAATACTGATACGAAACATATTCGGTAAAGCTGTTGAGATAAAGTGGTGGTACCTTCGGCAAAGTGTTGGGGAATATTTTTCTTAGAAACATTGCCGAAGACACCATTTTGCCATCTTTACTAGTTTCTTAGATACGGTGCAATATTTATGGAAAGCCAACTAAAAGCAATTCATTTGGTAATCGCGCATGCTTTGATTATTTGTTTAGCATTGTCACTATATAGCGTTACGTCAGACCTCGTAAGCAACAAAACTAGTTGATTGGATCGAATGATTCGAATTTGCAGTAATCGCGATGGTGGACAATACACAAATTTTTAAAAGGCTTTCTTTCATATAACAATACAAATTCAACTGTCAAGTCGTTCATAGCAAACGTAAACGGTTTGCTTATATTAATGTTCCAAGTCCTGGTACTACATTCTATTGTGGAACTTGACCTTTTGTGTTGACAAACATTGCAACCGATTTCAGAGCTAATACACAGCCTACTTATACTTAAAATCGTTCCTTGTTAGGATTCGACTATATGGCTCATAAGACAACGCATTACTCTCTGTACCACCGAACAATGCACTGTATCTAAAAACCTGTCAAGGCTGCTGTCTTCGACAATGTCTCTTGTGAGAACATTCCACATAGAATGCCGAACATAGTCCCACTTTATCTCTTCAGTACACCGAATATGTTTCGAATCAAGATATTAGACTAATAAATGATATTCTTTAAATCCAGCTACCAGAGCCATGGATACAACCGGATGCAAGTGATTCATACAGAATCTTGCAGCATCTTTCTTGTACTTTCAAATACATATAGAGTGGTCTGCCCGTTTTTGCCCGTTCATGAATTATTTGAGTGCAAAGTAGGCCATTTTTCGAATAAAAATCGTGAATATCTCAGAATCTGCTCAATATATTAAGTTGCTTTCTTCACCAAAATTTTGTTTTTTAATAATTGTGATAGTTTTGTAGAACATTTTGAACTTACAAAAAATCTTGGAAAGAAGTTATAATGAAAAAATTGATTTTTTCGGTATTTCCTCTAATAATGCTCTATATCTCAAAGACTATTAAAGATATACTATTAACAGCTTCAGTAAAGTTTCTTGTAGAAGAATTTACTACAACTTTGCAGAATACACCAATATGCTATCTCTAATTATATGAGAAATAAATTTTGAATCTCACTTATAGGAGGATCAATCATCAAACTTTTGACTTATAAAGATGGGGCGTCTCATTGTCATAAATTCTTCCCAAGATAGTATATCGCTATAACTAACCATTTCGAAGTTATTCAAAACGATCACGTTTTTCGCGTTTTGGACCACTGTGCAATGGTGGCAACGCTTCGATCAATGACCTGATTAATACAATATGTATATTATTATTTTTTTTGTTTATTAAAATACAATATAGTAGACACTTATGCCATTTAAAAAATGCAAAGTAAGGAAAATTACATTATTGACAATACGGCAATTGTAAAATGTACAATACAGTAAATAGGTTTTTGGCTGAAACAAGAGATGAGAGGTATGAGACATGTTTTTGGGATATGTCCAAAATATGTTGCGAATTTCAAAAAGAAAAATATTTTGGCACCTTGTCCTCTATCAATCATGTTGTACGCCTACACTGCATTTGGAAAAATTCACCCTGTGTTCCTGGAGGAGCACTTACGTTGTGAATCGTCTAAGAACTCAACTCATAAATAAAAGTATGTGAACTTTTTGGTGGTTAAAAATATGTTGTGAAGCCGGTCTGAAACATGTTTTCATCAGTAGTAGCCCACAATAAAAACAACGGTCCATTATGTGCTTTGTTTACTGCCCAATATTAAATTAGGTGATCCAAAATAAGAAAAATGCACTTTGGATACATCTCGAGAATTTCTTTCCATTTGGCGTTATAGACAAGTTCAATAAGATGGAGCCATACGTCATAATCTGTTGAATGATCCAAATTATGTTGCTGTAGCTCGCACTGCTTTTTTAAGAAAATTGCCCCTGGTGTCCCAAGAACACATTATCTTATCTGATATACATTCATCAAAACGAGGTGAAGGTCGGCAGTGGCCATCCATCTGCGTTTCACGATGCTACCGTACACAAGAAAGCAAAAATCACGTGCAATACTCACTCTTCCAGCCGGTCTCCGAGATCTTCCGATTTATCTCCCTTGAGGCACTTGGTGAGATCGTCCTTGTTCAAACCCCACCGACAGCCGTTGTAAAACAGTGGCAGCAGCCAGGTGAACAGAAGCTGCGACAAACAGAAGGCACCCTTGCGCGGGTTTTTCTTCTCCGGTTTGCGTGAGTTATCCATTTTTGGTATGGTTCACTTGTCTCACTATTGTTAGGGTTTTTTTGTAGTCACTTTCGACGCGAAAATTATGTTTCGTTTTTCACTTTCTTCTCGTACTCCTTCAGCTGTTTCATTGTTTAGCCAGTTTCTTTTGTTACAATTATAGTGAAAAGACATAAAACTGATTTTAAAATGTAAAAATGAATGACGTAAATTTGGTATTTAATTTGGTTGAGTAAAGAAGGAACAGGGAATGGTAAGAAAATCGAAAACGAAAAAAGGTAGTTTTTCTCCACACCGTTCGTTAGATCTTCATGAAAATCAATCAGCAGTACAAACTGCTTTTTTCGTTTTCGATTTTCGTACCATGATTCGTTTGTAGGATCCTACACACATGTCGTATAGGAAACGAATCTTGTTTGTTAATTGAAACGGACTTTTATACTATTTGTGATTGTTCTTCCGGTACCATGAAGGCGATAGAAAAACTTAACTGAATAATGGTAGAAGCACCTAGCAAAAAAACAAAACTTTTGATCATCGGTCTGCGTCTAGATAGTGCACTTAAGTCTATGTCACTTTATTGCTTAAACAATTTTCATTCGAGAGGATGTTTCCATTCTATTCATTGCGATAACCTTCGGGCATAAAACTTCAAAATACCATAAAAACGGTTATATTTTCCATCGGAAATGATTGCTCCATAAATTGAACTGGGGTGGTTTGAAAAGTGTCAAGGTATGACCACCATAGTTGGCCTTAACGATGTCCGGAAGAGATTCTCTAATTTTATTATTGTTTTAGCGTTATGCACTTTTAATCCTTTAAAGAAGGGCTCTAATTAAAAGCAAAATGAATGCCGATATATAGTGTCAAATAGGTTTCAGTTTAGTTTTGGGTTTTGGACGGTTCGAGGAGTGATCATCTACAAGAAATATTTGCCGTCTATCATCAGTTGAGGAAGGGGTCTACCAGCAAATTTTGACTTGAGTACCAATCTCGAATAATCATAAAAATATACATTCAATACCATTTAGAATATTTGAAATAGCGTAATCATTGAACATTTTTAATCTATCTAAATTCTACGGACCACTGATATTTTAATTGGTTTGATGACCTTCGTCGCAAGTCTGTGTATTGCTTGATGGGATTCCGTAAAGCTACATACCGCTACATAGCTACATGCCCTGTGATCGTGAGCCGGCTTGTTGATACAAATATTAAATTACCATGTAATACTTTCATCGATTCATCAGCTTTTATGTTTTTGTCCTTCTGGGCACATCAAGTCAGACAACTTGGACTAAATCAAGGCGGGTCGCAGTGTCACCAACTTTGTTTATTCTGTGGCACTTGATTGAACTGATAATCAACTTTTAAACACTTCTTGAGGCATAACGCTCTCGATATTCCGTTATTTCACGCACAATAGTTCCTTAAACAAAGTTCACTGAACGCAATTAATCAAACTCTTCGGTTGAGTTACAACACACAAGCTTTTATTGTGTGTACTAGCTGGAAAAATCGACACCGAAGGGAATAACGTGTGTCAATCTATACGGGTCGCGTGTCTCCATAAAATCCACAACTTGGTAGCCGGGTGGACCAAAGCGAGACTCGGAGAAGACTAACCGGACAGCGCAACGAAGCGTACACATACGGGATACACCGCTTATCTGCTTCATGTCTGCTGAGTACGGGCAATGAATGTGAATGTAAACATTAGAGCTAATCTTAATCCACCTAATGGTGGTTCTATGTCTATCTCATGGTTCAGTTATACCGACAACTGACAATAGGTGATCAATGACTGTATATAGCTATTGTATTCAACACTACACTTCTAAAGCTGTAGTTTTATAATTGATAACAATTTTGGGTAATTCCCGCAGGATCCGTGATCACTATTTTAATACACGACCAACGGATAACACTTTCAAAACTAAAAATGTTGATGTTGATGTAGTGATATTGATAGGATCAGATTCTTAATAAAGTTTGGAGTTTTTAGTGTTTCGGATTCTCCTCATCAGTATCTAATACCAACTTAATGCTAGTTTGATAAGTCCAAAGTAGGTGTTAGGAGGAGAATCCGAAATAGTAAAAAACCATATGTTATGTCTTTTGTCCTTATGCACAATAATTTGGTCTCATCCATTTTGTTCCCCGTTTGGTAATTTTTCATAGTACCAGTCGTTGGGTTATTATACTAAAAGACAGCTTCGGTTCACATCACTCGAATAATCACTCACACAAGAGTAACTCTGTGGTTTGTAGTGTCTAACTAGCGTCAATTTGTTTTGAAATCCGAAATAGTAAACAATCAATATTTGTTAGGTCTTGTGTCCTTATGTACAAAAATTCTGTCTCATCCAATTTTTTCCCGTTTGTGAATTTTACAAAGTTTGAGCTGTTCAACTCGCTAGGATTCCTAAGTCATTAAAAGTAGACAACGCCAGCCAAAAATTAAGGCTTGCGAAAACCAAATTTCTTATACACAAAAAAAAATTGATCCCAAAATCGTGAATAAAGGGCCATGAATTCTGGAACAATCAAGTTTTTTCGTTACGAAAACAGGACCATGAACAAAAAACATGTGTTTTATAATTATGTTCTATTTCCCTTCAGTAATACTCACATAAAGCTTTCATTAGTGGAAATATTTATTTTTATTTTGTGAACTTCAGTCACGGTTTCCTCCATGTCATTACTAAATCGATATTTTGTACGTGAACTAGTTCGCAACTTTATGAACATAATTCATAAAATCAAATGTTGAATCACAGTGTTATTCATAGATTTAGTAGTATTAGTTTACAAAACCAAAATATTCTGGATATTTTCCCGTGAACTATTTCACGAAGCTCGGAATTATATTAATGAATCCATTCAATCCTCGTCAACCAATTCATGATTCTTAATACATTAGTCACGATCCAATATCCGTACTCGTGAAATAGTTCACAATATTATTCATGTATTCGTGAACCGGTTCATGATTTCTAGTATAATAATCTCGACTGAGTGCGTGCCAGTGAAATAGTTCTCATGTTTGTAATATATTAAATTTGGAGTATTATTCGTGGAATCATTTTTATTCCATGCACTTTTTCGTGAAATGTCCAGCTGCCAGCGATCAGTAATAGATACGAGCAGTAGATATAACAAAATTATTAGTACCTCGAACATCGTTATTCATTTGCTAAGATTTAGTGTGATGCCAGGACAGAAAACTGTGATGAGCACCACAAATCGGCTTCGTGATATAGTTCACAGAGCAAGATACCGCGAGTCAGTTAAACTTTTTCGATCCAGGCATATTATCACGTTACTCCGAGTAAAAAAATAGTAAAAAAATCGATAGCAACCAAAAAATAACAGATCGCGATAAGGCGATGAGAAATTACGAATACCATGATAAAATTGCTGATATCATGAACATGATTCACATCACTCAATGTGTCAATTTCGAAAGTAAGCTCTGCAATTAAATATCATGATAACGTGAAAAGAAATTATGAAAATCATGACAAAGTTCCTGAAATCGCAAACATATATCACATTAGTTTTTTGAAAACACAAGTAGGTTCATGAATACGAGGTTTATTATTCATAATTACAAGAACTTGGTTACGGTTTTCGTAAATCGTTCAGTTCACGAAATCGTGATGTTTTGATTATGAATTTATGACCGGATTTTTTTTCCGTGCACACGTCAATATAGAGTATACACTCCTTTATTCATCTCATCCGAGCATATCTTGAACCTTTCCTAACTTGATCAGATCTACAGATGTACACAGTTCTGAATTGTATATTCCTCTGTATGATGATGGTCCCACCACATTCACCCATAAAGCTGTGAGATGAATAATTTATCTAGAAGATAATTAATATTTTGACTCTCGACAAAACCAGTTAACAAAAAAAATGAACTGTTTCAATTTGCAGACATAGCCTTTCCTTCAAAAGAACATAACCAGACACATTCTGCCAACAATCAGTATGAAAGACTGACAATGTAAAACATAGAGCCTTGTATATCCTATCGTGAGGACCTGTGGTCCCTGCTCTCATGCCAAAGTCTCCACAGTATTATATCCCTGGGATACTACCGGACATGGATTTAGGTATTCAGTTCTGTTAGGTTTAACAACCTGGAATGGAAGGCTAACCTAATCGGCATAGTATCTGTAAATGTGTTAACGGGCAAGACATGGCCCAGTACTTCCAGACATGCCTTTTTGTTTCTTACTTTGGGCCACCAAACTATTGAAGAACATCCCGAGAAACACCGTTATTGTTAACTAGCAGACTCTGAAATGTAGTTCGTTGCTAATAGACGTGCAGTTTGTGAAACCACTTTATCCACCCACGTCACAAAATTAGCATTTGTTCAATATTATTAATAAAACCATTAAAATGTTTTATTTGCATGTTTACGTGCAAGGTCTTCAAATTCATTACAAAAATATCTCCATTTTTCTTTTTGCAAGATTCTCTATAGTTGGAAAAAATAGTAGGGAATGAAAATGTGCAAAAAAGTTTATCCGTTCTAGTGACAATCTAGCGAATATAAACAAGCAGCTGTTATTTTATTCAATATAAACATCATCATCACTGGAATTGTAGAAGCATACAAATTTTCTCAGATTTCTTGTCAAAATTCCATGTTGAATTTATTTTGTAGTGGGAAAATTTAAAGCTATAGCACTCAAGTTAGAGTAAGGATGTGAAATATAAAGATCGGAAAACCAGAAGTAGCAGGGTCATTAGAAACAGGCTCAAAATCTAACCTGATCTTGTGTCTTCTGCTGGCAGTTGTCGAACTTAGGTAGCATTGCTGCGAATCGCTCAAGTCTATCAACATGTCTCCTGGCAAAGACAGACTTGTCCCAATTTACCATGCGAACCAAAATTTAAATTTTGATAAGAATTATAATTGAAATTTTTGTTCATAACAAACAATTTTCCCTGTTTCGTTAAATACATAAATATATAAATAGACTTATCGACTTTTTGCATTTTTTTTCAAATCTAAATGTGAGGAATTACAACGGCATCGATTACGGCGATTGTGTTCGCTACTACTATACTAGAAATAACTAAAATATTGAAACTCGTTTCCTGAAAGCTTTGTGTTTTATAAGTAGTTAAGCTTTTCTTTTTTTAATGTAGAATGCAAAATATCGGATAGATCAAAAATATTGAATAGATCAAATGTGTTAGGTGGCAGCTGCTGCTGTATGTGATCTCGCTTTAGAGGCAGTGTACGATCACTGTCACCAATCATGTGTTCTTCCTGGAACGTCATCATAACCAAGGGCATAAGGGTTGGTACATTGGAGCTCCAAGGGTTACAGGGTCGTATCTTACCTCTGTGGTGATTTTTGCACACAATGGCTTTTGTTTAACTCGCCATGTTTTAAATTGTGCTACAATTTCCAGCGTATTTTTTTTCTTCTTTAATAGAATTTTCGACTGGGTAATTTCGAGGCCATTGCGTTGGCGAAATGATGTATGGGAAATGTTTTTTAACCATTCCTGGTTCACACGCGCTTTATATGATTATTCCGAGTCTTGTTGGAACTACCATAGTCTGCAACCGAAATGTTTGTTTGTCTACCTCTCCAAAGCTAGTTCCAAATGTTTTTCACGATGAAAAGTCGCAGACTCAATGAAATCCGATTGGAGAGCGCCCATCAGCAGATTTACACATTTAGTTGTGCTGGATATTGCTTTCTGGGGGATAACCTAAGGCTCAAATCATCATTTTGGGGGTTTACGAACTAAAACTGTTTTGGAAGTTTTTCTTATCAGAAAACTCGATTTTCGGAAATTGACCTTTTTAAGCCAAACGAGGAAGCTTCTGCGCTCTATCCAGGTAAGGTATTTTCGGTGGAAAAATGTCGTTCATAAGTTTTGCGTTACAAAGAGTTTTAGTTTTTTCATTCATTTACTATAATGCAATTGTTCGGATTAATCACAAACCTTTTTTATAGCAGCCGTATTCGCGCAGCTTAAAACTGCAAGTATTATTTAATCATTAAATATTAAATTAAATTTTAAATATTAAACTAAATATCATTTAGTTCAGGATAATTCGCTTACATGAATAGTTTCTCTTTTTTCTATTCCTAACTGCTTTCAGTTTTTCCTTCAATCACCGAAATCTGTATAAATTTAATCAAATTGGGTTTTTCTAAATTATATTCTTTTCTTATTTTTTACTTACAGGTACCGAACTGCAACGTACAGGGATACCACGAAGTGAGTCTTTGTACTTCTCGTTTCAGAAACCACGGACTTCGTACAGCAAATATAATTCACCTATCGGACACAAAATGTTATAGTTGTTAGCCGATTCACCCAAATATTATAACTTTGTTTTACTTACAATTTAAAAGTATCGTTCGTTAAATACAGCTATAATTCAACTGCCTTCAAACGATTTAATTAATATAATTTCAATCCGAAAAACTTTTGAACAACTTTCATCAATTTTTACTTTTTATTTACCATCTAACTCTATCTATGCTCCCTTTTGACAATTATGATTTTCCGTTTCTCCCTTCCCAACGACCTCTGACATTTCGAATCAAGATAGTGCACAGGTATGCGCAAAGTGCCCTGCGGTGCTTACATAGCCCCGCCCCGTAACACTGGTGTTGGCTCCGCCTTGAAGCCAGATTTGCGATCTTTCCCTTCGAGCACCGCCAGCTTAGCTACCGGTCGCTTCAACTCTCCTTTTGTAGTTCTTACAGCAGCCTGTCTTATTCGGCCCTCTGTTGACTTGTAGGCAGTAGTAACGACACCTCGAATCCAGGTTTTACGGTTGTGTTCATCCACAACGTACACCACATCGCCTATTTCAATCGGATCCGATTCATCGTGCCATTTAGTTCGCTGGTTCAACATCGGCAAGTATTCTAATATCCAGCGCTTCCATATCAGGTCCGCAAAATGTTGCGACCGCTTGTATGAGTCCCGCAGCGCTTCTGCTTGGTTGCTTTTTGCCACCGATTGCGTGATATCTCCTGTCACAGATGAACGCAGGAAACGATTTGGAGTTAGTGCTGCTTCCATTCCTAGTTCCACTGGGAGATACGTCAACGGCCGTGAGTTGACAAGATCCTCTGCTTCCGCCAACACGGTAAGAAGTAGTTCATCCGTCAACTTCCGACCATCATCTAGCTCGCTGAGGGCTGCCTTCACCGAGCGTACCAATCGTTCCGCCCATATGGGGTGCCGAGGGTGGATTGAAGCTCCACCTAGTTGTAGCATCTGTGAACGCCTCTTCGCAATCTGCACACCGTTTTTCTGTTCGACGCCCTACGATCACAAGCACCGGCCCGAAATAATCGATACCTGTGTAACTGAACGGACGCTTATAGGGAGTAATACGCTGAACTGGAAGAGGTGCCATTTTGGGGATCACTGGGTTAGTCTTCCTGATCCTACACCGTACACACTGTCTTGCTGCGTGCTTCAGCTCTGCTCTGAGATGCTTAATACAGAATCGCTGTCGCATCTCATTCACAACAGTCTCAGTGTTCGCGTGACCCATTTGTTGATGGAAATATTCCATTAGCATCTTAGTAATGCGATGTCCCTTCGGCATAACAATTGGACAATGCAACTCGAACGGAATGAACTCCTCACGCTTTAGTGGAACTAAGACAACTGGATGTTTTACTTTTGCGAGTTTTTTCACCTTCTCTGGTACTGGAATAGCTTCAATACTCAGCTTTGCTATCTTTCGTCGACAGTTTGTTATGAAACGATACACGCAAGCTACAGTCCGAATCAGAACCTTCCACTTAGAGAATCTGAGGGGGTCAATAACTGCTTCCATAACTGAGACATCGTGAAACATATTTGTTGCGGCAGAGCGCAATTTCTAGTTGTCCCCTCGCCACTCATTTATACTTTTCTGCAATTGTAATTGAGCCTGTGATATAGAGCAATAAAATCAGTTCAGTCTAAGTCAGCCACCGCCGGCGGCGGTCGCTTGATCGTAGTTCTTTGTCTCCTTTCCATTTCTATCACAGTCCGTCTTTGTGCTGTTTTTCCATACATTTGAGTTTTGTGCGTCGATAGTCGGATAGCAGGAAATGGGTCCTACCGCTGAGAACGAACAATATTTATTGCCCGAATTTCCTCCAACACATTTGGATCTACTTGCGGTTGCTGCGGCCATAGGCTCTTCGAAATGATTTAGAAAGCTGGTCCCCTGGAACCATGGTGAGTCGGATTCGAATCGGCGTCCCGCTTGCCACTTAGTCACGTCGTCTGCTACATTGTGCTTTGTAGGTAACCAGCGCCATTCGTCCGGATTAGTAAGAGAATGGATCTCTCCAATTCGAAACAGTTCTAGAATCCGTCCAGATGTACCGTTGCTTTATCGACAGTGAATGTGTTTCGATAGTGGTGTTTAACAGCCTGGATCCCAGAACCCTTGCAACTCCAGTCGTGGAATTGTCAGCTGCTTTAGTGGAGCTACCTTGGACCTCGCCATCACGAGAGAACAACACGGTTTTCCAGCGACCAAAATCCGGAAATACGCTGCGCACCCATATGCTTTTGAGCTGGCATCGACGAATACGTTCACTGTAAAGTACTGTAGTCCGCCTCCTGCCCTTTCACGAAATGATAGCGAGGTATCCTAATTTGTTCAATCTCCGGCAACCGTCCTATCCAATTTTTCCACTTAGCTATTGATTCCTCATCTATCTCCTCATCCCATTCACAGCCCGTTCGCCAGAGATCCTGTATGAGCATCTTTCCATAGATAGTGAATGGGGCCATCAGCCCTAGCGGGTCGAAAAAACTCATCACACAACTCAGGACTACTCTTTTGGTTGGCCATTGCTCACTTGTTATAAAGGGCATCAGCTCATTACGTAACCTTGTCGTGAAACAAAACTCGTCACTTTCCGAATCCCACACAATTCCTAGAACTCTTTCAGTCTCCGTATGCTTGTCTTCGGTAAAGTGTATTCGCTATTCTGGTTTGGCTTCACCCAGAGCCTGAAGGACTTGACTAGAACTCGCTACCCAGTTTTTGATTTCGAAACCGCCACGAGAATGAATATAACGTACCACTTTCGTCCCTCTTATTGCTTCGCCTACCGTGTCGGCACTGCCAAAATAATCGTTGACATAGTGGTTATCCCCAATGGCCTTCGATACCTCCAGATACTGTGTGGAGAATTCGTCTGCGTTCTTATTTTTTATAAATTGAGCGAAACACGGGGAACAGGTTGAGCCGAACGTAGCAACGTCCATTACATATACCTCCGGATGCGAGCAAGGGTCGTTACGAAACAAGAACCGCTGAACCTGTTGATCCTCCTTTCTGATAGGTATTTGGTGGTACATCTCTTTTATATCAACTTCAAACCCAACTTCACGTTTACGGAAACGACATATAACAGAGGGAAGAGATGTCAGCATGTATGGCCCCGTAAGTAATTGGGAATTTAACGAGACACCACCCACCGCTGCTGCCGCGTCCCACACTAAACGGAGTTTATCCGGCTTCCTGGCGTTGGGAGCTTTGTGTTCTTGAAATTCTTGGAACGTTGCTTTGTGTGCGTATCCTTTCGTTAAATATTCAGTAATCGTGCTTCGTACCTTGTTGAACGGACTTTCATCTCTCAGAAGATGCTTTTCAAGGCCTTTCATTCGCCTTTATGTCATAGAATAGCTGTCCGGAAAGGTGGGCTGGTCCAACTTCCACAGCAAACCCGTCTCAAAGCGGTTGCCAATCCTTACTGTAGTACTGTCCAAAATTTCTCTTGCTCTTCGCTTCGCGGCCGATTCCGGAATTAGGGCTACTGAAACGCCTGCCTCTTCCAAGGCGTAATACTTTTTTAGGATGTCATGTAATTCTTGATTCGATACGCTGCTACAAGAATGATGACCAACAAAACCTTCTTTTGGATCGTCACTCCGTACCGGACCGTATACCGTCCAACCCAACTTCGACTTGACCGCTATGGGCTCATCGGGGCGTCCAACCCTAGTCTTGAGTGGAGCGTACAAGTGAAGCTCCTTTAGCCCGATTAATATCCGTGGAACACCTTATTTATAGTCCATTATTGGTATGTCGCGGGGATGTTTGAACCGATTAGCAATTTCTTCAAAACCCAGCGTCTGTTTCGGCAGTTTCAGCTCTTCTACCGTGTGTGCATTCTTAATTTGGAAGCGCTGTGTAGAATCTCGAGCTGAAATCGACAAGTCCAGCCTCTGTGAGTCTTTTTCCAATCGTGAAATACCTGCAGTCCACGGTACACGAAGCGGTTGCACAACTCCTTTCGTCTTCAGCTGTTTTATCAATTAATATAATTTCAATCCGAAAAACTTTTGAACAACTTTCATCAATTTTTACTTTTTGTTTACCATCTAACTCTTTCTATGCTCTCTTTTGACAATTATGATTTTCCGTTTCTCCCTTCCTAGCGACCTCTGACATTTCGAATCAAGATAGTGCACCAAACAGGTATGCGCAAAGTGCCCTGCGGTACTTACAGCAATATTTAAACAATATTGTCCTAAATTTTCATTGCAAAATATTGAAAATTGAGAGAGAAACAGTGAATCTTCAGGTGACACTTTGAAAAAAAAATGCTGTGAAGTTCAAAATATCCTGGCTTAATAGATTTAAAATTTTGCACAGTTCTTCTTCGCATATACTGCCCATGATCGCATATTTGTCCCGTTTTCTATGGAATTTCCTACCTTTATGAGGCTGATTTGCGATCATGAGCAGTATACGTCTAGGTAGCTGCGGGAACAGTTTTACAACATTATTATTATTATTATTATTTTTACAATAACCTAGTAACCGGTTTTGCGAAAATCGAATTTTTGGCTTCAAAGTGATACGAAAAAATTAAAAATAATACGTCTAAAAACAAAAGTTCCTATCCTTACCTGGGGAATTATGTGAAGAAGAGCTGTGTAAAATTTCAAAACGCTTGATCCAGTAGATCTTGAAAACACTCTGTATCGCCACATATTTAAAAAAATGTGCTTTTTTACACGATTAACATTACCTACTCTAAAGGCTTGTTGACAATACAATAAATTGGAAGCTACTTACAAGAAAATTTTGACATATATACCGATGTGAAGTATTTCATAAATTAAATTAGAAAGTTAAAACACCGCCAACTAACCCCGGGTTCCCTTATATTAGCCGCGTACTACTTCTTATGAAGGACAATACTAGCTACACTCAAAGTTCTATTTTCAATGTATAACAAAACACTGATAATGGAGCATCGCTAGTTACATAATTTGTTACATGCGTATTCCAATGGCTGCAATACGACATATACATCGAGCAGCGTAAGTCACCAAGCACCTCAATACCAAAGCGCAACAAGTGAAAATATAAAGTGCATTCGCTCGCTGCATGCCAATTTTAAATAGGGATAAGTAAATGAATCGTGTTTGACGACATTCATCATTCGTTTCAAATGGTTGTAAGTTGATCAACAAAGTAAGGAATTTCCAGTGGGTTTCCAAAAATAACCAACGATGAATGAACTCTTCTTCGCATCTTCTTTCTTATGTATGTGGGTACATTTACGAGAACTTTTTTTTTCCTATTTTCGGTCTTTGTACGCATACATTATTGCTCCCGGGGAACCAATTATTCACAAATTCCGAAATCGAATTCGTCACTCGTTTCTACAACTCTAGACAACACTGATCGAAACACTGCACCATGAAACAGTCTCATTTTCTAGCGTTTACTCACTATCACTTTCTTTTTCATTCGAAACACATAAATATTGCAAACTGGAACATTGTCAAGTTCAAACACTGAACGTCGTGCTACGCAAATCTGTGCCGTAGACTACGCTGTATTCCAGGCGCAGCACGCAAACATTATTCAAAAGGAGTCACTAAGCGTGATTTTTTACCTGCTATCTAGGTCGAATGGCGGCAACAGACACAGTAAACTGCACTGCTACAAGCACGTGGCACTTGGTCACCGAACGACGCTACCAAAATAACACATTTTCAACCATTCCCGGTTCGGCTTTGACTGAGAAGTTGATCCTTAGTTTTGGTTGTGTATTCGTCGTCTGTCTGTATCGTTTGCGGCATCGGCAGCAAGTTGAAAGCAACATGTGCAATAGTAAATGGTCCCAGATGTGTGTAGATATGCAATAAAATCTTGACGGTACGGTGGCGTAGAAGCCGGTTGGGATAGTGTCGGTTTTACGTTTCCTCTTCACATGTGTGTTCAATGTTTTGCTGTTGATGAAATCGTAAACTTTCTTATGTCGTATTGGTGAAATTGACTGACAGCTTTCTTGATACACACTAAAATAATATATTTACACAGGGTGCTTCAATCGAGCTGGATCAATAAATATGATTTAGTAAAGGCACGACTCAGAAAACGTTCCATGGAAGTCTCAAGAGCTTCGTTTACTTCGAGACTGCTAGTTTGCTGAAGTGGTTGACGTGGATTTGGAAGAGAAAATATGATCTGCGCCATCATACCTGTAATGAAGAAGCTTAGAGTGAGTGAACAGTAAATAGAAAAACAACATTTTTAGCTTTTTTTTGACTCCATCAGCGAAAATGCTGCATTCCATTCCTGCCCCGTGATATCCTTCCTGATTCTATACGACATATATAGGTAAGTTAGTAGTTGCACAAAAATTAATTTGGTGTTTCGACTTCATCTCATCAGTAACTAACATCATTTTGGAGCTAGTTAGACCATAAATTTGTTTCATTAGGGGTTAAAAATTGACTTATAAATGAATTATAAATTAATAAAATTATAAATTAATTATGATGATTAAGATAGTCACTGAGAGCTAAACGAAATGTTGAAAGGTTATTAAGGAAAGCAATTCCAAAACAAAGACAATAGAATTCAAAAATTCTAAAAATATGTTCCTAGATATACGAATATTAAGTTCAGACTAGTTTGGACTTATCTAACTAGCATTAAGTTTGTGTTAGTTACTGACGAGGAGAATAAAATCTTCAATCATGAATTTAAATATCGTTCGACGGATCCAATTTCATAAAAGTGTTACTTTTCCGCTCTAAATAATCAACTGCGTTATTCAAAGAATATGAGCAGACGAAGAATTGCCTGCTAGTTGGCTGGATGGACTCATTTGCTCCATCTACAAGAAAGGGGACAGATTGGAGTGCGCTAATTACAAGGGGATATCTCTCCTGAAGTCGGCGTACAAAATACTGTCGCGTATCCTGTTTAGCAGACTAAGACCGTTTGAGAAGTCCTACGGCGACGTAACCGATCAACGACGGATCAGATGTTCAGCCTGCGGATGATCGTAGACAAATTACGGGAGTACAACTTGCAGACCCACCATCTCTTCATTGATTTTAAGATGACGTATGATTTACTGAAAAGAAATGAGCTGTGGCAGAATATGTCAGAACATGTTTTTCCGACGAAACTGATTAGACTGATACATGCGACGTTGGATGGTTCAAAATCAAGTATTCGGATTGCAGATGAGGTCTCAACCTCATTTGTAACCTTAGATGGACTGAAGCAACGCGATGCACTGTCAAATTTGCTGTTCAGTATTACCACAGATAACAGACGTTTGGGCTAGAACAAAATTTCTTCAAAAACCTGTGTAAACTTTCAAATTGATAAACGTTGGAAATACGTGTTTCACTATTGCCATCTGCGCAACTGTTTGCTACACGTGTTTGACAGCTGCACTCTAACTGCATTGTATCGATCACTGCGCCATCTGCAAACGTTTGCCAAACGTGTTTCAGACGTCTAATTTATTCGGAATTTCAGTAGCGGGTATTTACACACGATTCAAATCGAGCCTAAACGTCTGTTATCTGTGGTATTACTCTTGAAAGAGCTATCAGGAGAGCTGGTGTTCAAAGGAACGGATCTATCATCACAAGGTCGCATATGCTCCTTGGTTTTGCGGACGATATTGATATAAATCCTTATTCTTGTTAACGACGAATGTGAGATTCGTTCGAAAGCGATTCGAGCGAATAGTAAACCCATTTGATTCTGCTGTCGTACACGGGAATACAAACTACTTTTGAACGAATCTCCCATTCGTCGTAAACGTCAACAAAATTCGCCTTATACCAGACGCTGATAGACGCGGATGTTGGTTATACGCTAAGAGAAGAGAAGACAATCGCGTAGCCAATTTGATCCAGTCCTAACCTCAATATTGAACCAGTTTCTGATTGGTCATTTTGCCAGTCATAAGCGTTCATTATATTTACAATCGGGATGGAAAACAGTGCTGCTGAATCTATTCTGGCTATTTTTCATACGCATCAACATTTCGTGCAAATTGAATAAAAGACCTGAATGACGATATAGTTACGTGTATTGTTAAGAGAGACATGAATAAATATTTAATTTAATTTTTAAATGCAGCTAGCATTGTAAATTCTTGATAGAGATGCGATCTTTTAGGTACAATTATTTTCGGCAATTGTAATAAACATTCAAAGGGAATCTGGCAACGATGAACGCTTGTTGTCTTCAGATTTACGGCAGGGCCAAGTCGAGAAAATTAAGAAAAGCAAGAAGCCTGTTGTCGTCTCTTCTCTTAGGTTATACGCAGTGGATGAGGACCTGAGATTCCCGAAAGAGCTGGGGAACTGGTAGGAAGCCGCCCAAGATCGACAAAGATGGAGCTCTACGATACGCACGGCATTGGCGAGATGACGCTGTAGCCAATAAGGTAAGGTAGGTACTTTTGGATTTTTGGACGATTCAAAAAAATTTTACATGATTTAATATACTAAAGCAAACTTCCCAGAATTGAAAATTGTTCGAATATGTAAAACATTTGAAGAATTTAAGTTGGTGAAAAAAAAATCGAAATTATTGTATGTAAAATTGTGACCTGTTGTTTAAACCATCCGGAGTGATTACTGATATTTTGTTATATACATGAAATTTGTTAAATGGTTCAATAATAACTACAACAAATCAACTCAAATCTGTAAATATGAGTGAGAATAATTTCAGCATCACTTGCATATGGAAAATATTTTGAGATTCCCTATTTTAAAATTTATAAAATCTATTTGATTCCTGTCAGTGTGTGGGGATAACTTTTCAGTTCCTATTATATTGTCATATGGTTTACATGTCATCGAATAGTTTTATTAACCTCACGTCCAGGGCCACCGAGAGGTGTGGGAGGACGGGGTGTTTCCCCCCGGGCCCGGAGTTGTTGAAAGGGCCCGGACTTTGAACAGAAGAAATGATTGTTACAAAACATATTTTAAAAACAATTTATTTGAAAATGCAACTAGCGTTTGAATATTGGTAGGAGAGACCTGATCCTTGGAGATATTTGATTCCCTGGTCATATCTCATAATCTATACTCAAAAGATACCGCAATATAAATAGAAAAGGAAATATTTGGTCATTTATGGTGTTTTAAAAACAAATCTAATTTGGTTTGGAAAAGTTGTACAATATTTTAGAAAATATGTGTTGATATCCATCTCGAAGATCTTTTTACAAATCTTTTAAACGGTTGTATGAAATCGGCGAACTAATTATATATCAATATTTTGAAGTACGATTACTTTCTAAGAGCTTTTGTCTAGAAAAAAACGTTTTTCGAATGAAAAGTTTCACAACACATACCATCCCTATAATTAGTTTTCTCAAACACTTTCAAAATGTATAGAAATAGAGAAACATCATTTTCATAAAACTCCTGGCACTATTAATTGATCTAAAATGTTTTTTTCCGTGAACAAATTATGGCATAAGTTACTAAAGGTTGAAAAAGCCAGTTAACACTGATTATGCTTGTCTTGACTTTCTATTGTGATTAAAGTTTGATGTGCATCTAAAAAGGTAGTCTTATTAATTAGATTGTCAGGACAGGTGGTTAGCTGAACATTCGTGTCTATTAGTCATATTGCGCTTTGTTTCTTTAGCCCTAGTAGGCAGGGGATCAAGTTACCACACGTTTTTACAAAAACCTCGTCTTGACATGATTTATTATTATTCATAGCTCTTGCAATTCAAATTGACTACAAAATGGCAATTTGTAATTAAAATTTTTATTTCATTATGAGTTTTAATTATGAGAAAAAGAAACAAAAGTAGTATCAAGTGTACCCACTCTCTCCTATTATTTAATTGGGATAGATTGTCTAATATCTAAATGTCCGCATATTGGAAAACAAATATTAGATTATCTAAATTTCTAATTCAAAATCAAAAATTTCATGGTACAAAATGTTGGTGATTTGGTGAAATATCAAGAGATTTTTTTGATTTCGAAAGAATTTTGTAAATGGGATAAAAATATTTTTCTCTAAAAGCACGTATTTTCGATTGTAGAAATTATGATGTCGTCGTAAGTGGTTTATGGAGTGCCAAACTGAATTGGGGTCAAAGGTTCGTCCTATAAAAAAACAATAATTTCCAAATATGATCCAATTTCTATCATAAAGTCAATCACAAAGTTCATACTGCATGAAAGACTAATCAAAAGAAAACTTTGAAAACTCAAAAACGATTTTAATAGCACTATGCTACACTCATTTAGACTTTAACGTACAGTGGGCAAAAATACATGAGATCTTTTTTGTAAATTGTGTATTAAAAGACTGAAAAATATTTTCTATTTCTTACGTTACTATAATTATATCATGGATTTTGACCGACTATTTAAAAAATTCTTGAGTATTTTTGAGTTCCAGGGTCTCCAAAAATTGATTTTGATTCGCATTTTACTAATAATTCGAAACTTTGCAATCTATAGATGGGTGTCAGAGAACAGTGGTTTATTTTTTTGCTTAAATTATTATAGGTTAAAATAGAATCATTAGTCTGATTGCGATTTCTTATCTTTTAGGACGATGACTTCTATTTCTACTTATTTTAATCTTTCATAGCCGATAAATGCATCACGAAAGTATCCGTTAGAAAGAAGAAGAAAACTCAAGAACCTTCTTTTAGAGTGTCAAATAAGACTCGAGAAATGAATTCTGAATAACTTCATAAATCAAGAATTATGCTATATTTCTCCTTAGTAGAGAACAATCTAACTATTTTTTCTCCATTAACCATTTCATGCCCAACTTTTTTCTCGATAATGTAGGGTTTCAAAACTACTTTTCCCTGACAACAGTGGGGTCAAGAAATACGAAAAGCCTTTTTTCATAAAGATAGGTGCTTCCCTCGCAGTGCTAGAAGCTGCTCAATTTTTACCTCCCAATGCTCAATACAATTCTCCTAGAATATTTACAATAGTCCAATTCCGTGGAAAATGTAGCCAAAGACAGTCTAAATTGATAAGTTTTATCAATTTTCAATAATATTGCAACATAACGAAGATATATGAAAAATTCATTTTCCGTCGTCAACGTAAACTGTTTCTGGCAGCACTGCTCCATCGGAATCCAATCAGACTAATTACAATAACTTCAGTTCTAGAGCTGGTCGTTGCAAGTATTAATACTCAAATGAATGGCAATTGTCACATTTATTAGCTTTACTTATTTTTGTGAGCAAATTTTGCCTTAATCAAAAGTAGTAGCTGTTTAAAACGTTGTTGTCCACAAACAACATGGGCATGAATGGGTTAAGGAGAAAATTGCTTAAAATTATCTTTGTGCGTAAAGAGCAAAAAACCTATAATAAATTTAGTTGTGGACTTTGCGTTTCGACTTCATGTTATCATAATCCGATACTAACTTAATGCCAGGTACAGGGAGTGCCAGGTACACTTAAAAATAATATTTTAATATGAAAACCCGAAAGTTTTTTCATCTCTAACTAACTTTCTCAATTTAAATATTTTTTTTCATTTTTTGGCATTTCGTCGAAGAAGTTTTATATTCTTCATATAATCTAGAATTTCCCTTCATTCCAATTTTTTCTCTTATTCTATTGTTTTCTATTTCAATTTTCTGCATGTTGTTTCTTTTTCCATTTCATCCAGATCTTTTAGTATTTCTATTTTTTCCTTGTATTCTTAATTCATATTTTGTTTTACATATTTAGCTTCATATTTTCCTTTCTATATGTTTACCATTCTTGCTGTTTTTTTTACAAATTCAACCATTTTTGTATTTGTCCCATTTTCTTCAATTAATTTAATCTTTTCATGTTTTTAAATTTTTGCGTTTTATCTATCGTTTTATTTGTTTTTTTTTTCATCCGTTTGTTCACTTGATTTAATTAAATTTATTGAATTTATTTCACCAAATGTTAATCCCTGCGATTATGTTCATTGTTGTTATGTTCATTTTTCTTCCTTGTGTCGTTTTTCATGTTTACCCGTTTTTCATTATTTTAACCGTTTTGCAATATTTTTCTTCTTTTTGAATTTTATTCGAATTTGATTTCCTTCGTCTACTTTGATTGTTTCACTGATTGGATCTGTTTTTGTGGCTTTTTATTCAAAGTTTTCCACAAACTTTCAAAATTCAACTGTTCCATTATCTTAATTTTGTTAACTTTCTATCGTTTCTTCGCTTTGGATTTTTTATTTTGGATGTTGTTTGGTTTTGTACTATTTACATGTTATTAATCTATTTCCATTATCTTAAATATAATTTTTATGCTGTCTCGATTTGTTCCATTTTTTCTACTTCTTATTTTTCCTCGTTTGTTCCTTATTTATTTTTTTTTGTTTTTCTTTCTTTAAATTTTACTTCAATTGAATGATTTTTTTGTTTTTTGTCTTTCTCATATAAAGAAAGGCTGTGCAATCACTGAAAAAATCGACTTTTCAACCTAGGCCTGGAGGGCCGAGTGTCATACAAAATTCGATTCGGTTCGTCCAGATCGGCAAATGTCTATGTGTGTATGTGTATGTGTCATTTAAGCTCACATAATTTTCTCAGAGATGGCTGAACCGATTTCCACAAACTTAGTTTCATCTGAAAGGTATAACGCTTCCATGAGCTGCTATTGAATTTTTAGTTGATCCAATTCCCGGTTCCGGAGTTACGGGTTGAAGAGTACGGTTACACAGCAAATTCTCACATAAACTGGTACAACCATGATGTAAATGACGTAAAACATATTAAAATGGGTTCAACATTACTCTAATTTGCGGGTCTGGATCAGTAATGATAAATCAAAGCAGCTTTGACCACATTGTCCACCTATGACTGCTCATGATGCCTCCGGGGAACTTGCCAAGTTCCTAAGCAAATATCACACCAGCGAATTCTTTACCGATTTTTACAAACATGATTTCAAATGAAAGATACAGTAATGCCATTGAGTGTTGCTGAATTTCATTCGGTTCTGACTCTTGGTTCCGGAGTTACAGGTTGGTTAGTAAGGTTACACTGGAATTTCCTATATAAATCGGTACAATCGTAACACCGCAGAGGCTATTGAAATGGTTAACAAATTACTTCGATTCGCACGTCTAGATCATTGATTGCCAATCAAACATTCTTTGGATATATTGTCCACTATCGACGATTCCAGAAGTTCCGGGCATATTCCACAATTTAAGTCATGTCGGTTTTTCGGTGATGACTGAACCGATGTTCTCAAACAAAGTCTCAAATGAAAGGCAACATTTACGGTTGAGCATTGTGTCGCCACTCAGCACCCTCTTCCCCCCTTGCCAACACACCTCGCTCCTTCATCACTCCTCTCCGTCTGGACCACCCTCACATCCGCATTTCCTTCATCCACCCCGTATACCGAAATAAGATGAAGGATTTCTGACGCACTCCCACTCTACTAAACCACCCCCTCCCCCCCTCCACTTCCAAACCCATTCCATCAACATTTCAAAATATAATGAAGATAACATCGAACTCATGCTGATTAAGTTAATTAAATATTAGGGGAGCCCGGGGCTAGTTGGCGGAATCCCTTTGTCTTCGCTTCTATTAGACATATGGCGCTGCCTATCATTGTGTACTTCAAGTTAAGTGAAATCCATTATCCAATGTGTTTTTGTTAAAAAAAACATTTTGTTTTGTAGAGGCGGTGGTCAGCTATTTTCGTCCGCGTCCCTTATCACCAATTTTTATACAGTGATTCATCAGCAGTGCTATTTTTGAAAATGAACCACCTTGGTTATGCAACTAATTTTTTCCAATCTTTTTTAAATGCAAAAAATTAAACAATCTTGATTTCGTTATATTCTGAATTGCACATATTTTGTCGTATTTAATTTTAAATGTACTTTCATTTGATGGCATTGTAAGCGAACACGTATCCGCCGGTTTATGCTAATCGAGCTGACATTTCTTTCGACTGAACAAACTAATTTATTTGTTTGTTTAGTGTTTATTTGACCAACTAGGAAACGAATCCACTGGGTCTTTAATGCGGGTGGGAAATACGCATGGTCTTGTCTGAGTGAATGACTTTTGAATTATGTATGAGGGTGGAGAATTGACAATTCGCAAGATCAATTCAAATCCAATTACCAATTTGCGGCAATCATTTCAGCACGAGGAACAAATGTTTTATGGTCATATTTAATGCTTTACTTTTAGTCCATTAACTCATAAGTCAATTATACAGAGCTAAGAATAAGTATTTGGAAACAGGGGGGTGTTTGATTCGTGCATGATGTTAATATCGTTTAGGAACGGAGTACTTGTATTTTTTCTGTTTCGCGTCTTCATTGTAATATCGGAACGCTTACCTCGAACGATGTGGAAAATTTCAAGTTACAGAATCTCAATATGCTTGTGATTATACCAATAAGGGCCATTTATAAATTCTGCCACGCTATTAGGAGGAAGAGATATGAATAATTGTGACATAAATGAAAGGGGAGCACGTCATGTGCTTTGACACAATCGGCCGTTTTACGCACGATTGCGCCATGTATATTGTAAATTCCATAGAACATAAACACTTTTGCTAGTAGCGGCATAAAAGTGCTACTACAAAATGAAGGAAAAACTAAAATAATTTGATTCGTATTAGACCAAGGGGAAAATAACGTGGTAATATGACAGAGAGTTAGTTAGTATTGGGTAATCTTTGCGTGGCATAATTTTTGAATGTTCCACCATGCCACTTTTAAACTCATTGTTTACGGTCCATTTTACATTGTCGACAACACCCCCGACAGCCGGCTGTCCGTAGTTCAAGTTGTTTTCGATGAAACAATCTCAATAAACGATTAGCCAGAGTTTAAACGCCTAGAAGATTTATGTATCCTACAGTCAATAAACTATTCAAACATGCACGAAAATATAGTCTCAGTCGCATCGCTTGCTTGAAGCGAATCCTGACTAACAACCCACCCACTATCCAATCCGTGGTACTTATGGGAGTGTCACTGAGTCGGGGCCTTCCGTTAAGTAAGTACCACATCAACACTTCCTTTCTCATCCCAAGTTACGGTAAAGATGGTCGTGGCCCGCAATGGTGGCTCTCAGGCGAAACTCTCGCTTGGACTGGATCAATTGTTATTCCCAAACAATGCTCCTCAAGTAGTCTAGCTGAAAATGAGAGTCATCAGTCTGCAATCTACGCAGTATACCGTTTTGTAGAAGTTGTGGTCTATATTGTGTTTTCGAGCATACCAAGTAAATTTTTTAAATTTGAACACTTTGTGTTATTTGGTGATTTTAAATCTATTTTCTAATTTATTATAATTGTCGAGAGTGCGTAAAAAGAGCTTTCAGTATCCGTATAGATATTAAATCTATCCATGAATTAAAGTGATTTTTTAAATAGTTTTTTTTGTAAAATATGCGGTTGGGGTAAGTTAGCGGTGACGCAAGCGGGGCAAGTTGGCGCTACTATTTACAGTGCAATTGTAGTCATCAAATATTTTTATTTTTGAAATTCACTCCAAAGTAAAACTTTGTGTATCTCGTCAATGCAGGGGATATTTACTTCGGCCAATCGCCTGAAGAATTTCGAACATATGCTTTTGAATATGGAATACGTGTCTAAGTAAAATGCCGGGGTATTGAGATTGAAATATATTGACGATTGTCGGTTAATATACAATTTTATTGAAAAGACATTCAGCACGAACCTTTGATATAATTGAATCTCCATTTTCTGGCGTAGTTATACATACCGCCGGGGCCGGGGTAAATTGGCGGAATTTCCGCGTCACACATTTTTGTCTACAAAAACAAAGACAATGCAACAAACACTGTGATAAAATTCAGGGATGTTGGCCACAGCCGCATGTTCTCTTTTGCAAGATCTATCTACATCAAAGCGCTAAAAAAGGGATACTGAAAACACCGCAAACCAGCTCCGGTCTCCCCTATACTTTTTTGTTTAAAGTGAGTCAGCGTCTACTTTCGTGGTAGTCGTGGGATACGTGCTAAGTGAAATAAGAATGTAATAAACATTTCCACAATTCAATTGAATACAAGCAGCTAAGGAATCATAGTTTGGATAAATGAGAAAGGCGCAATTGAACCACTAGGTCGATTAAAACAGGTTTTTATTTATTTATTGCATTTCTATTTTGCTACTGAAATTCATACAAGGTTGTAATTGTCAGTTTTTTAATAATACTGTACAAAATATACAAAAAAAGTCAACTGTACTTTCGAGCATATGAGTATTTTCGGAGTTTGGCTTTGCTGTAGCGCACCAACTTGTCCGAATGTGTTTTTTCTTTAATGAATTCTAGGTGAAACTAGACATCCGAACAAATCAATGCAATTCCGACACATGAATAAATATGAATTATTGGCAAATCGGCTTCTTTCAAAATCACTAAAAATTTCATAAGGTTTACGATCAAATTTTGGTCCGCTTAATATTAAGCTTGACGCATTTTTTGCACGATATTCAAAAAAAAATCTGAAAAACCCTAACAGGCCTGTGTGCAGAAAGATGCCTCTTTTTTATTTTGACAGTGCTCCTCTGCTATAAAAGTGGCGGTCAAACAAGAGGAGCACAACGAAATTTGGCTCGCGTATCGCTTGAATCCGAACTACTTGCACGCCGAGTTAGCGAAATCTTTCAAAGTAGTCAAATCAACTACCACCAGCGTGATGCCAACCAGAAGGGAAAAGCAGTCGATATTTTCAAGCATTTAAAGCTGTGGAAGTTCACAAAGAAATATCTTATTCGGCAGGCTTTCTGTACCTGTGGTTTGGAAAGTGACATTTTCATATATTTTCATACCAAATTTACGTGAAAGAGTACGTGAAAAAACATTTTCTATCTTTCATGAAGCATCACGAACGCTTTAGGCTTTTTGGGCTGTTTTTCAATCCTGCCATTACGGAAAAAGGACAAGGACAAGAACCCTCCCTACACACTGGTAAACTGACTGTGGCGAACAAAGTGGACGAGGTGGCTGTATAGAATTTCATGACAGTAGTTAAAAGACGCTTAACCAAAGGTTTAACTGAATATTTCTCTGTATTTTATACTAGTTTAACTTATGAAAAAAAAAAGCTTTGTCAATAATTTTTTTTATCCTATTTATATGCATTCATGTTTGACCAAATTTTAATCATAGATGAATGGAACGTGTGACTGCCACTTATCCCAGTTGATCTGTGTTCAATCCCAACCGCGGTCAGTGAGATTGTCTGAGGTGAAACCTCTGTGTCACGACTTGCTTCACAAGAGAAGCAGAGCCGTTAATCCCGGTCCATGTCTTGATGACCCGATATCTGTTTGTAGAAACATCTCTCTGGTATTGGTAAAAGGCACTCAGTGTGGACAGAGACCGACGGAAAATAAAAGAAAAAAAATTGAAATTAAAAAAATCATTTGAATTTACAGTACTCAGTGTATTCTACTACAGTTCTGCCACAAAAGTTTATATGCACTTTACTTGAAAGCAGAGAACTATCTTTTCAATAGATTGCGAGTTTAATCGTTTATATGTTCCGAAAAATCTACAATGGCGGAGGGGGCTCTTATACCCCCGGGCCCGTAATTTCTCTCTACAGCAATGCTCACGACTTTGTTTCTAACATCATCCAACTCTAGCTAAAATACTGCATTTCTTGAGCTTTTTATATTGGATTCACTCGAATAGACCTGCTTTTATATTGCTTCCGGATCCGTCGATGGTGGAACGAGCGATGATACTTAGCTACTTCCTCATTTAGCGAATAGTATCGTTGCTTTCTAAAGCCAATTTCTCGTAACTTTAAGATGTGTGCAGACAACTTGGCTACACACAATGAAGAGAATTCGAAACGATGCTGTCATTTCCCTAACATAAAGATGCAGCCAGTTACAACATTTTAGTCGCCGATGTCACCGCAAGCAGCAATTTTTATTTCAGCAACCACCTAATAACCAGTTTGGCAAATTGGGTAATCTGTAATTAGGAAGCTCATTTTTTTATAATCATGGTATCATTGGCTATGTTTTCCCGAGAGGGATCTTTTTTATTTTATAAATTGTAAAAGTTATGTAACGATTTGTGAAAATTTCAAATATTTACGGAATTTTTTTTACCTATTAGGGGCCATAAAAATGAAACAAATTGACATTTTGCAAATCCCTCTCGACCAAACATAGCGGTATGTTCTCTGAACAATTGGAGAAAAAATTATTGAAATCGGATAAGTACTTCTATGAAAAGTCTTACTTAACCGCTTAAAAAATACTACTTTTGGGAAAACGCGTTTAAAGATAAAGTACGGCGTATAACTCGATTGTAATACCTTACTAGTTAATCTGCTATACCGGGGCCGTAGAGCTCACCTTCCTCATCACGAAAATGTTCTTGGTTGTCCACATTTTGCTCTCTCTCTCACTCTCTCTGTTGAATTTGGGCCTGTTTTGCCGCGAGATCCACTTTGCGTTCAGAACGATTTATACGCCCACCGTCGAGTCAAGTAGCACATCTTGAGCTGAAAAGTACGCATGGTAATTCCCATCACCTCCAAGAGTTTTAGCTTTAAGGCCAAAATTCCACTATTCAGAGACTCATTGTTGTTTTGGGTGTGACCTCCTTAGCCTAAGGGACCTAAGAGCAAGGAGTTGAAGGAAGAAAACTTAGAAAAGCGTGGAATAAGATCATATGAGAAGGCTTAGAGCTTCCCAGCGAATTAACCTTTTTGTCTTCTACGGCAGGAGTTAGAACAGTTTGGCATTTCAAATGCGAATCACCTGAGTCTGCGGCATGCCCGAACGAGCGTAAAGTAACTTTGTACTTCATGCTGTCGGTTCCGACACATAGAAACGGCATCATTGAGAACTATCATTTATCCAATGATAGTGCCAAACATAGGGACCGTCAGAGCGTAATTGGTCAAAGCTGAACTGAACAACGCTTCAATTTGTCGATGTTCATAAACGAGCATTCTCCTCGCAGCATCAAATTCAATTAAACTCAATTGATAACAGTGCGCCAAGCAGTTTAGAGCGCATATGAGATGAAGTGTAGCTCGTGTGTTGACACTGCACTTCAATCTATCATCTTGATGAGTTAACGTGTAAAGTTGAATTGAGATAGTGGACGCACATGTATGAAATATATCATCAGTTTAAATCATATTAACGCAGCACAATTATTGATCTGTCATGATGATGAGCTCTGCTCTGAGTTGTGGTATCAGTTTGCTGGATAGAAATGAGATTTCTTTTCGTGTTCTTGTAGTCTTCGGATAATTGAAGTATGTGTATATATTTATTACATGCGAATAGTTTATAGCCTTTTGGCGACTGTTAGACATACGATCTGCTAGGCAACGTATAAACTTAATTAATCTTATAATTTAGACTTTTTGATAAAATAGTGTTTAAGTAAATTTTAACATATGATCATAGGAATATTTCGGACATAAATATTTTTTCAATTTCAAATTATTCAACTGAGCGCGTAATAGCTAAAGATTCATAATTTAATTGAGTTTTTCGACCTTTACAAAAACAGGTAGATTAAAGCGGCCCTTACACGTTCAATATTTTTGTCAATACATAGTATTGCTTCAACACGTCAATTCCATTTGAAATGCACCTCGTCAATACAACTTTTACCATTACACGTACAATATTTTTGTCAATACTCTCTAGTATTGACAAAAATATTGAACGCGCAAGGGCTGCTTAAAACAGAATTGGTGCATTTTTTTTACCATTAAAAGAATTTCGTTAGTTTGCATTCTTCTCGTAAGGACACTTTTTTGTACTACTGAACACGACCGTTGTTTGCATCTGTTCTCCGTTTTCACTCTCGCACCGTTTCGTCAAATTTCTGTTTGGCAATGTGTACAAGTCTTTCCGACTCAGCCGGTCCTGTAGCTAGAACCATTTCTTTGAAGACACCAACTGGCATCTGCAACAGATCGTGCGCTAATCCGAACTCTACCGATTCACCTGCATCCATTACCAGCACCCGATCGGAGTCCATGATCGTGTTCAGGCGATGAGCGATGGTGAGTACCGTGCAGTCGACAAACTTGATACGGATCGTTTCCTGAATGAGACGGTCGGTGCTGAAAGTAATGAGAAATATCAATAAAGCTATTGCGGACATTTATCTTATGACACTTACTTCGGATCTACGTTGGCAGTGGCTTCATCCAACACCAGCACCCGGTTATTCCGAAGAATGGCACGGGCCAAACAAATCAGCTGCCTTTGGCCGACACTGAAGTTCGAGCCACCCGCCGCAACAGCCATTTGCAAACCATGCGGACCATTGGCAATGTCTTTCAATTCAACCTGTTCCAATGCATTCCACAAATCAGAATCCGGGAAATCCTCGAATGGATCCAAGTTTCTTCTCAACGTTCCGGAAAATAGCACCGGATCCTGAGGAATGATTGCAATCTTCGATCGTAGATTCTCCAGTAAGATCTCTCCCGTATTAACCCCATCAATCAGAATGTCCCCTTCAACCTGCGCCAATCGGAAAAGCGCTCCTATCAAGGAAGACTTGCCCGCACCAGTGCGTCCAACGATTCCCACCTTTTCCTTAGGATTTATCTCAAAGTTCAGATTTTTCAATACCAAATTACCGCCCTCGAAGTAGCGGTAGCTAACATTTTTGAACTGAATCCGTCCAGCCTCCGGCCAATTCTTGTTTAATATTCTCGGTTCGTCCGGTTGTTTCTCATGCTTCAGGTCGCGGTACTCGAGCAACCGTTCGACGGACATCATGAAATTCGCCACCTCGGCACTCTGTCGTATGCCCCACTGCATCATACCGGTCAGTGCCATCGATTGGGTGATAGCCAGACCTACTCGATCGCCCAGGATGCCCGTGTCTAACACGAGGAAGCTAAACACCACAACGAACACAAACAGCAAGCAGAGCAAATCCAGGGCGAACCCAAACGCGGTACTGCTGGTGATGAACATGTAAAAAGAAGATGTGTGAATGTCTTGATGGGCGTCGAACTCCCGGATCAACTCTTCCTGAGCTTCGAAGGCACGGATGGTGGGTAGACCAGCCAGCGAGGCGGCTAGATGGGAGAACACCGGTGAGCGGGCTGTGAAAAGAGAGAGGCTTAGTTGGTATTGGTATTGATGTATGCGATATGATTTGAGCCAAAATTGTTCATTTTAAACTAGAGTTTGCTAGGGTAAATGTGCAAAGTGTCTGTTTCGAGCTCCAACTCAAACATTTGAGCTAGCGATTATAACTACCATGAAGGCAAAGATATAAACACCATCGACATTCTTTAGGGGGCCTCTTGTATATTTCTCCCGTTGTCAACGGGACAACGATTACACATCTTGTATTTCTGATATACTGCCCATAACCGCAAGTTAGTCCCATATTCTATGGGGCTCGCTATCTAACATTGGACTGACTAGCGATTATAGGCAGTATAGGTACACAGGGACAGGAAGGGCAGTAGTCGAGGGGTTTAACAGCCCTACTGCAGGTTGGGGAGTTTTTCTAGGATATGGTGGGGTTAGGATCGGGCTCTGCTAAACCTCTAAAAAGCCATAACTTCGAAAGCAGCTCCGACGAAGCGAGTATGTGGCGCTTCTGCTATGATCCTAAGATTCCAATAATCTAAGATCTTAGCAATAAAAGCACTCTAGCCCAACTGAAGTGCCAACCGGCACACCAGATTTGCCGCCAGTAACATGCTGATTATGGCACACTGCTCATGTCGAATGTCAACAGACAGGACACGGATCACGAATTAAACGCCGACTTTCGGCTGACAGGTGTGCTGTTCTACTCACTCAATAAAGAAGGGTGACACCGACTTGAAATGGTGAGTGAGCTAACAGTAGGGCTGCTTACGTCCAAACAAAACCCTGACTGGTCTCCGGGTACGTTCAAAACTCGTTACCATTTGGTGGTACTAGATTCGGTTGGAGCATTCTCGATTTTACGCCAATCTGGCTAGTAGTGTTCAGAGCCAGATTGGCGTAAAATCGAAGGATAGTGTCAACCCTTGCATGACCTCCCGGCTTCATAGATAATCATGGGATCACGAGAGGTGACTATGTACATCGAGTGGAAATAGCGGCCCGGAGTTGCGACCCAATAAAATGGAGAAAAAAACAAGAAACTAACATATACGGAGCAGGCACGGCGAATCCGTTCGCCAGAGATGAAAGAAAAAGACGATACCCAACAGGGAGAAAGCTGGAGTAACGTTGTTGGTCGGAAGGAGAAACACGGGAAACAGCATAAGAAGAAGAAAGAGCAAAAAAGGGAGCAGAAAAAGGAAGGGACTTCGGCTCGTCAGAAGGCGCCAAATGGAGATGCACTGATCGTCGAAGCTAACGATACGACGTCCTACGCCGCTCTTCTCAAGAAAGTGAGAGAGGACCCAGAGCTAAAGGAGTTGGGAGAGAACGTCGTTAGAACGAGGCACACGCAAAAGAGCGAGATAATCTTCGAACTGAGGCAGGATCCTTCCGTCAAGAGCTCGACCTACCGCGAACTCATTGCTAAATCCTTGGGGTGCGAAGCGAACATGATAGCTCTGTCACAGGAAATCGTAGTCGAGTGCAAGGGTCTAGATGAGATAACGACCGTTGAGGAACTGAAGAGTGCACTGATAGAGCAGTGCAAACTGGATGTACCGGCGACTATCCGGATTTGGAAATCGTACGGAGGAACTTAAACGGCGGCGATTCGACTACCGATGGCCGTTGCCACCAAGCTGGCGGAGACCGGCAAGATACAAGTCGGATGGTCGGTGTGCTCGCTGAGATTTGCTTCGCGAGTTACCAAGCAGATATAGTGATGCTTCAGATGCTTTGACGTCGGACTTCTGGTGAGGAACTGCAAGGGCCCGGACAGGTTGTGTCGTGTAGAAAATGCGGAGAAGTGGGGCACGTTGCTAGAGACTACATGAAGCAACCAAACTCCATGATCTGCAAACCGGAGGAGGGAAACGACCACACGATGCCCCGCGTACATAAAGGCGAAGGCAGGCCAATGGAGATGGATATAACCCAGCTTAATCTCAATCATTGCAACATTACAAAGCAACTGTTGTGGCAGTCGACAACAGAAACGAAGTGCGACGTTGCAATTATTGCAGAACCGTATCTTGTTCCTCCCGATAACGGTAACTGGGTGGCGGATAGTGCAGGGATGGCTGCAATACAAGTAATGGGCGGTTTCCCTGTCCAAGAGGGTGGTAGATAACACACATGAAGGCTTCGTGATCGCCAGTATCAACGGCACATTCGTTTGTAGCTTCCCCGAGATGAACACCAATCAGATGCTGGACGCACAACCGACGAAAGCCGGTTGTTATAGGAGGACGCTTGGGCCGTGGTGTGGGGTAGCAGGCTGACCAACATAAGAGGTTACAGCTTGTTGGAAGCCTTGGCGAAGCTGGATGTGAGACTGTGCAACGAAGGTTCCGCTACCACAGTCCGTAAAGACGGTCGAGAATCCATCATCGACATCACATTCTGCAGTCCTTCGTTGATGGATAACATGAATTGGTGAGTTAGATAGCAATACATGCATAGTGACCACCAAGCGATCCACTATACCATTGGTCGGCGAAATTGTACGGTAACACCGAGAGTGAGGACTGGCGAGCGGAAGTGGAAAATAAAGGACTTCGACAAGGACCTTTTTGTAGAAGCACTTCATGCTGACAGCGTCATTCCAATTCCGAGAGCCGATGAGCTTTCGGAAACAGTAGCGAGGGCATGTGATGTAACAATGCCGAGGAAAATGGAGCCGAGGAACTATTGGCGTCCGGCGTACTGGTGGAGCGAGATGCTCAGCATCCTCCAGGTTGCCTGCCTAAAAGCCAGAAAACGCATTCAAAGAGCAAGATCAGAGGCAGTCAGAGAAGAGAAAGTGCTAAGTAAGTCCACCTGCTACAAGGAGCTGTGCAGAGAAGTAGACGCCAACCCCTGGGGCAATGCTTACCGTGTCGTTATGACCAGGATCAAGGGTCCAATGACGCCAGTCTTTTTCCGAAGCACAACCCAGCACCATGACCGCCTACATCGTACGGTGATGAAGACGGTGGAAATGCTGATGACAATCGAGTTTCCAACGACGAGCTCCTTATAGTGGGGCTCCCGGACCGGATTGTACACCAACGTGGCACTGAAAACTGCGATCCTGGCGTTTCCGGATATGATCTGGATAGTCCTACAGAAATGTCTGGACGATGCCTACTTCCCGGATAGATGGAAGATCCATCTAATGGAAGCTGGTGTTGCTGCCAAAATCAAGGAAACCACCAGGAGATCCAGCATCGTGTCGGCCTATATGCCTGCTGGATACTCTTGGTAAGCTCCTGGAAAGGGTCATCCTCAACAGGCTGATGACCTACTCTGAAAGCGAGAACGGACTATCACAGAGGCAGTTCGGGTTCCGGAAAGGGATATCGACGATGGACGCCATCCGCACAGTTATCGCGAGCGCGGAGAAAGCATTGAAGCAAAAGAGAAGGGGTAATCGCTACCGCGCCGTGGTAACGATAGACGTGAAGGACGCGTTTAACAGTGCTAGCTGGGGGGCGATTGCCGTAGCACTACACAGAATGCGGATTCCGGACTATCTATGCAACGTTCTGAAAAGTTACTTCCAGAACCGAATACTGGTCTACGAAACGAGCCGAGGTCGATTGGAGTCACGGCGGGAGTACCTACACTCTATTTTCCAGAGCCAACGCTCTGGAAAATAGAATGTGCAACGGAGTGTTAACACTGGAACTGCCCAGGGAGTTGAGATCGTCGGTTTTGCAGATGATGTTGTCCTGACGATAACAGGCGATACCCTTGAGGAGGTGGAGATGTTGACGGATAAGACAATAGGCATTGTGGAAATCTGTATGTCTGACTTCAAGTTACAGCTGGCTCACCACAAGACTGAGGTAGTGCTGGTCAGCAACCGTAAAAAAAATCCAACGTGTCGAGATCAGCGTCGGGGGACAATCTATCCAAACGATGCGTGCGTTGAAGCACTGGGGTGTGATTGTCGACAATCCGTTAAATTACAACATCCATGTCGAGTATGTATGTAAGAAGACCGCAAGGGCATCTAACGCATTGGCAAGGATCATGAACTCAAACCGCAACCGGACGAGGTTGAGAAGCACGTTTCGCCCAATGGCTGTTCATGTCGCGAGAGATTGCAGAACGACATAGTCGGAGGCAGTATGCGTTATCTCCGGTATGATCCCCATCTCCATTACTCTGGTTGAGGACGTGGAATGCTATCAGTCGAGAAATTCACGTAATGCAAGGAGAGTGGTCCAAGCGCACTCATTGGCTACGTGGCAGCACGAGTGGGACAACGCGGAGAAAGGAAGGTGGACCCACAGACTCAACCCAAATGTGTCTGCTTAAGTACACTGGAAGCATAGAGAGGTGAACTTTCATTTGAAGCAGTTTCTGTTCGGGCACGGATGCTTCCGGAAGTAGCTGCATAGATTTCGACAAGCTTCTTCACCTCTTTGTCCGGAATGTGAACGTGCAAGAGACACCGGAATACGTGGCCTTCGAATGCTCTAGGTTCGAAGAAGTCCGAAGGGGTATGTCTGGTGTGACAATGTGCCACGACGAGCATATCTGGGACGCTGCCAACAAAGTGGTTACGAGCATACTCTCCGAGCTGCAGAGGAAGGGGCAAAAGGATCAACAAGTTAGCACCATTGACTAGAACGCCGTTGTGAAACCACAAATAAGGGTCGGGAGAAATTCCGACGCCGGGGAACTCTCTGATGGTGTAGACCGGGTCCACCGCCTGGGACCAGTTGAGTAATACGCGTCATAGCACCGGGTTCGGGTCGTAGGGGTGCCAGTGAGCCGGACGTCAGGCTTCACTGGAGTCGCCGGACCGACCTCAACACCCTACCGGGTAGCTCGTGAGCAGGGAGGACCCACCGCCGGGGATTAAATCGAGTAGACCGCGTCGTATAGTTAGTAGTGGGTCATTGGGGCGCCAGTGAACTGGTAGCTACACTCCATCCGGAATCACTGGATGGACCTCAGCACCTACTGGCTGTTACGTTGAGTAGGCTGGGTCCACTACCGGGGACAAGACCGGGTGGACGAAGCGGGGAGCTTAATGACTCACGGAAACAAACATCGGTATCGGGAACAATCTACCGCCGGGGAATTCACGGTAGAGTAGATTCACCGCCTGGGACTACCCGACAGAATCGTGACAAAAAGAGGAACTATTGGCTCACGAAACAAACACCGGTGCCGAGAGAAATTCCGTTACCAGGGAACTCTCAATCTGAGTAGGATAATATCCGAGATGATCTCGACAGAACTCGGAGCTAAATGGCTCAAGGAAGCGACTATCGGTATCGGGGGAAATTCCTCCGTCGGGGAACTATCGGTCGGAGTAGGGTGACTATCCAAGTAGATCGTGATAATGCCAGGGGCTGAATCACTCACAGAAATATGAGCTAAATAGCTCAAGGAATCAGCTTCTAAACGGCTCACGGGGATGAAAGCTAAACGGCGACGTAATAGATGAAGACAAGAAGCAAAGAAGAGTCGAGAGTTAAATCGAAGCTCACAAGTCGAGGCATTCCATGAACAAAGTGAGTCTCCGAGGTAGAGCAGAAGAAAGAGGTGCGACGGAAGCACAACGAGCCCCCCACAAAGTAATACCTTGACGTAGTTCCGTGGGAAAAAAGTAAGGAGTGTTTCTGATTGTTAGACACGACCCTGAGTTAGTGCAAATACACTAAAGGCCGGGCTTTCAAAGCTTTTTAAACCTTACTATAAAAAACATACACACAGGACATTTAGGAGATGGTTCTCAGAATCCGAAAGGCGTTAGTGTCAGCTGTCAATGAGTATGACACGGTAGCACAGAGGACTGATGTAGCTGAGCGGGCATTGGTGTCGGCTAAGACTACTATCTTCCAAGCCCTTCCGAAGCAGGGGCTGGGAAGATAGTAGCCTGTTGTTGCCGACGGAAAGGATGTCACGCGACGGGGAGTAAGCTGGAGTACCGTTGTAGGTCGGAAGGAGAAACATGGGAAACAGCAAACGCAGAAGGTAGAGCCAACAGTGGAGCAGAAGGGAAAGGAAAACCGCAGTCAGAAGGCGCCAAAGGGAGAAGCCGTACTCGTCAAAGCCAATAACGCGACGACGTATCCAGCGCTGCTGCTCAAGAAGGAGAGGAGTTGAAGGATTTGAGGGAATACTTGGTAAGAATCAGGCGTACTCAAAAAGGCGAGATGCTCTTTGAGTTGAAGAAGGATCCCACGAATAGCTGCTCAACCTTGCAGGAGACTATTACCAAATCAATGGGTGAAAAGGCAAAAGTTAAAGTTTTAATCCCGGGGATGGCGATTGTGTGCAAGGACCTTGATGAAATCACGACGGAAGACGAGCTGAGAGGTGCACTGAAGCAGCAGTGTAACCTGGGCTAGGTGCAGGGAAACGGAGGAACTCAAACAGCGATGATTTGTTTACCGGTAACCGCTGCCGATAAGGCGTTGGAGGTAGGCAAAGTCACAGTTGGATGGTCGAGATGCCCATTGAGAGCCGCCCCACGAGTGAATAAACAAGCGGAGAAATGCTTCAAGTGTTTGGGCTTTGGACATTTAGCAGGGGCTTTCAAAGGCTCGGATAGATGCGGAATATGCTGGAAATGCGAGGAGACGAGCCATCTTGCGGGAGATTATACGCAGAGGCCAAATTGCTTGCTTGATCAACGGCGTTTTCGTGTGCAGCTGTTGCGCTGCTCCAAGGTGGACAGTAGAGTAGTTCAGGCTAATGCTGGAGCAGTTGATCAGTCGGAAGCCGGTAATCATTGGTAGTAACTTCAACGCATGGACTGTGGAGTGGGGCAGTAGAGTAACCAACACAAGAGGGTGTATCCTGCAATAAACCTCAGCGATGTTAGAAGTACAATTGTGCAATGATGCTTCCGTTAGAGTATGCGAAACGTATACGTATAGCGACCACTAGGCAATTTGCTACCGTATCAGTCAATGAACCCTGTTGCAGCACGGAGTAGGATGACTGACGAGCAAAAGTGGAAGACGAAAGCCATCAACAAAGACCTCTCCGCACTTCAGCCGGACGGCGGGACCGCGGACGTGGATGCAGCTAACCTAAAAAGAAGGATAGGTCCGGCTTGTGACGCCACTATGCCGCGAAAACTTGAACCACGCAATAAACGGCGTCCAGCTTACTGGTAGAACGAGACGCTTATTACGACACGCGCTGCTTGTCTCAGAGCCAGAAGGCGGGTTTAGAGAGCCAGATAGGGAAGAACGTAAGGCATCGTTTCGGCAAGCTAGGGCCGCTTTCGCAAGTCAGATTGCCACAAGGAACTGCGTCGAGACGACGTCAGCCAAAATGTGCCCGAGTAAGCTGAACATTATCAAACTGTCTGGCCACCGACACCGTACGGCGAAAGAAGTAGAAGTAATCACAAAAACTAGGTGCGGTGACTAAGGATCATTTGTTGTGTAGACTAATATAATGGAAACTAGCTAACATGACATTCAACAGAGAGCCAGTAGGGGACAGTATTGCGATTTCGCTGTATGTGTGAAATGTGAGTCTGCAGGGGGCATGAGAGATGTGGTGCAAGATCGAAATTTGAAAATCATTCTGTGATAATTCACAGCAACACCCGAATTGCTACAGTGCGATAAGATAAGTACGCAAATAAGATTGTAAAAATTCTATGATGAGTTTGTGAGATTTGTCTTCAACCTGAATTTTCGCCGGCATATAACAATACATATCGTTACTTCAAATTACAAAACAAATTGAGAAACTAGAACTTAGCATACGCATACTCACTTATTCCTTCCAACCGTTTAATATTTTTGGACGTCTTCAGATAGATTCGGCGGAGATAGATGAATATAACAGCGAGAAACGCGAGTGGAATCAGGAACATTGGATTCACGATCACTGTTACCACAATAGTCCCGACCATGCTGAGAATAATTTGCGTAGCATCGAGAATTGCTTTTGGCAAAAGTTCGTCAACCGAACCCATGTCCTTGGAAAACCGGTTCAGGATTCGGCCGGATGTGTTAGTGTCGTAGAATCGCATCGAAGTCGAGACGCAACCCTTGAACATGCTGTCGTGTAGGTTCTGGGATGCTCGAACCGATGTCTTGTAGAAACTGATTGACCTGTGAGATTTAAAATGGAAAAGATTTTAGTTTCTGTCTTCTATCGAAACATATGAACGTAATCACCTAATGATTGCAATTAAGAATACACTTGTAACCAAAGCTCCGTGCACTGCCATGCAAATTTCGGTACTTAATAACGGTGCTCCACCTGCCGGCGGAAGCAGGTCATCGCTGGTAGAAGAATTAGTTCGATCTATTGTGCTTGTTTCATTATCTCTTTGAAATATACGCTGTTCTTCCTGGGATGTCCTGTAAGGGAAGTTGATAACATTAAACATGATACGGTCTTGTTTCAAACTGTAAGCACAAATTACCAAAAAGCAACCCAAAGATCTGCTCCGCTAGCAACCACCTGCGTCGCTAAGAATAACAACAACAGTCCAAATAATATCACAGGATTCGCTCCACAGCGAATATAGTTCATCAGAACCGATCCTTGAACAGTACCCTTTGAGCTCATCTCCATATTTTCATTGACGTTTGGCGATTTAGATTTCTCCTCGTCTTTGTTTTTAGCATCCGCTTGGTCGTCCTCAGATAGATCATTCAGCGAATGGAACGATGATGCGAACGATTTTGATGAAGACCTTGAACCCCGCCGCTTATCCAATGTCATGACAGAACTTTCTCCGTCACCCGTTTCTTCTTCCATTTTCGCTAACAGTTCAACGAAATCAATTCCATTTTGCGATAGGTCCATTGGAGTACCTTGCATCGTAACTTTTCCCTGCAAATATAAAAGTCAGATTGTCCGAATTTTAAAACCAAATCCTCCAGACATCTCACCTCATTCATCACAACAACCCAATCGGCCTCCTTCAAGAAGTGAACCTGATGCGTTACCAAGATCCGCGTAGCTTTCACTTTACCCAACCGTCCTCGGGGTCCGATACAGATATCAAACAGATGACGGCCGACATGTGCATCCACGGCACTGAGCGGATCGTCCATTAGCACTATATCAGCTCTGCGATAAACTGCTCGTGCCAAACTGATACGAGCCTTCTGCCCACCGGACAGCGCAGCTCCTCGTTCACCGATAATAGTTTTATCACCATCGGGAAGCTGTTCGAAATCTCTTAGCAAAGCGCAAGAACTCACTACCGAATCGTAACGATCGTTTTCCATTGGGTGCCCGAATAAAATATTCTGTCGCACCGTACCAGCAAACACCCATGGTTCCTGACTTACGTAAACGCATTTTCCCTTGCTTACGATTGTCCCCGATTCCAGTGGCAGCTCTTTCAGAATGGCTTGCAGCAACGATGACTTGCCGGCGCCCACAGGTCCAATAACTCCAATCAGTATTCCTTTGCGGAAGTCAATATTAATATTCGAGAGGGTAGCCGACTTCCATGATTCATCTTCTTCGTTTACATTGTCTCCAGCATCTGACTTCTTAGCATGTGCAGCGTATCCATTTTTGGCATCAGATTTCGATTCCATTCCTTCTTGCCTTTTAACGGCACCCCATCGAGCCGTTACATTCCTCATCGAGATTGCAACATTTGGGGGTAACTGAGTTTCCGATTCGATCAGTTTTTGCTTCTCCGCACTGTCCCCATTCATGCCGAACTCTTCTTGTAGTTTTTGTTTCTTGTCCAGGAGCACCTGATCTTTTTCTTCATATTCCAAAAATCGTTGCAACCGTTTCATAGCAACTAGAGCCTCGGCGATCTCAGCAATACCTCGCACAAACATGGCGGACATTGTATTGGCAAGTATTCCGAAATATGTTGCCACCACAAAAACTTTGGCAGCCGTCAAATCATTGCCTAGTAGGGCCATGGCCATCATTGTGCAGAAGAGAGCCGTTCTGGTTGTAAACAGAAGGAACGTCATATAGAGAGCTCGAACGTAAGAACTCTTTTTGACGATCTTTAGCTCCATTCGTCGGGCCATCTGGATCAGTTTGGCGAACGGCTTCTCCCAAGCATACATCTTGATCACCTGTATCCCGGAAATAATCTCATCCATCAGTCGAATTCTTTCATCTGTTCGCAGTGCCGTCTGGAACCGGAATCTCGAAGTCAACTTTCCAGTGTACGATTGAATAGGCGTAACGATAAATATCACAATCATTCCTATCAAACCGGCAACGCCTATCTCCAGGTATAGAAGAACCCCAACAATGATAGTCAGCAGTGGAGCCGACCACATTGAGTGGAGAAAGACGGAGACGATGTCGAAGCGGTTGACATCGTTGGACAACAGATTGACGACCTTACCTGGAGCGGTGTCACCCAATGCCGTCCTAGACAGACGCAAGGCTTTTCGGTAGATCACGCTACACATTGCGATTCGCACCTTCATGCCGTTCTGAAAGCAACCGAGGACATACTGGTTGATAGTGACAGCACTGATAGCGTTCAGGATCACGATTGCCGCAGCGTAGTATAATGCCTGCTCGTGCGTCACGTTGCTGTCTTGTCTGTGGAGTATTTAGGGTGGATAAAAACGTTATTGCTGTTGTTCTATATCCACTGGTAAGCTGTGGTGTACCTGAAATATTGCAGTAGCAAACCGAGAAAGATGGGTTGCGACAGACGGACGACAATGTCGTTGAAAAATACGATAATGCCCAGCACGGTGTACTCGTACCAGAAGGTTTTGAAGATAGCCTTTATAAGGCTTGGTCGCCCTGGGCTGTTCTGTTGATCGCGCCATTTTCTGCGGAACAAAAAAAAAGATATAACCGGTTAGTGGAGGGTAGTTTGGGGCAATTTGATGATATTTGAATCAGTCAATAAACTATAACTATTCGAAACAATAATCATTAGATGGGGTACTACTAACGGGTGAGTCAGAAATAGCCGGACTAAACGGAAATACAGGGTTAGATAGAACACATTTTCGGAATTGAGGTTTTCTATCAGATTGAAGAAGTTTTACATTTGATAGTGATGCAAAAAATGTTCAGATAGCTAGTGGTCAAACTTCCTCAAGTGTTCGTAAAACTCGACATTTAGATCAACCTTTTCTGCATATCTTTTTTTTTCTTTTTTTTTTGTTGTTTGTTTTGCCACTGCGACCATTATTCAGGTTATCTTTTGTGGCTGCCCCTGTTTGTTCTACATGTTACAAATTGCCCGAATCCAATGTAGTTGGAAGCGAGTTGTTTGTGTCGTCCCAACCGGGTAGTACATTATTAATGTAGCTAAGGATTCGTTTGGGACGGGTATGCCATACCTCGTGAGGCGTCATAAGATGCCTTCCGAAGTATCGCTCCCTTCGAAGAAATAGTACTGTTCACTGGCAGAGAATATGTTCGGAGCTCTCGGGCTCGTAGTTACAGAATCGACAATTGTCATCTTGACTTTTGCCAAGTTTTTTTTTTCAGATGATACTTAGCAGGACAATGTCCCGTAAATAAACCTTTGAGTATACGTAAACTTTCTCGTTATAGATTCATTAGTTTTTTGGCTCTCGTTGTATCTGGATGTATCAATTTCTAAGCTTGTCGAGCGCCTTCTACGTTACGTCAGTCGCTTAGTAGTTGGTCTCTTGCCCAAGCCGAAAGTTTTAGTTTGATTGCACAGGTAGATATACCTAGAAACGGTTCTGCTCCAACAAACATGTTTGCTGAATCACGCCTGGCCAATTCGTTGGCCACTTCGTTACCATTGATTCCTTGGTGGCTAGGTACCCAGAATATCATTACTTTATTCTGAGTTGCCAGTTGTTGTAAAGATGTGATGCACTCCCAAACCAGTTTGGACTCACATTTCGACGACCTGCTGCTGTCCGAAAAGATTGCCAAACCTTTTCATATGCAAACTCAGATAGAACTGACCAAATGTTGCGATTGGTTGAGCTATTGGCTCATTGGATCCTCTTTTTAAATCAACTCCTCAAGATTGGTCGGCCAACTCCAGCTTGCCTATTTAATGAGCCCTTCGGCTCCCTTGTGCAATTCAGCACCGCAACTTCTTGAGTCTTTCGACTCCCTGTCCGCTGCCAATTAATATCGCAAATCCCTCAAGCCCTTGGATTCCCTTCTCGTGAATTATATCCCAAGTTTCGTGAAATATTTCACTAGAAAATATTCAGACTGTTTTGATCTTGCGAACAAATTCTAAACCCGAAAACCAGATCATGGACAAAATGTAATAAATTATGAAACAATTCACGTCTTATAGTCTGACTCTAAATAATGTTCCCAAATCTATGAATAAAATCACGAGTCAACCTTTGGTTTATAAATAATGTTCATAAATTGTGACCTAGTTCACGTACAGAAAATTGATTTGGTAATGATATGGCAGAAATCGTGACTGATGTTCACAAAACAGAAACAAATATCTCCACTAATAAAAGCATTGTGTAGGTATTACTGAAGAAAAATTTAACATAATTATTAAACACATAGTTTATGTTCATGGTCCTGTTTTCGTAACGTAGAATCTTCAATGTTCCAGAATTCATAGCACTAACTAAAACCGCTTCGACCACAATTTTTTGAAACAAATTTTTGAATCAATAAAAGGTGGAACAGAAAAAAATTTCAAAGGGGGAAAAATTAAAAAATCGATTCTTTTGTTTTGTTATTATGTCTTTTAAATGCATGAAGCGTAAATATTTGATGCAATCACAAAAAATTGATGAAAAATGGCTCAATTTTTCTTGACGAATATAGGCTTTCTGGATTTTAACAGGGGTATATCTAGAGGTGTGCGGCAGGGGTTATGCCCCATATAGACAAATTTCACGCTAAAACTTTGAAACAAGTTTAATATCTGGATTCTCTTCTTCCGAAATTTATAGAACAGCACACGTATCAATCTAATTTGTGCACAACACTGAGACAAAATTACGGATAATTTTGTTCCACCACCTAGTTTTATAGCGTTTTCGTTTTTACGCGGTATAGTGAAAAAAAGAGGCAGATTGATTACACCCAAGTTTGTAACACCACTACACCGACTACACCGGTGTAGTGCACTGTCAAAAACGTAAACGACATTAGATGGAGTCAATGACGCACGAGGCCATTGTCATTAGTTGAGCTTATTACCGTGAGTACATCATTCACTTTCCAGCGATCGGTCGAGACACAAGTCTTTTGTTGCCAGTCCATGCAGTGTACAGCGACAGAGAATTGTGCTAATCCGCGTTCAAGGTTATCTTGCGCACCCTCCGCCTCGTCGAGGTTTCAGTATTTTTTACCTTCTTTTGTGTCTTTGTTTCTGAGTACCGTTAGCAGGCCAGAGACCATTGAAGCAGTCTTCTTGTAAGCCGTCTGGATACATACACAAGTTAAGTATTATTTTACGTTTCCCCTTCTTGGTTCTCTAACCAACGTGCACCGGGCAATAGGCCCGTGCAAAAATGACTTCCCTTGACAGCGGTTCAGGTGCGATGGACGTCGAAACAAAATCGGCTCCCCGGCTCAAAGTATATCCAAGCTCGGCCTCCGGGATCTTCGTGATCTTCTTCCGGATAAAAAGTGTTTAAATCTGTTGCAGATTTCTCGAGTTCTGTCGATCGGTATTCGGCCGTGACAGAAATATCGAAATCTTGCCCTGATAAGCTTCGGGTGCTTGTAAATAGTTTAAATCAGGCAAATGATATTGCTGGCTACGGGCCCTTTACGAAGGAGTACAGGGTGTATATTCCAGCTAACAGGGTTGAAGTTAGTGGGGTCGTTTCCGATTCGAGTTTGAGTTGCGAGGACCTGATAAAACATGGGACTGGCTGTTTCAAAGACCCCATGCTTCAGCCGGTGAAGATTCTGGAGTGCAAACGTTTGAATTCAGCATCAGTCGCAGCTGACGGGAAAAAAATATACGTCAACTCAGACTCTTATCGAGTGACCTTCGCCGGTTCTGCTCTACCCAACTATCTCCTCTTTGACAAGGTTGAACGTCATGAACGGTACTAATTGCAAACAATTGGGACACACAGCCTCCCATTGTAGCCCGTTGTGAGAAAGGCAGTGGGAATCATGAGGATGATTCATGTGGAAGGGATGTCGAAAAGTGTATCTACTGTGAGAGAAACCCACATGATCTACCTTCATGTTCCGCATACAAAGAGCGCGATTCCAAGCGATATTTTGAAGAAATGCTTAAGATAGCTACGCCACCGGTCTCTACGAACATCTATACCAACTTGTCCTACTGACGAAGGCGACTGTGATGAACCCCAGGAGGGAACATCTTCTGCTGTACCTAGAAGCAATAGAAAAAGAAGGAACATTTCCTCTCCATGTTTTTTTTATTTCGGTTATAGAGTTTTTAACCTTAAGGTCATTCGCCTCTAGGAAAATCTCTTACGAAAAAATTCTAACCCTAGGTGCGGGGGTCGGGACTCGAACCCAGGTGCGCTGCGTATAAGGCAATCGATTTACCAATACGCTACGCCCACCCCCACTTGTTGAATTTATTTAATAATTTCCTTTAAGGTAATATTTTCCCTCATGACTGGACGCAAGTGAAGGTCATCGCCATCCAAAAACCAGGAAAACCACCCTCTTAACACAACTCGTATTGATTGCAATGTTGTCCTGTATCCGAAAGTTGTTCGAGAAAATGATCTTGTTTCGCTTCGATGATTGGGTTGAAGCTGTTACCGAACAACTTTTTTCGTAACAGCATTTGTCCATCCACTTTTGTATACTAGTACCTTAGTGTTTCTAGTCCATAAGATAATTTTGGTTTGCTACTGTTAGACTCTCTTTGCATTGTCGTTAGTTTATAATTTTTTGGAAAGTTCCTATGTACTTTTTGTTTAACCTAGAAGAAGTATACACTAACCCCAATTAACCTAAAAATATATACCCTAACTTACACCAAAAGCTTAAAAATATGTCCTATTTGTCACTGTTCATGGAGATGCGGAGTAGGCAGATTGCATGATGGGAAAAAGAGGTCTTTTGCGCCCAACCCGGAACGTGCAGACCAAACATTGGGGCTTAGAACATGCTCTCTTCAGGGGCAGTAAAAAAACCCGCCAAGCAACTGTATTCCCTGAACAGTGGCAATCTGCAGATAACTATAGAAAATTAAAGCAAAGGCCATAGGGAGCCACCCTAATATACGCAACCGATAAAAGAATAACTAATCTTAATTCTAGTACCACATTTTGTTAATTTCTCGTTTCCATTTGAGCTGGGTAAGGAGGATAAAAATTACCAGCAGAACCACTGTATCCGGATGAGAGAGAGAGGAAGATCAGCACAGAGAAAGATATAGAGTGCGAAAGGAGTCCCTGGGAAAGCACTGATAACAATCGAGATCAGTCTGGTTTAGGCAATCAAGCTATCAGCAAGGCGAAGAAAAATAGGATTACCCTCAGCGTGTGCCAAAAGTTAAAAAACCGTCGAGCAGTGCTTCGTAATAAATTTCGGTGATCTCGCACCGCACCCGTTAACGGTTAAACACCGCTACCTGCACCGGGACGGATGCCAAGAAATAGACGGTCCCCAGAATCGTCGAGAAAAACCGTCCAAAGTTGCGACCAACAACGGTAATACCCACGTGGTGCCTACCGACACCGCTTAGAAGGCGGTCCACATCTTTTCGACCACGAACTCGTCTGCGTCACCGTATTAACCGCCGCCAGCCGCCCGGAATATAGCAGAGCTAAAAGGCTGTCGCCGCTGTCGTCCGTGAAGAGTGTCAAGGTACGTCAACTCCTACCTCTTTCTCTCTCTCCATCCATCGTCGGAGATCGTCCAGGGCCCCAACGAACGTCGATCGGCGCCGAAACGAACCGCATGTATGGCCATTAGGCTGTCCCAAAAAAATCGATGTTCGAAAAGTCATGGTACTCAACCCTATAATGAAAGATAAGCACTTTTGTAGAACAAATCAAGTTTCTAAAAAATCATCTAGAGGTTCCGCAAATGCGATTTATGAAAAATGGTTATTTTTGAGCAATATTGTCGTATATAAGTGGATTTCGTAACTTTTTCAAAGCCCAATTATTTTTAGTATATTTTTTCATTTTTCTGTGGACCTCAGAGAATAAATCCCATTTAAAAGTTTTTTACAAAAAGTCCTTATATTAATTATAGAACCTCTTAATCATGGCGAAAAAAATATTTTTTTGGCTAATTTTGAAGAAAATCCACACAAAACGAATGTCAATAATTTTTTTTCAATAAACCAAAGGCATGTTTTAGAAAGTACTGTTCATTGCAAAAATTTTCATGAACAAATGTTGTGAAAATTCGATCGAGGGGCTGAGATATAGCATTTTTAGTAAAAAAAACCATGAAACTTTGCTACATTTTTTGAATTGTTCAATATCTCAACCGTAACTTGACCAGTGTAGGTGTGGGGGGTTGGTGTCAAATGAAATGTGAATGTATGCTAAGTCTTGTAATAAAACAGTCAAAATGAATCCATTTCATATGTTATCGAATAAATATGGCATGATTCAAGTTTTAGAAGATATTTTGACTCTGCGTATTTTGGGTGATAGTCAGTAATAATCAGTGTCATTTTTATAGCCATCTCGTAGATTTCTCCACATAAAGCTACTGTTCATTCAGTACGATCATTACTGTCATTTAAGTTTGAACGGGAAAAGACAGGAAAACGAAAATAGCAGTTCATTTCCTCACTGATTTTTGCCAAGAAAATTAACTTATATAGTATTGGTACTACTTAGTGAATTTAGTGAAGATTTAGCAAACGCAGTAGAGAAAATTGAATAATCTCATTGTAAATTTTTGTACAATTTTCAGTTTAACTTTAAGATTTCCGAACAAGCTTTGACATGCCTGAAACGATTCATTGTAGTCCATGCTGATTGATCCGTGTTAAAGACAAATCCAGTTATACCGAGATATTGGAATATATTTTGGGCAACTTAATATGGTAGCGTACAGAGATTCGAGCTGTTTAACTCTGATCAAGAATTTCCCAGTACTTTTCTTTTTTAAGCTTTTACAATCAATTTTATCATTGATGTCTGTTTAAGCTAAATATTTTGAACCTGGTGTCGTGAGATTATGTAATCCAAACTTTACTCCAATATTTCGATACAACTTGTCTTTAACACAGATCAATCAGCACGGACTACCAAGAATCGTTTTAGGCATGTCAAAGTTTGCTCGGAAATCTTGAGCATGCTCGGAAAATAATTCAGTAATTATCAAACTGTACGATTATTAGCTTCATGTGAAGAATTCAACAAAGATGGATCAAAGAATGGTATTGATACAAACGAGTTATTACTAACTATCGCCAAAAACAGAAATAGCCAAAATAAATCTTCTAAAGCTTCAATCAGGCCGTATGTATTCGATAACATATCAAATAGTTTCAATTTGAGTGTTTTATTACAAGACTTAGCATACATTCACATTAATAAATAAATCTAACCAATCGTGAATGTTACATAGGTTATAGCAATATTGGTGTTATCACTTCTTATTCGAAAAAAGTGGTTGATCATGCACAATCCCATAAATCTCTCAATAACTACCTTAGAATAAGATGGTAGATTCCACATATGAAAATGCTTTGTAAGATTGAGAAAAATCCTTTTTATTTGTCACCTAATATACCTACACTGGTCAAGTTACGGTTGAGATATTGAACAATTCAAAAAATGTAGCAAAGTTTCATGGTTTTTTACTAAAAATGCTATATCTCAGCTCCTCGACCGAATTTTCACAACATTTGTTCACGAAAATTTTTGCAATGAACAGTACTTTCCAAAACATGCCTTTGGTTTATTGAAAAAAAAAAATATTGACATTCGTTTTGTGTGGATTTTCTTCAAAATTAGCCAAAAAAATATTTTATTATTAGGTTCTATAATTAATATAAGGACTTTTTGTAAAAAACTTTTAAATGGGATTTATTCTCTGAGGTCCACAGAAAAATTAAAAAATATATTAAAAATAATTGGGCTTTGAAAAAGTTGCGAAAACCACTTATATACGACAATATTGCTCAAAAATAACCATTTTTCATAAATCGCATTTGCGGAACCTCTAGATGATTTTTTAGAAACTTGATTTGTTCTACAAAAATGCTTAAAATGTGCTTATCTTTCATTATAGGGTTGAGCACCATGACTTTTCGAACATCGATTTTTTTGGGACCTAATGGCCATTCAATAAATGTAAAAATTGTATGTATTCCTTTTTGTTTAATAAGAGAGTCTATTTCCTTTGGTTGGATGGTCATCTATTGCTTCGCTTCACTTCGATCTAAATTAACGTCGATTGACTAAGGTATTATGAGTCCTCCCGAGAGCGGTTGCCGACCCTGGGAGATCCTAAAGGTGAGCTAGCCGTGCAGTGTTCTTCACCGTAACTTTCAATGCAAATGGCTTACTGTCAGATACACAATTTGATTTCCACAAAGACAAAGGATGAACGATTGTCTTTCGTTGCTCTCAACAGAAATTCAAATGGCTTATGCTAGCAAAGAGCAGATGGCATCAGTTTTCCTAGATATAAAGGGGGCTTTTGATTCAGCTTCGATCAAAATTCTTTCTGAGAAGCTGCACCAGCATGGTTTTTTTACCGATTCTGAACAGTTTTTGCTAAATTTGCTGTCTGAAAAACACATGCATTGTGATTTGTCGGCATCACGAATTAACTACATGGGACTTCCCCAGGGCTCATGTCTAAGTCCCTTTCTCTACAACTTTTACTCGAATGACATTGATGAATGTCTTGTCAATTCCTGCACGCTAAGACAGCTTGCAGATGACGGTGTGCTCTCTGTTACAGGTCCCAAAGCCGTCGATTTGCAAGGACCATTGCAAGATACCCTGGACAGTTTGTCTGTTTTGTCCCTCCAGCAGGGTATTGAGTTCTCCACGGAGAAAACTGAGCTAGTCGTATTTTCAATGAAGCGTGAACCAGCGCAACTACAGCTTCAATTAATGGGTCAAACTATTGCTCAGGTTTCAACTTTCATATATCTCGGGGTCTGGTTCGACTCTAACGGTGCCTGGGGATGTCACATTAGGTATCTGAAACAGAAGTGCCAATAAAGGATCAACTTTCTCCGTAAAATAACGTGAACATGTCAGGGTGCCGACCCAGAAGACCTGATCAGGCTGTACCAAACAACGATTTTTTTTGTTGGAGACGGACCACTGCGACCAATATTTAGATCTATTGTGGTATGCCCCTTCCTTAATCTAAGTGTACTATCAACTATGACATATCACTATTGATGAATGATTGTCTTTATTAAAATACACACTCTTCCCAACTAGGCACTACACTTCGGATGAAGTTTATTACCAAACAACGATATTGTCGGTGATGGAGTACGGGAGTTTCTGTTTCCGCTCCGCTGCGAACATACATTTCATCAAACTAGAGCGAATCCAATATCGTTGTTTGTGTATTGCTTTTGGTTGCATGAACTTGACTCATCGATTTTCGGGCCTCTCATATCGATTGCTCATCCAATGCGATATCTTGAACCCGTTAGTAAATCCAAATTTCAAGAGGCTTGTCGAGCTCAATTTTCAAACCTGATTTATATCTTTGTACTTCGATTACATGACACAAAATATCAATCTTTTTTCATATTATCCCAAACGTGTTTTTTTCCTTTATGTCTTTGATATAACTGTATTCTTCGACACATGAAAGATGAGTTCAAGGCCAAAATTATCATATCCATTCAATGAACAATAAAACCCACTGGATTCACCTTCGTCTTTTCGCTGTTTCCGTCGTTACTAAATACATACAAAGCAAACCAAAAATGAAAAAGCCGACTTCGTCTTTCGACTCTACGGAAGCGAGTAACAGAAGTAGCAACTTTCGTTTTCCTATGACAACACTAAAATTCAATCTCGTTATAATTTTAAATCATCAATTTTGATTCTCATTTTAATTTTCAATGAAATTATAGTAATGTGAATCAAAGAACTGTAACTAGAACGCCGCAAACACGGGTAATATGCACACCAGTAGTGCTTCAGTCGTCCAATATTATCGCTAGCTCATAATTCCACAAAATCGAGCAACGACAAGTAAATTTCGTTAACAGTGTATTTTCGTTTGCCCAAGACTATGTTCAATGTTGAAGGGACTAATGTCGCTCTCAATCTCGAAGCGAAAACGAGTGTGTGGAGGAAGTAATGAAAATGAATTTATATGCCTGCTTTGTCGTAGACCGTTGTCTCATTTTTGTTTTCGCAATGTTCTGCTGGTTTAGAAAGTAGAGCTCTCTCGTCATTTTCGCCTGATTTTGATAAATGAAAAAAAAAACATTTTTCGACTCTGAATGAGATTCGTGGGATCCCAGATAACATACGTCCGCAAGTTACCTCAAACATCTTTTATAGCAAATTTCGTTAAGTCGACTGCAACAAGATGTTTTGCACCGACGGATCAAGTCTCAACAGTTTTGTTGGCTTCAGTACATTCATTGAAAACCTCATCGCCTCATTCAAACTGAATGATCCTGTTTCACTTTACTTCGTAGAATTCGCTGCTATTCAGTATTCTCTTGTGATTATAGATACGCTGCCCACCGATCATTATCTTATTGTTTCGAATCTAGAAAGCACGATCCACATTTTCAGGGAAAATATGGGAGCTACTGCGTGCTTTGTCTGTAAGGTCGTACAAGATTACCTTAGTTTGGGTTCCCTCGTATTGCTACTGCGTGCTTTGTCTGTAAGGTCGTACAAGATTACCTTAGTTTGGGTTCCCTCGTATTGCTCCATCCCAGGTAATGGAAGTGGACTCTTTAACTAAGGCAGGCGCTTTAAAAGGTGATATCTAAGAAAGACCAATCTGCTTCAATGATTATTTCAAAATCTCTCGTCAGAGGATACTAGAAAGTTTGCAGAAATATTGAAGCAATGGCGAGCTAGGATGGTGGCTACATTCTATTGTCCCGAAGGTATCAACGGATCCTTGGTTCAGAGGGATGGATGTGGGTCGGGATTTTATTTGTGTGATGTCTCGGCTCGTGTCCAATTACTACACGCTACACCTACTACACCTCCGACGTATTGGGCTTGCAAATAGCAATATCTGCGCTTGTGGCAACGGTTATCACGATATCGAACATATTGTCTGGGCATGCGCCGAGTAATGTTCTGCCAGATCTCAACTATTGGATTCCCTTCGGGCTAGAGGAAGGTCATCCAATGTTCTAGTCCGAGATGTACTGGCAAGCCGCATTCTCCTCTATAATAATAACTTGCTCCAATAATTTCCCTGCTAAAAAGTCTAAAGTGCATTACTATGTAAAAAGATACTGAATGATATCCCCCTAATCTTACGAATATTATATTATCCTCTCTTATATGTGTATAAGATAGCTGTAAAATTTCCTTTGTATTAATAATTAAATATGTAATCTCCTTTAAGAAATTCAAAATGTATAAAAATTGGCACCTATAAGCCAACGCAAACGTGCGTTATAAAATAAACGAATTGAATAAACTTGAGTACATAAAAAGAGAGTCCGATTAATAATACAGAATAATTTAACTAGCTTTTATAATCATTCTACAATATTTTCATTAATTCGCATCTTGAGCAGGTATTCAAAAAGCAGCCAGGCATTCCTATTAGTAGGTATAAGTGAAAAAAAAAGCCTTGGCTGGCTCGCCCCGTTCTGCTCTACCAATCAGGCAAGCGCATTTCTTCGAATAAAATGCTGACAACCATCAACTTTCTAGTGATTTCTCGCTGTATTATGGATTATAGTGCGAGGATGACCCTCAACACTCAGTGGTAAACATGAACGAATGAATTATGAGCAGTATTACATGAAACACACTGCATCTGCAAGGATGATAAAGCACAGATACGTGCTGTGAGCGCAAATCCTGTGAACAATGTGGTGCAGAGCTAGACTTTCTATTTCGATAGAGTTCGCAGACGATTTGAAAAAAAATCTATTAACACGAATAATTCTCTCTGGACGAAATGTACGCAATGATTATTCTATGCAACATCTAGAGGAATAAACAATTCCAATCGAAACAAATCGTAATCAGTTGAAAAACTAATCACAATACGATAGTGCTATATCAAGCCTACATAACAAATTATGAAATACGGGCAGCCGTGTCCCTGACCGCGAATGAGTAAGACTAGATTTAACGGTTCTGACGCCTTAACTTGACACCATGTGCTGACTGCTAATAGGTTGTGATCATATTTAACGAACAGAGGAATAAATTTGCTTAGTCATGTTGCCAGAAACTGCTTAGTCATGTTGATATTGATTGTGTGTGAGTGTCTCTACTGGCACACGCAGATTGATTAAGAATGGTGGTTCAGTTGAATCCAATGACCTTTAGTTTTCCCCAAACAGCATTGCAAGTCGTAACAAGACTCGACATGTATGTGATGATCGACTGAATTGCTGCTACAACAAAATAATGTAGCATGTTCTAAGGTAGTTGAACGATCAATAACACATCAATGTATGTGTTTTTCTGGTTTGTGCCAATCCCACCAAAATAACTGTGTCAAATGAAATTTCGTTATTTGCTGAACGCTATAACCGGAATCCCACCTCTACGACTTGTACCCCATTTCACAACAGGCAGTGGAGATCCCGCTGAACACGTGTGAATTTGTTACAACTAGTCATCATGATCAGGTTTTCTGTTCAAGGACATTAGTTTACAAAAAAACTATCGGTTTTTCTCATGTCTGAGATATTCCTATAGATTGTGGATTGTTTATTACGAAAATAGTTTTTTTTTCTATAGATGCTACGTCATATTTTTCGTGTTTCAGATTCTCCTCATTGGTCAGCTGACCAACTCTGGCGAAAAAATCCGGACACCTTTTAGCAACGAAGCGTAATCGTTCACTACATTCAGGTAGATGGTTCGCATAGTGTACGGATTTTTTCGACAGAGTTGGTCAGCTTAGTGCATGACTACCCACGTGAAATGGATCGTGCGTGCATTCTTGCAAATAAAGTCATTGACGCGTGTCTCATATCGAAGTTCACAACTCGCGATATATGGGCCGTCACAGTTATTGTGATTGAAATAGACAAAAAGTAAATATATTGTTCAGCATATCTACCGAATAACGAGTGATGATTTCAAAAGCGTTGTATCATATTGTTGCAGAAATGGGCTTCCGCCCATTGTCGGCAGTGATGCAAATGCTCATCACAACATATGGGGCAGCTCAGACATCACTCTGAGAGGCTCTGAACTGATGGAGTACATAAGTAGTAAAAATCTCTATATTCTGAATGTGGGAAACCGGCCAACTTTTGTGTGGTCTGGAAGGTGTTAGATATAACACTTTGCTCTGAAAGAGTTTGGTATGAGCTGGGAAATCAGCTGGTTCCAAAAGAAACTGAACCGTTTCCATCCGATCATAAATATATATTCTTCGATCATCTTGATGTCACCCTCAATGTGGTAACATATCGTAATCCTAAATCTATAAACTTGGCGACTAAATTTCATGGACATTCCAACAATTAGTCAACTAGACTGCTTGGACGAAGAATACGACAAACTCATTCATAGTAGCATCCTACGAAGAAGCTTGTCCACTTGGTACTGTTAAATCGATTAGGGGAACCCCTTGGTGGAAGGCTGAGCTTTAAAGAATGAAGAAGGATATGAGCAGAGATTGGAACTGTTGTCACCGTGATGACTCCAGGGCTTTCAGGTCAGCTCGTAGTGCATCTGAGTTATATTGGATTCCAAACTGAATTGGTCCGCTTGCCAGGGTTGCCACAATTAAATCTCTATTTTTGTCCTAAAAAATCTTTTCATCTGTTTTACGCTTCGAAAAATCTGTGTCGATATCTGTATCGAATCAGTTGAGTCGTTTAACCTTTTGCTGGATTATCTATCGAAGATTCCTGTGGTTTAAATCAGTCAAGCCAGGACGTGTTTACATTGTCGTAAAAAACACTACAAATCGTTCTGATATTTTACATCCAGAAACATGAACTTTACCGATGTGCACAATGGAAAAATAATTTTCTTCTTCCTTTAATGACTTTTGCTGATATATAATGTTATATACATTAAGTCGACCAATGTAGCTGTCGAATTTTCGGACAAAGAATTGAGTTTAACAAAGTTACAGAGCATTACAATTAACTTTTCTGGAAGTAGACTTCAGTCAGGTGTTTGCTGGGTGCTAACCTGAGTTTATTACAAACCTTTACCTTTCAGGATGAGCGACCACTCTCAAAAATGAAGGTATATTTCAATTAGGCTCTGCACGCAGACGACGTCGACATAAATAATAACTGTTACTGTGAGTCGTGTTTACCAACACTGCCATTAAACTGTGAAGCTATGTTTGTAAACACAGCTCACAGTAAAAGTAATTTTAAGTCGACTTTGTCAACGTGCACAGCCTAATATAGAGGGCTAAGGTGAGAGAGACACAGAAGAAGTATTACTGAAACTAAAAAAAAATATTTCTAAAATAAATTTTGTACATCACTTCTCAAAAATCTGTTTATCTGCACATACAGATTCTTGGTCTGAAAATGGCTGAAAAATCTGTATAAATACAGATTATTCTGTATTTTTGGTAACCCTGCTGCTTGCATTGAGTTCTGAGTCAAGAAAGGGTGCATGGCCTTCGAGCAGTGCAGCTGAACTTTTCGAAAGACCTGGAGTTTCAAACATAAATACAGCTATTGGATTCACACGGCAATTGTACGTCAAATACTGTCATATGAATGTTTTGTGCGTGCCAATTTCGACAAATTGGCTTCGTCCGATCATCGCAATTTTTGGATAAATCTACAAACGTGTTTCTAGAACAACCGTGCCCAGTGATATCGAAAAATCTTCTGCGTTTTTCGAAACTACATTGCGGCAGCCTGACCAGGGTTTTAAGCGGCCACTGCAAACTCAATTATCGCATGGCAACTATTCAGTGCGCTGAGTCATTTTTATTTGATCTTTGTGAATCTAGGGAACATCATATCATCTGATGTGCCCGGCAGTAGCGCAATTGAGATATCAAGTTTTCGGTCGTCCTGATATAGACGACACCGTGTTTGGACGACTGAAACTCAGAGACATACTAAAGTTTCTTATCCAATGAGGTAAGGAGCTTTAGGCTTACTCACAGGCAATTTAAACTACTTGTGAGTTAATTTATCTGTTTTTTTGTTGTTTGTTTTTTTCATCCTTTCAATTCTACTTCCTCTCTCCTCCTTCTCCTTTCATTCCGCTCAGGAAATGATGAGAAGACACGGCAATGCACAACACCCCGACTAACGGGTGTTCAATAAAAAATGAGAATTTTTTCAGTCATGTAGTTAAAAAACAAATAATGTTTATTCTACAAAAACGTCAATGAATATTGGAGAAGGGACCCTGGTCAGCCGTACGACGCAACTTAACCGCGATGCTCTCATAAGAGCGCTGGACGGCCCTGACGCCCATCTTCCGGATACAATTCCGGATCCTGGTGGCCAACTGCTTCGTATCCTTTGGCCGCCAATTATTTTTGTACACTAGGGCACTGAGAGAACCGAAAAGATCCTCAATGGGACTGTACTGGGGCAAGTTGGTCGGGTTCCTTACGGTATCTTTTTCTGCTCGAAATACTCCATCGCCTTCCTGGCGTAATGGGAAGACGCCTTGTGCGACCAGAAGACGTACTTCCCATCCGCATGATGCTCCTTTAAGAATGGCAGAAGACTTTCCTCAAGACACTCCTCCTGGTACACTTGTTGATTGATGGCCAGACCGCTCGGCTTGAAGCATGGCTTTGAAATTATGCTTAAACTTATATTTTACCTCGGGGGTGTGGCCGACTTGTCGCTGGAATAGTAGCTGTCAATTCCTGGAATGCGGGTCTTCGAGAGCGGAAAGTAACTTTCGTCATCCAGGGCGAACGACGTACCGCGGTAGTTCTTCGTCATCCACTGGCACTGCGATTTTTTTTTTAATAGCCCGCCTCTTACCCCCACACCAAAAAGCTCACAAACGGAGCCCTCTGGTAGTGGACACATCAGTTCTCAGCGTACAAAACAAAGGTCAGCACAACAAAACAAAGTTACGAATCGCGGAAACGCTGAGAACAAAAAAAACAATACGAGACCGACAAAACACAAAATTTGACAAGAAGCTACGGCGAGTACCCAGCGGAAAAGAATCCTTTTAAGGGTCCCATCGTAGCTTTGCAGGAAGCTCATAATAATTTAAATTTATTTATTACTTATTGCTATAAAAAATGCATTTATCAATTGTTTTTATTTAAAAAAAAATGTTAGCCAATTATAGCTAAAGGAATAAGCTCGATTGGTGGTGAACGAAGTTTATATTAAAAATTCTCCTATTTTATTTTTGAAAATTAGTTTCAATTTTGCTTGGAAACGAGTGCGACATGTTATTTGCTTTAAATCAGTAGGAAACTGGTTGAATAACTTAGGTCCGATGAAAGTAATGCGTCTTTGACCAAGGTTCGTGGATACTCTGGAGTATAATAAATGATTGGCTTGTCTGGTGCTGTGAGCTCGAATTCCTGTCGTAAATTCTAGATTATTATGAGCAATAGTATTATGCAAAGCATTGTGGATGTACATTATTGTTTGGTAGTTAGTCAACCCAAGCAAAGGTAAAATGTTATGGGCATTATTATTGTATAACAAAATAGTAGGGTACATAAATGGTTTTTTATAAATAATTTTAAGACATCTGTTTTGAAGCGTTTGTAGCTTTTTCAGATTCGAAATACTGGCACGGCCCCACACAGATACAAGGTAGTTCAGCAATGAGTGGATGTGCGCATAATAAAATTTTAGAAGTACATCCTGGGAAACAAAAGAGCATACTTTACGCATAGTCCCACATAACGATGCAACTTTTCTCTCTATAGATGTTATATGCTCAATCCAGGAGAGTGTGGGGTCTAAGTGAAGTCCTAAATATTTGAAGCAGTTAGTTTCCTGAATTACAGACTGTCTCATTCTTGGGTCTGGATGCACGCCTGTAGCTCTTCTAGATTAACGAAACAGCATATATTTAGTTTTTGATAGGTTCAAGGAAAGAAGGTTTTCGTTAAAATACGTCGTTAGTGGTTTTAAATCCGATTCAATGTCGCGTACAATATCCAGGCAGTTGTTGTTCGGGTAGAACAACGCGGTGTCATCCGCGAATAGACGAGGAGTCCCTTTTAACCCGAGTCTACCTAGGTCATTGATATACAATAAAAATAACAGTGGCCCAATATTACTGCCTTGGGGCACTCCTATTTCTATTGGTCTATAAGAGCTACACGAGTCTCCAATAGATACGAATTGGTTCCTATGCGACAGATAGCTACGAATAATATGATTTGCTAATCCCCTGATACCATAGCATTCTAACTTCTTAAGCAGGATTGAGTGATCCAGAGTATCGAATGCTTTTTTTAGGTCCAGAAAAAGGGCACCAACAATTCTTTTGCTATCAATTTGACTAATGATGGAGTCAATTAGTTCGGTCATTGCAATTAAAGTGCTGCAGCCCTGTCTGAACCCATACTGGTAGTTGTAAATTATGTTGTGTTTGTTCAAAAACTCGAGTAGTCGAGTGATGAGCAATTTCTCAAGAATTTTATTGAAAACGCACAATGTTGAAATTGGTCTATAGTTGGAAGGTTGGTTTGGATCACCAGCTTTGAAAATTGGGATTACTCGGGCTATTTTTAAACAGTCTGGGTACCTGCCGGTTTGAATTATTAAATTAAAAGCTTTGGTTAGGATATTTGCAAAAGTGGTACAGTTACTCTTAAGAACACTAGCGGGGATCTTATCAGGACCACAACTGTTATTTTTTTCGAGGTCTTTAATCAAAAGGATCACTTCGTTTATGGTTGCAGGACGCAAGAAGATTGTTTCTTGGACGTGTTGTATATTTGTAATAGGATTTGAGTTGGGACTCGTGGGGATATTGTCAGACAAATTTTTGCCAATACTAGAGAAATATTCGTTGAAAACATTACATACTTCTTTAGTCTCAGTGACTCTGATATCATTGGAAATTAGGCTGATGGGAACATCCGACTTTGAACGACCAAAAATGGTATTAATATTTTTCCAAAGTTTTGAATGAGTTGTGTTGGATAGAAGGTTTTCAAAGTAGGCCTTTTGCACCGCTTTTTCATTACATTAACTTTTTTAGTTCTTGCAGAAGAGCTTTGAAGTTTTCATCATTTGGGTTATTTTTTACTCGTTTCAGATAATTACTTTTGATTTTAATCAGTGTCCACAAATTTCTATGAAATTTTGGAAGTCGTTATTGAGTTTTTCATGATTGATTATTGATTTAGTCAAATTAACGGGTTCTCTTTTTACTGCAAGTTTATATGAAGATATAATTTGAACGTGATCACTAACTATGGTGTAAACCGTGTCGTTTCGTAAGCGAGCAGCATCCTCCAGTCTACAAACAACGTGATCAAGAATATTTGAACTAGCTGGGCGAGTCGGAAATGTGTTCGTACATATGAAACCATACGATTCCAGGAGAGTTTTATAACGTGAGATGACATTGTTATTCGATAGGTTAACCGGTATACAATGAAACAGGGGCACGAATTTGAAGCGGAAGCAAGAACACTTTCAAGCTTGGCAAGGAATTGACCAATATCGATGGAGGGCGATATAAACAATGCACATCGAAGTAATGTTGCATTATGCAGAGTTCGATGTGAGCATGATGAAAGCCGTTAACAACAGTGTTCAGCACTACTCTATGAGAAATATTCTTCCTGACGTAGATAGCTACTCCACCGTTCGATTGTTCTCTACAGGAAAAAATCCCATTATAGCCTCTAATTTTAAAGATATCTTCATTGCCCGAATCTGCCGTCTGTGTACACGGGCCCGTTATCTGCTTGTCTGTGTACACGGGGGACGGAGTCTTCTTCTGACAGATGATGTCCTCCATCTTGAGGGCTCGGTGAATCAAGGTATAAGAGCAGTGTTATTTTCGGCCAGCGTCACGCAAACTCGTTCCGTCTTTGTTGTCGATCAGCTTTTTCAACGCTTCCTTCTTCTTCGTCATTATCTTCGCCGGACGGTCGCTACTTCCACTCCACGCTCAGGGATGCCAAGATGCAGTAAACTGTGCTCACGGGCACGTTTTCGTCTCGAAAGTGGTCTACCGTAAACTTTTCTCCACGATGACCATGCGTTTCGTAAAACCGTACAACACGCTCTCAGAGTGCTTGCTGTTTCGACGCCATCTTCGATTGAACTAACAGCACTCGAGTGAAAAGAAATATGCCACTCATTTCTACACAGAAAAAAATATTTTGTAATTTTAAGTTTATTTTCATGCACATATTTGGAGCATGAATATAAATGTAAAATTAAGTTCCACCAAAAATCCACACGACTTGTCGTGCTTTCTTGAACGAATTTTATTATAATTCTACACGTGTATTGAAAATTACAGTTTCTTCACACGGAAAACCAATGCACTTCAATGTATTTTTTATACGCATATTGCTGTAAAATGAATGACATGTAATATTACACGAATAAAAGTGTAAAATTGTATGCTCTTTGATGCTCCAGTGCATCCTAACGATGAAGACTGTAATAAATAAGCAAATATGATTATAAACGTAGCTGAACACAATCATTCGCATAACCTTAGCTTAAAGTTAACTGAAAATTGTAGTGTTGCTGTGTATTGCGCCAACTTTGAAAATACATTTTGGACATTTTATATGAACATTTTTTGGACGATTACTGGATATCTTATGAAAAATTTTATCATCCAAAAAATGTTAATATAAAATGTTCGAAATTCATTTTCAAAGTTGGCACAATACACAGCACACTACCATTTTCAGTTAATTTTAAGCTAAGGTTATGCGAATGGTTGTGTTCAGCTACGTTTATAATAATATTCGCTTATTTATTACAGTCTCCATCGTTAGGAAGCAATTTTGGGGACCATTCATAAATTACGTAACGCGAAAATTTCCCAAAATTGGCTCCCGCTCCCCCCAATGAACAAATTATCACAAATTTCTCTATCCCCCCTCCCCCATTACGTAACATATTCTTCGATTTTTTTTTGTTCAGTAAAATCATATTACGTAACGATCTAGCTTACTCCCCCTCCCCCATATGTCCCAACATGTCACAACTTGTCGTACCCCCTCCCCTCCCTAAACGCGTTACGTAATTTATGAATGCTCCATTGCTGGATATCTTATGCAAAATAATAATTATTATTAATTTAGGAATGTAAAAAATATAACTATATACAAAGTAGGAAAAATATGTTTGATGTTAACCAAGAATTTGCTATAGCTACTCCTTTGTTCGACGGAATTGGGATAATATTTTTTCTTTTATTTTCTTATAATGTAAACACGTAAAATCTTCGGTTCAATCAATATAACGCTCAAAATGAATACAATAAATCAAATGTGTATAATTAGGAAAATTAATTAAACGAAAAAGATTAAATTAATTGAATCAGCTAAAAAAGCAATAAATAGAAACACGAATAAAAAAATAAAAAAAATGCGTAAAAAATAAACAAAATAATGTAAATAAGTTAATAACAAAAAAATGAATTAATAAGCTAAATCAAATTTTTTAAATAAAATAAATAAAATAAACAAAATAAATAAAACAAATAAAAGAAATAAAATAAATAAAACAAATAAAATAAATAAAATGAACAAAATAAATCAAATAAATGAACAAAAAATAAAACGTAAAAAACTTAACCCTTGTGAAGGCAAGCTAAAATCCTAACATTAAAGAGCAAGCCGGGCCTCTCAGGCCCGTTTAAATTCAATCTCCTTTTTGCCTTTCTCATGTAGAAAGGTTATGCAATCGGTCGAAATTTCGACTTTTTAACCCAGACCTGCAGGGCCAAATCTCTTATACCATTCGACTCAGTTCGTCGAGATCGTGAAATGTCTGTATGTATGTACATATTTATGTATGGATGTATGTATGTGGCAAACAATCTCACCGATTTTTCTCAGAGATGGCTGGACCGATTTGTACAAATTTAGTCTCAAATGAAAGGTACTTCGGTACCCATTCGTCGCTATTGATATTTTTATTGATCCGACTTTCGGTTCTGGAGTTACGGATTGAAGAGCATGATCACACAGCAAATTTCCATATAAACTGGTACCACCACGATGTCCAAATGATGCAATATATATTAAAATATGTGCAACATTACTTGGCTTTGAATGTCTAGATCATTAATGACCCACCGAAGGCGCTTCGAGCACATTGGCCAGCTATGACGGTTCTTCATGCCCCGTGGGAATTTACCATGTTCCTAAGATATTGCCATACCTATTTCTCAGCGAATTCTTTACCGATTTTTACAAACTTGGTTTCAAATGAAAGGTACAGCATTCCCATTAGCGGCTGTTGAATTTCTAATTGATCCGACTTCCGGTTCCGGAATTACAGGATGATGAGCACGAACATACAGCAAATCTCGATTTCAGCGTATAAGGCGATGGATGTAAAAAGGTGAAATTTTTTTTCCAAAAGGTGAGTATTCGGAAGATCACGTCGACCGTCGATTGGTTCTGAGCTCCATTTCGTTTGAAAACGACCAATAAATGTTTATGGGCTGGTATTAATTTCTTCTGATGCATAACCGGAGTACATATTCAGATTCTTCTTCCGAGTCTGCATCAGATTCATCGTCTTGCTTTCGACGATGAATCTGATGCAGACTCGGTAGATTTCGCATCTTCTTCCTCGCTTTGCAAATCAGTTTCGGAATCGTCTGCTGTTGAATTTTCTCGAATTTCTTCCATTATTTCAGATTCCTTGAGAAGATTGAAAACATGGGCAGATCGTCTTATAGCCATTTCAAATTTCGTATGCTATTTTTTCTTATAAGAAAAGGTAAAAAGGTAAAATCAATCAAAACGTGAAAAAATATCTGCTAATATGAAGATGAACTCATCAAAATATTTTTTTCAGATAAACATTAATGTATAAAACCCGTGGTATTCCTAGTAAATATTGCATGCACACCGGGCCTGCCAGACCCGGCTTGCCTTTTTGTGCATGTAAAAAATTCAAACATAGCTGCGCATCACTCCATAGATGAAAATTTCACAATTCTTTATTTTTGTTATAGATTTCAAAGCTTAAGTAGCTTTCCATGCCCAAGCTTATACTGCATACACATTTTTTTGTAACTAAAAAAATGTAACGTGCCGGGCCTCTGAGACCCGCGTGCCTTTTTGAGGGTTAATTAAATGAATAAAACGAAAGGAAATAGATATTTGATTCTAAAGGCAATGTCATTTACGTGTAAAATAAAAAAGAGAGAACCTAACTGCGAATCATGACGCCAGATGACTCGAGTTGGTTCTGAAAGAATATTTTGAAAGCAAACTGTTTTCTCGCGTGTCGTTAAATATGATTTTCGAACCATTGATAGTTTATTTTCTGTGCCATATTTTTGTAGATTGACGAGAAATAATGATTTTTAAACAGAGTCGAATGCATCACTAAAGTCGGTGCATTCAAAGTCCCCATTATACATTACATTCAATTTGGAGATTACGAATTCTAAGCGATTACGAGTTCTAAGCGATTACGAATTATTAAAGATTCGAGAGCCATGCTGTTTGCTGGTTAGTTGGTTTTAATACGTTGGAATATGTTTTATTAATTTATCTACACATTGGCTGAACTCCTCATTTCGATGCAACAAACCGTTTTCGCGATAACAATGCATAAATTCAGCCAAATTTGAAATGATCCACAAGTACCGATTTACGTACCTAGCCCAGATCAAATACCGTCATCGGAGGTTACGCCACGGGGGCTACTTTACGCCAAAATTAAAGAATGATACTTGAGCGTCTAGTTCAAATTTAACGTTATATTTTGCAAAAGTAAAACATAGTATTATTCACTGGTTCAACACAAATATAAAAAATGGAAAGAGGTTTAAGAAAATGCTTGCAAGTAATCGTAGTAGGCGATGAAACTTAAATATGAAATATACGCAAAAAGCATTGTAACTTAAATTAATTAAGTGTGATAAACTAGTCAAATTATTAGATTAGAGGATATAGGTTACGTGAAATTAACCTTGCAATGTAATGCAATTATTTGTGTTTGTACTTTTTGTCCGTATTTTTGTGTTTATATGTCCATTTTATTTAAAATTGGGGCTACTTTACGCAAAGCTTTACTTAAGTCTATATTACACAATCTGTATATTTGATCTAAAATTTACTCTTATTTTGGGATTTGATTCTAATTCAAAGCAGATTTTTATTAGTGTACTAGTTTGACTTTTTTGAAAAATAACAGTAATCGATAGTTAGCAAGTTGAGTCGAGTAGTTGCAATGGAGGCAAACATATAAAAATGCCATCGTAGCTAGAAGTATTCCAACTATGTGTATTGAAGCAATTTGTCGTGGAATGATAAAAAAGCAGCGGGCAATAGTTCTGTAGTGTGCGCGAATGACCTTATGGTTAAAACCTTACTAAACAAAAAAGGTCCTCAGTATATTGGAAATGGATATCTCATTAAAGATGGATGAACTGACCTGACCATTAAATATAACAGTACCATTCGCGTTTCTGTTGGAAAAGCCTTTGCACTCCGAAACACAATTAAGACTACTTTTAGAAAAATACTAAAACAAAGTTGTCTAATTCATAAGAAAGAGTATACCATGAAGAGCTTTTTCTCGGCTTGTTGTTTTTTATTGTAGGACTTATTGTCTCTCCAAAACAAGGTTATAGGATGCGTGGTACGCAGTTCTTGAACATACCCTTTTCTTTTTACGAGCACGACATTCATTTGCATTCACACATAAATAACGAGCATAGTCCATAACAATAAATCAAGAAGTTAACATGATTTTGAAAAAAACTATTTGCCGTAAAGTAGCTCCCCTGTGGGGGCGACTTTACGCCAATTTTTAGTTCTTTATATCTCATGTTCAATCTTCGTTTTCCAAAAGTTCTTTTCACTGACTTTGGACGTACTACTGTCATATGTAAAACATCAAACAGTTTCAAGTTTGAAGTTGCGTGATCGTAGTTCTTGAGTGTAATGTACAAAACGTTCTATTTTTGGCGTAAAGTAACCCCCGATGACGGTACGTGAATACGACATAGGAACGACGAAATGCAACAACTGCTTAGTGAGAAACTAACCGTTCGCACTACAAAAGTTGTTCGGCTTTGATGGACTGAGCATATCGGTAGAATTCTTTGTACTATAGTTAACTAGGGTAAAGTGCCTATTTTCACCATACTAAGCAGGGTGTCTCACTAATCCATTAATTTCTTGGCCTACAAGCAATGGAATGCGTAAAAATTGACATCAACAGTTTTGCTTCGTTGTTAAAAACCAAGATAATCACACAAATGCGCCGAAAACAATAAAATGCTCGTGTTTGAGCGCAACGAAAACTCGAATCGAGTGCCCCTATTGCTGCGCTACCATTTGAGTCAATGCGTTGAACAAAGATGGCAGACACTGCTCTAACCAACGGCTTCAAATGGGTAGGGTGATAATAGAAACATGGCGAAAATGGGCTCGTCACTCTATAGGTACAATGGTTCTTGAAACTGATCCAGCCATTGTACAAGCGGCAGAGGAACGTAACGGGTATGGCGGATCGGTTATATAGGAGACCTGAGGAGCGGCAATTTAATATAGACAACTATCAACCAGCTAGTCTAAAGTGGAATCAACTACAAATTGTCAACCAATATCTGAGGCAGGCAATTTCATTAACATCGCTTCAATTGAAGAATACCACCACTGTATCTTTGGCTAGAGGCGCAGCCAGGAGGGTATTTGTCTTTTAAATATATTTCATCTTTACAGTAATTTAGAAACGAAACAAAGACAATGCAAAATATGTACCTATATTATTCAACTCAATATTTTCTATCATGATTTGTTAGTTTTTTTTGTTCAATGTTGAAGAGATCAATTCCACAAGCATTTTCTCCCCAAAAGATTTTTCCTCACTTGGACACTGGCCCAGAGAATGATAAGGCAGATCTTTTAATTTACTGCTTCTTACTAGCTACTCCACTCCGTTAGAAGCGATAGTGCGGCAACAACAACAACTTTAATCACTAATGACAGCGTGACCGCATCGCTATCATATTTCAATACACTCTTCCCGGTAGTAAATATATCTACATACATACACCAATGTTTTATCATATATCGGGCAATCGCTGATGAGAGAACTATGTATTCATTGGTATGATTGCACAATACCTGACCTTAGCATTTCCCAATGCAATTGTGATATATTGTAATGATATTCTCTGCAACAGTGCATTCAATTTTCGTTTAATAACAGGTGACTGCTGGAGTTGTAGTTAAAATTGAAATTACAGTCAAACCAATCTATCTTGCATTCTATAGTTTTGTTGTTGCACCTTTGTTCATTTCAAGAACTATGAAACACAAAGATAATGGTAATGATTATACTTACTCTTCAAGCCGATCCCCCAGCGAGTCCGATTTGTCCACATCGAGCGGTCGGAATAAATCCTGCAGTTCCAACACTTTGGTGTAGCCTTTCTTGAACAGATCTATTGTCCACCAGAATGTTAATATGGATAACAGATTAGCATTTTCACGTGGGTTCTGTGGCAGTTTTCTTCGGATTGATTCCATCCTGGCATTGCCTTATCACTACCAGCTACTTATCAATATCACTTTCAACGGTTACAAACTAACTTTCTATACGCACTCACTTCACGGCAGCGGCTTCGGTAATTACGTGAATGCAGCCGGCAAAGGCAACAGCACTTCAGCGCTTCTCGAGTTTCACTGCTGGAATGATAAGGTTCGTCGTGGTGTTGTGTCCTCTTGACTCGTGCGGCAATGCGCGATGGATGGCGGTTGGCTCGTCATACTTCATACAATACAATTGCTTCGTCATAGATGGACAAACATTCGCGAAGGGGCTGTAGATACCGTCTTATCTCGCAAACCGTGTCGCCAAATTTTGATATATAAAATGTGCTTGAGTATACGGAAAAAAGGTAGCCACAGGTGAACGAATCTCACATGATCGAAGGTGATTCCGTTCAACTGGTGGTATTTTTGTAGGTTCCGACTCGATTCTGTTGTAGGATTCTTAGGAAACTGCATGTCATATAACAGTAGCCGATTGTAAAAGGGAAGTTATTCGTGAGTTTTGATTTATCAGTAGATTGCTTATCTCGCCATGTGACTATCATTTAATGAAATTACCAATTGGTTTAACATGTTTTAAATAGATTACGCTACCGATTTATCAAGTACAGCCCGTAGAAGCATTGGAGTGAAATCGAATTACTGTTTTGGATGCAAACCATAATTTTGGTCCTAATCAGTAACATATCACCTACAAAAATATCATCTACAAACTACAGAAGATGAATTGCTTGTACGAGTTTAATCTATATAACCGGTTGTCGAAAATGATGTGCAGCTAGCTCTCGTAGCAACAATTTAGGCAATGGATAAGGTGAATGGGGTAATTTATGTTTTGTTGTGCGATTCTAGGCTGACGTAGGATACGCCATGTTTACACATACCATCACCGCAACTGGGACCGCCAGTGAAAAAACTCGATAAGAAAAGGAAAGTAACTAGTATGTCCCACTGCACGTATCTAAGGGCGGAGTTAAGCGGAGTAGTCGGAAAATAACCGGAGTTACGGTAATGATGGAAAAATATAAATACAGGCCCATGCGCAAGAAGGGGATTAGCCCCACCATCCATGTGAAAATTTTTGATGTGCTATGAAACGTTCACTAGGAAACATTTATCGCTTTTTGTAAAGTTTCTCGAATATTTTAAAAGTATTAATGTTTTCCTTTCATAAGTTTCGTTGATTAATAACATCTTTGTATCGAAAAGGGAAATTTTGCGATGTCATAATTCATCTTTACGACGTACAGAAAGAAAAAAGTGCGTGTGAAAGATATATAGGACTTTTATCGATTTTGAGGAAAATATTCAGAATTACCCATTAAACGACAAACATTGTAGAATTTTGTGTGTTTTTTGACAAAAATGTTGGTTTTACTACAAAATTTAGTGATTAGTTTAATCAAAGAGGAATGTTTACATTTATATATGCGCACAGATTTTTTTCAATTAATCAAAAATTTGCGGAAAAATTGTACCTTATTCAATTGTAAGATAACTAGTTTAATTAAAAAATAATCGTGATGGACAGAAGTTAAGCGTGTTCCGAATAAAATTTAGAATTTATCTTATCGAACATTTACTAATAGTAGCCTCATATAAACTCAAAAATACCCCGATTTTACGGTAAAATAATTTCGGAATAAAAAATTTCCTCGCATCTCACTCATCGTGGTTGTTGCAGTCTTTACGTGCGGGTACACTGGGACAGGGCTAAGGGCCCTGGAATTTTGAGGGCCCTCAACATAGGATGAATTAAAATCAGTCAAAAGGCTGCATTCCAAAAAATAGACGTACTCAACTCAAATTCTTTAGCGTGTAGGCAACATTGGATCAATAGCAGTTCGGAATCGCACATTGCACCTTATCCCATGTGTTCAAGACGTTGAAAGTGCATCAGATAAGCATGCCTCATGAGTTATGATAGAAAACGAGGCATTTTATGAACAGAATAGCATTGAACCGACTTAAACGTCAACCCAACCTTTCGATTCAAGTTTGAATTTGTTTTGAGCAAAAATAATGAAATGTTTTGTACAACAGGTATACGAAGCTCGAAAAACACCGATCAGGAGTGGCAACCAGAATACGAAGGCAAATCTTGATCAAGTTTGCACAAAAAGTGGAAAAAGATAATGTCGAAATTCGCTACAAAATTCTTGTTTGGCAAGCGATCCGCGGACGTAACCTGTATTCTGTTCTTCATCACGGCTGAGAGCGTGAACAGACACTATGTAGAAGCATAATGACTTCAGGACTGAATCTTGTGAACGTGTGATTGAAAGTGTCTACACTAGAGCTTCCATCCTGGGATTTTATTTCCCGGGAATCCTGGGATTTTCGGATTGCCTGGGATTTTTGAATCCCGGGAAATTCTGTTTCCTCATTCCCGAGATTCGGGAATGCTGGGATTATTTTTTATTTATTCCAAGGACTTACGTTCTGCAAAAGAAAATTCTGTGGAAATATTCCGACAAGTAAACATTTGCAGTGGGTACTAATTGCAACTTGTAGTTTTTCAACTGTTATATATCTTTGAACTCCACAAAATATAGATACATTGTGATTTTTTCAAGTATATATTCCAAACTTTCAAACAACTTTAATTGCTAAAGAATCATAACGTTTTCATACCAAAAAGAAAAAAAATTCCAACCGTTGCCCGAAGTATCCCCTTACAACAGCGTTAATGATGCGCACGATATATCCGCAACCGATGAACCGATTGATCTGATTTTTAAACAGTTCTTTCGTATTTTAATCTTCAATGAAATGGTTTAAAAATAAAAATTAGTAATAGAAATGGCGTTGATTTCTTTAAAAATCAATTAGTTTTGTTTCAAAAAAACAGGGATGCTTTGTAGAGATATCGTGGTGCAGACGCTATTTAAAATAAGGAAAGATTCTAGAATATCTGCAGAAATGTTTGCTAGGTTCACCGAATACATTTTTCGTCCAATGTGGTATACCAGATCTGTAATATAAATCTTATTGTGAAATGCGCACTTTTGCAAGCAGGCATATTGAAATGTTTTGATTTATGAAAAGAAGTAGGAGAACTGGGCCAATTCATAAGGGCTTATGAGCTATAGAACTGCAACGTGTCAACCGATTCAAAAATAAATGTTTTCCTGAAAGCCTACGCAATTACGCACATTTTTTTTCTAAGGCGACATTTTCCGATCTTTTACCGTATTGTGTATAAACGGTTCTGCGCAAAAGGTCCGAATTACCCCAACCCTGTTCTAGTTCTGACCACCCATTTCCAATCCATTTTTTCTAATAGAAATGAATTCCTATTTGATTTTCACTAAATTTCGTATTTGGAAATGAAAAGTTTTCTTTGATATATAAAACTTTGTAGTAGAGCTGGGCCAAATTTACCCAAAAAATAGGTGATGTGCTATATTGTCGAAATTTGTCAACCGATTTGCGAAAACTTTTGTTTCCCGGAAAGCTTGACCGACTGCGCACACTTTCCTTTCAAACGGTTTTTCGCGATCGCGTATCAGATCGTATGTATTGCAAAAGGTTCGAATTGGACAAACCCATGTTCTATTATTCACACACCGATTAAACGAAAGCAGTTAATAGTCTTGCCCAAAACAAGATATTACATAAAAGATATTATCCGGCAGATCCAAAATCACGATATTGCACTTGATTTAATTAATTGTTGTTGACAACTTTTTTTACATTTTAAGCGACATTCAATTAGCTAGAGATTACTGGGAAGAGAAAGTTATGAAAATTAAGAGCCATAGTACTCAAGTGAGAGCAAGGATGTGAAGTATACGGATCGGAAAACTAAAAGTGGCTGGGTCATTAGAACAGGTTTTAATATCTTACGGGCTTAATTTTTGTCTACGAATCACTCGAGCTCACCAGCATGTCTCTTGATAAAGACAGATTTGTTTCTCTTTACCGTGAGAACCTACAAGACCCGTAAGATATTAAAAGCTGTTCTAATGACCCTGCCACTTCTAGTTTTCCTATCTGTATACTTCACATCCTTACTCTCACTTGAATACTATGGCTCTAAATTTTCATAACTTTCCCTACCCAGTAATATCTAGCTAATTGAGTGTTGTTAAAATGCAAAAAAGAAAATGTGACTAACATAGCCAAATAAAAAAAAATTTAAAAAAAAGAAAAAAGTTGTTGCTAACAAAAATCTTGTTTTTCGGTTTACGCATTTTTCAAAGAGGCGCTCCTACATAACATTCACCCCTAGCGCACGCACACGAAAACTGAGAACCCCAACATTTTGTGAGCTACATGATAGCCATGAAAATGATATATACGTTTTTATAATATTACCATAGCTGGGCAACCCCAGCTGTTGCCCAGTCCGAATTGGCCCACTTCCCCTACAGAAGTGTAGCAGCTGTATTATTTCATTCAAGATCATCAAAAATGTGCCTTGTTGTAATTACTTGATCCCATTCCATCGAAATTCTCTGCAACGAATTTCTATTTTCAACAGTAGCTCCAGCAGCTGCGTTCAGTGTATCGTCTCAATCACAATCGTGATTAGCATTATTTAGGCTATGCATATATCCCAGAATAATCGTCCAAATGAAGTTGCTATTGTATAAACTGAGTGACGAGTTCTCAAATGGTTCAGTAATGTGTAGTAAACCAAATCAACATCTTTTGACAACTGTTTTAAGGGCAGATATACAAGCAATCAATCGGGTTTTGAAAACTTTTCAATTTATTCTTTTATTTTATAAAAAACAATTCACTTTTTTATTCTTCTTCTGGATTTCCCGAGAAATTTCTTATTAATGTCTGAATCCCGGGAAGCTTAAAACCGTTGGGAAATGGCAGCTCTAGTTTACACAAATCAGTCCTATCTTTACCCTATGTCATTTAGTTTTGGTGCGATTACTGGTTCTGACGTTTTCTACGAGTTTATTTACTTTTCTTAATTTTTCTCATTTTTAAATAAAAATGAGCGTTTGGTCAAGATTTTGGGCAAAACATAACAATCCTAAAAATTATATTTGAAATTAAAACCTGCTAACAACAAATGAAAATAAACTATTATTAGTTTAAATCGGATGGAAATTGTGAAAGTTATTCATTTTTTTGTAGAACAGGAATTTTTGAGTTTCTCTAGGTCAACTTATTGAATCGCCTCGATTCCAATTTTTTCTATGGCTTGTTTCACAATATATGAGAGATGCTTTGTCAGAATTCTGTTGAACAAGTAAATTGAAAAATTTTAATAGAATTTAATCTAAATCATTCGAGATTTCGGATAACAATTATTTCAGGCTCAGTGGAGTGATCACCATGTCATCAAAAAATTGGTGTCAAAAAATAGGCATAATATTTACATGTGTCATACAGAATCGTATATGTACAAAATACGTTGTAAACTGCACACACCACAACGTTCTGATACACATATCGAAAACTTATGACGGCGCAAAATGTTAAAAGCAGGCACTAGCTTCACGAATGATGACTTATTCGCCTATTTCGTCAACGTTTGTTCTACTAACAATTTATTTAACATATATTTAAATTATATTGGATTCACATTGGCTTCTACAATGAACCGATTTTACTGCACTGGTCCACAAAACTTTAATATACTACAATACATTGCGTTAAACATCTAAGTCCAATTACAAAATACTATTCGTTCTTCAAATAGTTCTGAATTTCAGATTTTGAGATTTTAAACCTGAAATAAGTCTTGTTCGCTTTCCTACATAGTTTCAAACAGAAATATTAGATGTCGTAGTAAGGAAAATAAATTAATAGTTTTACAAAGTACTAATATTATAATACTTGACATATGTAGTATCACATATATCTACGGGTTCGTATAGTTTGTATTAACATTGTACAAAGCTCAGTTGAGCTGCTAGCGTTTCAAAATATGAATTTTATGACATGTGTGGGTTTAGATTACAACAAATTGTGTATCATAAGAGTGTTATTTTATGTAATATACGTGTAAATATTACACACAGTATTGTATACCAATTATTTGATAACTTATAACTTCATTGAGCGTGAAATAATTGTCATCAGAAGTCAAGAATCGTTTGGCTAAACCAGGTCGAATATTAACCCGGATTAAATTCTCTCAAAATTCTTCATTTTATTTGTTTAACAGAGTTCTAACAGATAATCCCTCATATATTTTTAAACGGTTCAATAAGTTGACCCAGAGAAACTCAAAAATTCCCATTCTACAAAAAAATTAATAACTTTCAAAATTTCCATCCGATTTAAACTAACAAGTGCTTATTTTCATAGGTTATTAGTAGGGTTCAATTTCCCATAAAAATATAATTTTTAGGAATACTTCATCTTGCCCAAAATATTGACCAAACGCTAATTTTTCTTTAAAAACCGATTTAATCCACCTAGCAGTGAGATGAGACATTTCTTACACATTTCACCATTGGATTAGTTTGCAGAACTCACGAGAAGTAGGCACCCAATTAGAGGTGGGATGAAAACAGTTTCTAGTCTTGCACGAATAAAATCTCGAATAAACTAAATAAATTATAGAAATCAACAAAACGACCGAAATAAAAAAGTAAAGCAAAAAATGAAACAATAGGTTTTTAAATTCATAAAATGAGTATAAAAATTAATGGAAATCATTATAATTTTGATCCAAACACACGAATCAAATTAGATTAGGTTATTAGATAAAAATTAAGATTATATTTAGAAATAGTTATAAGATTAATAGAATAAATTGACTCATACTAACAAATTGAATGAAATAAAACGAATGACTGAACATGAAATGCATAAAATTAAAGATATGAATAAAATGAATCAGATAAATCAAATGAATCAAATGAATCAAATGAATCAAATAAATCAAATGAATCATATGAATCAAATGAATCACATGAATAAAATGAATTAAATGAATTAAATGAATCAAATTGATTTAATTCATCCAGTGAATACAATGAATCAAATTAATGAAATGGATCAAATGAATAAAAAGAATTGATGAACAAAACGAATAAAGTAAAAAATAAATGAAATGCATAAATAAAACAAACGAATCAAATAAACAAAATGAGCTGAAGTGATAAAATGAATAAAAAGATGAAAATGAGCAGAATTAAATGCATTGATTAAAATGAAAAATTGAACAACAGTAAAAAGTTATATATTAATATAAAGAAATAAATTGAATCGAATAAATTATTTGGATGAAATGATTAAAACTGAAAAAGTAGTCAGATTATTAAAATGAAGAAACTGAGCAAAATGAATAAACTGGAAAAAATTAATAAAATGCATACAATGAAAACAATGAATGATATGAGTAAAATGCACAAAAAGAGTAAACTGATCAGAGTGAATCCAAAGAATGAAACGAATAAAATAAGTAAAATGAACGCAGATGAACAAAACGAATAAAAAGATGCGGAATGAAATAATTAATTAAAATTAAATGGTCATATATTTGAAGCCAAACACATTTTTGAATAAAGAAAATGAATAAACCGGATTGTACGAATTTGAAAACCATTGCATCAGAAAGTTTTGAAATGTTTTTGAAAATCCCATCTTCTGAGAAAAGGCTAAATAATATGCAATGGACTTTCTAGGGCTTCCATCTTTTTTGGTTTTATTCTTTTTGTTTTCATGCTTCTTTACTTGACGAATTCAAAGTTTACTTTTTGGTCACATATTCCCGAAAACAGATTTATGTGCAGAACAGAGTTTACTGGTCCAGTATTTTAACGCGCAATTGAATATAGTAAAGTGAGACAAGGTCACATGTGCTTTCAAGCCCCTTGGACAGAGAACGACAGAGGGAGAATGCGATGCGTGAATGAGACAGGTAGATATTTCAAAGTTTTTATTTGAATTGAAGTAAATAGTGTGAAATGTCTAGGCTATGTCGATTGCATAAAAGCCGTGTTTGTATTGTTTCGTTCGGAATTCTCGTGCAGGAAATATGGATAAATAAGTCCTATACAGACCAATATAGTGAAAAAGAAATGGTTCAAACTACTCAGTATATCCAAATATGGACGACGATAAGCTAGAAGACACATTGTAGTTGCATCCCCCATCGAGAGTGGGTACTTTGGGGACTTCTTTTCCCGGATCTAATTTGTGGATATTTTTGGTCTTTGATCCGTTATTTTTCATGAAAGTTCGTACCAATACAACGAATGTGCAGCTGATACAACTCATGGTTCATTCGCCTGCGCAACGTTCCGTCTTCCATCTGCACGCCACCATAGATGGTACGCAACACCTTTCGTTCGAAAACTCCAAGGGCGTGTTGGTCCTCCACGAGCATAGTCCAGGTCTCGTGGCCGTAAGGGACCACCGATCTAATCAGCGACTTGAAGATAATTAACTTCGTGCGGCGGCGAATTTTGTTCGACCGGAGCGTCCTCTGGAGTAGGCACGATTTCCCGCTAAGATCCGTCTCTGAATTTCTCTGCTGTTATCATTGTCGTCGGTTGCCAGTGAACCCAAATACATGAATTCGTCGACCATCTCGATTTCGTCACCGTCAATCCGAACTCGGGTGGGAGGTTCACATTGTCGTCTCTAGAACCTCTTCCTCTCATGTATTTTGTCTTCAAAATCCTGGCTTCAGCTTTCAGTCTTTGAGCATATATTTCATTCAAAATTCAATAGAGATACGAATAGTTTAAATATCGCACGTGGAATGTCTCTTTTGAAAATTTCCTTCGTCAAACTTTCATATTACCTAGTTAAGCCAAATATTTTTTTGATATAGCCATGAATTTCCTTAATTATAGTGTAGATACAGGCTTTGAATACAATTGAATTAAAGTTGAGTTGATGTAGCAGCAGACAAAAATAGTTTTGTTTTCTCAAACCTTCGCAGTTACAATTTATAAATATTTCAGATTGGCAGAAGATCTTATCACACAACTTAGAAATGGATACAGAAATAGCTAGATAGATGCGATAGAAGAGAGACAGAGAGAGAAAGCGAGAGAGAGAGAGAGAGAGAGAGAGAGAGAGAGAGAGAGAGAGAGAGATGCGGGGGGCGTGTGAGGAATGGCAAATGATGGTTAATGCAGTGACATTATTTTTATAGGTATATTATCATGATATATTGATTATTACATTCTTATCATAAATAATGTAAGTAGTAATTTTTGCTCTATAACCAGTATAACCTAAATCTTGGAAAAGAGCTAAATTTTCGCTAGATTTTTGGGCTTCAAACATACAGTTGCTTTCGGTGACGCCACAAGTAGTAATTATATTAGAAATCTTTTATCTCACTACTAGGTGAATTACTTGTTGATCTGTGTGTTGATATACCATCCAACATTTACCTCATGATTGAACGCAATGCCTAATCCAAGGAATAAATACTGGAACTCACTGTTTCTTTATCAACACATTATTTTGTCTTTGAAGTGAACTTATATATTAATTTTTGAGAAATAGTTCATTTATTATAAAGGTAATTCACAAAATGTTCTCAACATCGAATTCCTTGAATCACGTAGATGTGTTTTCATACCCCGATATTCAAAATCGGTTTAGTTTTGCCCCTAAAACACCAGTAAAGCAATACTCTGTATGAAACAATCTCATTTTTAATTAGTGGAAATTGGTAAGCGAGGACTAAAAATACAAAATTTCTAATATCTCCGCCGCTCGTGCACGGATTAAGACAATCTATAGCTTGTTAGAAAGGTATTTTTACAAGCTTTCTATTTATGTGCAGTTTGTTGGACAATATTGTATTGTTCGAAAGTTATTTGCAAAAAACCTACTGTGTTTTGACAAAATCGCCCATATCTCAGAAAGTAAAGAACATATCGAAAATCAAAAATAATAGTGTCAAATGGCAACGTTAGGCCTTTCATTTGAAACTAATTTCATTAAGATCGGTTCAGCCATTGCTGAGATAATTACATGACATTTTGTACATACATACATACACACATACACACACACACACATACAGACATTGTCTCAATTTGTCGAGCTGAGTCGATTGGTATATGAGACTCGGCCCTCCGGGTTTCGGAAAAAGTTGTCAAAGTTTGAGCGAATCCTATACATTTCTTTTGTAAGAAATGTAAAAATTAAGAAAAAGTTTAACAAACTCGTAAATAACGTCAGAATCAGTAATCACACTAAAACGAAATGTTCAAACGACCGAAAGTGCATTCAATTGTCTTTAATTCACCATAATAATATTTTATATCGATGTACTACAACCGAAGATATTTGGATTTTACCGAACGCTTTTAAAGGTGAAATTCTTTTTATTACTGTAACTCGAAAACTGTTCTACTAATAAATGTTTTTTGGACTTCATTTTGGGATTCAGCACACAATTTCACATCAGAAATGGTGTTCAAATATTGAAGTTCCGATTTTTATTTTTATTTTGTAATCAATAAAAATAACTGCAGTCAGTGGAAAGCGTATAAATTGATATAAAAATCTTTGCTTCGTCCCTGAGAACCAGTATAACAACAAACATAACCTGCGAATAGTTTAATAATCGTGTTTGAAAGCAACGAAAACTCGAATCGAGTGCTTCGATTTTCACCTTACCATTAGAGCCAATGCGATACCAAATGTTGCTCCAATCAACGGTTTAAAAGTGGTAGGGTGATAATGGGAAGAACGCATTACCCGACTTCGAGAATTTAGTCATCACAACAACGCGATGTGATTCGCTATTTATTCCCTATGGGAGCCGCAATGATTTGGCATTTTCATTTTTTTTAGATTTTGTTTCAATACTGTCCTTGTATGCGATAATTCAAATTGCTATGTCACCATTGCCGAAGCCAATTCTGTTCCTAATGATGTATCCAGGTGTTATCTTATCGCTGTTTCATAACGTTATGTGAACACTCACTTCAAATAATAATTCGTAGATAATAGAATCGGTTCCTGTCGAGAGCCACGAAGAATTTCGGTTTCAAATAAAAAACAAATATTTTTATAAATGAGTTTTAGAGTATTTAATTTGTCAATCAATCAAGCGTGAATTATAGTTATATTTTTGTAAAACATCAAAAATAGCAACTCTTGTTCCATTCAAATATGACAAGTCATACTTTGCCATGCTATCCAAAACAGTTTGAAAACTTTTAATCTACAATTATAAGTTTATGTAAATCGGTTCATCCATTTAGTAGTGTTTCGCGCACTGCTAATTACTATTTCCAGAAACAAACGCAGATACTGTCGAAATACACTCAAAGTAAATATTATTGGAATGTAATTTTTAAAATCTGAATTGGCTGCTCCAAGCGACTCGGTAACCTGTTCCCAATCGGCGAAAAGTTCCGCTCAAAAGGTTTTATTTTTGAAAATACTTTTAATTAGAAAATATATTTGCAGCCACGCATTTTAAAATCATAAGCGGTGCAAATTATGTAAGCGCGAAAACAAATTTTTCTCTGAACTCGATGATACTTCCCTTACATATTGTTGGGAGACAATTTATGGTCCGTAAAGACAAAGGTTCGATTGACAAAACTGCCAGGTACGCGTACAGGTAGAAACCTAGTCAAAATCTTCCGGTTACCCAAAATTAACAGCAACAAGTGGCTTTCATCCAAATGACCTGTTGCTACATAGCCCACTGCTAGGTGCTGATTCTCCGGTCTAGGCCGCCTGGCATTATTATCTACTCTGTTCCCCACGACCAAAGATTCAAGAGCAAACATATATTTATATACTCACTAGCAAATTAAACATGTGCAATGACTTGCGGATTTAAAACGACAAAAACAGTTCATTAAACGTCCATATTTGCCTACGTATGCTGGCATTGTGTCGTTTCGTCACCGTTCAACGCGTGCGATGAGTGACTGGCCGAAGTCAGACAAAAATAACACCCTACCCCCCGATTGCAGATAATGTTATGTGTCCGCCAGATTAATCATTTCCAAGTTTTGCAATTGAAAACATGGAATATTTCACCACTGAATGCAATTAATGTAGGGGAGAGAGGGTAACGGTGGAACAGCAGGAACTGTCAAACATTAAATCATAATGCATGAACAGAATCGTCTTATTGAGGACCATCCATACTACGTCATTTATGGATGGTCCCTAATAAGACGATTCTGTTCATATATGAGGGAGTTTTGTATTTTGTGATGATGTGTGACGACAGGGGGGTAGGGGGTCATGTCATACTACGTAGCTTTTTTAAAGGGGAATAGAGGTTGACCTGATGTCACGACAACCTTACCCGTTTAATCTAACTAACATCGTTTTTTATTTCTTTTTTTTAATGTTTTTGTGGGAACAAGGGGGGGGGAGGGTTACCGGCAAGCTACGTAATTACCGGGGGGGGGGGAGGGGGGTTATTTAGAGTTTTGTGACGAAATGCTACGATGGGGGAGGGAGGGGGTGTTAAAATCATTAAAAAAATAAAATCATTGCGTCATTTATGGATGATCCCTTACCTCATATTTTATGATTTTGAATTCTTAACACGTGTTGCTATATTTTGGAAATTTTCTGATAACTCTAACTCTTTTAAGGGGCCATGCATAAATGACGTAGCGTTTTGGGGGGTAGGGAGGGTATACCAAATTTGTGACGAAGTGTGACGAGGGGGAGGGTAGGGTCAGAAGTTGTGCGACGTAGCATTAAGTTTAAAACCCATTGTTTAGAGAAAACAATTTAATGATCCTCCATTCCCAAGAGAAATAAATTTAAATTCAAACAAGTTACTTTTGATGCGGTTTTTCATGAAGCAAATTTTACGATTCGCGGAATTACAATTTCGCAAAAATAAGAAAAGATTTTGCATGCGGATTTAATTTGCTACATTAGTTAGTTAATGTTGCTATTTAGTAGACTTAGTTTGGAAGCTGAATTGAATTTTCACTTCGGATTCAACCAAACAAAATTTAGTAATTTAGATTAATTATTGGCAGTTGCAGGATTGTGAACTGAGAGAACTTCTCTTCATGCTACCCTTGACATATAAAATTCAAAACAAAACTATCAACACTATACTTGTCGTGAAATGAGCTTATTTTGTACGCAATTTGCCGTTATAATGAAAATGTTGAAAAAATTCGTCAAACATTTTGAAAGGACATGTATTTAAAATAATTGAAAAACATATGTAATTTTTTTTTCATCCCATGGCCGCTTTGCATGGGACGAGGGAGAGGGGGTAGGTATATGCTACGTTATTTACGAGGGGGAGGTTAGAATTGAGTGACGAAATGCTACGAGGGGGAGGGAGGGGTCAAAAATCGCTGAAAAAAAGCTACGTCATTTGTGTACAGCCCCTTAATGGACATTTGTTTGTTTCGAAATAGGCAGAGTAAATTTGCAATGAAAAACATTATTCCATTTTTATATGTTACCTCGGTTAGTTGATTGAAAAATTTGTTTAGTCTATTGCTATTTATAGCAAATTTTATGCTCAACATTTTTTTGTCATGGAACTCTGTAATTTTTGTTAATAGACCCATTGGCTAACTGTGAATCGATGACGTATGGGGAACAGTGATTTTATTTTTGGTTTTCTGATCTATCCTAAAAAGTTAATGGGATCCGATTTTCCACAATAAATATCTAGTGCAAAATTTGTCAATTTGGGCAAGTTTTGCCGAAATTATCCCTTTTTTAAGGATTGCAGATTAAATACGTATATTGTGATCCGATGTTACGCGATGATACAGTTATTTTCTACCAGCTGCAAAAATATATGGATAAGTTACCAACAGAGTTGAACTATGTATCACTTTCGGCTACGCAAATCATAAAAATTAAATCGTAGAAAAATGTGTTTCACAGCTATCCCATCTCTGCAGATCAGTTTAAGAAAAATAAACTCTTATGGCGCAATTTTGTGTTTAAGACCTTCATTTAATTTTCAGGAGCAATCTCGTGGAATGGCCTGAAGACTTAAGTTGTACAAAAAAATTCGTTTTGATTTTAGCTATTTAAAAAAGTTTTCAATGCGTGTGAGCAAAATAACTGTCGTTTTTAAATGCCGGCAGCAAGTAGCAACTTTCCGCTAGCCGACGCTACGATCGGTCAGCAGACTTCCAGCAATTGGTATATATACATTGTGTGCAAACTTGAATACAATGGTTTGTCCTGTATGTAATATGGAGTGCGACGGTGATGGTTTGTAGCGTATTTGTATTCTAATGTTTACACAGGTTGTCAAGAAAGAATTGTTCCAGTTTATATCTCTCTCCTCTTTAATATTAGTTACAATAAATTGTATACGAATTGAGAGTTGGTGTTTTAAAACAACATTACGAAAACCATCTCAAAATTATCGTAGTGACGTGTTGAAACTATGCCACGATTTTCACAAAAAACGGAAAAATGATTTTTTCCTTTAAGGGTTATTATATTTCTTTGGTAAAACATGAAAGTGAATATATATTTCGTTATTCAAAATCTCAATGAGCTTTCAATTTACTCTCACTGATAGGAGAAATAGTTTTCTGTTTGATGTCAAAGGACAATTTCTCCATTTTGATCTTTTCATCGTTTAAACGGCCAAAACGATAACAACGTGAATAAGCATTTTCCGAACGTCCCATCATGTTTAGCTTTCAATTTATTATCAGACTCGGCTCGGGAATACAACTTCCAGTAAATGTTAGGTGATGTTTTGTCTCGAAAGTTGAATAATTTAGGAAAAAGACGTTTTCTGTAAAGTTATAATGATATTAGTACCGCCAACTTTCCCCATGTGCGTCACCGCCAACTTACCCGAACCGCATATTTTATAAAAAAGAAATAAAATTAATATTGTGCATGGATAGGTGTAATATCTATACGGATACTGAAAGCTCTTTTCACGCACTATCGAAAAATATAATCATTCGGGGAATAGATTGAAAACCACCTTAAATAACACAAAATGTTTAAAATTAAGAAAATTTTGCAAAGTATGCTCAAAAACACGATATCGCCCACAGCTTCTGCAAAACAAATTGTTCTGCAACAAAAACACATTGAATAATGCGTTTCACATTACTTGAGGTTCACAACGAGAGACAGCACTTTATGTATAACTAGCTAATACACGTCGCGCGTTGCTGCGACTTTTAACGAAATAGAAGGAAAACACAATTTGTTCCGAAGCGCCATCTGGCGGGCAGACAATCCCCAACCAATAGCATACAAATACGCTCCATAAAAAATGCCTACTATGTACAATTTTTTACTGCAATCGGTTAAGCCGTTTGGGAGTCTTTAAATCATATGCATACAAACATTGACTTTTATATACAGTGTGTCCCACATTTATACGTTCACCCCGTTTTTTAAGGATAACTTTTTTTTCTTTCGAGCAAACTGCACCAAATTTTCACTGTTTGTTTTAAAACTTAATCAACGAAATTTGGAAGCTCTGATAGTTTCGTTCGTTTGTTATGGCAGTTTAAGACAAAAAAAGTGGTGTCCCACATTTATACGTTCACCCTACTATTTTTTGGATAACTTTTTTTCTATTCACAAAAACTGCTCCAGATTTTCAGCGTTTATTTTAAAACACATTTAACGATTTTTCTCGAAGTTTGGAAACCTTGGTGCATCTTGCTCGTTTGTTATGGCAATTTAAGTGAAAAATTTGTCCCTTATATACCCGTTCACCCTATTTTCTCAGAATAACGTTTTTTCATGGCAACTTATTGCGCCAAATTTTCAAAGTTTATTTTAAAGCCCAATTTACGATGTTTCTTAAAATTTCGAAGCTTTGGTGCATTTCGTTCGTTTATTATAGCAGTTTAAATGAAAAAAATTGTTCCTGCATTTATACGTTCACTAAGAAAAAATAAAGTTGTTCCCAAAAAAATGCTTTACTCAAGTAAATATCCGGTATTAATCAACACTACGTTTATCAGTCAATCGAATTCCCATCATTTTCGAATACAAGTTTTCTTCACTTTGACATTTAATTATTACGATTTTCTATATTTCTTGCTCTGAGCTTGTTTTAGAATGATTTGATTGCTTTCTTGAACATTGCAGCTGACGATTACTTCTTTGCGTTGTCATACATATCGGAGGTCATTCAAATATCGATTTCTCCGGACGTTATCCCGATTGAAAATGTTTCGAGTATGATGGTTCGTGATGTATATGACAACGCGAAGCAGTATTCGTCAGTTGCAAAGTTCAAGAAAGCAATCAAATCATTCTAAACCAAGCTCAGAGCAAGAAATATAGAAAATAGTAATAATTAAATGCCGAAGCAAATAAAACTTGTATTTAAAAATGATGGGAATTCGATTGACTACTACATGAAGTGTTAACAATTACTGGATAATTACTTAAATAAAGCATTTTTTAGGAAAAACTATATTTTTTCTTAGTGAATGTATAAATTCCGGAACAACTTTTTTCACTTTAACTGCTATAACAAACGAACGAAATGCACCAAAGCTTCGAAATTTTCAAAAACATCGTAAATTAAGCTTTAAAATAAACTTTGGTGCAGTATGTTTCAATGAAAAAAAAAACGTTATTCTGCGAAAATAGGGTGAACGGATATATAAGGGACACATTTTCCACATAAATTACCATAACAAACAAACAAGATGCACCAGGGTATCCAAACTTCGAGAAAAATCGTTGAATAAGTTTTAATTTATGGAAATGAATCTGCTGAAAATCTGGAGCAGGTTTTGTGAATTGAAAAAAAGTTTTCCAAAAAATAGTAGGGTGAACGCATAAATGTGGGACACCACTTTTTCACTTAAACTGCCATAACAAACGAACCAATCGCACCAGAGCTTCCAAATTTCGAGAAACATCGTTGATAAAGTTTCAAAACAAACACTGAAAATTTGGTGCAGTTTGGTCGAAAGAAAAAAAAGTTATCCTGAAAAAACGAAGTGAACGTATAAATGTGGGACACACTGTATATAGTTTTTTGAGTTTTATTCAAAGAGCGGCAATTCTAATTGAATTTTTATGTTTTTATACAAGTTATAAGTTGATCTTTGCATTCATTCTCTAAAGTGGCAAAAAATCACCAAACTAAGCATCATATATAATATCATTCACTTATCAAGAACATATATTTACATTACATGTAGATTGAAAAGTGCGGTAATTTTGCGCGTTGAATGCATATTTTATACGTCCTAATATACCGCGTCGAAACCTATAGGGGAAGATGGGGTAAAACGCACCCCCGGGGCAAAATGCTCCCCTTCCTTATATTGAAAATTGCTGAAAATTTCTAGAAAAGGGTAACACCTGCCGGAAGTCCGTCATAGAAAACATACACTGTTAAAGTTTGATAACAGTAAATCACTAACGTGCCGAGAAATAAACAAAAAACAATAACGTACTCTTCTCATGTAATTATTGTGGCTCGTGCAACAAGGATTTGCAGCTCTTATAATTGCTGTTTTACTATTATATCAGTGCATTCCAGTTCTATTTATACCGTTGTTCATTATTCTGCCGCACTTTATATGAAAAATCTAAATTCACTTTTAGCTAAAAAAAATCTAAATTCACTTTTAGCTAAATTTATATCTAAAATTTTTTTAGCTAAATTTATATCTAAAAAAATCTAAATTCACTTTTAGCTAAATTTATATCTTTAGTTCATCGGGGGGCAAAATGCCCTCTTCTTGGATTCTACTGATTTCTTAATCGAAATCGTTCTGAAGACCTACTAAGTACATAAACTAAGGCTATTTAATGGCACGCTTTTGCGAAATCTCGACAGAAAACAAAACTACTTGCTTGTTCACCGAGCATTCTGCCCCGTTGTTGTAGTGCATTATTCCCCGTTGTTGTGGTGCATTTTACTGCCGCACAGGTGCGTATTGCCCCGCTTATTTTTCAAAGAGTAACTTTCAATGATTTTGAAGAATTGAATATTTTTCATGTTTTGAATATTTTACAAAGCGTTATGATTACAGAGGAAAACGTTGGCTAGACGATATCATTAATTAAATTCGCCCAATGTAATGTTCTATTAGCTGAGTTATGATCATATTTCCTTGGGGGGTGCGTTTTATCCCATCTTCCCCTATACACTGAGATGTGGCGGCAAAATCCATCGAACCAGACAGTTATCAACGCAATTGCAGTATTGAGTATCAGCTGCATTTATTCACGAACATTTTTATGCATCCACACGAATGATAACATATCTAGAATGCGATTACGATTACATTACGATATGTCGCCGATGACACACTTTGCTTTAGCAATTTATTTTTAAGTCATGCGAAGGCCGGTCGGATTATTGTGGCGAAGTCCTCATTCCATTTTTGGGCGATAATCCTACCTAAAATAAAATTCGTAGGTACACAGATTACAAGCGTAATGAATGGAGAACAACGGGAGTAAGAACATGTCATTTTTTTTAAAGCAGCCGTACCCCAATCTGCCGTGTCGTGATTGGCGAATGGTATTCGCATGTAAACAAAGCGATCAAACGCTGCGATAAGATATTGCCCGAAAACGAGCAACAGCTAACTTGCATCACTTCGCATTCAACTGTCGATCAGATAGAAATGAAAACCTTCGTTAAAATTGAGCATTCATCAGTATGCCCGCAAAGCCTTCCATCCATCGCTTCCTCTCGTTCATGAGTGTTATTTCAGGACATCACCTCCACTACAATAACTATTACATCTTCGTCACAGATTGCACTTGCCATCGTAAAATTTTCTTCTTATTTTGTGTAAAGCCGCCAAGTTCTGCCAGCGGTGGCACAGCTGTGTAGCTATATTGACAGCAGATCACAAAATTTTAACTTTACAGTAAACAAAACCCTTCCATAATAAAACAATCACTTCAGCCAATCGTAAGGAATCAAACCATCCATCGAAACTATTGCAAATTGAAACAAACAAAGCACTCACACGCCAAAAAAATGACAGTCACTGATTAGCTATAAAACATCGGAATAAAATACCAATGCTTTCGATGCGCATAACCCCAAAAAACTGAGCTCAACTACACCACACTACCGTCAAAATCGTGAGCAAATTAATCCGCCATGCCTCAGTGTGAGCGATCGAACGCACCTCACTGAACGCCACCCGAGTACTGAATGACCCAATGGAAACGCGTCGCATTCGCACAAATGAACGCGGAAAATAATATTATACAACCAACAGATCGACATACCGGTGTCTGTTGTACGCCGCTATTTGTTGTGTGGGCCTGGCAAAAAAGCAGCTGTAGCTAGGATAGCAATGTGTATGACTGGGATGATACCGGAGTGTGAGAAAATTTCGATCTCACACCGACTCTTGTCTGGATGCCGGTTGCTAATGTATATGTAGCACGAACTGTTAGATGGCGTAAGTTTGAGCCTTGCCGCACTGGCCGATGCAGAAGTTTCGTTTTTGGGAGCTAGGTCAATCCAATGTCCTGTCACTAAGTTAGTGTCGGATTCTAATGAGACGATCCCTGACGAGATTAAGTCGAAATGCAAATTCCATAACTAATTTAATTGAAATTGTTTTTGTTTTTGATTACTTCTGTCGGGCTATTTCACACAATCGCGTGTATAATCGCGAGAGGCTCAAGCGTTTTAGTGTTAACATGTTCGATCGCGTGGACGTTTGCATGACGAGTGCTAGCTTGTATGCAATTCTGCATGTATAAATTCGATTGTCCATTCGCATATTCGATCGAGAATGATCGCGCGCGGACCGTGAATCTGATACTTATTTTCGGTGTACGACTCAGCTGCTAGAAAAGAGTGAGTTCTTCCATTTCACTAGAGTTCCCGGTCATGTCGCCATGGAACATGTTGTACAGTATATATGAGCGTCATTTTTATTGGTTCAACTGAGGTCCTAGGCTGCTGGGGCCGAGTAGACTTCCGGACGTAACCGATTCATGATCGCGCGAACGCGGGCGTTTGTAAGTTTACTCTTGTAACCGCGTTTGCAAATTTATAAGTACTAAAACATTCGCTTAGTTACTGGGGTGTTTTCATGTTTGCGAGATAGCTGGTGTAAGTGTGCGTGGGTGATCGCGAACGGCTCGAGCGTTTGTATGTTTACGTGGTTGTTGTTTCGCGTGCATAAAATCTATTTTTTATTCGCATAATCGCGTTTCTTCTTGAATGATCGTGCGTGAACCGTGAATCTGATACTTAATTTTTGGTGTAAGGTGCAGATGCTAGAAGAGAGTTAGTTTCCCCCTTATCACTAGAGTTCCCGGTCATGTTACCATGGGACGTGTTGTCTAGTGAATATGGGCGTCATTTTTTATAGGTACAACTGAAGGCATGGACCAAGGATGCTAACATGGCCATTTGAAGGTTCCCGCTTGAGATCGCGCTTATAGACTTCTTAGTGCTAAAACATTAACTTAATCACCGGGGTGTCATCATGTTTACGAGACCGCGGGCTTTGGTGTGAAAGAAGAGAGTGAAAGGTCCCGGTCATGCCGGCATGGATCGTGTTCTTTAGTGGATATGAGCGTCGTTTTTTCGATTGGTCCAACTAAAGGCATGGACGTACGCTACTTTTGGACGTGACCGATTTATAATCGCGCAAACATATGTATTTCTAGATCCGTGCTTGAGACCGCGTTTGTAAGTTTTGAAAGTTATAAGTGTTCAAACGTTCACTCAATCGCTAGAGTGTTTGCATACATGTGAGATCGCGGGCGCAGTTGTGCGTGGACGAAGCTCAAGCGTTTGTATGTTAACGTGTTCGTCACGTGTGCTAGTGTGTATGTAACATTAGATTTTATAACCATTCGAATATTCACGTGTGTTCTTGAACGATCGCGCGGACCGTGAATCTGATGCTTAATTTTCAGTCTACGGTTCAGATACTAGTGTTCCCCCATATCACGAAAGCTCCCGCTCATGTTGCCAAGGAATGTGTTGCATAGTGAATATGAGCGTCATTTTTTTGATTGATTCAAATTAAGGCAAGCTTGAGACTATGTATGTAAATTTAAAAAAAAAATTAAACTGCTAAAACGTTCACTTAATTACCGAGTTTATGTCATCGCGAAGGCTACGAGCGTTTGTACACGGTAAACTGGATATACCTAGAAAATTGCTAGTGGCGTAGTACCTACAAAATTGGTACAAATCACCTACTAATAGGTTCTAATTCCTGTAATATTAATCTATTTCGAGGTAACATCTGCTGACATTTGATTAAACAGCAAATTTTAGGTGGATTAAAGTTACCTACTGCTGAGTATGTGCAGTTTTGTGGAATTTAGGTACAATTTACTGAGGCATCCAGAAAAGTGCACGAACTTAGAAGTGGGCTTCTACGTTAGGTTAATACGAATCAATTATGACTACCTTGTACATGAAAAAGAATACACATTATAGAGATTTCCGCCTATTAGTTGGTAAATCATACCTTCTGTTTGGGTACAGCGCTAGTACCAATTCTCTAGGTACATCCAGTTTACCGTGTACAGTAGATACAAAACACTAGATTAGGATTTTTGCTGCCATCAGTGGGAGGAACATCATTGTTTTGATTCCTGTATATATTTGTCAAAAGGGCCAAATAAAAAAAGCAAAAACTTATCCTTTATCGTCGTTTCATACCGACTAATCATTTTTATTTCTTTTAGTCAACAAAACAATGGCCATTCTTGCCTGGTGTATTATTTCATTAATTAAAAGACTCAAATTGTCTAAACCTGTGCTGAATTTTGGTAAATTTTCATTTGGTTGTGCGATATAAACAAACACATTCATTTCATAACAATAATAGTCGAAAATTTACACCGAGAAAATATTGCTATATTGAATCTATTGATTTCACACATGATTTTTTGAAATTTGTGTCAGGTTCTAAAAATTCTATGTCATTTATAATTATCATGTGAAAACTATTGAAATTCGTGTGGCGTGCATCAAAATAATAATAGTGCGCCACATAGAAATTTTGGTCATATCAAATCATTTTTCTGTGTTTCTCCTGCTGTTGATTTGATTCATTGGATATTTTCGGTCTGAAATACATAAACATCACAGCAGAATAAAAGAGGCGGACATAAAAATATGCAATCTGTGCATTTTATCAATTTGAAGTTCAACTAAACGGTTGCTTGTTACAAACAGGCCACATTTTTCTGAGCGTACCAAGAGTGTGGATTAAAGACTTTTATTAGAGAGACGCTCGATACCTTGACAGGTATATACAGAAAACAAAATAAACATGCATTTTTTATATATCATTTTCTATTTGATTATATTGTTTTGTTTGCATTGCATTTCTGATTTAGTATATTGGGTGTTCAACCACAAGTGGTGGCTTTTCATCCCTATTGCTTACATGATTCAGTTAATTATTGTTAAGATATAATATGCTTTCGCTGTTAAGTATTTGTTTTTTCAGTAGGATGTTTTAAACCTACTTGTCTTGTGAATAAGGAGCCAAACAAATATTATACACTAACTTATAAACTATAAAGAAAGCTAATCGTTGCAATTGAAGATTGCAGCGATTTTTGTCGGAAGTTGCTTATAATACTGTTCGTCATAATTTCTAATGTTTCTATGTTTGCAAGTCTGTGCAACTCATTTGTGCTAAACCAGGGAGGACGCTTCAAAATCATTTTCAGAATTTTAATCTGAATCCTTTGAAGCGTTTTCTTCCTAGTAGCACAACAACTTGCCCAGATTGGCACTGCATATAGCATTGCCGGTCTAAATATTTGTTTATTAATTAATAGTTTGTTCTTTAGGCAGAGCCTAGAATTTCTATTTATAAGAGGGTATAAACATTTTATATATTTGTTGCATTTTGTTTGGATTCCTTCAATGTGATCCTTAAAAGTGAGTTTTTTTATCGTAAATCAAACCCAAGTATTTAACTTGATCTGACCACGTTAAATTCAAACCATTAAATTTAATAATATGGTTATTATTTGGTTTAAGAGAAGAAGCTCTTGGCTTATGCGGAAACACAATCAATTGTGTTTTTGAAGCATTAGTGGAAATTTTCCATTTTTTCAGGTAATCATTGATAATATTCAAGCTTCGTTGCAGTCGACTGCAGATAATACGAAGACTCCTACCAGTGGCTAAGATGCTAGTATCATCACAGAAAAGTGACTTTTTACAGCCTGTAGGTAGATTTGGAAAATCAGAGGTAAAAATATTGTATAGGATTGGTGCGACGCTTGATCCTTGAGGGACGCCTGCTTTAACGGGTAGCTTATTAGATTTACAATTCTGATAAGAAACCTGTAGGGTACGGTTAGTAAGATAATTTTTAATTATCTTTATTATGTAAATTGGAACATTGAAATCCCGCATTTTGGCATTTAATCCTTAGTGCCAAACACTGTCGAAAGCTTTTTCGATGTCTAGAAGAGCAACTCCAGTGGAATAGCCCTCTGAGATATTTGCCTTTATCATGTTAGTTACTCTCACAAGTTGATGAGTAGTTGAATGTTCAATACGAAATCCAAACTGCTCAGGAAGAAAAATAGAATTCTCATTGATATGTGACATCATTCTAGTTAGGATGACTTTTTCAAATAATTTACTAATAGAAGAGAGTAAATAATTAGTCGATAGCTAGATGCTTCTGCTGGGTTTTTATCCGGCTTCAAAATAGGAATAACCTCGGCATTTTTCCATCTTTCAGGGAAGTATGCTAATTCAAAACATTTGTTGAATATTTTGACCAAGTGGTGATTTCGGGAAGGTTTTTAAGAAGAATGTTAAAAATTCCATCATAACCTGGAGCTTTCATATTTTTTTAACTTTTTCATGATGGATTTGATCTCATCATAGTTTGTTTCAACAATATCGTCTGGAGACAATACTTGATTTGAAACGTTTTCATATTTTTGTAAGATTTCGGTTTCAATAGGACTCACAACGTTGAGATTAAAATTATGGACGCTTTCAAACTGCTGAGCAAGTTTTAGAGCTTTTTCTTCGTTTGTAAGAAGTATGTGGTCACCTTCCTTCAAAGCTGGAATTGATTTCTGAGGTTGCTTAAGAACCTTAGAAAGTTTCCAGAAAGGTTTCGAATTTGGCTTGATTTGTTCAACCTCTTTCGCGAAATTTTCATTGCTTAAGAATGTGCATCTACGTTTAATTCCTTTTTGTAGATTCTGATAGATACATTTCATAGCAGGATCACGAGAACGTTGATATTGACGTCTTCGAACATTCTTCAAGCGAATCAGAAGTTGAAGATCGTCGTCAATAATAGGAGTATTAATTTTTTCTGTGTTGTTGTACTGATAAATTTCTAGCATCAACTATAGAATTACTTAAATTTTGTAATGCCGTATCAATGTCAGCTTTATTTTGTAAATTAAGGTCATGATTAAAATTATTCTCAATATAAGTTTTGTACCTTTCCCAATTCGCTTTGTGATCAGGGTTGCCAAAATTAAATCTGTATTTTTGTCCTAAAAATCTTTTCATCTGTATTTACTCTTCGAAAATTCTGTGTCGATATCTGTATCAAATCAGTTGAGTCGTTTAACCTTTTGCTGGATTATCTATCGATTAATTCTTGTGGTTTAAATCAGTCAAGCAAGGACCTGTTGACATTTTCATAAAAAAAACACTACAAGTCGTTCTGATATTGAACTTGAGCTTGTGCGACCACCCCTGGGTGCTACTCCGTTATCGATCTGGACTAGCTGAAGTTGAACAGAGAATAAGTAGATAATAATGCTTGGGAGTAGCGAAACATCTTTCAATGTGCAACTCCTGATAATCCTAAAGTGTTTATTGTTCAATACCGGCGCCGGCCAGGCCCGAACGTAGATCGCGGAAGGAAAGCAAAGGAATGGTTAGTCAGATACTTGCTTTTGCTAGAGGCCGTATATACTACTGCGCACTCCAAGAGTGTCACAGGAGGAGGATATTTTTGTTAGTAAGAGTATAGAAGTTGGATCTACTTCTTCCTTACCGACGCCAGAGAGGTGATTTCACTATCTGGACTAGATATCGATCCACCAAACTCATAGACCGGGCACCAACGGCCTTACTTCCCTTCCGAAGGAAGACGTAACCACAGATTTTTTCACCTCAGAAAAATCTCAACGACCTCGGCTGGAATTGAACCCAGGCAACTGGAATGAGTGGCGGTAACGCTTACCACTCAACCACCGGAGCCGTCTACAAGTCGCTCTGATATTTTATATCCAGAAACTTCAACTTTATCGATGTGCACAATGGAAAAATAATTTTCTTCTTCATTAAATGACTTTTGTTGATATATAATGTTATAAACATTTAGTCGACCAATGTAGCTGTCGAATTTTCGAAAAAAAAAAAAAAATAACAAAGTCACAGAGCATTACAATTAACGTTTCTGGAAGTAGACTTCAGCCAGGTGTTTGCTGGGTGCTAACCTGAGTGTATTGCAAACCTTTACCTTTCAGAGTGAGCGACCAATCTCAAAAGTGAATATTTATTTTAATATAGAGGGCTAAGCTAAGAGAGACAGAGAGGAAGTATTACTGAAACGTAAAAAATATTTCTAAAAATAGTTTTTGTAACATCATTTTTCACAAATCTGTATATCTGTACATACACGGAAAAATCTGTATATCTGTACACACAGATTCTTGGTCTGAAAATTACTGAAAAATCTGTATAAATACAGATTATTCTGTATTTTTGGCAACCCTGTTTGTGATAATTGAACACTGAGCTAATGGGATTGGAAACAGCTTCTTGAGAAAGTGAAAAAGTTACTGGAAGATGATCAGAATCAAAGACAGCATGTGTAGTCAATTCGCTACAAAGGTGACTTTGATCTGTCAAAACCAAATCAATTGTTGATGGATTCCTTACAGACGAATAGCATGTAGGACCATTCGGGAACAAAATTGAATAATAACCAGCAGAGCAATCATTAAAAAGTAGTTAACCGTTGGAATTGCTTTGAGCATTATTCCAGGCTCAATGTTTGGCGTTAAAATCGCCGATTATGAAGAATTTCGACCGATTTCTTGTAAGTTTTTGTAAGTCTCCTTTCAAAAAATTAATTTTTTCGCCAGTGCACTGAAAAGGCAAATAGGCTGCGGCAATAAAAATGATACCAAGATCAATTTCAACTTCGATACCCAAACTCTCGATCACCTTGGTGTCAAGAGACGGCGTAACGGAATGTTTGATCCTGCGATTAACCGCTATTGCGATTCCTCCGCCGAATCCAACAATTCGATCAAATCGATGAATAACAAAATTAGAGTTACTCTTCAATGTAATATTTGGTTTTAAAAAAGTTTCGGTCACAACGGCGATATGCACATTATGTATCCTCAAGAAGTTGAAAAATTCGTCTTCGCACGTTTTTAATGAACGAGCATTCCAATTTAATAAATTTAAATGATTATTTAAAGTCATTGTTAAACTTTAATTTCATTACAATTTTGTTAGCAAATTCCCACCCCGCTTGAAAAGCTTCAAACATGGAGGTAGAATTTAACATGGCAATCATCATAGGTAACATAGCCTCTTGTAGGTATTTAAATTTTTCTTCCGTTACGCTACCAAGATCCATTGGACTAAAGGAAGCGTTGGGTGCAAACGAGATTGATGGCGTGGTAGGTGTAGCCGTTATTTTGGCATTGCTACCTGCCACTGAAGCATAAGATGACACAGCATTGTAGGATGGTGTGACGGAGGTAGAAGAAGTTGTTAATCTATTTTGAATCGGATTAAAACGTTTGGGTGTGTTTTCTTGAAGTGTACCAGAAGAAGTAGGTACATTTTTTATTTGTTATTTTTGTTGTCTAGAACAAGAATTTATAATTTTTTCTCGAACAGGACAACCCCAGAAATTCGATTTATGATTTTCGCTACATTAGCGCATTTGAAACTTTTTGTGGTTTTTTCACCGGACAAGTATCTTTCGTGTGCGATTTATCACCACAGATCATACATTTGGAATCCAAAAGACAATTTTTTGTGCCGTGCCTAAAGCCTTGGCATCTACGACACTGGGTCAGATTTTGAATTCTGCCCCCATGTCGTCTATAATGTTCCCACTTTACTCGCACGTGGAACATAAAACGTGCTTTTTCAAATACTTTCAAATTATTAACCTCATTACGGTTAAAATGAATTAAATATAGCTCCTGGATAATTCCAGAGCGTACTGGCGTGTCATCGCCGGTAGCCTTTCTCTTCATAAGAATAACTTGTGAAGGAGAAAAGCCAAGTAAATTTTTCAATTCGTTGGATATTTCATCCAAACTTTGACCTTGAGGTAGCCCTTTCAAGACAGCCTTGAATGGTCTATCTGTCTTGAAATCATATGAATAAAATTTATATAACTTCTCCGTAAGATACTGTAGTAGTCGTTTGTGGCCAATCAATTCCTCCGCTGTAACTCGACATTCTCCTCTTCGGCCAATCTGAAAAGAGACTTTCACGTCCGGAAGGAACGTCGAAAGCTCAGTTCGAAAGGCTTTGAAGTCGGAGATCATCACTGTTATAGGCGGATGTGATTGCGTTTTCTTCTCAAATTTCATCAGCTTCACATTCGGATAAAACATAGAATGAGTTGTTGCATTCAATTGAATTTTCGAGTGGAGAAGATACCCTTTTCCGTTTAGCTTTAATTTTTGGCACACGGCCTTTCTGGGAGGACCCAGGCATGTTGGAAGAATTAAATATTTCTTTAGGCTGAATTGTTCTTGAAAAATGTTTTAGTCTTGAAAAAAACTGATTGAGTAGAAAAAGTAGGTAGTCTTGAGAAAGACTAATTGTCGAAAAAATACAGGTAGTCTTGAGAAAGACTGATCGAGCGAAAATATTGATAGCCTTGAGAAAGACTGTTGCTGTTGAAAAACTCTAGGTAAACCAGGAGCTATCAAGATTTGTGACCGGTTCGAACGAAGGTTCAAGCCGGTATGATGGACGTTTGCAATGGGAGAGTTTGTGGGTGTATATGAGAAAATTATAATTGTTTGTGTTAGTGAGTGTTAGTATGAATCTAATTTAAGATTGAGTAATAAAAGAAAACATAACATGCCGAATAAAGACAAAAAAAATGCAAGGAGATTGACTAGAAGTGTATAAATTGACCGATATTATTTTTAGTCTACATGAACAGACTAAGAGAAGTACAACAAAAACAAACTATGAAGTAGAAGAAAAGAACACATGTAACCTGCCATCATTAATTTTAGTTAGAATTTTATCATGCTATACTAACCGGGAATGGATGATTCACTTGCGTCGGTAAATTAATCGTACCTTAATTTATCCAATCCGATCTTCCCGAATGAATCGAATCGAATGCACAAATTGAAAACCGGAAGGGTTACCCACTATTCCATCATATACGCCAGTTCTGCGTCTATTCCCTGGCCCAACTGTCACAAATATTCAGACGACCACACACACAGATAGACATACGATAGATTAGTGATCTAGATAGACTCACCTGCCTGCCGGTGGAGAAAAGAACCATTATTGTTCGGAATTCGGATGTTTCACAAAATCCACTGCAAAATCACATTTTACAAATCTTTCATTGGAGTTACGTCTAATAGTGTGCTAGCGCTAGTTTATAAAGACATTTTTTTGTTTATGCTATTCAATGGTGTACTAAAATTTTCTAGCATAAATATAATTCAACTTCTAAAATTCCTCCAAACAAGCAATTCAACTAAATAAATTGTTTCACAAAAGAATAAGTATCAATAGAATCGTGCTATCAACTATTTATGCACCATCCTGCGGGTCTAACAGCGCATGCAGAACTGACTCAGACATCATTTCATTAAAAGTTTAATTTAAATTAATTAAAAGATTGATTTACAGTCTTCGACAAAGTTGTAGATAATAAAATTAATTTTTCTCATTTCCACTTGCAGTGATAAACTTATATAGTGCCACCTAGCGGTACAAATGCGAGCTAGTGGGGTTTCTCCTTGTAAATTGGAGAAAAATCCCATAAAAACTTCAACCACGTTGGTCCGGTAGCTAAACTGGCCGATTTACTTCAAATTTGAAGCAGACTCTCCTGGTGGAACTAGGAGTCGACTCACTGCTTTTTTCCGGCCAGTCTAAGGACCATGCGTTAACACGAAACTGCTACGCGTAGGTGGCAGCATTTAGTTCTGTCAACTCAAGTCTCACATTATTTTTTAATCCAACCCTTTTTCATCGGGATCACACAATTACCACCACATACAAGGGAAGGATCGTAGATATTCATCAGTATCAGTACTGTTCTTGAAAGCATAGAAGTATTTGCGCAGAATCGGGGAAACATACTCATACAGTCATACAGATTGTGACCATTAATGCTTTATTTTGAATAACTTCGTTTCTCCCACACTAGTTGTGTTACGACAATCAATCATCGCACATGTGTTTCTGTATCGTTTATATTTAGTTTAGAATGGTTTTTGCTCACAGGCGCTTTGTCAACAACTGATTTCAATATTGTTTTTTTTTCTGCTTCGGCTCAGTCAAATATTTGAGGCGGTGCAATTTATGCAATCAGTTCGTCACTCGAATTTAACTGAAAAGATATCAGATCTGCGGGCAGCTTGAATGAGAAGATGAAATCACACCCACCATCGGCGCATATAGTCGAATCCAATTACCTCTCCCGGAACACGCTTATCTGCTGCGGTAGCTTCGCACTGACAAACAAACACGGATTGCCTGGTTAAATATCACCAGCGAATACCGTACTGGCATCATTCACGGAGACTGAGCTGACGAGTGATAACAGCAAGTGCAAAAGTTGTAATGGAAGCTGCCAAGGTTAAGATGGGCAAAAACCCACGCCAGGATGCCGGTCTACTGTCGGTTCTGACGTTCTGGTGGACTATCGATATGTTTCGAGAGGGCTCGACCAGAACGCTGGGGCTATCGGATCTGTACAAGCCGCTGGAGGATGACCTCGCCGACAAGCTGGGAGATCGGCTGGAAAAGTGAGTTTTGTTTTCTCGTTTCGTTTGTGTGCGTTTGTTGACGTTTAAAATCAATCAGCTGTTCTTGTTCAATCGGTTCGATGCAGTGGTAGGGTTACCACCTCTGGAAAGATTATGACTCGGAGATTTTAACCGACCTGGGGTAGACTTCATGGGAAACATGAGTATACGCTGGAGTCAGAAATACGAATCAAAGCTATTGCTCGACATTTCAATTCGCCAGGGGATATAATTAGCACTGAATGGTTGGAAAATTACCAAAATAGAGTATCATTGGCAAAGTGAAAACTCACCCTGCTACCCAGTGCCGTTCACATTCAGCTGAAAACGTTTCGGTGTTTGTTAACGACTTTGTAGGATTAGTTTCGTGTAGTATTTAATTTACCCATCTAACCGCAACGAATACAAAGACACCAGCCACTCTCGCTGTGGAGGATAAGCCGAGCGAGCATTGCTCTCCTGCAAGCTAACAGGAAATTGAAAGTACTAGGATAGCAGCATCACCTGGGAAGCACACTGCGGTGTCTTCTGAAACTCTTTACAGAGAGCGGTTCTTCGTCATACAGGCGCTAGAGAGATCCCAACAAAGGAGCAAATCTCACTCATCAATATCTAAGAACCGCCGAATGAGTAGGCAAATTTAGCACGGAAAGAGCTCATTTTATGTTGCCGCGGCCGATTGGTTTAGGCCAACTGGCTCTCGCAACAAGCAGCAGCTGCAAAAAAGCACTAGCAACAGTGGGGTGAATTGATGAAATTGAAGGAAGTTAACTTTTTTTGGCAAATTTTTAATTGATATTTATCGGTATAAATCAAAGAATGAAGTTAATTGGTTTACGTTTCACCTTGCTATTTCTTTTCAACCATCATCAGAACTTTGCTAGCTGTTCTAGAATAGCTAGTAAAGTTCTAGAATAGCTTAAAGTTCTACATGGATGAAAAGAAACAGTAGGCCGACTCGTAAACCAATTAACTTCCTTCGTTCACTTTCACCGAAAAATATCAATCAAAATCCGCCAAAATAAATTCATGGTGATGTAAAATCGATATTCATAACGTTAACTTTTTTACACAATTTTGAGTGACTTAGTGGCGTAATATTTCCTAAAGTTGTAATTAAGGTGAATTGTTTTCCATTCCAAATCCAAAATACCTGATGGAAACATCTTAGTCACCTTGAAACGAAAGGGTTAGTAAGACAAATAAATCTGAACCCAAAAGATGAGAAAAAGCACTAATTACACTATTAAAACATGCTGTATATAAACAATATAATACAGTACTAAAACGTTTAAATTATCCATTGGCTCACCGGGGACCGGCGGAATTGATGAAAAGCACGAATATGCGAAAATCGCCTATCAAAACCGGTCTCCAAGTCAAACTAGAAGGGTTGGCAACCCTAAGCGAATGCATATCAATAATTGCTGGCTGATATATTTGATTTTTACATTGCTCTTAGCAAAAGAGATAGCTACTAGAGAATGCTAGAGAAAATTTTCAATAGAACGTAAGTAACAATGAGAGATTCTCTTTAAGGTCTTTCTCTTCTGTTCATTACTCGGCCATTTCAGCTTTTACTACTCTACTCTTTCCATAATAGTCAAATAAAAACCGTCTGCTTTCGATATGTACTGGAAAATTAGTGCAAAGTGTTGTAATGACGTCGTAATAAACGAAAGAGAAAGTAAACAAAGAGAGGATCTCAATGTTACTTACGTCCTATTGAAAATTTTCTCTAGAATGTCTGCCGCCAATTGTTATAGTTTACTGAACTACAAACGTCTCAGGAGAGAACATGTCCGAGCGAGTGGTAGCGAGATAGAACAACGCGCATCTGCCTGGTGACTCCGATAGGTCGTTGCGTCACATTCACGCAAGTCTGTGTGTTGATTCATCATTCTGTAAACAATAAGCAAGCAAACGACCTCAGGTTCAACCGAGGTTTAATTGAAATGAGTCTCTGGGGAAACAACTTTGGCAGAAAACGAAGAGAAAAGTACGCTGTTATGGAAATAGCAGGAAAGAATTTCGTTTCTCAAAAACTGCAATATTCAATAAAAATTTATTGAAGTAACATTTTTATAAGATATTTAGATTTCTATAAGATACTTTACATTTTTGACATCTGAAAATAGCAACTAAAGCATAAAAATCGCGCTATATTGCTTCTTTAGGAATTTGTTTACGCCATTTGGTGCATGAATTGCATAATACCCTAGTTGTAGTAAATCGATTAATTTGTGTTTTTTATTCGTCCTATAAGAACCTGCAACTGACTTTGCGGCAGGTAAACTCCAAATACAGATATGAAACAAAGACGGAAGATCTGTTTGCTAGCAAAAGAGTACCAGATACTGATGAGACGAAATTAAAACACAAATTCGTACAGTTTCTTGCAGAAACTTTGGCTGTGTATACAGATGTACAGTTTCCGAAAGAAATGGTACGAATTGACAGGGTTAGTTTTGGATGCCCAGAAGATATTTATATTCATACATATGGAACGACAAGTCGAAATAATTTATATTGCTACACTCACGGTCTATAGCAACCAGTGGCGGAAAATCTCAAATTCAGTTCCCTAATTATTATTGTTTATTGGGGCTTTAACCTATATGTCATTCGCCCATGCAGTTCCCTAATGCATTCAGTGTCAACCCCTCCATTAGTCATTCTCTTCCAAAATGATTGAAGTCTCACGCAGAATCGAATGTTGAAGCTCAGAGGAAATATAAATTCATTCGCCAATCAAAACATTCATATTCTAGCTTAGCTTATCTTACGTAGACTGACCGTAGTTGTACTTCGTGATTGACCGAATGAGTGAACATGCACATTGAACCAAACAAGATATGCTTGGAAGGAACAAATCATTCTCAGGAATCGGAATATGTTGGCTCGATTGGCACGATCTCCAATGCAATATTCATTCCCAAAAGGGAAAATTGGATTTATCAAATTTGCTCCCTACCCTAAGATCAAAGTTATTATTCGCTTTCTTGTCAACAAACCAGAGCTTCTGCATTTGATTCCCAGGACAAGTCGGTTGCTCTGAACGTTCACATGTGTCGTGTGAAAAATTCAGATTTTTTATGTCTAAATAGTGCTAATTTGGGTATTAGTTTAGATACATCGTCTAACTAGACACCCAGTTGGTGCTAGTTACTGACGAGATGAATTCAAAACACAGAAAATAAACGTTCTCCATGTTATCTGAGCAGTGGCGTAGTAGAGGGGGGGGGGTTTGGGTACGAAACCCCCCCCCCCCCACCGAAATATTTGGGAGAAATTTAAAAAAATTGAACATGTTAAACAAAAATATGTCTAATATTTTAAATGAAATTCTCAAAGTTTCATTTGCAAAAGTTATCTTGTGAAAATATTTCCTTGTAGTGAAAATTGGCTGCAGACTCGACACCTACCTGTCGGCACGTTGTGGAGGCTAGCTCAACTGCCGAGGACTATAACGAGTAGATCGCGGCGAAGCGAGGAGCTAGGAGCTTAATGGTTCACGAAACGGATATCGGTACCGAGAGAAATTTCGCCACATTCTGTAGTCCTTGACTGACGGCGAACATGGACTGGAGAGTGTGAGAGAAGTATCCCCATAAAGGTAACCAAGCGATTCGCTACCGCATCGGCCAATGGAACCCTGCTGCAGCACGAAGAAGGACGGGCGGCAAGCTAAAGTGGAAGACGAAAACCTTTAACGAAAACCTCTGTTGAGTTACTTCGGCGAACAACGGAATCAAGTACGTTGATACGGCTGACGGCTAACAAGAAGGATTGTGACGGCTTGTGACGTTACAATGTCACGAAAACTAGGGCCATGTAGTAGACGGCGTGCAGCTTACTGGTTAAATGAGTAACTCAGTACGCTATACGCTGCTTGTCTTAGATCCAGAAGGCGGGCTCTGAGCGCAAAATCGGAGAGTGAGAGAGGAGCGCAAGCGACGTATCTAGAAGCTAGGGACTCTTTAAAATAGGAGATCAAGCTTAGCAAGCCAATTGCCATAAGTAGCTGTGCTGAGAAATAAACGCCAGTCCCTGGGGGACGCGTACTGAGTCGTCATGACGAAGACGAGGGTCCGTCGACACCAGCTGAAATATGCCCGGGTAAGCTAAAGATAATCGTTGAGGGTCTCTTCCCGAATCACGATTCAACTACCTCGTCACCGACCCCGTACGGCGAAGAAGAAGGAGGTAACACAGTCGAGTGGCAAGTGACTAACGACGAGCTCAAGGACGCGTCGATGTGACTAAAATCAAAGAAAACCCCCGGTCCGGATGGAATACCAACCGTGGCGCTGAAAGCTGCGATCCTGGCATATCCGGACATGTTCAGGATGCTACTGCTGAAGTCTTTAGACGATAGTAATCTGCCAAAGTCAGGGAAGTCACCGGGCCATCCAGCCTCGAATAGACCAATGCCGCAGCGTGGCATAAAAGAATGAGCCAGATCCTGAAGAGATACTTTCAGAGTAGAGCACTGCTGTACCAGACGAACAAAAGGGCAGAAGGCAATGCGAGTCGCAGCGGGCGTTACTCAGGGCTCCATTCTCTGTCAAACACTTTGGAATGGGATGTAAGATGCACTGATAATATAAATTCGTGAATATAATGAATCATGCAATGCACGAATTCATTCGTCGTTTTCTGCAACGAAGTATTTTCGTGCATTGTAAATAGTAAGTTTCGTTCATTTCATGAACAAGAATGGCCGTATGGTGAACGAAAGCTTTCGTAAATTTTACACATTTAATGTACACTGCACGAATGTTATCGTTGATAACGACATTATTTTTCGTGTATGAAATGAAATGTTTTGTTTATTTTAATAAACGTTTGTGTATATTACGAACGATTTCGTTGGTCGCACGAAATCTTTTCGTTTATCTTAGAAAAGTTTTCGTATTTAATGGCCTCTTATTGTTTTCAGTCGATCTTTTAGGATCGATGTTTTTTTTTATTTAAAAAAATCGATGTGGCCAAATCGATTTTATTGTGATACGAAGAAATGGCCGCTTGATGAACGAAAGTTAATGTACACTGCACGAATGTTATCGTTGATAACCACATTATTTTTCGTGAATGAAATTAATTGTTTTGTTCATTTTAATAAACGCTTATGTATATTACAAACGACTTCGTTGGTCGCATTCGATCTTTTAGGATCGATGTTTGACAACACCGATATCGCTCTGGCAGAGAAAAACTCAAAATTATTCATACAAAATCAACGAGCAGTTCACGACGGCTCAACTGATTCTGTACTGCTCCAGATTCTGAATCAACTGGAAGCGAAAGAGGTTCAGGAAATCTTCCTGCAACCGGCGGACACTGATACGACTACTAAACAGTCAGTCAACAACAATTATCTGACGAATAGCAACAATGGCTCCATATTGCTCTTTTGACGTGGACGGTTTGACGAATGGTGCGCGTAAATATTATAAAATATACGTATATAACAGCGAACGACTCGTTTGTTGAATGAAGCTGTTTCGTAATAAGCTAACGAAAGTCATTTCGTGGTTTTCACGAAAAACTCGTAATAAAAAATAAAAGTGTTTCGACAGAACTACGAACGATTCATCATATGTACGAAAAATTCGTATATTTTATGAAAGTTGTTTGTACGAAATTAATTCCTAGAGATTTACGAATATATTCTATCAGTGTGGGGTCTTAACACTGCGGCTGCCCAGGAAAGTGAAAATCGTTGGTTTCGTGGACGATGTGTCAATAATGGTGAGACACTTGAAGAAATGGAGGTGTCGGTGACGGAGACAATAGATGCGATCGAGAGCTGGATGCACGGGTCAAGCTGCAAATAGCTCACCACAAGACGTTGTTGTTGGACAGCAACTGCAAAGGGGTTCAGCGGATACAGATCACCATCGAAGGGCATGTGATTGCATCGAAGCGTGCAATGAAGCAATTGCGAGTGATAACACTAATTTACAAGAAAAATGAAGCTTCAAGGAAAAGTATTTTTTAGACTAATTTTGGGTCGCTGAACACGAAAATAATATTCATTTTTTTGTTCAAAGAAGCGATTTTGTGATTTTCTCAAAAAACTCGTTTTTGAGCACTTTTTGTAGTTTTTAGTCAATATTTCGTGTCAAAATCATTCAATTAATTTAGTCAATATTCAGGTTGAAAGGTGCCGAGATGCCCTTTCCAAAAACATATAATATGTGTCGATCATATGTAAAATTTTTAGTGCTGCAAGCGACCAAATTTTAAAAAAGTGCATTTTTGACCATTTTTAAAAGTTACTCATTTTTAAATGATTTTTTTTACCGAGAAACAATTTTTTTCCGACCTTTTAGAATCTAAGATGACAGATAATATGTTTACGTTGATTTTAGGCCTAATATCTCTAACATCGGATGGAAAATGTTGATGCTATGGTACATTGAGCGAAACGGAAATTTTATGATTTTAGCGGACCCTGCCCTGGTGCGGCGGTTTAGAGTGGTTTAGCACTGGTCTCATAAGCCAGTCGTCAAATATTCGAGTCCCTATCGGGAAGGAGTCTCAGTGGGATCGTAGCACTAGTCACGTAATATTCTGTGAACTGAGAATCTGCTGTGAAGCCTGTTGAAGCAGAAGGCAAAAGTTAATTTAATTCGTAAAATATGTACTCACCATAGACAAAACAAAAACTTTTCCAACGATATTTCCACATTTTAAAAAGAGCACTTATTGTACAATGAAATATCCAAAACCATTCAAATGCCGCAGGATGGATGGAAGCTCGAGAAGACAGTACCCAACACAAACAATAACTATCAAGTATAGAAGATTATTTCAGCCGAAAGTATGATTGTGCGAAAAATAAAAAAGTTACAATTTTCACTCAGTGCTTCATACCATCTACATTTTTCATCCGACTCTTGTGACTATTGGATTAAAATTTATGCAAAAAGATTATTTATCTCATTAGATTCTAAAAGAATTTTCTTCTGTCTTTGATTTATTATAAAAAAATTACTAGAAATATGCATTTTTTTAAAAAAGGTCGAACATTAGACTTTTTTTACTTTGGTCGATTGTAATCATAATAAATGTACATTTCTCGACAAACATACGATTACGGCTTAAAAGTCAACTGTCAAAATTCTCTTTGAAAGGAAATTCCAGACAAACCGTTACTGGCTAAACGCGGTTCATAGCAGTTAATACAAGAGAAAACTTTTCTTTTGATTACTCTAAACGCCTGTGATTGGCGGGTACCAGTTTGTCTGAAATTTCCCTTCAAAGACAATTTTGACAGTTGGCTTTTAAGCCGTAATCATATGTGTGTCGAGATTTGATCTACGCATATTATACATTTTCGGAAATGGCACATCAATACCTTTCGAACTGTTTCGATCGGATCCTATTTGAACAAGATATTGACAAATAACTAAAATAGTGCCCAAAAACACCTTTTTCAAAGGAATCTTGAAAATACTTCTTTGAAAAAAAAATGGACTTGGTTTTCGTATTCAGCGATCCAAAATTAACTGAGGAAACATCTTTCTTCTTAGCTTATCGCGATTACCTTAAAATTGTTAAAATCTGTCACATTAGATACTGAAAATATGAAAAATTATTTTTCTGTAATGAAAAATTATTTTTCTGTAATGAAAAATAGAGCAAAAACAGAAAAGCGGAAGCAAAAGAAAAACGTTTTTTTTCAAACTCGAACTTCTTTGAAAGCGAAATAGAGTATTATTTTCGTATTCAGCAACCCAAAATTAATCTAGAAAGCACTTTTTCTCGTAGCTTCATTTTTCTTGTAAACTAGTGTAGAGTAAGGTGGGGCAAAAGTGCGCACCTAACAGTTTTCGTAAAATAACTATTGGTAGAAAAGCACTAGAAAATTGGCATGATTACAAATTATTACTCTCATCATACATCTTCAAAACGTAATACTGGATATTTCTTGGTTTTGCTTGTAATCCGAGAAATAGTTATTTTCTTATGAATACTCAAATGCGTACTTTTGCCCCATGGTCGGGGCAAGAGTGCGCATAGCACGGGGCAAAAGTGCGCACAGCTTAAATAGCCGATTTATTTCCGCCCATAAATTAAACTAATCAATTTTAAGAGATCCATCCCCTCTTACTCTTCCTTCAAAACTAAAAAGTACCCCTCCCTCTGCCTCGGTGGATGTTGTTCAGTTTTCTATTATGTTGAAAAAACTTGGATGTTTCATCTTTTAGACAATGTGGTTCATGATCAAACTGTCACCCCTAGTAACATCATTATTTGTCATAGTTGGGTAGATCACTACAAGAATTCTTGCGAATATGCTATTTATATTGGAAATACATCTTTATTTACAAATTCATAGTTTTTTGGTTCTTTTTTAATTACTCTGAGCTTTCGACACTCTATATTTTTCCTTGGAACCAGTTATGCTGATGCTTTTGTTCCTAAACCGCTCATATCAGTCGTAATTTGACCGGTGAACTCGCAGTTATTGAAGATGCTGGTCCCTTCTTTAAATCATGGAAGAATTAGTTCAATTTTTATATAAAAAGCTTCACTCGCGTCTTTTGATTTGGGGCGGATATGCTATGCGCACTTTTACCCCACTGTCAGTTTTGTAACTTATTAAATTGTTACGAAAATTACTGATATTTTTTTCATTAAATCAAATATATCTCGCAACGAACCATATGTTGAAGATTTTTAGGGTACTGTAGTTTTATCGATCCTGATTTATTCAAACAGCTAATTTATGATTCCCAAAATTCAAAAAATAAGATCAAATCAGCGAAAAATGGTCCTTCCCCCTTAATTTCAAGCCACTATATTCAAACCTTTCATGCTTATATGTGCGATTAGTTGACTTAATGATACTCTAAATCCATACAGAGTTGCCAGGTTCTAGCGCTTGTGTGCTTCTAAAAGTCCTATGCGCACTTTTGCCCCATGCGCACTTTTACCCCACCTTACTCTAATCTTATTTAAGACCAAAAGAGATATGTGAAAATCAGAGCAATTTTCACTCGGTGCTTAATAACATCACCAGTTTTTGTCAGATTTTTGTGATCTTAGGCTTAAAATTCACGTGAGAAGTTTGTCTGTCACATAAGATCCTAAAAGATTTTTTTCGCTGATTTATTTTTTTTATGAAAAATCAACTAAAAATTAGTAATTTTACCAAACACTACTTTTTTGACTTTGGTTGCTCTTAACCCTAAATTGTTGATATTTTATCCTAACATGTTATATATTTTTGGAATGGGCACATCAATACTTTTCGAATGGTGTTTGTGTTAATCGGAAGATTTGTTCCTGAGATATTGACTAAAAACTGCAAAAAGTGCTCAAAAACACCTTTTTCAAAAAATCACAAAAACTATTCTTTAAAAAAGAAAATGGATATGATTTTCGTGCTCAGCGACCCAAAAGAGACTTAGAAAACACATTTTTTCTTAACTTCATGCAATTAACCCAAAATTTGTAAACTAGTGAATCGACGACTGATTGAGCTTAAACAACCACGTTGATTACACATGCGAAATGTCGGGTCTTTATCTAGTGTTTCGTCATCGATTCTGCTTGGGGTGCGGCGCTGAAAACCAAGTGAAACCGCGAAAAGCTGAACAGGACGCTTCGACTACTGGTCGTACGAGTTGCGATTGCATACCGGAGGCAGTATGCCGTGATGTCGAGATGATCCCCATCTGCATTACCCTGACGGAGGATATCAAGTGCTACAATCAATGAAATGTCAGAAACGTGAGGAAGATTATGAGAATCGATTCGATGATGACGTAGCAGCAGGAATGGGATAATACGGAGAAAGGAAAGTGGACCTACTGGCTCATCCAAACCTGTCGACGTGGGTCAATTGAATGCACCGAGAGATGACCTTCAACCTGAAACAGCTTCTACCGAGCCACGGCTGCTTAAGTATCTGGAGTATCTTCATCGGTGTGGGTACGCAACGTCAACACTGTGCCTGGAGCGTCTTTGAATGTCCGAGGTTTGAAGTCTTTGAATGTCCGAGGAGAGTCTTTGAATGTCCGAGGTTTGAAGTGACGTGCAGGGAGCTACTTAAAATGGGAGAACCGGACATCAACCCGGATAATGTAGCCTACAGAATGACAAGCGACGTAGAGACGTGGAACGCAGTAAACAGAGATATGATGTAGATCAGTGATTCTCAACTGGGGTCCGCGGGTCCCAGGGGGCCGCGAAGTCATTGCATATTTTCCGAGTGCATATTGAAATTTCAAATCTTGTTTCCTAACAAATTGAAAATAACATATTGATAGCATACAAAAATGATGTTTATCTGTTGGGGTCCGCAGCAACCCAGTGTGATATCTAAGGGGTCCGTGGTACGAAAAAGGTTGAGAACCGCTGATGTAGATCATGACCGTCTTACAGCGGAATGGACATCGAACAACGGTTTCGGGAGAGCAATCACCGCCAGGGAACTCTCCGCAGGTGTAAGCTAGATCCACCGCCGAGGACTAGTCGTTTAGACTGCAACAGAGCAGCGAGTATGAGTCGTCAAAACGCCAGCGAACCGGACGTCACGCTCCATGCAGATTCGCCAGACCGACTACGGCACCCCACCGGTTGTTCCGATAGAAAAATAGCGAAAACCAAAGAAGAATCGATATTGGGAAAACTTTTTTCGCCAGGGAACTCTCCGTTAGCGTAAGCTAGATTCACCGCTGGGGACTAGACTGAGTAGACAGCGACGAGATACCGCTAGTCGCGAGTCATCGGCGCACCAGTGCATCGGATACCCTGCTTCACCAGAATCGCCGAACTGACCTCGGCACCTAGCTGATTAGCTCGATCTCGGGAGAACTTCTCTCGCCGGGGAATTCTCTGTCGGAGAAGGTCAGGTCCATCGTCGGGGACTAGACCGAGTTGTTCGCGAACAAGTCGAGGACTGAATGGACCATCAAGGAAGTAGTGCTAAATGGCCCAAGAAGAGAACTAAATGGCTTAAAGGAGTTGCGGTGCTAAATGGCACCGGTTACGGATTCAAAGGGCTCAAGAAGTTGTGGTATTGAAACCAAATAAGAATCGGTATCGGGAGAACTTCTTTCGTCTGGGACCTCTCCTTTAGCTTACAGTCAGATTCACCGCCGAGAACGAGACCGCTTAAACCGCGACGATACACCACCAGCAAACCGGATGCCCCACTCTACCGGAATCGCCGAACTGACCGTAGCACCTGGTTGGTTGGCCCGAACTTCTCTCGCCGGGGAACTTTTCGTCGGAGTAGGCTAGATCTATCGTCGGGGACTAGATCGAGTAGTTCGCGAACCAGTCGGAAGCTCAACGAGGAAGTGGTACTTAATGGCACAAGGGAACTGAAGGGCTCAGTAAATTAGACAGTCTGAAGTTTGCCGCCCAGATTGGCCTCGTAAGGGAAGAGCATTTATTCTATACCAACAGCTAGCTTTCCTACCTTGACTACCCAACCCTGTTCCCTGAGTTGTTGGTTTTTGAACATTTTTTCCTGCTCAGAATGTTTTTGAACATTTTTTCATATATATACAAAAAAAAATTCATATCCCCCCCCGAAAAATTTTCTTACTACGCCACTGTATCGGAGATTCGGGCCTTGCCATGTGGTTTCATCTATTTCCTGATAGGAAGGGAAAGAAAAAAGATGAAGGGAAAATGAGAAATGGAAAATAACAATACAATAACAATACAAAAGATTCTTTACCACAATGCACTATGGGACACCGATCATTTTTTTGGTCGAAAGTCCAGAACTTATAAACCGTTAGTACTACACATCCAGTGTCTTCGGAACAAATCCTCCCCAATGAGTGCACGTTATTTTGGGGAAAACAAAACTAGGGTGGCCCTCTCGACCTTCGACATAAATATATTATCTCCTGAATGAAAAACAATAGGGAGAAATAAAACTTTGAAAGAGACGCATAGAAATCATTTTCGAGTAATTTTATTGATAATGTCGTATTTCTATTTGTTCGGTTTTTATTCTACAGCGATTTCCCTTGTTTCGTTTAGGGTGCCTTAAATAATCAGTTTTTGTAAAATAACAAAATGTACAAATGCACATATTTCTTCTTTAGAGACCAATTCATTAATTTGTATAAACAGAGATATTGACGATTTTATGCTAAAAATTCAAAATTTCGTAAGGGTAATAACTCCGAAGGTTATGACCATCTGATAGTACTTTAAAACTACTCGAAAATAATAGGCACATGGTTTGCATGTGATATTCATCTAAATTCGTACATAAAATATAGGGGAACCCGGAGCTATTAAGACAGTGGGGGTAATTCGGACCCCGTCGATTTCTCAGAAAATAGCAAGATTTTCTAACTATCATACATATTCGTGGAACCGCTATCCTAAAACATTAATTTTGAGAGCAGAAGTTGATTCTTTGTTCTTTGTAGAAAGGAGATACAACGTGTTTCGTTGTTTTGTGATTCTCAAAACAAAAATCATTATAATGGAAAAACCGTGATTAAAGCAACAAATAAACGTGAAAAAATAAAAGATAAGTGTTTTGGAAAGCTGGAGTGGAGCTGGAGTTTTATGGAATGATTTTTGTTTGGGTGAAAACAGATATATTTTCGAGACGTTCATCACTTTAATGCGATATGAGCGTTCGGGGCTATTCGGACCCCCTATTCCGTCAACCACCGTTCACCGGCTTGCGGCTGCGCACACCATTGCACACGCCACAGCAAAGAAAATACATGGGCCGCCAATCGACAGCTGTGACATACCAGATTAAGTTTTTGTAAAGCAATTTATTTATTTTTTTGCTTCTTAAGGAGTGTCTCTTGTAACTAATTCATAGGTAAACATAATTCCATTGTAAAAAAATTAAAGGAAAATGACTGTCTGAATTGCCCCGTAGGATGGTCCGAACTACCCCTACATTGTAAAAGGCTGGAAAGAAGTAGAGGTTTGCAAATCGTCGCCTAGCGCTGCCATTGAGTGGTGCAAATGAACCTTTTATCGCACCAAAATATAGCTGAGGTTTCAAACTAACAATTAGGACTTTTGACCGGTAACTTTTTACACATCTATCCACCTGAAAGGGTGATTTGCTTAAGTAGGTCCGAATAGCCTCGGGTTCCCCTATATTAAAATCTTATATACACATTTATCCGGAACTCCGATGCAAATCACATTTAATAGTACCAAGGGTGGCAAAAAATCAATACTGAGGCTCGTTTTCCGATTTCGATCAGCTCCAAGAGCAGATATAATCGACTGATTCCTTCAACCCTAAAGTGAGGCTCACTTACTGATGGACTTCCCGCCCATCACTGAACGATAGAAAATAACGATCATAGAGGGATAGAATTAATACATCGCACACGCATCGCTTGTCGTGCCATCAGTAGATGAGTTGTAAATGTATGGCTCAGTGATAGATAGATGAGCGATGTTATAAGATACTATTTTTGAGCATCTGATGTAGATATGATTCTCATAATGATGGAATTTTATTATAGAATGAGATGTATGTACAATGGATGACGAAAAGAGAAGGGAAATAGATGTTTACCGCCATTTTCAAATTCAAGATGGCGACTTCCAGTTACGCAAAATCGCCAACAATCCTATTAATATGAATATTTTTGGAATGGGGTTGATGAGTACACGACGGAAATCGATGTTTGGTGTCGTTTTGAAATTCAAGATGGCGACTTCCGGTTACGCAAAATCCTCTATAATCCCATCAATATGGGTATTTTTGGAATGCGGTTGATGAGTACACGACGGAAATCGATGTTTGGTGTCGTTTTGAAATTCAAGATGGCGACTTCCGGTTACGTAAAATCCTCTATAATCCCATCAATATGGGTATTTTTGGAATGGGGTTGATGAGTACACGACGGAAATCGATGTTTGGTGTCGTTTTGAAATTCAAGATGGCGACTTCCGGTTACGCTAAATCCTCTATAATCCCATCAATATGGGTATTTTTGGAATGCGGTTGATGAGTACACGACGGAAATCGAAGTTTGGTGTCGTTTTGAAATTAAAGATGGCAACTTCCGGTTACGTAAAATCCTCTATAATCCCATCAATATGGGTATTTTTGGAATGGGGTTGATGAGTACACGACGGAAATCGATGTTTGGTGTCGTTTTTAAATTCAAGATGGCGACTTCCGGTTACGCAAAATCCTCTATAATCCCATCAATATGGGTATTTTTGGAATGCGGTTGATGAGTACACGACGGAAATCGATGTTTGGTGTCGTTTTGAAATTCAAGATGGCGACTTCCGGTTACGTAAAATCCTCTATAATCCCATCAATATGGGTATTTTTGGAATGGGGTTGATGAGTACACGACGGAAATCGATGTTTGGTGTCGTTTTGAAATTCAAGATGGCGACTTCCGGTTACGCTAAATCCTCTATAATCCCATCAATATGGGTATTTTTGGAATGCGGTTGATGAGTACACGACGGAAATCGAAGTTTGGTGTCGTTTTGAAATTGAAGATGGCGACTTCCGGTTACGTAAAATCCTCTATAATCCCATCAATATGGGTATTTTTGGAATGGGGTTGATGAGTACACGACGGAAATCGATGTTTGGTGTCGTTTTGAAATTCAAGATGGCGACTTCCGGTTACGTAAAATCGTCAACAACCCCTTCAATATGGGTATTTTCGGAATGCGGTTGAGGAGTACACGACGGAAATCGATGTTTGGTGTCGTTTTGAAATTGAAGATGGCGACTTCCGATTACGCAAAATCCTCTATAATCCCATCAATATGGGTATTTTTGGAATGGGGCTGGTGAGTACACGACGGAAATCGATGTTTGGTGTCGTTTAGAAATTCAAGATGGCGACTTCCGGTTAAGAAAAATGGTCTACAACTCTAAAACAATTTCTTTTGCATAAAAAACTTAAGAATAAAGTAATAAGAAATAATTATGAGACAAGGAACTAAAAGGAAATAAATAAAGAATATGATTTAAGCAAAACCGTAATCTTGAATTTCAAAATGGCGCCAGACCGATTTCTGTCGTACACTCATTGACTCCATTCCAAAAATGTTGAGCATTAAGAGTCACTATAGCGAATACTTGTTTTATCAGCCGCTGTGTTTATTTTAGACCGACGAAATGGGGACACAGTTAAACTTCGATATACATCTCGGTTTAAAAATTGTACGTTATATCGAAGCATGAAAAATTCTCACAGAATTGTTATCTATGGTACTTTATTTTGTAGAATTTTGATAACGAGTAACTAATTTTGAAAATCTTACCCACCTAGCAGTGTGAAACAGCTTTTCTCTTAAGAATATTATAGTGGTTCCATGAAAAAGATGTCACAATTACTTTTCTTACTTACAATATTTTTTTTTATTTTGATTATAGATATTTTAACCTTAAGGTCATTCGCTTCTTCGGGTTTGAAAATTCTCATATTAGAAATTTCTAACCCTATGTGCGGAGTCGAGAATCGAACCCAGGTGCGCTGCTTACAAGACAATCGATTTACCAACTACGCTACGCCCACCCCCAGTTATAAGTTAATCTTTATTGAAAATTTTCTTATTTTGACTCATTTCCTAATAATTAAATCATTAGTCATTATTATTATGTCTGGGTTTGTAAAGTGTTTCTTAATATTCCCACCGCTTGCACCTCATCAAGTAAAAGCAATACATGAACTTATATCATTAGAATGGACTATAAAGATCCACTTGTATCCACGATTCAAGAAATTTTGAAAATATATTTCAGTCCGCTAACCGGTTTCTTAAATACCCCAAACCGGTCGTAAAACGTACACAGTAACTAAAATTATGATCTCTCACGCTTATTAATTTGATGTGGCACATAATAGGATTCGAAAACACTTTTCGATTCTAGTAACCAGATTCAGGAGTTTCAAAAACCAGCAGTAAAATTTTGATAAAAATCGCTGGATTCCTAGGGTACGTCATTTCATGCGTCACATCATGGCAAAATCAATGCAAAACAGACAAAACAATCATGAGTCCAGCGAACTGAATTCAGGAATATCCGAAATCGGAGTTAAATGTGTCCGCATTACTTTCAATATGATTCGTAGATCATGTGGTTGAAGTAATTTGATGACCCAAATGTTGAGAATGATAAAAAGATTCTGTAGTCCGAAAAACCGAATTCGGGAGATTCAGGAAGCGATTGTATCTGATATTATTCATTTGAGTTTTCAGTTAGAACTTACTGATCTTGTATTATTTATTGAGATACGTGGTTGGTTTTAATAAATTACGATCATACGCAAATGAAATTGGAAAAAATCGCTCTTTTAGCTTTCACTGAAGTAACCAATTGCGAACATGCTCATTAGAAGCCAAATTAATACGTTTTAAGATTGTGTGTAACATATTGAATTCTTAAAATATAGAATACATGCGTAATTGATGAGAAATTGGGACCTGAAAAATAAATTATAAAATAAGTACGTTATATCGAGTGACGCTATATCGAGGGTAACATACCCCGATATCGAAAATTACCTGTATTGGACAAATTGGGACACATTTTTTCTATCCTTTTCATTAACCATATAACCTATTCTGATTATTTGGTATACATTTCTCTAAAGAGGGTATTCCAGTGCAAAATTTAAAAAAATGATATTTTTATTTTTGCATATTTTGCATCTTTAAAACAAGAAAAGAAAGATTCAGAAAAAGGTTTACTTGAATTTAATCTAGTTAGGCTCTTAGAGCTCATAATTTTTTCTATACAGTGTTGGGTAAAACATGTGCAAACATGTACTTTAATGTCATAACTATAATTATAATTAATATTATAACTATTTGTAGTTTTTAAGGAATTGTATGTGTTATTAGCGTCATGATGGCAGAATAACATTTGTTTAAAACTTTTTGTTGTGAAACATAATCTTTTCCGTATGTTTTTGTACTATTTCACAAAAAAACCCAAACGGAAAGGAAAAGTTACACTTGTTTTGTCCAAAGAAAAAATGCACTTCGCATAATTTTTTTCACTGTGCCGTCGTTAACGAATTTTTTGCCCATATAACGATATGGAATCAAATTAGAACTCTGAAGCACCAATTGTGCAGCTTTACTTTGCTTCGGTTCGGTTCAAGAACGATTAAGTTAACTGACGCGATCTAATAAAGTTCGGCATTTGTTACACATGTTTTACCCAACACTGTATAAGGCTGACAATCGGGTCAGAACGCTGATAAAACCGGGGGTAGACAAAATTTGGGGCTGATAAAATCGGGCCTTCACTGCATCTTGAATTTCAAAATAAATCCGAATCTTAGGTTGCAAAACCGGAAGTCGCCATTTTGAATTTCAAAACGACACAAAACATCGATTTCCGTCGTGTTCTCATCAACCGCATTCCAAAAATACCCATGTTGATGGGGTTGTTGACGATTTCACGTAACCGGATGTCGCCATCTTGAATTTCAAAACGACACCAAACATCGATTTCCGTCGTGTACTCATCAACCGCATTCCAAAAATACCAATATTGATGAAGTTATAGAGAATTTTGCGTAACCGGAAGTCGCCATCTTGAATTTCAAAACGACACCAAACATCGATTTCCGTCGTGTACTCATCAACCGCATTCCAAAAATACCCATATTGATGGAATTATAGAGGATTTAGCGTAACCGGAAGTCGCCATCTTGAATTTCAAAACGACACCAAACTTCGATTTCCGTCGTGTACTCATCAACCCCATTCCAAAAATATTCATATTAATAGGATTGTTGGCGATTTTGCGTAACTGGAAGTCGCCATCTTGAATTTGAAAATGGCGGTAAACATCTATTTCCCTTCTCTTTTCGTCATCCATTGTACATACATCTCATTCTCATAAAATTCCATCATTATGAGAATCAGATCTACATCAGATGCTCAAAAATAGTATCTTATAACATCGCTCATCTTTCTATCACTGAGCCATACATTTACAACTCATCTACTGATGGCACGACAAGCGATGCGTGAGCGATGTATTAATTCTATCCCTCTACTATCGTTATTTTCTATCGCTCAGTGATGGGCGTGAAGTCCATCAGTAAGTGAGCCTCATTTTTAGCGATGAGGAAAAAAACTGATTATTGCCACCCTTGAATAGTACTCTCTGGAGATGTCGTGTGTCTCGTTTAAACCAAAGATCATGCAAATCGCTTCCGCAATTTTTCATGAAAATGATGAGTACTTTTTGTCACATAAATGCACAGAGATTCTTAACTTGTTTCGTAGGGTCAAATTGTACATAAAACATGTGGTTTTCGGACTACGATTTATAAAATGAATGTTTGGGAGTATTTGAGTATTTGGTCACCCCAAATCTAATGAAGAAAAGTGCTATAAAATAAAAGCCGTTAACGATAGTTTTGGAATTGTCAACAAAGTTACATAAAAATTATCACCTTTTAATTTTCAGGACTGTGTACTCGAGAAAGGTCAAACATCAAAATTACAGCAAATAGGAAACATATTTTGATATCAGGCATCAAATTGAAATCTTATTTTGATATCGGTTTAAACTTTTTCAGATATGACATCATATTTTGATTTCAGTGTAATCAGTAGTGTAAAAGATTGTTAGATAGATTGTCATAGTAAATTTGATATGAGATTTTGGAGGTCAGATGCTTTTTAGTTGGACAATGGTCCAACTAGCGGAGGTCCAACTAAAAAGCGGTCCCGTTAAAGAGTGTCCAACCAGCGAATCGCGACTGTACATCACAACATCAAAATTAGTCCATGTCACAGCACTACACATTTCATCATCAGCACTTGTTGTGCAGCAACTAGAAGATACACGTTGGCATAAAATTGCCTATAGCAAACCCCCAAATGGGAATAAGGGACATGATCATCATTTGAATAGCACGATTAGCGAAGAAACAAACGTCCACTGTATCAGAGATTCACTTAACACAGTAATGGTAAAACCCGACACTCCGTACGCGACTGGCATATTTTAGTCTTGCCAGCCATTCAGTCCTCAGCACGGAGAAATACCTCGCCTCTTACGACATGGGAGCAGGAATCCAGTGCCAAGTCTTGGATAAGATAATTAAACCTGCCGGATACCTCTAGAATGGTTTTGTCCGGAGAAAGATAATAGACTGTTATCAACCTTCTAGTAGACCACTCTCACTGTGCATGTTTCACATTTTGGTAAAATAGTCAATAACGACACCGGGCAGGACCAATGCTACTATACCGGGGAAGAAAAGGAATGTTAGTTCGACACTCACTCTTGATAGAGACCGAGACTACCTCTACACTACCTCTACCTTTACGAGTGTCACAAGAGTGTACAATCATAGCAATATCCACGAAAGCCGTACGCGATCAATTTCCGATAAAATTTATTGAACAACCTGAAACCTGTACAACCGGCCATCGGTAGTGTTTCTTCTTATTCATACTTCAATGATCTTTTCCAGATTTTTAGCGCGCTTGCTTAGTTTTCGTTAAGCTTGCGCTTATTTTTTAAGTTTAGCTAAAAACCTTGATATTGAGTTTAATTTGAGTGGAGTCGCAACCGTGGGCTGAAATTGTCACAGTAAATCACGGGAAAATGTCTCAATTTAAATTTCTTTTTTAGAAATATTTTTTGCAAAAGAAAAACCAGCTAAAGGAAAAGAGAAAAATCGTCTCAAATAGGTGAACCGAACCTACAAAACAAATCTATGAAATAATTTTGAGCGGCCCAAAACAACCATACCGAAAAATTTGCTTTGCATAACAAATCCCCGTATCGTCTGTCCCCCTTCCCCGTTAGCATACGACCTCATATCTCAGGCAATATTTACTAATGCCGCCTCCGCTCGAAACAAAACTAAGCCATGTTGTTAAACTGTCGAAATAAATAAACTAACCAGGGTTGTTTCCCCAACCTAACCCAGCTCCGAGCTCAAGTAAAAACGAAACACGGAGTTCTGTATCTGATCAGAGGTGAAAGGCGACATAGTTTGGTTTCATGTTGCACAATAATACAGCTTTGCCAACCTCAAAATATTAAAATTGGCCCAGTTGTTTGCGTTTCGACTTCGTCTCTTCAGAACCACGGCACTTGACCAATGCACCGGGTTGACGCTAAGTCCAAAATTGGAAACACTATTTGTGAACACACTAAACGACTTCTACCTTGCGATGTCCCGTAGGTATTTATTTGTTATATGTTATATGTGAGCCTTTCATCAAAAATTCCCAAGGCAGTTGATTTCACTGGGATTGCATTTCCTAGCAGAAGAACAGGCCTATGGGCGTGTTTCATTACCCACTTCGGCTAGAAAGTGCAACATCAGTATTGAACTCACTGCCCTGAGATTTTTCATTTAAAAATGGCAATAGATTACTCAGTTCTTTTATGCTCGCAAATGTTGAATTTGCATCTAAAAAACTGAATGAATGCACAGTATCGAACGAATGAATGACGAGGCAAACAACCGAAAGACCGTCAGCGCGCCGGGCACGAATTGAATTTCGTCCCTCTTTCAAACTCACCAAGGAATGTTAATATTTCTGAGCTCTGGCTGTAACACTTCGTCCTCTGATAACATTCTGTAATTTTTTCATGCGAAAATAACAACTAGCGACTCGGTGACCATTACCTTCAATATTCAAATTTGGAACCGACCAATGCATCGGTGTTCAATATCACTCACTTTTAATACAATTTAAACAATAGCATGCTATATTTCTTCCTAAGGAAGAATAATTGGGTAAACACCAATATTTCTCCCCCACACAACATTTTTGGGAGGAACCACTTTTTGTGTTTGAAGGGGCCAAATACTTCCTACAGAAAATCCACCCGATTTTCCCACCGACTAAATTGGTTTGCGTCGGTACAATCGGCTGACTATGCCACCAATTAATCGGTCGATTATTGCACCCACTCTTATGGGGGTTTAACAATGGCGTCTACCGACGCGACAACCGATTACATGAGATCGACGAAATCGTTTGAAATCGGTCTATTTCAACTAATTAAATCGGTCGATTAGTTAGTAGATTTTTTACGTATATTAAATCTGGCGATTAATATGGTGACGAGAATTGTTCACCGACGAAACCCAACTTAGTCGGTTAATGATTCGGTCGGCCTCGAAGCACCCGATTTCATCGATCGACTGGAAAATTTGTCAACTATCAAATTTTCTATGGGGCTAACTTAATAAAATCATGGAATTCGTTTCGATTTTGTCTCATCAGCATCCGACACTAACTTAGAACTGGAATAATTTAGTGCCGGATTAACGCTAGATTCAAAACGGAAACACAATTTGTATTTAGAAGCAAACGATTGGTCAAACGTGAGTTCCCGTTAGAGCAGAAGTTTTGTTGTGCCGATGAAACACAGCGAAATCGAAACATGGTTTGGATTAACAGGCTAATGCGAAATGCACTATGCTACATTTCTCCCTAAGAATTGGATTGAATTTGGATCTAGCGTCAATCCGATGCTAAATTATTCCGACTCTAAGTTAGTGTCGAGTTCTGACGAGACGAAACGCAACTCATTTCATATAACCTTGAGAAATATTTTTTTAAATGAAAAACGATTTAGATCCTTTTCTCATATGTGTATTACTAGCTGCAATATTGTGGCGGCAGTTTTGGGCTTAGAGAAATACGTTTTTATCCAATGGGTGCCAACAATCCTTACTCTCCATGGTACAAACGGCTCCAGCATCCCATGATGTACAGACCAAGTCTAAAATCGCCGATCGCTGATTCTTATGATTTAACTCGATAGTTTGACGAAGATTATTGCTGACCACAAAAGATTTTTTTCCTTACAACATTTCCTAAACTCCAATATTGAGTTTGATTCTGTTATATATGTTGAAATGTATAACAATAAAGTGATAGGCAATCCTAGTCTTCATAGATGACAAAGGCACAATTGCACAACAAGGTGGAACGAAAAACTATTTAATCAACTAAAACCAATCAAAACTAGCAGAGATACGATGATTACGCCAAAGATCCCTGATACAATTGTGGCCCTGTCTTATCTAACAACGGTTCTGATTCACACGCAAACAAAGATTAAATTGCGCTTTTAAGCAAATATTAATCATGTTTCAGATATATGATGGATAAATTACTCACCACCTGTTTTTTTTCTTAGAAAATTGCGATACCTTTGAAAAAATAAATTTTGCAATTCTAAATTTTACATCATTCAATTCAACATGCTTAAACTGTATTGCATTATCCCAGTCAACAATGTTTCCATCCTAATAAGTAAGCTCTCATTACTGTTGCAATACGAGTTTTTACACAAACGACTATCATATGATTGCGGTAGGTCTATCATAAATTATTACTCAACGTTTATGGTTTACATTTAAGTTGAAAATGTGTTGGAAGATTATTCTATTCAGCAGCCCACTTACTGCCACTGGTGGCATTCAATGGAGTTTTATCGGAAATACAGTAGTGTGCCAACGAAATTTTCGACGATGTTCCATAGGAGAGCCTGGTGGGTGGAGTAAGTTTACGGTCTATCTTCTTCTCTCCGTATGGATTTGCTATATGGTGCTGGCTTTCGTGGTATAGGTACTTCAAATAATGTGAAATACATTCTATTGTTTGTTTATGTCGCAAAACATGTTAACTCCTTACAGGGAAAAAATGAATGGTTTGTACATGAAGGTTCCAGGTAACCTGGATTCCGGAGGGATGTTCCAGTACTGGGGTACGCTTTGTAAATTTCAAAAAAATACTAGCAATATAGTTATTAAACCTTTTTTGAAGTCTGTTTCTTATCGTTACGAGACCATAGAACAATTTGACCTCGGAACTGTCACCATCCACGGGAAACCTGCTCCACAATAACCGCTCCGGGGTCAAATCAGGAAATGGTGTTCATAACCATGAAGTGCAATCTACTGAGGCAATTTGAAAAAAAGCGCTCATATTGCCAATATTCCTTTGAAATTCACAGTATCCCGGTACTGGAACATATCTCCGGAAATCTGAATTACCGGAAACCAGATGAATTTATCCGGTTAATTTCCAAAGCCTGGAAAAGGACGGGTTCCTAAATCCAAAACATCAAACAGAGTCGGATAAAAAATGCGGGTACCTGGGTACTCTGCCATCCCATTACGGGGTAACTCCGGGGTAACTAGCATCCAAAAGGTGGTAATCCACAATTCACACGTCCTTTCTTTATCTTTCGTTTTAGATTTATGGTGTCTTTGGCAAAGTTGTTGCATGGCATCTAGCACTTTATTTGATCATTATTATTTCGGAATTCAGTCGCCAGGGGCGGCGCTGTTATCAACTGTTTAATGAAACGAGACAAAGTTGTATGTCAGGTAATTATAAGTATATCTTCCGAAGATACTAACCTTGTAGGTCCTTTAAGTTTTGAAATATGGCGCATTTTGGAAACATAATCTCTAAGTAATATTCATGGAAACATACGTACACTGCCCATATAAGCATAAGAGTGGATTTTTGTCGAAAATGAGTTATCTGTTGGATTTTACTCTGTATCACCACTGAATCACAATGCACAAATAATATTAATAGGTTTGTTTAAAAAATATCGAAAAATACCAAAACATGGTTGTCCCATCCATAAGGCACAATGAAAATGTAAATCTTCAACTTCGTTTATCTCGGCTTGCTGTTTTTGCTTACTGGGACTCTTATGCCTTTATGGGCAGTACACAGTTTGCATCTTCAGAAGGGATATTTAAAATGATAGAACCTACAACTTTCTCGAAGACACCACATTTCTATCTAGCTTTATAACAAAAATCCCCTTTTGGACGCCAGCTAGTACAGGGGTTACTTCCATGGTCAAATTTGACTGCTAATAGCGAAAAATCTAAAAATTATTTTCAAATTTCTGAAATGACAGTCCACGTGAATTACTTAGAACTAGAGCCGAAGCGTGCGGTGGCCCTCGCCAAGGGTGCCAGAAATCTGGATCTGTTTCATAAAATTCATGAGAATAAGTTTAAAAACAAGTGCGACATTTCAAAGTATGCACTAGACTATTTCACGCAGAATCCGGACACTTTATTTATTCTATGGCAGAGTTCTAGTGGTCGGATTTGAATTTTTTCGATAGCGAATTATTTGGGAGAAATAGATGAAAGAAGAGAAAAGAAAATTGATCCTGCACACCACTGTCGATTGTAGCAGAGAGGTGACGAGGGTAAATAAGCTGATAATCCAAAATTTACACCAAGGTCTTTAATGTAGTCGTATAATTGCATACGGTTTCCAGTACTATTGTAGTTATATTCGATGACATTTTCAGTGCAACAAAAGTTGATGATAATGCAATTAACAATACACAAAACCATCATATTCTGCACACACCAGGCGTTGAGAGTATCGGGAATGGTTTGTAATGCGAAGAAGTCAGACTGATTAAGAATGACGAAATATATTTTAAGAGTGTCCTACCAGGACTTATAACATCGGCAACGTCGTTAATGAACATCGAAAATAGCATTGGTGCGAGTGTACTGCCTTGAGGAACTCCAGTGTTATTTTTGGAAATTAATTAAATTGAATTGAGCAGTGCCAATGCAAAAAGAAACTTGACAATGAATGAGATACGATCGAAGTCAGTAACAGAACCTAGTCGTGCAACCATCTGGATCTTTGTGAGCCCTGAAGAAATAATGTGTACATTTCTCTAGACACTCCTGCTCATACAACTTCACCTCCATCGTGTTGATGGTTCTGAAAAACTCGGTTTTGAGTCCACAGCTACTAATACGTGTATTTTTCAAATACGTGTATTTTTCAAACAATTCGCTGTCGAAATATTCCCTACCCGACCACTAAAGGCGCTGCTACAGGATAAATATAGTGTCTAAATTCTAATGGCGAAACTCTAAGACAAGGCGTGACAATCGGCTTTTTATTTTTCCTTCGATATTCTTCTTTTCGCACATGTTTACCCTGCCGAAATCTTCCGAACAGTGTTGCCATTTTTATTAATGAAAATAGAGTCTTGTTAATTTATTTTATGCCGGCAATATTTTGTATCTTGTATCCACTATATTGATGAAGGGCACCGTTTTGGTTTTAGGTCATGGGTGTTTAGTAAGGTTCGATGAAGCCATTTTCTGAAAAGTTATAGTTCGAAATATGACAGCACACAATGGCTCAAAACAGCGTTTTGAGCTACTTAATTCATTCTAAAATTTCCATATTAGCGGTTTTAAATTTTCTGCAATGTTTTGTGTGTAAAAAGCGCCGTCATTTGGCAATATTACTGTTTAAAATAATTGATCGTAGTAGTCTATAGAACATTTATCTTTTGAACCAGAAGAGATAGCGCTTTGCTGTCTTAGACAAAGTTGTAGAGGGGACTATTTTTATAAATTTTGCATTTTTTTCATTCCATTCAAAATTTCCATTTAGTTTATGATTTTTGAGAAAAGATGGGTGAAAGATAAATATGCTTTAAAACCCGTTTTGAATTTTCGTTTGCGATGAACATACGAACCTTAATTATCAATACTGCATTTCAACTTCAAAGAGCCGGATAGAAATCGAATAGCATGATACTAAAAATGTCTGAACACTTCAACACTAAAGCGTGTTTTACCATATGAAAAAAACCTCAATATATTTTGCTTTGCGGTTTTCGAGAACAGAATTTTTGTAAATTAGTAAGGAAACATGATAAAAACTCGAATACCTCCTTAAATTATACAGGGCCAAAAATATACCAAGGGGGCGCTAAACTGAAATCCCGCCAAGGCGCCAGAATCCCACGCTACGGGTCTGCTTAGAACTCTTAAAAATGAAAAAAATGTCTATTTCGAAAAAAGTGGGTTAGCTCCTATGGAACGCCAGCTATTCATCTGTGAGGCAATAATTTGCTGCAATGAAGCTTTTATTACTACTCATCAGAAGACTGTCGAAAGTTGGCAAACAATGTGGACCAATGGAGACCTAGCAAGGTGGCTACATTCGATAGTCCCGAAGTTATCGACGAAATCTTTATTCAAGGTAATGGATGTGGGTCGTGATTTCATTCGTGTGATGTTTCGACTCATGTCAAATCAATGCACGCTGGATGCACATCTCCAATATAGTAGTGGATAGTAGTATCTGCACTTATGGTGACGGCTAGCACGATATCGAACATATTGTCTGGGCATGCACCAAGTACCATTCCGCCAGGTCTCAGCTAATAGATTCACTTCGGGCCCGAGCAAGATCACCCGACGTTCCGATTCGGGATGTAATGGCAACCCGCGATCTCTCCCATTTGTTCTTCATCTACCTGTTCCTTATAGCAATCAATACCAGATTTAGCCCCTGTATTTCTCTTTTTCAAGTTTTTATAAATCCCCATGACCGCCTTCATGGGGTCGACTCACATTAGAGTACACTTGCGTGATTGGCTTCATCCTCACTACAGGATCTACATTGACCGAATTGAAGCCCGACGATCTGATCCGTGTTGGAGAATTTCAAGTGGATCTGAGGATGACCACCAGACGTCCTACTGCGTGCCGTCTTTGCAGTCCGAGGCTATCGTTGATCTTTCATTTCTCATAAGGTTGCAAGAGTGATGTTCTCATTTTCTCTGTCATCGTTGTCCACCCTCTCCCCTTGCCTGTTACACTACGGAAACCCCGATGTTCGAATCAAATACTTTCCCATGCAAATAGTCCTTCGACACATCTAAGTGAATCTGTTCCCCCATAAATATTAAATTCCATAAAATTAAATTCTTATCATCAAATTAGCACCATCTAGTCAAAGTACCGTGTATATCAAATACAGACCACAAGAAAACCAATACGTAATATCGGGTACAATAGGTCCAGATTACCTAAAAATATTAGCAAGCCCATCGATCTTAAATATGAAATCAATTTTTCTTAACTTTTTTGTTTTAGAAACTGGCAGCAGCAACTTCAAATATCACACAAAAATCCAAAAGTCAAACCATCGCTTGTAAAAGCAATATTCCGCACATTTCAACGCGATTGGATTCTACTGTCCGTTGTTACAGTCTTTGGCGAAATTATACTAAGAATCGCTCAGCCGATTTTGTTGGGAAGGCTTCTGTTATACTTCAGGTAATATACCGTAAGACATAAACCAATGAAAAATAATTAACGAACTAATTGCCGAACAATCATGAACAGGCGACAATCCGACATCAGCTACGAGCAGGCGCTTTATTACGCGACGGGAATGGTCGCGACGAAAGCCGCCAGTATCGTGCTGGACAATCAGTATGCGATCATCACCTGCTTAACTGGCGTTCGAACCCGAATAGCCGTCTGCAGTCTTCTGTATCGGAAATCACTACGACTTTCTCGTAACGCGCTAGGAGATACATCTGCCGGAAAAGTTGTCAACCTAATGTCCAACGACGTCAACCGGTTCGATATTGTCGCTTACCTGGTGTGCTACATGTGGTCCGCCCCTCTGCTGACAATCGTTGTCGTAATTCTGCTGTGGTACGAGGTTGGCTGGGCTGGCCCTTTGGGTATGGTAGTGATCTTCGCCACATCGCTGGTACAATGTAATTATACTATAACAGTAACGGATCAAATATTGCTTATTTAACACGTTCTTTCTCGCAGCATTCTTCAGCAAGCTAACATCCCGGTATCGTCTTCTAACAGCACTGAGAGCCGACGAACGAATTCGGCTGATGGATGAAATTCTATCAGGAATTCACGTGATCAAAATGTATGCTTGGGAGAAGCCATTCGCTAAACTGATATCCTTGGCCAGACGATCGGAGCTCAAAGTCGTACTAAGAAGCGGATTGATTCGCGGACTTTTCATGACCTTCCAACTGTTCACTACCAGAGCGGCGCTGTTTGCAACCATGATCGCGCTGCTTCTGATGCAGGAAGACGTCACTGCTGCCAAAGTGTTCGTCGTAGCTAGTTACCTGAACATAGTCGCGCACCAGATGTCCGGTATGTTTGTGCGAGGAGTAGCGGAGATAGCTGAAGGGTTAGTAGCAACTCGGAGACTACAGCGATTTTTGGAGTATGGTGAAATTCAGCAGCAGATTAAGGTAACTAATGAAGTTGGAATATTGTTAGTCTATTGACAGATTGATTTCAGGAAGAAAAGCAAGATACAAAATTGCTTCCTGATGTGGCGATTTCTATGCGTTCCGTAACCGCTCGTTGGGATGCTGCTTGGGAAGGCAATGAAGATCGTCCTCCTACGCTAAATAATTTGGACATAGATTTTCCTAGAGGCAAGCTGATTGGAATCGTAGGTCCTATTGGCTCCGGCAAATCTTCAATTTTGCAAGCAATTCTCAACGAACTTCCTCTTGAATCAGGAAAGATTATTTCAAATGAAACAATATCTTATGTTAGCCAGGAGCCTTGGCTGTTTGCGGGTAGTGTTAAACAAAACGTTCTTTTCGGTACCCCGATGGATAAGAAGCGCTACCGGTCGGTCCTACGAGTATGCGCCTTAGAGGACGATCTGGAGCAATTCCCGGACGGTGATGAAACCTTGGTCGGTGAGCGGGGAATTTCGCTTTCCGGTGGTCAGAAAGCTAGAGTTTGGTAAGGTGTTTTGTTTTTGTTTTCAGTCAATAATAATTACATACCTAATATTTGGGCAGCTTGGCACGAGCGGTTTACAAAATGTCCGATGTATACCTTCTGGATGATCCATTGAGTGCCGTAGATGCCCACGTGGCGAGACATCTGTTTGATTTATGTGTCGGCGCTAAAGGATTGCTAGGCAGACAAAAAGCAACCAGAATACTGGTGACACATCAAGTTCATTTTCTGGTAGAGTCGGATTGGATCATCGTTATGAATGAGGTAAGGGTTTGTTTTTTCGTGCGGTTTGAACAATTCTCTATTTCCCACGTATTCATTTCCAGGGCAAAGTGGAAGCTCAGGGGACCCCGTATGATTTGATGCAGCAAGGGATAGACCTGTTAAATTTTACAGAGCCTGTTGGCCAAGAAAACACGGATCATGATACAAATTTCAATCGGCAAGTGTCGCAAATGTCGGTTGCTTCATCACTATCAGATTGCAATGAAACCGCAGAGATTGTCGATACTGATCGGGATGTAAAAAATGCTGAGCAAACATTCGAAAAGTCCTCAGAAAATACACTTCACAGCTCCCTGTTCCTGGATTATGCAGCTGGAGCCGGAAGTTGGCTAGTCCTATGTGGATTGATACTACTGTTTCTGGCTACTCAGCTGATTGTTAGCTTTGCCGACTACTGGGCATCTTTCTGGGTATCTCAGGAAGAATTAAGAACGTTTATAACTGTTCAGAATGATACAAATACAGCAGAATCGAATGTTCCGCTAAGTACAGAAATTTGCGTCTATGTTCAGAGTGCGGCTGTCGCTGGTATATTTATTTTCGGGTTGGTTAGGTAAGTAATTGCTCAAATTTCTGTGTTGATTATCGTAACAGTTTCCTTAGGAGAACACGTGACACATCGATGCTAATTAAACGATCACAAGTCCAATTGTGACGTACAAAGTGAAACAAGAAGTATTGTGATATTTTTTAGGCCAGATTCATCAAGAAGGCGACCTGTCAATCCCCCATCTCCATTTAATACGCTGATTCGAGGTTACTAATTTTATGAATTGGGCTCAAACTCAAGCATGTCTGAAATGTCTTAACGTATTGTTTATTTTTGTGTTAGGTAACGACGCTGAATCCCCCTGGATAAAGATTCGCCATCTCTAACGTTTGTTTACCATTCATCTGTCGGTGCCATTCCATTGTCAATGGCCCTCGTTTTAAAAGGAAGCGATTTTCTTGGGATTGGGATTTTGGCAGGTCTCGCACTCGATTGGAATGACACTGAGAGATAAATGGTAAACAAACAATAGAGATGGCGAGTCTTTCTCCAGAGGGATTCAGCGTCTTTAACCCTAGAACGGCTTTGTGGGGTACATTTGTACCCCAGAGCTATTTGCAATCCATGTTATTCCGTTACGATTTATTTTGCCTGCAAGCAATCTTTATCATAAATCAATTTGATTATTAAACTTCCATTTAGGCAGGTGGAACCTATATGTTTCACTTGGCCAAATTAACAGTGCCCGCTTAAAGTTTGTCTGGGGTACAAATGTATCCCACGAAACCGTTTACGTTAGTGTTTTGTTATGTGTAGAGAATTCGGAACATTTATCTTTTTTGTCGTGACTAACGACTTACCTTTCAATATAGGGACCCCTTTTCAAAATTTCGGAAGAAAAATGATGTAAGGTTTTGAACGCTTATATCTTTTGTTGTGCTGAATGGATATAATCAATTTCTTCGACATTTTGTCGAAAATATTTGTACCAATGTTGTATTAAATTTTGGAATATGTAGGACATTCATTATTAACGGAAAAAAGTGTTTTTAAAAATCATTCGAAAGCGACTCGGAAAAGTGAAAATTTTCAGCCCATCCTGCACAGAGCCGTCAATATGGTGTACCAACCGAACAATAAAATGATGAAAAGTTTTAAATATAGATCATGTTTGTTCCTATGATTATTCGTATTGGGTTGCTTGACGAGAGTAGTTGGTGGGGGAAAGCCGGCATATTCGTTTTGGTTATGCCATTAGAAACCGGATGGAAAGGAAAGGCTCATGCACGGCACGAGAACGAGCGAGAAAGCGATAGTAGTGCATATTAGCGAAAGCGTTACGTATATTTTGAACCTTAATAACTTTCCTTCTACTAAACGGATTGCTCGTCTTGTTCTATAAATCGGAAGGAAAACGTTCGACGCTTGTGTGTAAGACGAAATGCATAACGGACATGCGTGCTAGGTCGTGAGAAGCTGCATCGGACGACCAATCAAATCGCCTACCACAGGAGAGAAGAAGAAAAACGTTGGTGGGGGTGGTTGCGGTGAGAAGGCCAAAAAGCCAAAGGTTGCTGCTAAGAAACGCAGTAACTGAAAAGGCGGTAACAACTGCCACTAAAAATGCCACCAAAACATCGAAGCCTGCAGCGAAAAAGCCGAAGACTCCAAAGCCAAAGAATGCCGCCAAACCTGCCAAGAAAGCTGCCCGAAGAAGATAAGTAAATTCACGCGTCTCTAATGTTGCCAACAGTCCTTTTCAGGACTAACAAAATTCTTGTAAAGAATTAGTGGTGCTTATTTTCCGTTAGCGCTGTTAATTGGGGATGGATTTATGTCATAGTTATATGCAAACCGTCCTTAAGATGAATATATAATGGAAAAAGAATTTTATTAGGAAGTTCCTTTTATTAATTTGAATAATTAAAAATAATTATCATATGAGAAAATATTTTTCAAATTAATCTACAACCCCGAAGGTTTTTGCAAATCCTTCCAAGAAAATCAGTGAATGTGGCAACTCTACCACTAAGCGAAAGCTACACCAAAACGAATGATGAAAATATTTTCATTTATCGCACAAAAGGATGGCCTTCCATCTGCACCGAAAAATTAATAAATAGGAACGCCTTGATGCAAAGCGTACTCATTCGGTGTGAGCTGCAAAATCGGAATGTTGATATGTACGCAGTAAAAACAAATCGTCGGCAAGGTTTGAATCGTTTCAAAAGATTCTCGTCTTGTATCACCATAGTTATCTACAAACCGTCCTTATTAGGACGAATGCATAATGGAACAGATGGGTTGGTAATGTATATGACATAACAGGGGTGTAGTGACCACACTTCGAAGTTATTTCAAATCTTGCAAAGCATGAATGAAATGACAAATTTTCAGGTTAACACGGCAATAACTTTGCAATTTATAGAACAATATTATATTTTTAGTTATCATATAATAATTGTCATCTCTTCCAAACAAATTAACCCTCTGCTGCCAACCCCATGGTTTTGCGTGCGGGGTTAAGGAGAATCATTGTAAAATGTCCAATGCACGATTTTATGTTATTACCTCCACTAAAACCACTTTAAAATAGAGCGCTCTAGTTAGAGTGCGGCTAAGACGCGTTTGACGTATCCAAACGAGCAGAAATCTGACGTATTTCTATTGTGAATACGTCAAATTTCATATTCGTTTGGATACGTCATGGCCACACTCTAACTAGAGTGCTCTACTTCAAAACATTCCCATCTGTCATACAAGTACATTGTCTCCTTGTTGAAATCATATGAAATTATTGACCTGTATTCAATGCGGAGAACTCGGTAATAAAATTGTTTTACTGAATAGATTAACGAACGGGATCCCCAGGAAAATTTCGCTGAGACCAGTGAATTGAACTTAATGCGTAAAATTTAGCCATTTGACGAATTTTGCGCCAAATCGTATTCGGAGTTGGCAGCACCCTCTCAGATTTTAATGAAACTTTCTGTACATGAAGACTTTGTCACAAAAAGCCACTTTGCATACTTTGTTTTTCCAAAAATGATCTAGACTGTCTTTTGAAAAGGGCCAAACTTTTTTTTACCAATTTTTTTTCAAATATCTGTAGTCTAAAAATGACAAATCCTACAAAAAAATGTTGTAGGAGTGATTTTCACAAAATTAGTCAAATTTTTGAATAAAAATATTGAAAAAAATCTCTATTCCTACACTGAAAAAAACTCGATTTTAAAAATTTAAAGTCGATTTACAAAAAAAAACATTTTTGATTTGGATGAAATTTTGTTCAAAGATAGATATTTATGTTCCCTACCTACCGTCAAAAATTCAAGTTGGGCACTTTCAAGGAAAAAAAGTTATTTGAAAAAAGCTTTTCCTTGTCCAAACTGAATTCTTTTTCTTCGGTGTATTTTTATAGAAAACTAAACCAATAAAAGTCATAATCATCTCAGAATCCAAAAAAACTCAGTTTGTGAGAATATATTGACTAATTTAGCAACCAAGCATATTTTTATTAAGGGGTTAATACTTTTTCATTTTTCATAAAATCGAATTTTTTTATTACTTTATCTAAAAGTACAACTCTTTGAGAATGTTTTCCCAGATTTTTATAGAGATCCGAAAAATAGATCGAAAGTTACAGCGTTTCCAAGCGCGCTTCGTCTGCCAAGAGCAATAGTAATTTGAAATTTTAAACTCGATTATCTCGAAATGTCGTCTTACTAAAAATGGTTTTTCCGTGATCACGATTGCCTAAAAACTACTCAATCATTTTTCTTAATTTTTTTCAATTGATCGTAATTAATTTTTCTCGTAGGGGAGTTCGGGGCTATTTGGCGGTTTGAGAAAGTTGGCGGAATTCCTTTTTCTCTGTTTCCATTAGACATATAGCGCTACCTCTTCTTGTGTTCCTCAAGTTATGTGAAACCCGTTATCAAATATGGTTTTGTTGCAAAACGATTTGTTTGGTGGAAGTTGTGGGTGATATTGTGCTTTCGAGCATACCAAGTAAATTTTCTAAATTTTAAATGCTTTGCGTTATTTAGGGTGATTTTCAAACTATTTCCCGAATGATTATATTTTTCGATAGCGCGTGAAGAGAGCTTTCAGTATCCGTATAGATATTACATCTATCCACAAACAATAGTTATTTTTTAAACAGTTTTTAAAAAAAGCGGTTGGGGTAAGTTGGCGGTGCTGCACACGGGGCCAGTTGGCGGTACTATTTACAGTGCAAATAAAGTCATCAAAAATTTTATTTCTGGAATTCATTCCAAAGGAAGAAAATCTTTTTCTTGTGTATCTCGCCAATGTAGGAGACACTTATTCCGGCCAATTGCATGAAGTATTTCGAAAATTTGCTTTTGAATAGGGAGTACGCTTAAAAGTCAAAATGCCGGGGTATTGAAACTGAAATATAATAGCAAATACAATACAATATACAGTTTTCTCGAAAAGACATTCAGTATGTTCCAAAAGGACCCTTGAAGTTATTGAATCTCCATTTGATTGCTTAGTTTTTGGCGTGTACTCAAACACCGCCAACTTACACCGAGGCCGGGGTAAGTTGGCGGGTTTTCCGCCTCACATATTTTTGTATCTAAAAACGAAGACAATGCATCAAACACTTTAAAAAAAATCAAAGATGTTACCAACAGTCTGCTCTTTCATGCCGCGTGTTCTATTTTGCAAGATCTACCTATATTAAAGCGGGAAAAATTGAAAACTGTTAACACCGTCAACTAGCCCCGGTTTCCCCTACTTTAACGATTCCTTTTTTATTCATAAATTTTTGCTTCATGGATAAGAATTTTTAATACAATTTTTAGAGCTTAAAACAGCGATTTTTTACTACAAACGTTCTCGAATGCAGGAAAAAATTATTATTTATTCAACTAATCGTTAAGGTACGAGGAGTACTCATTTACTAATTTGTTGGATTTTGGGATTTTAGATGATCTATTAGTCTTCAATCGTGATCACCGCAAACCTCTTAAATAAAAAAGGGTTTCGGGGAAAAAGCTATAACTCCGCCAACTATCAATTTACTTTTATAAACTTATGCTTGTTTATTTCACTGAAAAATGTACTACCAAAATATTATAAGTGTGATGTAATGAAATCATTGCTCTATTCCTTTACTTAAATTCAAACTTTCTTGATATTTCTTTCATTTGAATTTTACATAATTATTTATTTATTTTTATATATAACATTTTTCTTAAAACTATCTTCATGCATGCTATTTTGTATTCTTTCTATACAAGAAAAATATATTAGTTCATCTTCCGAATTAGAATATCTTTTCGTCTCTACTTTGCCACCAGGAATAGGCACAAAACTGTGGAATTTTTGTGTTTCAGATATTGTTTTGGCGATATTATACAGCTCTTCGAGTTCTTCTGACATTTTGTTGTACTGTTCAGTGAATATGTAGCAGAAAATAAATTTTGTGATGTTTTTATCAGTTTGTTCAACTGCCCAGTTATATAACTCTCGGGAAGTTGTTATGGTATTTCCATAGTCGCGAGCACGACTAGCTCTTTTTGCCATTCGCTTGAGAGTGCCACCAATAGCATCACAGGGTCCTTTTCCATGGGATGCTGCAACAAAATGCTCCGCTTAACTCATACTTTGACTGGAATCTACACAAGCTTTCGAAGTTTTGCTTATTTTTGTATTGTGCTGCTGCTCCATCAGACATAAAATAAATGTTAGAAAAGTTTGTCAATTATTTCATAAAATTTATCAGTTTTGAGAGGAACAAATGAACTGCAGTCTTCAAGTCTTCCAGTCTTCTAGTCTTCCAGTCTTCTAGTCTTCCAGTCTTCCAGTCTTCCAGTCTTTATTCAAGTTTGTTATGAATATATACCAAATTCGTTACTGATACTTTTTGCATGTATCAGACAACTAGCAGCTGCGAAAATGGATCCTGACATGATTATGACTTTCATTGGTTTAGTTTTCGATAAAAATACACTGAAAAAAAATTCAGTTTGGACAAGGAAAAGTTTTTTTCAAATAACTTTTTTTCCTTGAAAGTGCCCAACTTGAATTTTTGACGGTTGGTATGGAACATAATTACCTATCTTGGAACAAAATTTCATCCAAATCAAAAATGGTTTTTTTTTTTGTAAATCGATTTTTTTCCAGTCTAGGAGTCAATGAAGATTTTTTTTTAATATTTTTATTCGAAAATTTGACTAATTTTGTGAAAATTACTCCTGCAACATTTTTTGTAGGACTTGTCATTTTTAGACTAGAGCCACTTGAAAAAAATTGGTAAAAAAGTTTGACCTTTTTCAAAAGACAGGTTAGATCATTTTTAGGAAAAAAAAAATGCAAAGTGGCTTTTTGTGACAAAGTCTTCACGTACAGAAAGTTTCATTAAAATCTTAGAGGGTGCTGTCAACATTTGTTCGAGTTGGCGCGAAATTCTTCTATACCTGCTCCCTATATTTGTGTTTGATTTAGGAACTTCAGTTACAGTTTCCGCCATGTCATTACTAAATCGATTCTCTGTACGTGTATTAGTTCACAACTTTATAAACATTATTCATAAACCAGAGCATGATTTGTGATTTTATTCATATATTTAGGAACATATCTCTGAGTCCGACTATACGAAGTGATCCGATTCATGATTTACTACATCTTGGTCATGATCGTGGTTGTGACTTAGTTCACAAAACCAAAACAGTCTGTACATTTTCTCATGAGCTATTTCACGAAACATGAACTCTATCAATCTTCGTCAACTAATTCATGATTCCTAATATAATACGTTCACGATTCAATTTATTATTCCTATCGTATTAACAGGTATTAGTCACGACTCACCGTTCATGCTTATGGAGTATTCCTGAACTATTTCATGATTCCTGGTATATTAATCACATAGAACTCACGTGAAATAGTTCCCAAAATCATATAAAGTTGTTTACAAAAGAATGTTCTGGAAATTTATAGAAAATGTCATCCCATGATATTTGCAAAAAGTCTCATTTTTGGGAGGATTTATCAGTGGACACAATATCAAAAGAAAGAACTTGTTACGCATTCACAAAAATTCCATCACATTCCAAAATAAATGCCTTGTATAATTTCACCTTATTCTCACAGAGCTATTGGTTTTTATTGTTCCTGTGCACGCGCATCGCAATCCATCCACGATTGGTCCTTCAATGGTTTCATCTCTGCTACCAAGCGATTCTTCGACACTAACCCCGCCGGACGCATACTGAACCGCTTTTCGAAAGATCTCGGTTCTATGGACGAATTACTACCGAAAGCAATTCTAGATGCAACACAAGCCACACTCGCGATGGTCGGTGCCATGCTTGTTATTCTGGTGGTGCAGCCATTTTTCGCCATTCCGATACTGGTACTGCTTGGAGTTCTTCTGTACGCCAGGAAGATCTATATGGGGACATCTCAGAATACCAGACGACTGGAGGGGATTAGTAAGCCGCATGATTGCGAAAACGGTCCTATTTAATAATACATTAAAACTTATTTTTTAAATTGATTTCAGCCCGATCACCCGTCTTTACACATATTTCAACGACACTGAATGGTCTACCAACGATCCGCTCGTTCGGTGTGCAAAAGCTTCTAATCTCCGAGTTCGACCAGCACCAGAATGTGAACACCGGAGCCTACTTCATGTTTCACTGCGGCAGAATCGCCTTCGGAATGGTACTGGACCTTATATTCTTTACATTTCTGATCATAGTTACGTTCAGCTTCCTACTGATAGATACGAATGCTCTGGGCGATAAGGTAGGTCTAGTTGTGACACAGATCACCTCCCTTGCCGGGATGCTACAATTTGGGGTGCGCCAAACTGCGCAAATGTTCAACCATCTGATAGCAGTTGAACGACTACTGGAATACAAGAATTTACCTGCAGAAACGCAGCCAGCCGAAGACACCAATCAAATCAAGAAAAAAGAGTGGCCCTCAAATGGCCAAATAAAATTCCACAATGTTAGCTTCAGATATTTCGACGGGGCACCTCCTGTACTTCGTGGACTATGTTTTGAAATTAAACCAAAGGAAAAAGTAGGAATCGTTGGTCGAACAGGTGCCGGTAAATCCTCGATTGTTGGTGCACTTTTTAGAACGGCGATTGTCGATGGTGATATTACAATTGATGGTGTGGGCACCGATCAAATCACTCTGGAAACGCTACGATCCAACATATCCATCATTCCACAGGATCCAGTACTATTCAGCGGGACTCTACGCAAGAATCTCGACCCGTTCGATAAGTACTCTGACATTGAATTGTGGAAAGCTTTGGAGTTGGTAGAATTGAAAGACATTGCCAGCGGCCCGTTGGGTCTTCAAACTTTCGTCGCGTGTGCAGGGTCGAACTTCAGCGTCGGCCAACGCCAGCTTTTGTGCTTAGCCAGAGCAGTCCTGCGGAACAACAAAATTTTGGTTCTGGATGAAGCTACTGCCAATGTGGATCCCGAGTATGAATGAGCTGGTTTCCAAAATTGACACAGGTACAATTTTATTTTTTTTGGTTTCTTTCAGAACTGATCGTCTGATACAGCTCACCATCAGAGAGCGTTTCGTAGACTGCACAGTCCTAACGATTGCCCACCGTCTTAACACGATCATGGATTATGATCGCATTCTGGTAATGAGCGATGGAGAAGCAGTGGAGTTTGGAACTCCATACGAACTGTTACAACTGCCCCATGGAGTGTTCCGAGATATTGTCCTCGCGACTGGATCTGCGGAAGCGGAGAATCTTATCAATATGGCTAAGAGATAGTGGTTGTATTTTTACAGTACAAGTTAAAGTTACTTATTAGATCAATTAATGTGAACAATTATTATTGTGTACAAAGTTTGTACTTATGTCTAAAATAGGACAATAAACTATTAATTAGTTTTTTCTATTAGTATTCCATGGAATATTCATCTTACTGTAAATCTTAATGAACTATGTTCTTTCGAAAGACTTTCATTCGATTCATATTCCTCGTCGGCAAACAGAATTTCTGTGCGTACTATCGAGACATCACTCGGTACCAACCATTTGTTTAGTGTTCACACAAGACTTTTGTTTAGCATTCACACACACATGATTCGTCATATGTACGAAAAATTCGTATATTTTACGAAAGTTTTCTGTACGAAACCTATTTTTTAAATTTTATTACATTCTTACAAGAAATCACATATAAAACAGGCTTACAACTACTTACAAACTAATTTATACATTGGTTGTAAGTATTCCTAAAAATCTTTTCTGATTCTCTCTCCATTCAAACATTTATTTTAAAATGTGTTTAGAGCTGAACCAAAATGCTTTCTGGTTCTATGTATAAGGAGAACATAATCATCGACATTGGGCATCCTTGTCTAACTGATCTACCAATCTTAAACGAGTGGGTCAAAAACCCATTTACTAAAACCCTAGAAGTAGCATTTTTGTATATAGCTTTTAAGCACATAATCAATTGATTTGGTATTTGGAATTTTTCCAATATCCTCCATAGGCACTCGTGACTCACCGAATCAAAAGCTTTCTCTAAATCAATAGTTAATAATATAAATTTATACTTTTTCGATTGTTGAGCTTTGACTATTAGATTTCGTATTGCATCTAGATTATCTAGGCATGACCTGTTTTCTTTTCCCACTGTTTGTCCTTCCTCTAGTAAATTTTCCATTACTTTCGTGAAACGACCCGCTATCAGTTTCATTAATATTTTGTTGTCTGTATTCAATAAACTAATTGGTCTGAAGTTTTCTAGCTCTGCATTGTTCCCTTTTTTGTGAATAAGCGTTATTATGCCCGAGGAGAAATTATCTGCAGGTTTAATTGTTCCGTTTAAAATTCCATTGCAAAGTTTAAGTAGGTCATTTTTCAGTAAATCAAAATGACAAGCATAAAATTCGTAGCTAATTCCGTCAGGCCCAGGCGCTTTCTTTTTTGTTGCATTTGTAATAACGTTTTTCAGCTCTAGCTCACTAAAGGGGTTTTGTAAATATGCTTGGTGCTCTGTACTTAGTTGCTTTGTGATATATCTTAAAGCTGCAAAGTTGTCAAAATTTTTGTCGTCTTCTATCTTTGTAAATTTTGTTTTGTAGTGTTCGTAGGCATTTGCACTATTATATCTGTTGTCCTCGTCGGAATTTTTCAATTTAAGGGTCGAGTTTTTTTTTTTTTTGATCTGTGATGAAATTTGATACATACTCATTTTCTCTTCAGCCAGTAAGGATGCCTGATTAATATGTTGTTCCAAATATGACAGACGATTATGCTCTATTTCTACCATTTTTGATTTGATTTCTCCTAACTCCAATGAGACATCTTCACCTATAGCTTGCTTATCTATGCATTTTCCTAATTCTATATACAAAGATTCTTTCATATTCGATACTTTTCTATTGAGCGTCTTTGATTTTTTTTGATAGAATTGTCGAATCTTTGCCTTTAGATCTATAGACCACCATTCTGAAAAATTTTTCGTGTATTTTTCCCTTAACTTTATTTCATTATATTGACTAGAAAACTCACTTTTGTTCTCCTCGTCCTTCAAAAATCTACTGTTCACCTTCTAATAGCCGCGGCCGATGGGAGTTGTTTTATCGCTACAATCAATCGTATATTGAAATCTAACCGCATGATGATCGGAGAACATTACTGGAATCGTTTCAAAGTTCTTCACCCTTTTAACAAAATCTGATGTGGCATAGAAACGATCCAATCTAGATGCAGAGTTACCTCTAATAAAAGTGAATTTCATAGGAACAGTTTTGTTGACTTCCCTGTCTAAATCTTTCAAGCGCAGAAGTGAAATTAAGGATTTCAGTCCTGTGCTGATGTTATAAGCATGGTTCTTTGTATCGCTTTGATCGACTACACAATTGAAATCCCCTCCAATGCACAGTGGTCCGAATTCACAATTTAGGAAGACAAAAATGTTTGTGGCTAAACCTTAGGTTTTAGAGCTACGATGTCTTCAGGACAAATAATCAGTATTGATTAGGCCATCTCCAGAGGTAGATGGTATTAGGGTGGGTCTTATTGTTAGGGTGCTTCAAAAATTATTTTCTGATTGTGATGAGATAGAATATTGCAGTCTTCAGCAACATTGTAGAGGAGCTTACACCAAGCAACTTTGCCGAAGACGTCATAGTTGTATCTCCAAAGGTTTTTATTTTATAGCTATTTTAATTGAGCAACTTAGGGTGTTCCTAACAAAAACAGTTTTTTTGCTCTAACTTTTTTATTTTTTATTTCTCATAAACGGTGTCTTCAGACAACTTGTAAAGCTTATGGAGACAAATTTTTTCATAAAATAAGAATTCAGATATCACTTTCAGAACCGAAGTTATGAGTAATATTGAGTAAATAGTAGGTCCTTTTAAAATATTTATATCTAAAATTGGGGCAATTAAAAATAATTTCTTCTTCTTGCATTTCAAATAGCATACTTTCAGGCATGTTTAGAAAAAAAAATTGCGAAGGTGATATTTCGGAAAAAAATTTAAATGGAGTTTGAAAATTGTGATTTTACTACCGAAAATTCCTCATATAGAGTCAAAATTTGTCGAATGGGCCACCCAAATTGTCACATTTTCGATGGAAGATCCAATTTTTTGGTAATATGTGGCATTGCAAAACCAAATCCAGATGGGCACCTAAAAAAAATTGTTTTTACCATAATATCATAGGTTAACAGACATAACACTTTGAGGAAATTCGTTAAAAAATATCGATCCGCGAATTTTACTAAAACACTAGCTCCACCTTTTATACACGGTCCCAACCATTAATTTACAAAAGGGCTATCCCTCAGGCTCAGGCACAATTTTTCACTAGTGGTCTATCCCCCGTATACTTGCGCATATCGTCGCTGTTGTCCTATCTTATGACAAGAGCCATTTAGCACATTTCGAGAAAAATAATTTTTAATGTTTGAGATTGAATATATTGAAACTTATAAATGGTAAAAACAATTCAAAGAAGACAATTGATGCATCTATCTACTCTGCATTAACATCTCAAATATTACGAAGACCGGTTGACTATGTTGTTTTTACTATAAATGTAAACAAAAGTCGCACTCACACGTGTCATAGGTGTGTATTGATGACAAAATTTGTATGGCGTGTCATAATCGTGCATGGAAAATTTTCCATAGAAATAAATCATTAATTTATTAACTTTTATTCGTATCTTTGACTATATTTGGTCTATAAACAATCGATGAGGTACATTTTGAAGGAAATGGGCCAGGGAATCTAGAATAAATACTTATTTTTAGTTACAGTGCTACATTTTCGGTTTAAAACTTCAACTGCATTTTTCTCAGAAATTGTGTATTTTTGTTTCATAAATGAATATGCCATTGTGTTTCTCAGATAGTTTTACACATAAAAATATCTTATACATCAAGATAACTAGAGCCAATGCACAGAAACAGTCATTTGAAGCAAAAATTTAAAAATTTCTTAGCACGTTTCTCACTATATCTCAGTAACCAAGCAGAATGTTAACATTCTGAAAACGCGATTTTGTAGAGATTTTTTAGACAAGTTATATGGCATATCTAACTAAGTTTACTCCAAAATGGCGTTTGTTATAAGATAGCACAACATCGACGATATATAAGTGGTGCCATAATCTCAAATGCGACCACAGTCCCAACTAAAAATGACCGTTAAAGCGGGCGAAGAATTGTTTTCCAGTTTTATGTGTGTTAGTCTGTGAAAATATTGACATTTGAAGTTTTTAGCCCGCTTATTTTTAAAATGTTACTACGGGCGACCTAATTAAATTTTAACGAACTAATCAGCAAAAAAATTGTCACGGATTGTTCGTAATTTTTTCCAATCCGAATTTTTGTAGATTTTTTAAACAATTGTCTATAAAAAATGGAATAAATCTTTTTAACAACATGCCGTCGAGAAAAAAGATGGTTCGCCATTTACATGATTCTAAATAAAATGTGGGGACGAGCATAGCGTATTTGGAAATCGATTACCTTGTACGCAGCTTAAAAAAATTATAAAAAAAAACATTTTTTACGCTGAACCCATCTGGATTTGGTTTTGCAATGCCATATACTACCAAAAATGGATCTTCCATCGAAATTGCGATATCACCTAATTTGGGTGACCCATTCGAGAAATTTTGACTCTACATGAGGCATTTTTCAGTAGTAAAATCACAATATTCAAACTTCATTTAAATTTTTGTCAGAAATATCACCTTCGCAATTTTTTTTCTAAACATGCCTGAAAGTATGTTCTTTGAAATGCAAGAAGAAGAAATTATTTTTGTTTGCCCCAATTTTAGATATAAATATTTTAAAAGGACTTATTTTTTATACAATATTACTCATAACTTCGGTTCTGAAAGTGATATCTGAATTCTTCTTTTATGGAAAAATTTGTCTCCATAAGCTTTACAAGTTATCTGAAGACACCGTTTATGAGAAATAAAAAATAAAAAAGTTAGATCAAAAAAACTGTTTACGTTAGGAACACCCTAAGTTGCTCAATTAAAATAGCTATAAAATAAAAACCTTTGGAGATACAACTATGACGTCTTCGGCAAAGTTGCTTGGTGTAAGTTCCTCTACAATGTTGCTGAAGACTGCAATATTCTATCTCATCACAATCAGAAAATAATTTTTGAAGCACCCTAACAATAAGAGCCACCCTAATACCATCTACATCTGGAGATGGCCTAATAAATACTGATTATTTGTCCTGAAGACATCATAGCTCTAAAACATAAGGTTTAGCCACAAACATTTTTGTCTTCCTAAATTGTGAATTCGGACCACTGTGCAATGACATGATGTTTTGCACTAGGTCTGTTTAGATGTATCGCTAGTTCATTTTTAAACATATCGTCTCGCTCAGATCGATACTGGCTTCCCGAGTGTCCATAAATATTTATGAAGTTAATATCATTGATTTCTAGAGAAACTATTCGTCCTGAAGGGGTCCAGCAAAGGGTTTTTGACTGGTATCGATTTTCGAACTAATACGGCGGTTCCTTTATTTTGTTTACTAATATTTACGTAAGCCGTATATTGTGGCAAAAATGAAAAGTTTTCGAAATGAACCTCTTGGATGAAAACTACATCCAAGTCCGAATTAAGCACAATGTCTTTAAACAGATGTTTTTTGCCGCAATTTCTATAGCATTGATGTTGATTGATCCAATTTTTCGAATCAAATTCATGATGTTTGAGCTATGATTATAAGTTTACCTCACCTTTCATCGTTTCGTACTGCGTCCAGTTGTTCGCTTCGGTCTAGCTTGGCTTTTCTCGTACTGCGTAGCGGTTTCAACATCTCCGTCCATGTCCTTGGGAATGTTTTGGATAGATTCCAGAGGACTAGGCTCCGCAGCTTGTCCTGTTGTTTCATCTTTACTTTTCTGCCTCTTGGATGTGCTCTTCGATATTTTTGTTGTCTCTGCTTCGTCCTGTGACTCATTCGATCCTGCCTCCGAGTGGGAAGTTGTGCTGTCGGTCAATGCTCGCTTCAGCCTCAATCCCGCATTGTCTACGTCCATTTCTTCATTGCTTATATCGGTTTCTGCATCCTCCACGTGTTCCTCACTATTTGTGACGCCATTTTGAACACCGCCATGTTCCTTGGACAATTCAACTGATGGCTGCTCAGCGGTCCGGCTGGACCCGGCTGTGGGTTTAGCAGATGTCCCCTGACCTTCTATTATAACCTGTGCATATGTCTTTGTGTTCGCTATTTCAGATTCATTGCTGCTATTTTTTCCGCTTGATTCAGCCAATCTTGGACAATTGGCCTTCAGGTGATCATCGGCTCTGCAGAAGAAGCAGCGATTCTTAAATCCTTCATAGTAAATCCGTGCTTTGGAATTACGGAAGAAGAGCGAAGCCGGAACCTCTCTTTGAATGTCCATATAAACCCCGCGAATTCCTGAGTACAGATCAAGCTCACATTCCGGCGGAAACTTTTCTCGCACGTGTTTCTGTACCTTACCATAACGTGATAATACTCGGCCGATGTCGTCGTCATCTACCTCTGGAGGCAGATTAAAAATACGAATATATTTGTAGATTCCTCCCGCGACGGACATCTTAACTTTGGTCGTTTTCCCATCACCATACCGGAAAGTGAGGTTATCCGGATTTCGTAGTCTCGCTTCGTTGAATGCTTCAGCTGATTTGAAGCGAATGAAGATGCATCTATCATCAGCGTTCCGGTAGCATGTGTCCATTGTCGCCGGATCGGCGTTTATATTTTTCACAAAGCGACTCATGTCGGTTAAAGATGGTCCTGGGGCGTCAATCGGGAATTCGAAAACCAACGTGTTCTTCTTAGATGTCTCCATTTTTTTTTATTCCGCTCAGAAAACTATTGAGGGTTCCGTTTATTGTTTAAAGTGAGCAGAACAATAACTATTGTCTGCGCACTGATTTTTCAGATTTAAACCAGCAGAGCAGCTTTTGCGTCTGATGCGTATGAAATCTACTGATCAACTGATTTTCTATTAGTATTCCATGGAATATTCATCTTACTGTAAATCTTAATGAACTATGTTCTTTCGAAAGACTTTCATTCGATTCATATTCCTCGTCGGCAAACAGAATTTCTGTGCGTACTATCGAGACATCACTCGGTACCAACCATTTGTTTAGTGTTCACACAAGACTTTTGTTTAGCGTTCACACACACATGATTCGTCATATGTACGAAAAATTCGTATATTTTACGAAAGTTTTCTGTACGAAACCTATTCGTAGCAAATTTACGAATATATTCTCTTAATTTACTTTTTGCTCTTTTAAGCATTCTACCAGACGTTTGTTTGAATTGTCAAACAAACGGTCGGTGGGTTTTGACAACAAATTTGTTTTGCTCAGCTCTTACGTACAGAAAAACCCGTCGACGAACATCTTTCATTGGTCCCATGCGTTAGATATTGGATGGAATCGATGATTTTGTCGAGCGTTGAACCCACCCAGGTACCGTCAGAAGATATAAACGAGAAATAATCAGTTGATCTAAAAACGCTCATGGAGTCGAATTAGAGATGATTGTGACGTTTCCAGGGCTTTTGTATTATATTGAACAGGTTGACGGTGGAACCACGCGTCGCCTCTGTCCTTTACTCCCACACTTTTAAGGAAAAACGGCTTTGGAACCTTGTATGCACTAAAAAAATTGGACATGAAAGAGTTTATTTCAACCATATTTTTTTATTATAGAGGTTTTAACCTTATGGTCATTTGCCTCTTTTCGGGTTACAAAAATCTCTTTAGAAAAATTTCTAATCCTATACGCGGGGTTGGGAATCGAGCCCAGGTGAGCTGCGTACAAGGCAATCGATTTACCAACTACGCTATACCCGCCCCCTTTTGGCGGCTCCTGCAAAAGGTGTTTTGAAAACCGATCTCATCTACGGGCACGATACAGGTCGCAATTCGTCGTCTACAAGCAGCAAACCAAAACGATCTTGAAGATTACATTCCGTAGAGGCGCCCCAACCTAAAAAACCTATTTTAATCCACCTAGTGGTGCAATTGTGCCTTCCTCATTTGTCCAAACTACGATTCCATGGCTGGTTATGTTCAATACAACGGTGGAAATGAATATTACATATTCAGTACGATTTGCACATACATACAATGGATCGACAGCCACGATCTTGAGATGCTATGTGTCGACACTGAAACATCGCTTCAAACCAGCGGCGAATCGGCGGATCAAGGATCCGGGGGATCCGGACCCTGCGAAAATTTTTAACTTGTTAAGAAATTTTAAACTAGTTTCAATTTTAAAGTAGCAACACCTCATTGCATACTCCTACCTACGCCCACAATAAGTCAAAAAAATCGCGGGGATTAGGTTGACGATTTTTAGAGTGATTGCATAACCTTTCTATATGAGAAAGGCAAAAAGGTGACAAAGTCCAAAAAGTCAAATTTAGTCAAAAAAATTTTTGTTTCGAGATTTCATCAAATCTCAACGTTTCACGCATTTTAAAGTCATTTGGAATTAAAAATGCAAATTCGATTTTGAAATTTTCCCTTTGAGAATCTTTCATTTTAGTTCATATGGGAATTTGCTGTGTGGACGCACTCTTCATCCCGTAACTTTGGAACCGGAAGTCCAATCAATAAAAAATTCAATAGCAGCCGATGGGAAAATTGTACCTTTCATTTGAGACTAGGTTTGTGCAAATCGGTCGAGCCATCTCTGAGAAACAGAGGTGACATTTTTTTCCACATACACACATACGCACACACACACATGCATACACACAAACATTTTCCGATCTCGACGAACTGAGTCGAATGGCATATGACATTCGGCCCTCAAGGCCGGGATTAGGTTGACGATTTTTAGAGTGATTGCATAACCTTTCTATATGAGAAAGGCAAAATCATGAAAAAAAATCGATATAGAAACAAAATGGCGGCCACTTGAAAATAAAGCATCGTTTTTTCGCATGATTTTTCTACTTTGGCCGGCTGTAAAAGTCGTTTATGATCAAAATATTACGATTTTGTTGGTTACGGCGCCCGACAATGTTGTCTTCTTTTAGGCGGGCAAAACCCGAAGATGATTGGTTGAGTGGTTCAAAAACGAGAATGCCCGCAGATTCGAAAAATCTTGTTCCGAGAAAGGCACCATTTTGGACGCCATTTTTGACAGCTTACACTCGAACATTTTTATTTTATAGATGAAACCTTAATAAACATTTTGCAGAATAGCGCACATGTCAGAGTCTGTTTCAAAAAAATAATTATACATTAGGTACTTTTTGCCACAATTATTTGAGAGGACCCACTTAATATTCTTAATTTTCTTGTCTTTCCTTTTAATTGATTTCATCCAATATGTTAGTTTGAAACAAATTCATGTATTCTATAAATGATATAACTGTTTTTACATTTCTTATAAAAGAAATGTATAGAATTCGCTCAAACTTTCAAGATTTTTTCCGAGGCCCGGAGGGCCGAGTCTTGTATACCAATCGACTCAGCTCGACGATTTGGGACAATGTCTGTGTGTGTGTGTGTGTGTGTCTGTGTGTGTGTGTATGTAACGGACAAATTCTCATTCGTGTTTCTCAGCAATGGCTGAACCGATCTTATCCAAACTAATTTTAAATGAAAGAACTAAAAAACAGTATGAACGCTATTAATTTGTTTTTGATTCTGATGTTTAGTTTCCAAGATATGAATGTTTGAATGTGTAAAAATGGCGTTTTTTGCAGTTTTTTTGAATTATCTGCCGAAATTGACAACATAGTTTAACAATTTATATGTTTTTAGACAGCTTTAACGAATACCTTTCGAACAAGCTATAGATTGTTGAAAACGGACTATTATCAAAAAAGATATTTAACATTTAATGCGGACGAAAGGTTTTTATCAGTTCCCATTGCCAGAAATATGACCAAAAACATGTAATCTATTATTAACGCCAAAACGGCTTATTTTAGGTCAATAGTATCTTCGGAGAATTTAATGGAGGTAATATGCCCTTTCTTTTGGTATTGTGCTTTTGCTGATTAATCCCCCTATGAGTGAGATATTTTCACAAATTTTCTTGGAAGTGATTATATCGAAATGATGTCTTCAGCAAATTTGTAGCTCTTACTTTTGCGTATAACTATACTGAAGACTTTAAATATCTATTTTGAATACTTTAAAAGTTATGGCTTGTTGTTTGTTGATTACTCTTTGTTGCCTATTTATTGTTCAATATAGTAATAATCCATTGAAATAAGCTAAACATTATTTCGATAAAACGAATTTTGTATTTCATTTTACTATCTACAACCGTTAGAGATAATCACTGAACACTTCCAAGTTGTCTGGAAGGAACTTGATAACTTATCAGTACAAAAATGTTCATTTGTGCAAACCTTCTGACTGCAATTTTTCTAACTTATAACCATCGGATCGATCTGAAACATATCGGAAAATGAAAAGCGAAATAAATAGCTCCAAGCAACGGCTTAGCCAAGAGAAGGTTTTGGGATTTAACACCATACAACCCCCATCCCCCCCACCACACCCAAAAAAAATATTGGATTGAATTTGAAAATTTATTGATGCAGACTGATTTAATTAAATATTACAATAACAATTATCTGATCCGTAGATTGATAACCTGTTGTTGTAAACGTCATGAGGACTTTTGATAAATTGTCGGAATGGGGTCCTGATATGTAACTGATCTATTGGTCTTGATTTCACAGTTGTCTAATAGCATCAATATCAAATTCCTGCCTGAAAACATTCCAATAGAAAATTCCAGAGTTCTGTAATCAATCATTATCCTCAGATTTATTTTCAAATTGAGCTCGTTTTTGTAGAAATATACTGTAATAAGGGTCTTTATTTAATAGGAAGCGAAGCTAAAATTGATTTAATGTCTATGAAACATAGAACGGCTCACCAAAAAAATGTATAACTTTCAACATTTGCTAAAAATGTTTTTGCCTTTCTCATTCACTCTAAAATTCGTCAATCTAATCCCGACCTGGAGGGCCGAGTGTCATATGCCAAGCGACTGAGTTCGTCGAGATCGGAAAATATCTGTGTGTGTATGTATGTGTGTATGTGGAAAAAATGTGACCTCTATTTCTCAGAGATGGCTGGACCGATTTGCACAAAGTTAGTCTCAAATGAAAGGTACAACCTTCCCATCGGCTGCTATTGAATTTTTTATTGATTGGACTTCCGGTTCCGGAGTTACGAGTTGAAGAGTGCAATCACACAGCAAATTCCCATATAAACTAAAATGAAAAAATTTCAAAATCAAATTTGTATTTTTGATGCCAAATAATTTTAAAATGCATGAAACATTGAGATGTTTGACAAAAATTGACTTCTTTGGACTTTGGTACATTTTTGCCTTTCTCATATAGAAAGGTTATGCAATCACACTAAAAATCGACAATCATACCGGCCCGGAGGGAGTATGCAGTGAGGGGTTGCTACTTTAAAATTAAAACTGGTTTAAAATTTCTTAACAAGTTGAACATTTTCGGCAGGACCCGGACCTCCCGGATCTTACTATGTGATACTGAAACATCGCTTGAAACCAGCGGCGGTCAAGCGATGTTTCAGTATCACATAGTATCTCAAGGTCGTGGCTGTCGATCCATTGTATGTATGTGCATATCGTACTGAACATGTAATATTCATTTCCACCATTGTATTGAACATAACCAGCCATGGAATCGTAGTCTGGACAAATGAGAAAAGCACAATTGCACCACTAGGTGGATTAAGACAGGAGTTGAGACGAAAACGTCATATGATTAATAACGAGGATAACACTTTCCGAATGTAGAGAGAAATTTATGAAAAATGACGATTTCCATTCTATTCTAGCAGGTTCTGATCGATTTTGATGAGCATTTGATTTTTGTTGTATGACCAATGATATGTATAGGTCAAATGTTCAAAAACAGTAATTTAAGGTCAAGATAACATCATTTTGAAACCGCCAATTTCGGAGGTTTAGTATCTTCGATGAGTTTTACAGACGTTAAACAGCGCATCATTTGATAAAATAATTTTGACGGTATATCGTCCAAGAAGTATTTATGGTGAATTTTCTCAGGTTAATATTCATGACTACAATAAAGTCTCAACAAATTCGCTAAAGACACGAACTCTGTTACTATTTTCTGAAAAAATAATTCTGCATAATTTTAAAACCTCAAAAATTACGGTTTCGGAATTATGCCGTTTGGACAGTAAGATCGATTTTCACCAAACCCCCACCAATCGTAAAATTGGTATTGTAAAAAAACGTAAGGGCGATACTTCAATGCTGATAGGTGGGACCGAAAAAGTAAACAATCGCCAAAGGGGCGATACTATCATTTTGTCAATTTCAATAGCAAACACAAATTTTAATTTAATAATTTCAAATACTTCATGAAGTTTTGGGTTTCGATAGGATGTAAAAAACACAATAATTCTTAAATAGGAAATAAAATCAAGTCTGGAAATATTCACTGTTGATTTTCTTTGAATGGTATCACTGCTAGTATCGCTTTTTTAAGAAAAAGCGTTGATTTCTTAGTTCTCAGTCGCGTTGAAAATTTGAGTAAAGTATAAACTTCAAATCGATTAAAAAAAAATCGATTTTTTTGGCTCAGTACAATATAGGAAAATTCAGTTTTCCCACCACAATGCATTGATTGAGGAATTTAGATATTTTATTAACAGAGCATTAGCAATAATTCGTTTGTATGTCTATTTTATGGGCCATTTTTTCGCTTTCCCATTGATTTGGTTTGAGATTTCTAGCACTGATGTTGTCCTGTGCTGATTTGAGCGATTCTCTAAGTCCTGCCACTATCCCATGTAGTATGTGTTATCAAAAACATCGCGAAGCATCAATTTCTAAATGTTCTCAAATGATATAATATCCGAAGAGAGTGATAAGAGTTATAAGAAATGTCTCATCACACTGTTAGGTGGATTAAAAGCGTTTTTAATGTTCCAATTTGCATTTAAGCTGAACTAATTTAATTTATTTAACACTACCGGTCAAAAATTTAAGATCACTTAAGCAATTGCTCTTTTTTGAATTTTATATAATAGAGTGGGTTTCTCAGCAGACTTTGTCTAGCACGTGCGTCTTCACTGACGCGTAGATCACAAACAATCTTGTTATGACAGGTTGTATTCTTTCGATGCGTCGAGTACATAATACGTGTAACATCTTAGTGCTGCGAGAGCTCACTCCAAAAATTATATTCTAAATTGTGTTTTTTATATTTTTCTTTATTAAAAGGTAAGTGTAAAGATTTTTATATTGAAAATCGTAACTGCCGAAAAAAATATCTATTCAAATTGACCTGATTTTGAAGAGTATCATCTCATTATTTAGAAGTGAAAAAACTACATATTTTATGTGTCTATAGAGAAATTGGTCGAAAAATAATTATAAATAATTAATAACAATAAATGAAGAAAACCATAGCTTTTTGGATATTGCATTAACATTGTAGGGTGAACTTAAACTTTTGATCGGTGGTGTATATATTAATAGATTAAGGGGGGTAAAGGTTTCCGCGTAGAAAAAAAAACACTTCTGTGCGATTTTTTTTAGAATTTTGCGTCAAGTAAATTTATCAAAACTTTTGTACATTATAGTGCATCATTTCAATAACACGCTGTAATTTTTCTATGCAAAAATATCGACAAACGACTCGGTGACGAAGCTTTTTGTAGAACGTCTCTGGTGTTACCTGCCATTCAAAAACTACTAAACCGATTTCTTTCAAACTTTGCATTCACATTCTATGTTAAAAATACCTAACCCCTACATTGAGTTTTTGGAACAATTTTTCATTTAAGAGGGTATTCGGTCATAAAAAGGAAAAAAACTTCGTGAAAAATAGTAATTTTTGTTTAAAACGAGTAAAAAAACCCTTAATTGAAAATTTATCTCAAAAACTCAACGCATGGCTTAGGTATTTTGTACATAGAATGTGTATGCAAAGTTTGAAAAGAATCGGTTAAGTAGTTTTGTAATGGCAGGTAACACCGCAAATCATGTTTTTCCAGAGACGTTCTGCAAAAAGCTTCGTCTCCGAGTGGTTTGTCGATGTTTTTGCATAGAACAATTACAGTATGTTATTGAAATATTATACTATAATGTACAAAAGTTTGGATTAATTCACTTCACGCAAAGTTCTAAAAAAATTCGCACGAAAGTGTTTTTTTTTCACGCTCAAAACTTTACCCTATCTCCACCCCCCCCCCCCGTTAATAATTCTTCCCATGTCATGAATTTGATAATTTTTTTCATGTTTTTACATTAATCTTTTTTTTATTTGTTGAGATATCAGTTTTTAAATTTTTTTTTATTCATTTCGTTTATTTGATAGGCACAAATGCGTTAGCTTGGCGGTGCCAAATTCTTTTGTTTTTACATTTTGGATATTTTAAAACTAGGAGGTTACAATGTTGAAATATTTTTTTTAAAATATAAAAATTTTACAGCTATCTTAAGACTAGAAATAAGATTCTATATACAAGAGAGGGGGCAAAAGATTTTTTTTATGAAAAAATTTTAAAACAAGGAATTCAATAGTAATAATTTTTAGGAAATATTTACAGTTATCTTAAAACTAACAATATAGTTTGGTACACAAAAGGGGGAACAAATGTTTATGAGAAAATTCACCGGTGTTTTAAAACTAGGGATACAATTCTATTTACAAGATGGGGGACAATAGTTTTAACAAAGAGGTAAAATTACAACTATCTTAAAACTAGGAATACAGAATACAAATTTGAACTTTTTTAGCGGAGACTTATGCTTGGTCAAGATATTCAGAGGGGGGCTGTAGAAGCAGTTGTATCAAGGACAGGGGAGAGAAAGCGTAGATGGTGACCGGGAGAGAAGAGCAAAACTTGCAACTTTCGGGCAAACGGGAGATCAGCGAAAGATTACCGCCTCAGTCTAGTAGGTCGGATTGGCGGATGGTATTCTTCAGACCCGCGGGGAATCCTTCAAAAGTCATCGGACCTTGAGTCGCTCTCGCTTCAGTTTCCGTAGTGGTAAGTGCGACGGCGGTTACATAGTTGCAGTCTGGAGCTGATCGGTCCCACAAGGCAGGAGAAAGCTTCTAAAACGAGAAATAAAAAGAGAGGGGCTAAATTGGGATATTTGTCGTTTTTATGAAAGTATAAATAAGGGACATATAGGGGAAATCACGATTGGCCAGTATATCTCGGACTGGGACATTGGGTGGTCTACCTCGGGCCAGAAGGGAATCCTTTAACTGAGACCTGGCGTCCAAGTACCCGTCGCATACCCAGACAACGTGCTCGATGTCGTGATAGCCCTCGTCACAGGCGCACAGACTACTCTCCGCAAGCCCAATACGCCGCAAATGCGCATCCATGGTGTAGTGGTTGGACATAAGTCGGGACATTACACGAATAAAATCCCGACCCACATCCATCCCCCTGAACCAAGGCTTCGTTGATACCTTTGGGATAATGGAATGTAGCCATCGTCCAAGTTCACCATTGCTCCACGAGGTTTGCCAACTGTTGAGTGTCCTCTGACGACAAATACTAAAAAATTCGTTGAAGCAGATTGGTCTTTCATATATGTCACCATTTAATGCGCCCACCTTTGCTAATGAGTCGGCCTTTTCATTGCCCGGGATAGAGACTCCCGTATCTTCCCCAGGAAATATGGGAATTGCTTTTTGGGCTTAATCGCACGAAGAGCCTCGATAGAGCTGAGGCTGTCCGAAATGATGAAGTAGTGATCTGTGGGCAGAGTGTCGATGATCCCAAGGGTGTACTGAATTGCAGCTAACTCTGCGACGTAAACTGAAGCGGGATCATTGAGCTTGAATGAAGCGGTGATAGTATTGTTGAAGATACCGAAGCCAGTGGACCCATCGAGATTTGATCCGTCAGTGTAGAACATTTTGTCACAGTCGACTTCTCGGAATTTATTATAAAATATATTGGGGATCACTTGCGGGCGTATATGGTCCGGGATTCCACGAATCTCTTCCTTCATGGATGTGTCGAAGAATACAGTAGAATCAGAAGTATCTAGGAAACGAACACGGTTGGGAGTATATGAAGAAGGATTAATGCTCTGTGCCATGTAGTCGAAGTACAAGGCCATAAATAGGGTTTGAGAATTAAGCTCGACGAGCCTCTCGAAGTTTTGAATCACCAACGGGTTCAGAATGTCGCATCGGATGAGCAATCGATATGAGAGTTCCCAAAATCGATTTTTTAGCGGAAGAACGCCCGCCAGCACTTCGAGACTCATCGTATGGGTCGAGTGCATGCAACCCAAGGCAATGCGCAAACAACGATACTGGATTCTCTCCAGTTTGATGAAGTGTATGTTCGCAGCGGAGCGGAAACAGAAACACCCGTACTCCATCACCGACAATATCGTTGTTTGGTATAACCTGATCAGGTCTCCTGGGTGAGCACCCCACCATGTTCCAGTTATTGTTCGGAGAAAATTGATCCTTTGTTGGCATTTCTGTTTCAGATACCTAATGTGACATCCCCAGGTACCTTTAGAGTCGAACCAGACCCCGAGATATTTAAATGTGAAAACCTGGTTGATCGTTGCACCCATTAATAGAAGCTGGAGTTGCGCCGGCTCACGCTTTCTAGAAAAAACAACCAACTCAGTTTTCTCCGTGGAGAACTCAATTCCCAGCTGAAGAGCCCAAGCAGACAAATTGTCCAAGGTATTTTGTAATGGTCCTTGCAAGTCGGCAGCTTTGGGCCCTGTAACAGAGACCACGCCGTCGTCTGCAAGTTGCCTTAGCGTGCATGAATTGGCAAGACAATCGTCAATGTCATTCACGTAGAAATTGTAGAGCAGGGGACTTAGACATGAGCCCTGGGGAAGACCCATGTAGCTAAATCGCGATGTTGTTAAATCGCCATGCGAAAAGTGCATGTGCTTTTCAGACAACAGGTTTAGCAAAAAGTTATTTAAAATTGGCGAAAGACCATGCTGGTGCAGCTTCTCTGACAGAATGTTGATAGAAACTGAGTCAAAAGCCCCCTTAATATCCAAGAAGACTGATGCCATCTGCTCTTTGTTAGCATAGGCCATTTGGATTTCTGTAGAAAGCAACGCAAGGCAATCGTTCGTCCCTTTGCCTTTGCGGAAGCCAAATTGTGTATCTGACAGTAAGCCATTTGCTTCAACCCAATTGTCGAGGCGAAACAAGATCATTTTCTCGAACAACTTCCGAATACAGGACAGCATTGCAATCGGCCGATACGAGTTGTGGTCGGAGGCTGGTTTTCCTGGTTTTTGGATGGCGATGACCTTCACTTGCCTCCAGTCATGAGGGACAATGTTACCCTCACAAACATTTTCCGATCTCGACGAACTGAGTCGAATGGCATATGACATTCGGCCCTCAAGGCCGGGATTAGGTTGACGATTTTTAGAGTGATTGCATAACCTTTCTATATGAGAAAGGCAAAATCATGAAAAAAATCGATATAGAAACAAAATGGCGGCCACTTGAAAATAAAGCATCGTTTTTTCGCATGATTTTTCTACTTTGGCCGGCTGTAAAAGTCGTTTATGATCAAAATATTACGATTTTGTTGGTTACGGCGCCCGACAATGTTGTCTTCTTTTAGGCGGGCAAAACCCGAAGATGATTGGTTGAGTGGTTCAAAAACGAGAATGCCCGCAGATTCGAAAAATCTTGTTCCGAGAAAGGCACCATTTTGGACGCCATTTTTGACAGCTTACACTCGAACATTTTTATTTTATAGATGAAACCTTAATAAACATTTTGCAGAATAGCGCACATGTCAGAGTCTGTTTCAAAAAAATAATTATACATTAGGTACTTTTTGCCACAATTATTTGAGAGGACCCACTTAATATTCTTAATTTTCTTGTCTTTCCTTTTAATTGATTTCATCCAATATGTTAGTTTGAAACAAATTCATGTATTCTATAAATGATATAACTGTTTTTACATTTCTTATAAAAGAAATGTATAGAATTCGCTCAAACTTTCAAGATTTTTTCCGAGGCCCGGAGGGCCGAGTCTTGTATACCAATCGACTCAGCTCGACGATTTGGGACAATGTCTGTGTGTGTGTGTGTGTGTGTCTGTGTGTGTGTGTATGTAACGGACAAATTCTCATTCGTGTTTCTCAGCAATGGCTGAACCGATCTTATCCAAACTAATTTTAAATGAAAGAACTAAAAAACAGTATGAACGCTATTAATTTGTTTTTGATTCTGATGTTTAGTTTCCAAGATATGAATGTTTGAATGTGTAAAAATGGCGTTTTTTGCAGTTTTTTTGAATTATCTGCCGAAATTGACAACATAGTTTAACAATTTATATGTTTTTAGACAGCTTTAACGAATACCTTTCGAACAAGCTATAGATTGTTGAAAACGGACTATTATCAAAAAAGATATTTAACATTTAATGCGGACGAAAGGTTTTTATCAGTTCCCATTGCCAGAAATATGACCAAAAACATGTAATCTATTATTAACGCCAAAACGGCTTATTTTAGGTCAATAGTATCTTCGGAGAATTTAATGGAGGTAATATGCCCTTTCTTTTGGTATTGTGCTTTTGCTGATTAATCCCCCTATGAGTGAGATATTTTCACAAATTTTCTTGGAAGTGATTATATCGAAATGATGTCTTCAGCAAATTTGTAGCTCTTACTTTTGCGTATAACTATACTGAAGACTTTAAATATCTATTTTGAATACTTTAAAAGTTATGGCTTGTTGTTTGTTGATTACTCTTTGTTGCCTATTTATTGTTCAATATAGTAATAATCCATTGAAATAAGCTAAACATTATTTCGATAAAACGAATTTTGTATTTCATTTTACTATCTACAACCGTTAGAGATAATCACTGAACACTTCCAAGTTGTCTGGAAGGAACTTGATAACTTATCAGTACAAAAATGTTCATTTGTGCAAACCTTCTGACTGCAATTTTTCTAACTTATAACCATCGGATCGATCTGAAACATATCGGAAAATGAAAAGCGAAATAAATAGCTCCAAGCAACGGCTTAGCCAAGAGAAGGTTTTGGGATTTAACACCATACAACCCCCATCCCCCCCACCACACCCAAAAAAAATATTGGATTGAATTTGAAAATTTATTGATGCAGACTGATTTAATTAAATATTACAATAACAATTATCTGATCCGTAGATTGATAACCTGTTGTTGTAAACGTCATGAGGACTTTTGATAAATTGTCGGAATGGGGTCCTGATATGTAACTGATCTATTGGTCTTGATTTCACAGTTGTCTAATAGCATCAATATCAAATTCCTGCCTGAAAACATTCCAATAGAAAATTCCAGAGTTCTGTAATCAATCATTATCCTCAGATTTATTTTCAAATTGAGCTCGTTTTTGTAGAAATATACTGTAATAAGGGTCTTTATTTAATAGGAAGCGAAGCTAAAATTGATTTAATGTCTATGAAACATAGAACGGCTCACCAAAAAAATGTATAACTTTCAACATTTGCTAAAAATGTTTTTGCCTTTCTCATTCACTCTAAAATTCGTCAATCTAATCCCGACCTGGAGGGCCGAGTGTCATATGCCAAGCGACTGAGTTCGTCGAGATCGGAAAATATCTGTGTGTGTATGTATGTGTGTATGTGGAAAAAATGTGACCTCTATTTCTCAGAGATGGCTGGACCGATTTGCACAAAGTTAGTCTCAAATGAAAGGTACAACCTTCCCATCGGCTGCTATTGAATTTTTTATTGATTGGACTTCCGGTTCCGGAGTTACGAGTTGAAGAGTGCAATCACACAGCAAATTCCCATATAAACTAAAATGAAAAAATTTCAAAATCAAATTTGTATTTTTGATGCCAAATAATTTTAAAATGCATGAAACATTGAGATGTTTGACAAAAATTGACTTCTTTGGACTTTGGTACATTTTTGCCTTTCTCATATAGAAAGGTTATGCAATCACACTAAAAATCGACAATCATACCGGCCCGGAGGGAGTATGCAGTGAGGGGTTGCTACTTTAAAATTAAAACTGGTTTAAAATTTCTTAACAAGTTGAACATTTTCGGCAGGACCCGGACCTCCCGGATCTTACTATGTGATACTGAAACATCGCTTGAAACCAGCGGCGGTCAAGCGATGTTTCAGTATCACATAGTATCTCAAGGTCGTGGCTGTCGATCCATTGTATGTATGTGCATATCGTACTGAACATGTAATATTCATTTCCACCATTGTATTGAACATAACCAGCCATGGAATCGTAGTCTGGACAAATGAGAAAAGCACAATTGCACCACTAGGTGGATTAAGACAGGAGTTGAGACGAAAACGTCATATGATTAATAACGAGGATAACACTTTCCGAATGTAGAGAGAAATTTATGAAAAATGACGATTTCCATTCTATTCTAGCAGGTTCTGATCGATTTTGATGAGCATTTGATTTTTGTTGTATGACCAATGATATGTATAGGTCAAATGTTCAAAAACAGTAATTTAAGGTCAAGATAACATCATTTTGAAACCGCCAATTTCGGAGGTTTAGTATCTTCGATGAGTTTTACAGACGTTAAACAGCGCATCATTTGATAAAATAATTTTGACGGTATATCGTCCAAGAAGTATTTATGGTGAATTTTCTCAGGTTAATATTCATGACTACAATAAAGTCTCAACAAATTCGCTAAAGACACGAACTCTGTTACTATTTTCTGAAAAAATAATTCTGCATAATTTTAAAACCTCAAAAATTACGGTTTCGGAATTATGCCGTTTGGACAGTAAGATCGATTTTCACCAAACCCCCACCAATCGTAAAATTGGTATTGTAAAAAAACGTAAGGGCGATACTTCAATGCTGATAGGTGGGACCGAAAAAGTAAACAATCGCCAAAGGGGCGATACTATCATTTTGTCAATTTCAATAGCAAACACAAATTTTAATTTAATAATTTCAAATACTTCATGAAGTTTTGGGTTTCGATAGGATGTAAAAAACACAATAATTCTTAAATAGGAAATAAAATCAAGTCTGGAAATATTCACTGTTGATTTTCTTTGAATGGTATCACTGCTAGTATCGCTTTTTTAAGAAAAAGCGTTGATTTCTTAGTTCTCAGTCGCGTTGAAAATTTGAGTAAAGTATAAACTTCAAATCGATTAAAAAAAAATCGATTTTTTTGGCTCAGTACAATATAGGAAAATTCAGTTTTCCCACCACAATGCATTGATTGAGGAATTTAGATATTTTATTAACAGAGCATTAGCAATAATTCGTTTGTATGTCTATTTTATGGGCCATTTTTTCGCTTTCCCATTGATTTGGTTTGAGATTTCTAGCACTGATGTTGTCCTGTGCTGATTTGAGCGATTCTCTAAGTCCTGCCACTATCCCATGTAGTATGTGTTATCAAAAACATCGCGAAGCATCAATTTCTAAATGTTCTCAAATGATATAATATCCGAAGAGAGTGATAAGAGTTATAAGAAATGTCTCATCACACTGTTAGGTGGATTAAAAGCGTTTTTAATGTTCCAATTTGCATTTAAGCTGAACTAATTTAATTTATTTAACACTACCGGTCAAAAATTTAAGATCACTTAAGCAATTGCTCTTTTTTGAATTTTATATAATAGAGTGGGTTTCTCAGCAGACTTTGTCTAGCACGTGCGTCTTCACTGACGCGTAGATCACAAACAATCTTGTTATGACAGGTTGTATTCTTTCGATGCGTCGAGTACATAATACGTGTAACATCTTAGTGCTGCGAGAGCTCACTCCAAAAATTATATTCTAAATTGTGTTTTTTATATTTTTCTTTATTAAAAGGTAAGTGTAAAGATTTTTATATTGAAAATCGTAACTGCCGAAAAAAATATCTATTCAAATTGACCTGATTTTGAAGAGTATCATCTCATTATTTAGAAGTGAAAAAACTACATATTTTATGTGTCTATAGAGAAATTGGTCGAAAAATAATTATAAATAATTAATAACAATAAATGAAGAAAACCATAGCTTTTTGGATATTGCATTAACATTGTAGGGTGAACTTAAACTTTTGATCGGTGGTGTATATATTAATAGATTAAGGGGGGTAAAGGTTTCCGCGTAGAAAAAAAAACACTTCTGTGCGATTTTTTTTAGAATTTTGCGTCAAGTAAATTTATCAAAACTTTTGTACATTATAGTGCATCATTTCAATAACACGCTGTAATTTTTCTATGCAAAAATATCGACAAACGACTCGGTGACGAAGCTTTTTGTAGAACGTCTCTGGTGTTACCTGCCATTCAAAAACTACTAAACCGATTTCTTTCAAACTTTGCATTCACATTCTATGTTAAAAATACCTAACCCCTACATTGAGTTTTTGGAACAATTTTTCATTTAAGAGGGTATTCGGTCATAAAAAGGAAAAAAACTTCGTGAAAAATAGTAATTTTTGTTTAAAACGAGTAAAAAAACCCTTAATTGAAAATTTATCTCAAAAACTCAACGCATGGCTTAGGTATTTTGTACATAGAATGTGTATGCAAAGTTTGAAAAGAATCGGTTAAGTAGTTTTGTAATGGCAGGTAACACCGCAAATCATGTTTTTCCAGAGACGTTCTGCAAAAAGCTTCGTCTCCGAGTGGTTTGTCGATGTTTTTGCATAGAACAATTACAGTATGTTATTGAAATATTATACTATAATGTACAAAAGTTTGGATTAATTCACTTCACGCAAAGTTCTAAAAAAATTCGCACGAAAGTGTTTTTTTTTCACGCTCAAAACTTTACCCTATCTCCACCCCCCCCCCCCCCCCCCCCCCCCGTTAATAATTCTTCCCATGTCATGAATTTGATAATTTTTTTCATGTTTTTACATTAATCTTTTTTTTATTTGTTGAGATATCAGTTTTTAAATTTTTTTTTATTCATTTCGTTTATTTGATAGGCACAAATGCGTTAGCTTGGCGGTGCCAAATTCTTTTGTTTTTACATTTTGGATATTTTAAAACTAGGAGGTTACAATGTTGAAATATTTTTTTTAAAATATAAAAATTTTACAGCTATCTTAAGACTAGAAATAAGATTCTATATACAAGAGAGGGGGCAAAAGATTTTTTTTATGAAAAAATTTTAAAACAAGGAATTCAATAGTAATAATTTTTAGGAAATATTTACAGTTATCTTAAAACTAACAATATAGTTTGGTACACAAAAGGGGGAACAAATGTTTATGAGAAAATTCACCGGTGTTTTAAAACTAGGGATACAATTCTATTTACAAGATGGGGGACAATAGTTTTAACAAAGAGGTAAAATTACAACTATCTTAAAACTAGGAATACAGAATACAAATTTGAACTTTTTTAGCGGAGACTTATGCTTGGTCAAGATATTCAGAGGGGGGCTGTAGAAGCAGTTGTATCAAGGACAGGGGAGAGAAAGCGTAGATGGTGACCGGGAGAGAAGAGCAAAACTTGCAACTTTCGGGCAAACGGGAGATCAGCGAAAGATTACCGCCTCAGTCTAGTAGGTCGGATTGGCGGATGGTATTCTTCAGACCCGCGGGGAATCCTTCAAAAGTCATCGGACCTTGAGTCGCTCTCGCTTCAGTTTCCGTAGTGGTAAGTGCGACGGCGGTTACATAGTTGCAGTCTGGAGCTGATCGGTCCCACAAGGCAGGAGAAAGCTTCTAAAACGAGAAATAAAAAGAGAGGGGCTAAATTGGGATATTTGTCGTTTTTATGAAAGTATAAATAAGGGACATATAGGGGAAATCACGATTGGCCAGTATATCTCGGACTGGGACATTGGGTGGTCTACCTCGGGCCAGAAGGGAATCCTTTAACTGAGACCTGGCGTCCAAGTACCCGTCGCATACCCAGACAACGTGCTCGATGTCGTGATAGCCCTCGTCACAGGCGCACAGACTACTCTCCGCAAGCCCAATACGCCGCAAATGCGCATCCATGGTGTAGTGGTTGGACATAAGTCGGGACATTACACGAATAAAATCCCGACCCACATCCATCCCCCTGAACCAAGGCTTCGTTGATACCTTTGGGATAATGGAATGTAGCCATCGTCCAAGTTCACCATTGCTCCACGAGGTTTGCCAACTGTTGAGTGTCCTCTGACGACAAATACTAAAAAATTCGTTGAAGCAGATTGGTCTTTCATATATGTCACCATTTAATGCGCCCACCTTTGCTAATGAGTCGGCCTTTTCATTGCCCGGGATAGAGACTCCCGTATCTTCCCCAGGAAATATGGGAATTGCTTTTTGGGCTTAATCGCACGAAGAGCCTCGATAGAGCTGAGGCTGTCCGAAATGATGAAGTAGTGATCTGTGGGCAGAGTGTCGATGATCCCAAGGGTGTACTGAATTGCAGCTAACTCTGCGACGTAAACTGAAGCGGGATCATTGAGCTTGAATGAAGCGGTGATAGTATTGTTGAAGATACCGAAGCCAGTGGACCCATCGAGATTTGATCCGTCAGTGTAGAACATTTTGTCACAGTCGACTTCTCGGAATTTATTATAAAATATATTGGGGATCACTTGCGGGCGTATATGGTCCGGGATTCCACGAATCTCTTCCTTCATGGATGTGTCGAAGAATACAGTAGAATCAGAAGTATCTAGGAAACGAACACGGTTGGGAGTATATGAAGAAGGATTAATGCTCTGTGCCATGTAGTCGAAGTACAAGGCCATAAATAGGGTTTGAGAATTAAGCTCGACGAGCCTCTCGAAGTTTTGAATCACCAACGGGTTCAGAATGTCGCATCGGATGAGCAATCGATATGAGAGTTCCCAAAATCGATTTTTTAGCGGAAGAACGCCCGCCAGCACTTCGAGACTCATCGTATGGGTCGAGTGCATGCAACCCAAGGCAATGCGCAAACAACGATACTGGATTCTCTCCAGTTTGATGAAGTGTATGTTCGCAGCGGAGCGGAAACAGAAACACCCGTACTCCATCACCGACAATATCGTTGTTTGGTATAACCTGATCAGGTCTCCTGGGTGAGCACCCCACCATGTTCCAGTTATTGTTCGGAGAAAATTGATCCTTTGTTGGCATTTCTGTTTCAGATACCTAATGTGACATCCCCAGGTACCTTTAGAGTCGAACCAGACCCCGAGATATTTAAATGTGAAAACCTGGTTGATCGTTGCACCCATTAATAGAAGCTGGAGTTGCGCCGGCTCACGCTTTCTAGAAAAAACAACCAACTCAGTTTTCTCCGTGGAGAACTCAATTCCCAGCTGAAGAGCCCAAGCAGACAAATTGTCCAAGGTATTTTGTAATGGTCCTTGCAAGTCGGCAGCTTTGGGCCCTGTAACAGAGACCACGCCGTCGTCTGCAAGTTGCCTTAGCGTGCATGAATTGGCAAGACAATCGTCAATGTCATTCACGTAGAAATTGTAGAGCAGGGGACTTAGACATGAGCCCTGGGGAAGACCCATGTAGCTAAATCGCGATGTTGTTAAATCGCCATGCGAAAAGTGCATGTGCTTTTCAGACAACAGGTTTAGCAAAAAGTTATTTAAAATTGGCGAAAGACCATGCTGGTGCAGCTTCTCTGACAGAATGTTGATAGAAACTGAGTCAAAAGCCCCCTTAATATCCAAGAAGACTGATGCCATCTGCTCTTTGTTAGCATAGGCCATTTGGATTTCTGTAGAAAGCAACGCAAGGCAATCGTTCGTCCCTTTGCCTTTGCGGAAGCCAAATTGTGTATCTGACAGTAAGCCATTTGCTTCAACCCAATTGTCGAGGCGAAACAAGATCATTTTCTCGAACAACTTCCGAATACAGGACAGCATTGCAATCGGCCGATACGAGTTGTGGTCGGAGGCTGGTTTTCCTGGTTTTTGGATGGCGATGACCTTCACTTGCCTCCAGTCATGAGGGACAATGTTACCCTCAAGAAACTTGTTAAATAAATTCAACAAGCGCCTTTTTGCAGTGTCAGGTAGATTCTTCAGCAAGTTGAATTTGATTCTGTCTAACCCTGGGGCGTTATTGTTTCATGATAAGAGAGCAAGTGAGAACTCCACCATCGAAAACGGTGTTTCGTTCGCGGTATCGTGAGGAGACGCGGCGCGGCACGTTTTCTGTACCGGGACAGAGTCCGGACAGATCTTCTTGGCGAAAGCAAATATCCAACGGTTTGAATATTCCACGTTCTCGTTGGTACTATTACGGTTACGCATACGTCGAGCCGTACCCCAAAGAGTGCTCATCGCTGTTTCTCTCGTTAACCCGTCGACGAACCGGCGCCAATAACTGCGTTTTTTGGCTTTCATTAGACTCTTCATTCGCCTTTCTAACGACGCGTACTGTAGATAGCTAGCGGGTAGCCCGTCTTCCCGGAAGGCCTTATATGCAGTGGACTTTTCCGCGTACAGCTCTGAGCACTCTTTATCCCACCACAGGGTGGGAGACCGTCCATGAGTATTCGTGCTGGGTACTGGTTTAGTCTGAGCTTGATTCGCACTGTCGAGAATCAAGCCAGCCAAAAACCTATACTCTTCCTCCGGAGGAAGTTCTTGAGTGGATTCGATTTTAACGGATATCGCGGTCGCGTAACTCTTCCAATCAATGTTCCGTGTGAGGTCATACGAGACATTGATTGTTTCCGATGGTCTTGAACCGTTAGCAATTGAGATCACGATAGGCAAATGATCGCTACCGTGGGGATCAGGGATCACCTTCCACCTGCAATCTAACTGTAGCGATGTCGAGCATAGCGATAAATCCAACGCGCTTGCGCGTGCTGGTGGTGTAGGAATCCGCGTCATTTCTCTCGTGTTTAAGATGGTCATGTTGAAATTGTCGCAAAGATCTTGGATTAATGTTGATCTATTATCATCATGAAGACAGCCCCATACCGTACCGTGCGAGTTAAAGTCTCCCAGAACTAGCCGCGGAGCCGGTAAGGATTCCGTGATATTACAAAGCGTTCGGTACCCTACCGAGGCTCTAGGAGGAATGTAGATGGAAGCAATGCAAAGGTCTTTACCTTTGATCAAAACTTGACAAGCGACAATTTCAATGCCTGGTGTCGAAGGGAGGTTAATTCGGTTGAAAGAATAGCACTTTTTGATCCCCAAAAGTACTCCTCCATAAAGGTTTTCTCGATCCAGACGGATTATATTAAAGTCGTGGAAGTTGAGATGTATATCAGAAGTTAACCAGGTTTCACATAATGCGAAAGCATCACATTTTAAACTGTTTAGTAAGAATTTGAAGGAATCGATTTTCGGGAGGATACTTCTGCAATTCCACTGTAGGACAGTGATCGAATCAGTGACCTCGTTTGATGACTTAGCCATCGAAGGATACGATCGCTGCAAGGAGGGGCCATTTAGCAGTCAACTGTTTCAAAAATGTTTGCACCATAGGGAGAAAATGTATCAGAATGCTTTTAAGAGGATCAGTAACATTGAAAGCTGTGAAAATTAAGTCCACTATGTCAGAAAATTTCATTAGTCCGCTACTGGACTGAGTATCTGTTTGAAAAAAGGGAACACGTGGGGTTTTTGGTGTCCCTGGAAGTGGTGGATACTCCTTGTTAGAATTAAAATTTCCAAGTCCTGGAGCAACTTGCTTCGGCTTTAGTGCATCACTTCCATTGGATTTATTGATTGTAATTGGCGCACTCTGAGTGGACGACACCTTGGCACCCTTACGAGGCAATCTATGGGAGGCTAGATTTTTCCTCTTCCTGGACTCCCCTGAGTTAACCAAAGATGTTCCCTCTTGTGGGTCGTCAGATTCTTGCTCAACGCCAGCCAAAAGAGCAAAGGAATTTTCGGAAGGGACAGATGGCGAAACATTCTTTAGAATTTCTGCATAAGAGCGCTTCGAGCGTTCCTTAAGGGAGCGCTTAATTTTATCCCCGCGCTGTTTGTACGCGGGGCATGATTTGAGATCATGCGGAAGGCCCCCGCAGTAAATACACTTTTCAGTTTCTCCACCGCAAGAGTCATCCTCATGTTCTCCCTCGCATTTGCCGCACCTTTTCTTATTGCCACAATAGGTGGCTGTGTGGCCCAGCTGCTTGCAATTGCTGCAGTTCATTACCCGCGGTACAAACAGGCGAACAGGTAGACGAACCTTATCCAGGAGGAGATAGTTGGGGAGGGAAGACCCGGAGAAAGTCACCCGAAGCGAGTCTGACAATGAATAAGTTGTCTTATTATTCTCAGTTTTTGCGGAATACAATTGCTTGCATTCCAGAATCTTCACATATTCAAGTGAGGGGTCCTTAAAGCAACCAACTCCGTACTTCAACACGTCTTCGCACTTCAAACCCGGCTCGGCGACGACCCCGTCGATCTCCACAGCTAAACAAGGAATATACGGTTTAAATTGCTTTGTAAAACGCTCGCTGCGTGCAATCTGGTTTGCCTGGTCGAGGTCATTCACTAATATGCGTATCTTATTAGCTCTAACACGTGTTATCTGAGCTACGGCCGGGTAGTTAGCAGTCAGCTCCCGTGAGATTTCTAAAATATTAAGCGATTTCGTGATGGGCCGGAAATAGACCACCCAGGGTCCAGTCGAACTGGCTGGGTATGTTTTAATACGGGGAGGACTGGGGGAATCAGGGGAGGGAGTAATTTCGGGTTTATCCGGTATATCCATGGGAATATCATTCCCATCCAATGTTACTTCGCCCTCGGCCATTTAGGCACGAGGATAGCACGTGGTGTAAACGAGAGATGAAACTTATATTTAGGGGAAAGGGATCTAAGGAGTAGCGACCGATCGGGGGAAAGGGAAATGAAAAAAAAGATACTTAGCTTATTTAGCGGCTTGTCCGGTTATTCCACTATTCACTTCACCAACCTAGGCACCGGCGAACAAAGCCAGCCTCAAACAATGGTTGACCTTCACAACGTATATATAGTGATTTACTCTATGCACAGCACAAGAAAAACGATCTGCTTCGATCGAGAGCTCAGACGATTGTGAGTTTTTAAATTTGATGGATTCAAGTTTATGCGAAAATTAACGAACAAGTGTGAAGTTACGTGAATGAAATGAGTATGTATACTCAACACCGCTGTTTTAACCTTATGCTCATTCACCTCTTCTTCGGATATGGACATATTTTTCGGGACAAATAAAATGGGACCACTGCTTTTTGTAGCTTCAATGACGTCACTAGTCCAAACACTTAGAATGGCGTTATGTTTAACTAAAGCGCGAGGTTCCCAAAATCCCACGTGCATTAATGCATAAATTCCGAAAGATGATTTTGACTTTTTTTTATTGTTGGGGACGAACCACTGGGACCAGTATTTAAATCTATTGTGGTATGCCCCTTCCTTAATCTAAGTGTACTATCTACTATGACATATCACTATTGATGAGTGATTGTAGTTATTGAGATACACACTCTTCCCAGTTAGGCACTCCACTTCGTATGAAGTTTATTACCTGCTAGGGATTCGCAGTCCAAATATCAAATAGCTCCAATGTTCCTTTACCGAGGACTCTTAGTCTGCGTTGTATCAATGCACTGCATTCGCAGAGCAAATGCTCTAATGTTTCACCTTCAAATCCGCAGACTCGGCATTAGACTGCCCAGAAAAATTATGAATTTTTGAAAACTCAATCGGCCCACCCCTGAGTCGATTCCTAGTCCCACCAGGAGTACCTGCTCCAAATTTGAAGCAAATCGGACAAGTCTAGCTACCGGACCAACGTGCTTGAAGTTTGTATGGGATTTTTCGACAATTTACATGGAGAAAACCCTCTTACTCACATTTTCGCCGCTAGGTGGCACTGTATACATCAGATTATCACTAAAAGTGAAACTTAAGAAGATAATTTTATTATCTACAACTTTGTTGAAGACTGCAAAGCGATCCGACTCCAATAGAAAAAGTTATTAAACTTTTAACGAAGTGATGTTTGAGTCAGTTTTGCATGGGGCCTAGCAGTGCATGATAGTGTATGAGTACTAGGTTCTAACAAACTAAACATTTTTGTGGATTAATGGTTAGATTTAGCTGAATAGTATGTTCGGAAGAATTGCAGTACATACTACGAGTTATGTTTTGGTTAGAAAATTTTAGTTCAATCTGTGACCGCATAGATGGCGCCAACACTAACTTTTCAACGGAGAGAGATAGAATATCGAAATGTTTGGAAGAATTACTGCAATATTCTTGTTCTACAACTTTGTAGAAGACACCTAATTTCTATCTCTCTTCGTTGAAAAGTTAGTGTTGGCGTCATCTATGCGGTCAGATCTGGAACTACAATTTTCTAACCAAAACATAACTCGTATTATGTACTACAATTCTTCCGAACATATTATTCAGCTAAATCTAACCATTATTCCATAAAAATGTTTAGTTTGTTAGAACCTAGTACTGATACACTACCATACACTGCCTGCTAGGCCCCATGCAAAACTGACTCAGACATCACTTCATTAAAAGTTTAATAACTTTTCCTATTGGAGTCGGATCGCTTTGCAGTCTTCAACAATGTTGTAGATAATAAAATTATCTTCTTAAGTTTCACTTTTAGTGATAATCTGATGTATACAGTGCCACCTAGCGGCGAAAATGTGAGCAAGAGGGTTTTCTCCATGTAAATTGTCGAAAAATCCCATACAAACTTCAAGCACGTTGGTCCGGTAGCTAGACTTGTTCGATTTGGCTCAAATTTGGAGCAGACACTCCTGGTGGGACTAGGAATTGACTCAGGAGTGGGCCGATGGGGGTCATTTTTTTCTGTCACTCTACTCGGCATGTATCGTTTGTAAGCTCACCAATTTTTTTAAGATGATATTTACTCGGACCGTGTCCGGTAAGTAGTCCTGTCATGGCTTAGCTCTTTTTTGGTTAGTCTAAGCAACTCCAGGCTTTTTTCTCGTTGGGTGAGATAAATTTCTTTGATTGTCGTAGTCCAGGTGTGGTACTCCAATTATTCTTTATAGCTGTGATTTCCCACTTTTTCAATTCCATTTTGAGGGCACTCGATTAGACTCCAGAGAATGGTTCTGGGCCGATAAAATTAGTGGAAGACCCTCTTCTTGCTAGCTCATCGGATTTTTCATTCCCTGCAACTCCACAATGCCCTGGAACCCAGTATAAATTAACATGATTTTTCACTGCCAATTGTCGGAGTGCAAGAATACACTCCCATACTAGTTTTGAGCGACATATAGGAGCCCTTAATGCGTTGAGCGCAGCCTGACTATCTGAGACAATGCAGATATTTGCATACCGGTATTTTCTCTTCAGACATACGTAAGTGCATTCTAGAATGGCATATATTTCTGCTTGAAACACTGTCGGCCAGTATCCCATGGAGATACTAGCGTTTGCTCCTGGTCCTGTAATACCAGATCCTGTCAAATGGTTCATTTTTGACCCATCTGTGAAGAAAATTACTGAGCCTGGGCGGAGACTAGGGCCACTTTGTTCCCAGGTTGACCGTTCAGGCTCCATAATTTTGTAAGTAGTTTCAAAGTTCGGCATTGCATGCAACCAGTCTTCATTTGCAATGACGAGGTTATTTATAGGAAATTGTTTCAGAACCGCAAGATGTCCTGTTAAATTTCCAGATAATAATTGTTTATGACGACTTATTTTCAATGCGCTTTTTCCGCCTCAAGTTGCATCACCTGATGTAGCGAAAGGAGATGCAACATTGCATCTAATGCTTTTGATGGAGTACTTCGCATGGCACCGGTCATCGCTCCACAAGCAAGCCTTTGAAGTTTACCTAGCTTTTTTGAGTTCAGGTCTCTTTTGTTGTAGGCCACCAAACTAGCGAGGCATATGTTATTTTTGGTTTCACTATTGTAGAGTATAACCAGTGAACCATACTTGGTCTGAGACCCCATTTTTTGCCAATTGTTCTACTGCACACCCAAAGAGCACTAGTTGCCTTGCTATAACCTGCACAATGTGCGCATTCCAGTTTAGTTTTTAATCGAGTATCAATCCCAGATGCTTTACCTCAGAGGACACTTCAATTACTGTTTCGTTGAGCAAAAGTGTTGATATGGAATATTTCCTTTTTCTAGTAAACGGGATTGTGATTGTTTTGGAGGAATTCGTGTTCAGGCCCTCCTTTTTACACCACTTCGAAGTGAAGTTCAGTGCAGATTGCATTCTATTTGAAATAACATAATCACATTTTCCCCCTCACGAGGATTACAACATCATCTGCAAATCCAATCACTTCGTATCCCATTTCAGTTAATGATTTCAATAGCTCGTCTACAACTAAAGACCACAATAAGGGTGATAGAACTCCGCCTTGAGGACATCCCTTATTTGTTTTCATAGTCAGTGACGTGTTTCCAAGCGTGCTAGTTATTCCACGGTTTGTTAAGCGTTGAGTTGATCCAATTTATTGTGTAAATGTCAAACCCATGTTTCCTCATAGCATTCCGCATTGAACTATGAGATGCATTGTCGAAAGCTCCTTCTATGTCTAAAAAAGCTGCAATTGAGATTTCTTTTGCTTCAATAGAATTCTCTAGTTTTCCAACCAATATGTGTAATGCGTCTATTGTTGATTTGTTGATATGCGAATTGAAATTCGCTCAGTGGGGAGTCTTTTAAGTACTCTGCTTTAATGTGTAAGTCAATCATTTTCTCCATTATTTTCAGAAGTATGGAGGTTAGGCTGATTGGCCTAAAAGATTTTGGAAGTGATGTATCGCGCTTCCCCGATTTTAGTATAAATATTACCCTTGCTTGTCTCCAGCTTGTAGGTATATAGTTTAGTATTAAACTTGCCCTAAACATTTTCGTCAGGTATGGAATGATGTGCTGTTTGCTTTTCTGTAGCATTATTGGCAGTATTCCGTCCATCCCCGGCGATTTGAATGGTTCAAAGGAGTCGATCGCCCATTCCACCTTTGCGTCTGTAATTATAGCACTGACTATTTCGTGAGCTTCGGTGCTAGCTTCATATGAGTCAGGCTCTGCTTCAATTTGATTCTGTGTTTGTATATTATTAATGGGAAACGAACCAGGAAAATGTTTCTTCATCATGATACTAAGCGTTTCTTGGGAATCAATGGTGAAAGTTCCGTCGTCCTTATTCACACTACCTAACCCGTTTGTATGATCTTTTGAGAGAGTTTTTTGTGGTCTTGCAACGACGTTTGTTCAACCCGCTCGTACATTAACCTCCAACTCTTTCTTCGCGATTTCCTAATTTCTAGGTTATATACAGAAAGAGACTTTTTATACTCATCCCACTGTCCAGTCCGTTTAGCCCGGTTGAACAGTTTCCTAGAAACTTTCCTGAGCTTTTCTAGGGTTTTGTTCCACCATGGTGCGTCCTTATTGGATATACGCGTTTTAGCTGGACAGCTTCTATTATAAGCATCCATCAGTTTAGATGTTACAATATTTGTGGAGATCTTGAATTCTTCTTCGGTTTGGATTTCTGCTTCAAAACATGCTTTTGCGCTCAACAGTTGAGAGCAGAATGAATCCCAGTTTGTGTTTTTAGGATTTCCGTAAACTTCTGTTAGTGTTTCTCCTGCTTTATATTCAAAGAGTATATGCGTGTGGTCTGATAGAGAAATTTCATCAGACACATGCCAGTTTATGATGTTTTCAAAGAGTTTTGTACTTGATATTGTCAGATCCAGCACTTCCTCGCGTATCGCATTTATAAATGTAGGTTTGTTGCCTCTATTACATATATCAATATTGTTGGATAATATGTATTCTATAATGCACTTACCCCTTTCGTTGATATCACTACTTTCCCATACTGTATGATGGGCGTTTGCATCGCAACCAATAATGAACTGCATATTTCTTTTCCTAAAGCAGCCAACAAACTCAGTTACTTTCTGTGGAGGGGCTTCATCTGATTCCCCTGGGAAGTAAGCAGAAGCTACTATAATATCAGTCCTCCCTCTCGTTGTTAACGGTATTGCCACTATGCCTCTTTTTATATATTCGGTTATTGGTGTAAAGTTAACATTTGCACTTACCAGAGCCGCACGTGGCATATTCACCGAGTTGTCAAATATTATCTTACCCGTTTGTTTAGATATTCCTAGAATATTGTTTTTCAAAGCCCATGGTTCTTGGATTAAACCCACGTCTATATTTTCTTATGTGAATCTGCGACAAAGGATTCCAGTTGCTCCTTTCGCATGATGCAGATTCGCCTGGATATTTTTTTTGGTTTTGTCACTCATTTGAATCCCACGACTTGCGAAGAAACAAAACGTCCACTGTGTCAGAGATTCGCTTAACACAGTAAGGGCAAGGCCCATGATACTCCGTTCGCGACTGGCATATTTTTCCCAGCCAGTCATTCAGTCCTCGACACGGAGATACATCTTGACTTAGGGATTTCTGCTTTCAGTCGCCTCTTACGACCTGGGAGCAGAAGCCCAGTGGATCCATTCTTGGCTGAGATACTTCAACCCGCCGGATGCCACACGGCCTATAGACTGCTTTTTCAGAGAAAGATAATAGACTTATCAGCCTCCTAGTGGATCACAGCCAACACGACAGGTTCGTCACCGCATACACCGAAATTTGAAAACAGAAATACTTCAGCGAACTTCCATCAGCTGAAAACCCTAGTAAGCCTCCAAACTGTTGAAAACCCAGAAAAATTCTGCCTAACCTCTGCGAAGAAAATTTGGTGTGTAGAGTGAACAATCACTGCATCACTGACATAGGGATGCAGAAAGGGCTTCATACTGGGGAGTTCGCCCCGATACTTCCCAGGCTCCGTTCGCCATTGAGAATATTTTAAGCCCCCTCAATAATTTTAAGCATGACACTATGGAATTGGGGTTCCCTGTTTGGGGGTTTACCACCGGAACAGGTGGTCCGTAGTGTAATTCTTAGCCGGTTGGAACAACCACTACCGACACTACACGGCTTATCTAGGCTGTTCGGAGAAGGATGCTGACATTGAAGGACAGCTTCTATAGATGGTCGAACAGCCAAGAAATCTAAAAATTCTAAATTTTGACTTTCCCAAATATAGTAATGCAAAATAGGCGGTTAAGCCTTCTTCATACATTTAAACTACACACTAAGTAAACATATCAAAAACGCTTTATAACAATTAACAAAGTTTGATATTTCCAGAACTACTCTAATTATTTGTCCTATTCGACCAATACATGAATAAAGTTGGGTTTTTTTGTTTGCTTCACATTTCGTTGCAAATTGATAACGTTTATTAAATACTGACTGAACTGGAAATATCTCATATGGAACAGTAAGTGTGTTAAATATTTATGAACCTGGTATTTCAAAATTATATTAGACGATATCCAAAGATGTTCGTCTTACCCCCGATTCCTTGATAAACATCGAATTCACAACTTACTTCCATGCTTGGTATGCTAATGGTTTGGAAATTTGACAAAACTAGCTTAGCTGATTCGAGCACAACCTCTCGCTTATTAAGTGATCACTGTAATTACATTGCTACGGAACCCCGGGGGATAGTAAAACTAGGTTGAAACTGCCAGGCGGTATTCTCTTTATTATGTTTGTTAAAGGGACACATGACAGCGAGCAGTGATTTCAAGCAATACATAGTTACGTTACGACTGCACCACCCAAGTTACGTCCTACTCATTTAAGCTATGGCTAAAAAACAACTGAACTGCATCACTGGAAAATCGTTCGCTACCATCAAAGTGAGAGGATTTTTTAACGAAGGTATGATCCAACCGTTTGCAGCAAGTCAAAAATTAAATAACCTTAGATATAAAAATCGTCCAATCAGATATGTGATTGTTTTACAGCGTGAAGCGATGTGAGTCCAAACATATCGCCGGGGTTCACTGTCAACGCGCCGGTACCCTGTTATGTATTATATGTCTATTTTTGTTTTATCGAATGGTTTTTCGGCAATGCGTTTTGTTTTGAAGCAATGCACACATAACCCGAGCGAGCGCGGTCAAATGACACGCTTCGTGGCCTTTCCCCGAAAGTTTGAAAAAATTGCACCGGGCGATTGATTAGCCAGCAAAGCAAAAGCAAGGTGCGCTCGCCTAATGCTGCTCTTAAGATGCTCGTCGCGGAGTTGAAAAGTAGAGTAAACTGTCGTATAAAACCATCTAGTGCAGTAGGGGAAAGCATCATTCGTCCGTGATCACTTGCTCAAATCACACCCTGGAAAGGCAAACATGAAGGTAAGTTGGCAAACAAAATTAAGAAAAGTGATTTCCTTTATTTAATCATAACAATTCTCATCTTTCAGGCGTCAAAAGTAATCTTCATCACACTAGTGATAGTGTCGTGGGTTTCAGCCGAAGAATTGGGTTCTAAAGACAAACGTAGTATTGCAGATCATGGATCGCAGCTTACGGCTTATCACAACCACGTCGCCCACCAGCAACAGCAACAGCATGTTGGATATAATGCACCTGTGGTGCAAGATCACTATAGCCAGCACCACTCGGAACAGCAATGGTCTCAGCCGGATGAACTTCTAAACCACGCTCAGCAACACGATCATCACCTCCAGCAAACTCAGCCAGCATGGGAGCATCACGGGCTGCACACTTCGGTTCATCACGGACAAGATGAGGGACACCATTACTCTCAATATGGTCATCAGGAATATCAGCATGGTTCTCATGTCCAGGAGGAACCTGTACAGCAAAACCACATCGAGCACCAGTACAGCCAGCAACAAGATTATCATGGATTAACCCACCAACAAGGCCATATCCTCAATAATCACGTTGCTTATCAACATGCCCAACAGCAGAACCAGCATGGTTACGAACATCAACATCAACAGCAGGTACATTTCCCGGCGGAAGTCCAAAAGCACGTGCCACTAGTAAAGGCTGTTCCCTATCCGATGCATTACGAAAAGCAAGTTCCAACGGTGGTGGAAAAGCCAGTCTACAAAGACGTTAACGTGGGTTACGTCCCGAAACCAGTCGCAGTTCATATTGAGAAGCCTTATCCAGTGTACGTACCGCGTCCGGTTTACGTGGAGAAACCCGTCCCGGTGCGAGTGGTCATCCTCCGCGAGAAGAACAAGTCCTGGTGGTCAAAGTTTGTGTAATTTGGTGCCAGTAGCTTGCTTTTCTTTAGTATAGAATATTCATTACATGTAAATGTTGTAAAATCGTAATAAATTATTTATTGTAAGGTTATACTTACGGCAATAGTCGGTTGTTAGCAATACCTATCCGGTGCTGGTTGGCAATTCCAACGAATACAACACATTATCTAGCTTGGTCCATGTGCCGAATTTCATAACGAGAGTCCCTATCACCCAAACTTTAGTTGTGCTTAAAAAAAACCATTGCATTATAGATATAATTAATGGGTTACACAATTAGTGTGGTAAAAACTTGTTTTAATCCACATAGTGGTGCAATAGTGCCTTTCTCATTTATCAAAGCTATGATTTAATAGCTGGTTATGCTTAATATAACATTTCTTTTATTTTGCTTATAGAGGCTTTAACCTTAAAGTCATTCGCATCTTCTCGGGTTAGAGAAATTTCTTTTGGAAAAATCTCTAACCCTATGTGCGGGGTTGGGAATCGAACCCAGGTGAGCTGCGTACACGGCAATCGATTTACCAACTACGCTATGCTTGTCCGCTCCAATAAAACATAGTGGAAATTTCTCTTACATTCTTATTACACTTGGTAGTTATATAAGTGCACGTCTACCACGAAGCTGACAAGTAAAATGTCGACGCTGACACACTTGAAGCAAAAAAAAATAATTAGCTTAATCTGTTCAATGTTGTCATCACGTAAACATATTTTGAAATGTGGTGATATGGGGGAGGGTAGGATACGTTGGGAACAACCTAACATAGGTATACGAGTGGGTGAAGGAAATGCGGGTGTGAGGTTGGTCTGAGAGGATGGCGATGGGGAGTGAGAGAGTTTGGGAGCGGTGTGAGAGAAACTGATGGGGAGGGGGGAGGTAAACGGCCAACTTCATATTATACCTTTTCTTTGATGCTAGGTCAGTGAAAATTAGTTCAGTCATCACCGAAGTGACTTTAATTCTAGAATATGCCCGGAACCCGGGACTTACGGAAAGTGGACAATATATTCCAAGAATCTTTCATTTACCATCAGTGATCTAGGCCAGCGAATCGAAGTAATTTGACGTTCATTTCAATAGATTTTTAACCTGAGAGGTATTACGATTGTAACCAAACTGTAACTCCGGAACCAAAATTCAGAGCTGAATGAAATACAATAACAGTCAATGGATGTACATTGAAGTTTTCTTTATGTGGGGTATACGTACCGCATAAAAAACCGCAAAACTTTGAAAATCCGCATAAAAAACCCGCAAAATTTTGAAAATCCGCATAAAAAACCGCATAATTTTGAAAATCCGCATGAAAAACACATAAGGTGTGAAATATTTTTCAATATTAAGAGCCGTAGTACTCAAGGTAGAGCAAGGATTAGAAGTAACAAAGTTTAGAAAAGAGTGGAGTAGGGTCATATGAGCAAGCTTAGGGTTTCCCGGCTACTTAACTCTTTGTCTTCTGCAAACGGAAAAAAATGTAAAATAAAGAAAGAGAAGCTGTACCGCTCGCGTCTGGTGGCTGTACTGGGGGCAGTATTTTTTGTCATGTTAGGGATCATCCATAAATGACGTAGCATTATATGGGGGAGGGGGGAGTTTTGTATTTTGTGATGATGTGTGACGACAGGGGGGTAGGGGGGTCACGTCATACTACGTAGCTTTTTTAAAGGGGAATAGAATATAATTTTTAAAAAAAATTACGGTGACAAGGGGGGCAGGTTTACCGTTAAGCTACATAATTACCAGAGGGGTATTTAGAGGTTTGTGACGAAATGCTACGATGGGGAAGGGGGGTGTTAAAAAATCACTCAAAAATGCTACGTCATTTATGGATGATCCCTTACTGCTTTGCTTACAGACTGCCGTACAGCGCTGGGCGTCCTGCACTAGCGAACGACTGCAGCGTCGAAAGAAAAATGAGAATGTAGGCAGAAAAATTACAGCCGCAGAAAAGGTAGGCATTTTGCATCCTTGGTAGGAACTGTTAACGGCTTCCAGGGCCGGCGGAAAGCGTGGGTAGTATGGGTAGTACTACCCACTCGAAAATAATCGAGTGGGTAATTACCCACTCGAAATTTTGATCCATTTCAAAAAATTTAGATGTGCAACGCATGTATCTCGCACTACACACATTTGAAAACATCGATGTACCACAACTCCATTTGCATAAACGAACGTAATTTAATGTGAATGTAATGTAAGCGTGTGCATTACGAAAAGGGAGGAAATCCTTACTAATAGACCCCTCACCCTATGCTTACTACCCACTCGGACGTAAAGTGTTTCGCCGCCCCTGACGGCTTCTCAAAATATTTCGAGTTTTTATCGAGCACTTTCGTCTCAATTCGATGACTGTCTTTTAGGGCATCGGAAATTTTTTTTTTGGATTCTCAAAGCCCCCCCCCCCCCTCTCATATTTTGACAAATGTCAAGGTAAGCTCAGATGCCAAATTTCACATCATTAAATGATTTTGGACAATTCTAGACTCCCGCCCACTTCGCTTGAAATTTTCGAAATTGAAAACTATGGGAAAATGTGGAGGAAAAATATATTAAATGCTATAATTTTTGAAGTCACAATCAGAAAATTACAATTTATATCTCTTTTTAAAGAAAATAACCTTAGTATTGGAAAGGAGATATTCCTGTTCCTAGAAAAATACGGGAAAGTGGGACACTGGGTCATTTTGGCCCCAAAATCCCCCATTTTTTAAATTTTTCTGCTCCGTGATACAAACCATACATATTTTGCAGTTTTTTCTAATGTGAAAAAATCTCAGGAATCGAACGGAACCTTTTGAACCTTTGTCCGAATACGAGAAGTTGGGGTTATAGGGCCTTTTGTCATTTATATTAAATTTTATCATTTTCTCGTGTATCTCTATTATTCTTCATTCATTTTTAATAAATTGTAACTTGTTGAACGTGAAAATTCTTAGGAATACAACAAAAATAGATTCGCTTGCGTTAAAATTCGAAAACATTAAATTTTTTGACATTAACTCTACAAACCACATTTTTTTCATTAAATGTCCTAAGTTGAGGTAACTTCACCTATTTTTCCAGGTATTAAACTTTTCTTATGTGATTCCTAAGCGCATTTTTCACTATAAGTAGTAAATTAAATATGAATTTTGTTGTTAAATGGAGTTAATATGTGCGATTTTTTTTTCGAGAGTTGTCCTACTGGAGCTGTAGAGCTAGGTTCTCGGAAGGGCTCCCCGTCAGAATCACATACTACAATTTGCAGACGAGACAGGCAATGTCGCCCAATAAAACACTGCATTGGGCCAATTGTAGCGGGCCGTGATTCTGAATGTGATATTCATTGTACGGTTCAGGTATGTGCGGACGTAGGGACTCGCGATCGCATGTATCATCGTTTGTATGTGTGCTAACGTGTATGTAACCTCGCGTATATAAAATCTATTTTATAACCGTGTGCATTTCGCATATTCGCGTGTGTTCTTTGGATAATCGTGCGCGGACCGTGAATCTAATACTTTATATTTGGTGTACGGCTCAGATGCTAAATGAAAGTGAGATCTTCCATATCACGAGTTCCCGGCGATGTCGCCGTAGAGCGTGTGGTCTAGTGGATATGAGCTTTATTTTTTTGATTGGTCCAACTGAATGTATGGACCTAAATTACTAGAATGAAGGCTAAAGATTTCCGGACGTGACCGATTCATGATCGCGCGCGTTTGCGGATTCGCGTTCGTAACTTCGTAAGTACTAAAACGTTCACATAATTTCCGGAGTGTTATCAAGTTTGCGCGATAGCGGGCATAGGTGCAGTGCAGTAAAATTTCATTTCATTCAATCGAAACTGAATGAACGCAGTCAATCAGTTGTCTACGGTAGCATTCATATTCATTTAACGCATCAGTTGCTGTTGATCTGAAGCTCAGTTCGTGGCACTTCACTCATCGATGCTTTCAAATGAGTTGCAATTCATATTCAACCTCCTTCGTTTGATCCTCCTCTGGTTTTCTTGTGGTAGAAACTAAACAGGCAAAAACGTCAAATAACCAGAACCTGTTATTCAATTGACAGTGAACTCTGAGTGACTCAAACGAAGACGGCAGCAGAACTCAATTGATATAGTGGTGGTATGCTTACAGTGAAAGACTCGCAGTTTCACTTGAAACGAATATTTTCGTTTGAAATTGATATTTTACCGCACTGCATAGGTGTGCGTAGATGATCGCGAAGGGCTTAAGCGTTCGTATGTTGACGTGTTTGTCGCGTGTGCTCGCGTGTATGTGACTTCGCGTGTATAAATTCGATTTTGAAACCCTGCGGCCATTCATATATTCGCGGACCGTCATTCTGATATTTAGTTTGGTGTACGGATCACATTCTGACAGGGAGTGAGTTATCCCATATCACTAGAGTTCCCGGTCATGTCACCATGGAACGTTTTGTCTAGTGGTTATGAGAGCAATTTTTTTAATTCTTCAATTTTATTTATTTTTTTTTAAATTAACATGGACCTAGACTGTTGGTACCGAGGATAGAGACTTCCGGACGATTCCGATTCATGATGGCGCGAACGCGGGAGTTAACTGAGATGTTAACCTTATCACCGGGGTATAATCATGCTTGCGAGTTGGTGGGCGTAGGTTGTTTAGAAAATCGCGAGGGGTTCTAACGTTTGTACGCTAACGTGATTTTCTAACATATTTGCGTGTGTTGTGTGTTCTTGAATGGTCGCGCGAACCGTGAGTCTGATATTAAATTTTCGGTGTGCGGCCAGAATTCTGGCAGAGAGTGGGATCCCTTATATCGATAAGCTTCCCGGTTATGTCGCCATGAGACGTGCCGCCGAATAGGTATGAGCGTATTTGCCCAATTGGTCCAGCTAAAGGCATGGACCCAGGCTTCTGGGATCAAGGGTAGACCTCCGAACGTGACCGATTTGTAATCGCGCGCGAGGGCATTTTTGTAGGTTCCCGCTTGAGACCGCGTTTGAGAATGTGTGAGTGTTAAGATGTTGGCTATCACCATCTTTGCTGACCCAGCTGAAGGCGAGAGTAGAATGGCAGTATAGGATTCGAAAAGAAGAGATAAAAAACAATATATGAGAGATAAAACAGGTACAAGATACAGCTAAAGTTATGATCATAACATGAAAGACATACATTAGTACTACAAACACTACTAATACTTGAGTACCCAACCACCACACATAGCACATCCTTTCTCAATTATCTATTTGTTACTAGTTGATTGTTGTTTATGAGCGGGTGAATAGAAGAAAGATAAAGAACAGAAAAAGGCTCCTATCAGCCCTCCCGGCCTCCTCGATACACCACTATCGAGGCGTATTGTAATCAACATCTTGAAGCGGGCTTCTTATATAAATAAAATCTTGCGTCATAATGATTGGTGGATTATTGACATAAGAACTAATTAACCTCTAGTAGTAGCACTTGGTGCAAATAGAAACAAAAAAGAGCGAAGGGTCCTTATATTTAGATAATTCGATTTAGTCTATTGTGACCTGATGATGTTTACTATACCGTCAATCCTCCTGCGAGAGGGATAAAGAAATAGATATTAATAGATAATAGAATAGATACGATAATAGATAACACAGAAATAGATATTACATGCATCTAAACTACTTTTAGGTGTTTGGTGATGTGGTTCACGTGGATTGGATTTCTTCAAAAACTACGTGTTTCAGTTTATTAAGTTGATCTAGTTGAGCATTAACTAGTGGCTGAACAGTATGTTTAAGAGAAGGTTCCATCCATAAGAGATTGTCATCTCTGTTTCTGAAAACAGTGAATCCACGAGCCAGAGCGACAGAGCGATTTAAGAGATAAAAACACCCACCTTCAGTCTGATCATCTCTTATAGATGACAGTCCATCGATCCGAATCGAATGACTCGATCACTATACTCAAGATCAAATGAGTCCACGAACAACCGAACCAGCATGTTCCCCCATTTGAAAGTAGAAACATCCATATCAGCCGCCCGCCAAAACACTCGATCGAATGATTATTAGTCATGAGATTCAGAGGTCAATGAACCAGCACTCGCTCGGATCTCCCACGCTTATCGACCAAGCAAGAGTACGCGCCCATTAGGCTCATCACCCAAGCCCAGGGAAGTTAATATGTGCGATTTTATGATAAAAATGTGAAATCGAGACTATATGTCAGATAATTTGATGTTTCTGAATTTTACCGGTAACGAATCTATTTTTAATTTGTTTCTATGGATTTTCTACGTTCAACAAGGCACAATTTATGAAAATTTGATGAAGAATAATAGAGATATATGCACGAGAAAATGATAAAATTAAATATGAATGACAAAGAGCCCTATAACCCCAACTTCTCGTATTTGAACAAAGGGCAAAAAGGTTTCGTTCGATTTCTGAGATTTTTTCACATTAGACAAACTTCAAAATATGTATGGTTTGCACCACGGAGCAGAAAAATTAAAAAAACCTGTTTTAATCCACCTAGCGGTGCAATTGTGCCTTTCTCATTTCTCTAAACTATGGCACGGAGACTTTTTATGTTCAACATAATCGTGGAAATGTCCATTACATTCTTAGTACACTTTGCACTTATACACAATGGCATGCCAGCCACGAACTTGATGAGCTACGTGTCGACGGTGAAACACTTGAAACAAAAAAATATCATGCTCCATTAGCCTAATCAGCATTAGATCAATGTTATCTGCTTGCTAACTCATTTTGTCATGCGGGGGAGGGTATGTGAGGAGGGCGAAAGTCCCATGAACGAACGACTCCCCATCTTAAATTGGTATGCTTTGTGATATAGTGGTGGTTTAAAGATGATGGGGTTGAAAGGGAGGGGTATGAGGGCTGGATGGGGTGGTGGTCTGAGGGGTGATTTAAGGAGATTTTTAAAGAAGGGGAGTGTACAGTAGAGGGGGGTGTAACCCCTCTCCGTAAACCATCAACTATGCCCCTGTTAAAATCCAGAATCCTTATGCGAGTCGAAAAAAAAATTAGGTTGACGTTTTTCAGAGTGATTGCATAACCTTTCTATATGAGAAAGGCAAAAATAGGGGATTTTGGGGCCAAAATGACCCAGTACCCCACTTTCCCGTATTTTTTTAGGAACAGGAATATCTCCATTCCAATACTAAGGTTATTTTCTTTAAAAAGAGGTATAAATTGTAATTTTCTGATTGTTACTTCAAAAGTTTTAGCATTTACTATATTTTTCCTCCATATTTTCCCATAGCACCAATTTCAAAAATTTCAAGAGGTGTGGGCGGGAGTCTAGAATTGTCCAAATGATGTGAAATTTGGCATCTGAGCTTACTTTGACATTTGGCACAATATGAGAGGGGGGCCTTTTAAAAAAAAAAATTGCAATGCTCTACTGTCTTTCCAATAAATTTTTCGAAACATTTACATGTTTTAATTGCTACAGCTTTTGCATTCTGAGCGAAATTCTTTTTTTTTCATTTTCTCCCACATCAAATAATCTGATTATTTCCTCAAACATACTTTATGTATTATTACTAATAATACAAAGCACTACACGCGTTTATCAAAGCAGTCGTCGGCTACTGCGAAATGTTACTTGAAAAACATTTTTCTGCAACTTTGCTGAAGTAAGTACCTTCCTATACCAGCTATAGCTCAAAAAATAATTTTTTGAGAAGAATTTAGCTTTAAAAGAAAGCTAATTTAATTTCCAAAAATATTCTCTCAGACATAATTTCTCTAAAATGAACGGTTTGGAAGTTATTGCTTTTTGTACCGAAAAACCGCCGTTATTCCTATACGATTTTCACTAAATTTTGTATTGTGAAAAAATTAAAATTAATTAAACAATAAAAAGTAAGAGTTGAGCCAAATTACCTAAAAATAAATTATGAGCTATAACGTCGAAATCGTATAGACGGCAAAAGTTTTGAGTTGGACCAACCCATCACAGAGAACAGACGTCCATCTTCAGCATTCAACTTGTGTACAATCTCTAACGGCTTCGAAGGTAGTTGGGATATCCAAACCAGGTGCGCTACTGTCGTCATGTTTTTTTTGTGGCTGAGTTCGACAGAATTGACAGCGGTTATTCCTCTACCCTGTCAAACTAGTCCGGAATCGGTTCAGACTTCTAGCAGGAAATTCCAGCTCAAATGCATCAACCGAGTCGGAATCGGTTGTTTTCTTTGAGCAAGATTCCATACTGATTCCATTCAGGATATCGAACCGGTTCCGGAATGGATTTGACGGGTAGTTGGGATAGGTTGGTGTGGCGGCGCTAGTGTTTATCGTATATTAATTCAAATGTTTACACACGTTTTTTAAATATTTTTGTTCGATCATGGATGTCTGTTCTCTGTGAACCCATATTCTATTATTCACACACCGATTAAAAGAAAAAAGTTGATAGTCTCGCTTACAACAAGCTATTAAATAAAAGATATTATCCTGCAGATCCAAAACCACTATAATGCATTTGGCTTAATATATTGTTGATGTCAACAAAAATCTTGTTTTTAAGCTTACGCATTTTTCAAAAAAAGCGCTCGAAAACAACAACGCCCCTAGCGCACGCACACGAAAACTGCAATATTTTGTGAGATAACATTGTGAGCTACATGACAGCCAAAATATTATCATTGCTTGGAAACACCTGCGGGTCCGAATTGGCCAGAGGTCCGAATTGGGCCACTTCCCCCTACAAACATTGACTTTAATATATAGCGCATTGCGCACATAATAAGTGCGACTAAAAGTGCGGAAACAAACAAAACTGCGCTTTTACATTGAATTGTCTTGGTGTCTATTACGCACTTATGTATTATCCAACGAGGAATAAGTGCGCCTCATACATGAAAACGATTTAATGTAAAAGCGCACTTTTATAAGAAAAATCGCAGTATTATGGTGTCCAGTTTTAAATGCCATCAATAATATATAGTGGTAAGGGCTTGTTCAGAAGCGTTTTATGTTGTATAGGAGTTTCAAAGTAGAACTGGAACTGAAACGTTCACATCCCCAGCAGAGCGTTTTGTTTTATAATTTCGAACAGTTATGTTTTAAAATTTAAAATTGTTATACGACGCCGTTCTATTTGTTGCTGATTTTAAAACACGTTTAGAACTGTGTTTTAAATACATGCAAAGTTTTCAGCAGAGACACTTGGACCCGATAGACTGGGGAAAAATAAATTTGAATGCAGTGACGCTGAAAGCATGGCGGAAAATGAATTTTAAACTGAATAGAACACCCGCTAAAATTGCTGCTGGGGACAGCAAGTTCTAGTTTTAATATTTTTAGTTTTATTCTATAGAACTGTCAAAATTATGAATCTGGTACTGAAACACTCCAGAACATGCCCTAAAACATGTTTTCGTCTGAGACGGGACTCGCGGAGAGCAGAGTGTATGTAAGGAGAGTGAAGACAACTGTCATGATTATCCGTCAGTGATATTCCAAATGAACAAACGAGCTGTCAAAATACATGAATTTGACTCGTTTGGAATGACACTGACAAATAATAATTGTTCCAATTTTGACAGTGTCGTCACTCTCCTTATATGCACTCAGGCGGAGAGATGGTTTTTTCCTTTTTAGTGTTCATTTTATCGTACGTCTCGCATCGCCACTTATCCTGCATCACGGACTTGAAGCGGACTACCCGTATAAATAGATACCATTCCAGAAATCAGAACCATTTCTAAACTATTCATATAATACTCACCATATTGGGAATACTACTGATATGTACCATCATTATAATTGAACTGTTATACTACCATACCCATTTTAGTTACCATTTACAATACCTTCCGTGTATCCTATATTGGAGATTTCTTGAGCGTTTTTTCAAAACGTCATATCTGCAATGAGTTACTCTCTTTGTTTACTTTCTCTTCTGTTAATAATTCGGTCACTTTAACATTTATCCCTCAGCTCTTTGCATAATATGCTAGTTAAAACCACCGTCTTTCGATCTGTACTGTAAAATAGGTGAAAAGTGTTATAGTGACGCTGTAAAAATCGAAAGAGAAAGTGTAAACAGAGAGTAACTCATTGCAGATATGACGTTTTGAAAAAACGCTCAAGATTTGTATACTACATTGTACTTTTGTGCCAGAGGTATTGCATATTGCTCTGGTGGTCTTTGCTATTCGTATATCTGTTTACTGTTCCAAAAATCTGTAGTTTAAGATGGTCAAAAACCTCGTCTTCCAATAATATGGTGATAGCTCAATTGGATAAAGGGTCAGTCCACTAAGTGTCAACGAAGCTTCTTCAGAAGATGGCGAGAGCAAAATAATATTTCATCAATCGATAGAATTGAAATGTGAAGGGCAAGAGATTTTTTCTCCAGCTAATATTTTATCCATCGCTAGACCTAAAATATGCATGCCACCATAATCTGTATGTTCCTTGAATGGTATGTTGTCAAAATGTATATGGAAAACAGCACATTTTGGTATGGTGACTGTTCTTAACAACCCGTTGTTTGTATGGTTGAGTATGGAAACACGACACTGGTTATGTTCGATATTATACTAGGCAATGGTTAATCTATTGTTGAACGAACCATATTGAAAATGGTTTTGAAACGATTGATGCAATGGTTGGCATATGGTACACATTTATGCGGGTAGCTGCGTATGATATAGTCTCCACTGGTTGCATGGAACGTTAGGTTTTTTCGTATCCGTCAGAGGTTTTTACTATTTGCACTTTTAACGCCATTGAGTGTTTGGTCACACATTTTTGAGTTATTTCAAATGAGCGTACAGAAGGAATGATCAAAAGAACAGTGACTCTTCTAGGCCCAAACGCAATGGCGACGGAAGCGGAACGGCAACGGTACGCGGAATTGTCGCGGTTTGTACTAAATAAAATCTGCGACCATTGCCGCATATTCAAAACGCAATGAACATCAGCGGTTAGAGCGCGGTTAGCGCTTGACATTTCTTTGTTGACAAATTTGGGCCAAACCAAAGCGACTTTCCTTTTACAAAGCTCATTGCAGTGAATGTCTGCTTTACCAATCGTGGTCGGTCCACTCGTTTCCTTGATTAATACAGCAAAGATGTAGTAAATAATGGCACAACACTACCAAGAACTACAATGCGACAACCTTGTTCACGGATTCTAATACAAAAATTGGTTTAATCATTGCATGCTCGAATAATATAAACCTGGTTCAATCATGTGAAATATTTTTGTTAGACTGTCCTTGATGCTTTCACTGAAGGGGGAATAGATTAGATATTTGGTGATTGATTGCAATCGCTTCATCTGCTGCGGGGTCGCAATGTAGATTTGGATAAAAATATAAATTATGCAAATTAATGCATGACATCTATGTTTTTTAAAGAAAAACGGTTGTCAATTCTACCAAGTGGGTGCTATCGAAGGACATAGACATTCACATCACATTTTTCAAAATAGCTGGTCATACAACTTCTTTGCTGCGTTTGGGGAATCCGAACCTAAACTGATTAAAATAATGAAGAACGCCAATAAACCAACGAACCATGAAGAACGCCATCGATTCGAAAGCATCCAACGCACCGACTTCAGATCTTTTGACCAAACCTGTAACATTGAGAACATTAGAATCGCAGGTTTTATTATATTCGAAACTTTCTACCAATGACCCAACCATGAACCGGTATCTTTGATATACTGCTGATAAATGGTTTACGTATCGTATCCGGTAGCGGGTTTCTCCTTTTCAATCAATGTCAATTGGTTTATCCTGGCTAACGCTTGCTTTGTGCACTTGCTTGCAAAGTGGCTTAGGAAGTTGGTCTGTGCATCCAAATGGTTTTTCGCGTTCGTCAGAACGTAAACTGTGAACAAAACTAGAGTAACAAGAAACGTAGCTGTCTAGTAGATAAAATAACCACGGGTCCGTAGTGTACCCACCGACGTGCCAAAGAGAACAAATAATGCGCCAGTTGTCCTAATTGTTTAAATTAAAATACGTTGTTATACTAGTGGCATCTGTATAATGAATGGTTCGTGTGGTAGACGACGATAAATCAACAGTACGATAAATCCAAAGTGTATTGACGTTGTACCAGATATGCTAGAACGAACAAACTATTTTTTATTCTTGTTAAACAATCGTTTCTTATCTTTCCCAGCTTTTTATTATCTGTTGTATGCACTAATTCACAAAACTGTTCGTTAAAAGAACAAAAACTAACAGAGCTCTTTTCTAATGCGTACAGTTTCAACAGTGAATTTCGTTCATGTTTTTCATGCCGCCATCTTTGAATTTCATCGGGTCCATTAGTACGGCATACGAAAATTGCTTACTTGGGTTCGATTCCCAAACCCGCACATATGATTGGAGATTTTTAGAAAAAAGCTTTTTCTACCCCACAAAAGACGAACGACCCTCAAGTTAAAACCTCTAAAATCGAACGAAACAAAAAAGCTGCTATTAAGTTCACTATCTGCCCAACCTAAATATCCGCAATACAATACGTTAGATTCCACTGAATATGGAATCCGGTGAATTTGAATTAAAACAGTCTGTTTACCGCGTTTTCGAATGCCGCTCTTTTTGAATTTTTTCAAAAAAAAACGCGGTTTTGTTCTTTTAGTACAACGCCGCGTTTACCGTTCTGCCATCATTGCGGACAACCGCATTGACTTGCATGTATTCAAAATTATAATTGACAGCCGCTTTCCGTTGCCGTTCCGCTTCCGTCGCCATTGCGTTTGGGCCTTAATCGTTCCGGAAGGAATGAACGTCTTGTCTCTAAAATTTAGAGCTTTTAGTCAAAACCACATATCTACAATGAGTGACTCTCTTTGTTTACTTTCTCTTTCGATTTTTACGGCGTGACTATAACACTTTCCACTTATTTTACAGTACAGATTAAAAGACGGTGGTTTCGACTAGCATATTATGCAAAGAGTTGAATGATAAATGTAAAAGCGACCGAATTATTGACAGAAGAGAAAGTAAACAATAAGAGTCACTCATTGTAGATATGTCTTTTTGAAAAAAGGCTCAGGAAATAACATACACGGAAGGTCGTTCCAACCATTACAGAATGATTGCCTTCACTATCCTATGGATTGTTTTGTTTTATCCGCCATTCTGCGTTCTTTCATTCCGATGCGAACAGAATGACATTTCTGAAAGCTCCACTAATTCTGCACTAAACGGGAACAGATCTGCAATCATGGTTTGTTTTTATTTTGCCGCATAGCCGACAGTATTGTTGAAACACGACACCGTTCAGCATATGTGTGTATAAGCAAACGTTCCACAAAACATGAGTTTAGTATATCGATCGATACAGAACAGTAGTCCAAACTGATTTGTTCAGTTGATAGAACTATTTCTGTCGTATCGATCGGACTAGTGTTTCCCGTGTTCGCCAACGTGACGAGCGATCTATCTTTTAGATTGTGAGCAGTGATAAACCGCAATATTGGTTTCTGGTGAGTAAATCCTTCTTCCTGTAATTGATTACATTTACATAGTACATGTTGAATTTATGGTTTTTAATATAGATTACAGTATTCGGTCGCTGTTAAAATCTGGAACATGTCTTTATCCACTTTGTACAAACGTGCTCTAGTCAAGCACCCACTTTTGATGCAGTCGGTGCAGTCAGGGATTCTGATGGGATCAGGCGATATTATCGCGCAGACTCTAATTGAAAAGCGTAAACTTAGCAACATTGACGGCATGCGAGCGTTTAGATTTCTAGGAATTGGATTTTGCATTGGCGTAAGTAGTTTATTTTGTGGAAAGTTTATTTAAGCTAAGACATAAACACCCAAACAAACATTTTACAGGGTCCGGGTCTGCGAAAATGGTACGGTTTCCTTGACAAACGCATTACGGGCAGCAGTAGGGCTGCGACTACTTTTAAGAAGGTAGCTCTGGATCAAATGGTCTTCGCACCGGTCTTCCTCGGTATGCTGATTGGAACAATCGGGCTTCTACAAGGGAACAATAAGGATGAAATTGAACGCAAGCTTAAAAATGAATACTCTGACATTCTACTGACAAACTATTATATTTGGCCCTGGGTTCAGCTGGCAAACTTTTATCTGGTACCGTTGAACTATCAAGTTCTGTTGGTACAATTTGTAGCGGTCTTCTGGAACACGTATCTATCATGGAAAACGAACTGCAATGATGTTGCGAAAGTAATGGCAGTTAAAACGGATGCGGTTGGATCGGACGAAGCGAATGAGAGTGCCTGCTGAATGGAACAAGACAGAGTTAAAACATTGGAATGTGATACAAATAGGTTTTGTTTTTAGACGTTAAAGCATACGCCATGTTGTGTTTATGCGAATACAATTTTAGCTGATAGCAGTTAAGCAAGTAATTTTATATTTGTTTTGTATTACTACCGAAAGGCTCCCGAAAAAAAATATTGATAAGTTGTGTATGGTTTTTGATATGGTTGGCCGATGAAAATTTTAATTTAGATTTTTGTTTACAATATTCCGTTATTTTGTAATGTGTCCTGGAGATGAAACAAAATAACTTAGCATAGCTCATCTTAGGTAGCCTAGCCGTAGTTGCACCGTAGTGATTGACCGGATGAGTGAAAATACTTAATGATCCAAAAAATGATGCTTGGGCGGAACAAATCATTCTCACTGTACATGTTTTACTGACCCAACATTTTCATAAAATGGTCAATAGCGATCGGTCACGTCCAATTCTGTTCTACAGGGGAATGAAAGGAATGCTGGTATCACGGGAAAGGAATTGTGTTAGTAGAAAAGTTCAACGTTACATAATAAGAAAATTATAAGCGGCCCAAAATGAGCATTAACTGTACCCAAAGCTTTACTTTGTATGACATTAACAATTCCACGCGTGCGTCGTATGATTCCCTTCCCTGTCACCATACGACCCATGGATCATCACTAGTGCAGCTCTCGCCCGAAGCGAAACTGAATCAGGCTCAGACTCCAACAGCTGTCAAAATGTTTGAACTGAAATTCTGTATCAGAGGTGAATGGCGACATAGTTTGGCCTCATGTTGCACAATAATACGACATTTCCAACCGAGAAGATGTCCTGCAGAAGAAACAAAATAGTCGCAAAAACAATTGCGCAATAAAATCCGTATATTGTTTTGCCTACAAGATTGAAATCCACAAAATAACGAAACAAAAATTAGTTTTGTTATGTTTATCATCGAACAGTTTTCCGTGTAATGAAATTTTTTGAATAATTAAACCCATATAAGATAAGCAACTGCCGTTCCAAACATATCTGTACCATATCTCATTTTATCGTTTTTATCTTTTCATCGCCAAACGTTATAAATTCAGGTGTATTTTCATGCAAACACTTTAAGAAATATTGTTTGTTGAAATTTGAAAAAAAATTCTATTTGTCCCATCGTGAAAGTTCCACGCATATCTATCCCAGTGAAATAAAATCAACGAAACATATATTAGATGAAAGTATAAATATTATTCTCCCTTCAAATAAGAATTAAAAGCAAAGGAAAACTATGATACTACACTCCAATGCGGAGCTTGCATTGTTGTTTTGAGTTGTCATGCACAAACGTCATAATAAATATTCCCAACCACGGCCCGAATATTTAACCACTGCTTTCTAAGACCAGGGTCCCTTTACATCTCACATTGCATGACGGATACCCCATTACAAGCGGGCCGACTACAGCAGCATTTTGAACATTTTACAGAGCATTAACTGGGATTCTGTGCTAAGTAAGGATGATGTGAATTCCTACCTACCTCATCGATCGTCTCGTCCCTAGGTTAAATAATCAACGAACTGATCAATCCCCCTGGCAGCCAGCAGAGCTGCGCCAGTTAAAACAGCGAAAAGAGCAGCATTACGAAAGTTTAGCAAACGCCGTACCTTGTCACTGAGAGCTCATTATGTCAGACTCAATCACGATTTTAAAAAACTGAATAGTTTTTGTTTTTCAAATTATCAACGGAAAATGCAACGTAAACTTAAGTCGAATCCTAAATCGTTTGGGAGAATCGTCAATGAGCAGCGGAAAAAAACCGGTTTACCTTTTACAATGTTTTTGAATGGTGAAGTAGGGAATGATTCACAAGATATTGCTCGCTACTAACTTTGCAAGTGTATTCGTCGATAAGACGAATTGTAGCAGACGAACCAATTTGAATTCGAGTAAATCCTTTCTTGAACACATTTTCCTTATCTTAAAGATGCAAATGTACAAAAAAAAATATTTTTTTAAATTTTACGCTTTAAATGAATAGAAAAGAATAAAAAATAAGGAAAATTTATATTAAATAATCAGAAATAGTTATGAGACTACATCAAGGGACAAAAGAAGAATAATTTAACAGCTTCGGTTCATTTTAATGATAGAAATATGTCCCGATTTAGTCAATGTCCCCGTTGCGTCAGCCTAAAATAGACCGTTGGACTGATAAAAAAGGGTCTATACTGTATTTATCATTCACTGTGTCCCACATTAGTAGGTACATCCCATTTTTTAAGGACAATTATGGTTAAAACCGACACCTTAAGCTTAACACTTTTTCTAAGTTGCCACAAAACCAATAAAATTATAATTTTATTGCACAATTCTTCTTTAGAAAATTCTTAACAAGACTTAATTTTTTCAGCGCTTCGAAAAATTAATTTCATTAAAAATTATTGGGTGTAAAATTTGGAAAACAAAGTGACTTTTTGTAGACACTGCGGGTAAAACCGACACCCTATAGGGGTAAGATCGACACCCCCTTTAATTTATTTTCTCTCCACTTTATTAAAATCTTTATCTTTATTAAAAATGAGATATATGCGTGATTAATAAAGTGTGAGTATGTATGATGCAAATATGTGCTTTTTATTGCTTCATCATGTAGTGAGGGGAACAAAGTTCGAAAGCGTAGTACTATAACTAAGAGTATTTTATGCTATAGGATTATTTATTGATATGAGTATTTCCAAATAATCCTTGCGCACATCTTTGCAACCTCCAGTGTCATTTTATTTCGTAAGAGAAGATTTGCAAGCGTTCTACGTTCTGCTAATTGGATTCATTCACTTATAATTGACACACACACTTCTTAGTAAAACTATCTTTTTCAGATTTGATTTTTCGGACTCTGATCATCAACGATCTATTGGGGTAGGGGAGAGAGGGTAACGGTGGATCAGCAGGAACTATGAAACAATCGCAATAAAATCATAATGCATGAACATAATCGTCTCATTCCCTCATATTTCATGGTTTCTAATTCTTTACACGTGTTACTATATTTTGGAAGCTTTCTGATAACTCTATCTCTTTTAATGGATATTTGTTTGTTTTATAACAGTCAAAGTAAATTTGCAATAAAGATCATTATTCTATTTTTATGAGTTACCGTTCACCAGATAAATGTAAATTCTACTGTTATTTGTAGCAAATTTTTTGCTCAACATTTTCCGTGAACAAAGTTTTTTGGTAACGCGTCATGGTTCTGTGTAATTTGACAATCTTCATAAATAGACCCATTGGGTAACTGTGAAACTGCGAAAATTTCTTGTTTTTGTGATCTATATTAAAATGTGAATGGGTTCCGATTTTCCACAATAAATACAACTCATTAAATGGAAAGTTTGTCAATTTGGGCAAGTTTTGTAAAAATTATCGCTTCTTTCAGGATTGCATCTTATATGCATATATGGTGGTCCGATATTACGCGATGATATAGTAATATCTTGCGTAAACAAACGATTTGCGTCTCAAAATAACTTTAATAGGAAGCTTTAGGATCTTTATTCGTCAAAACAAAAGAATGAAATTCGCAAGTAGAATATTTCAGTGTAGACGACGTCGTGTTTCATAGTTCCTACCCATGGGGCTCACTGGTACATTTTACCACCGACTGTTTATTAACCACAAAAAGTTATTTCCCGTGAATTTTACCAGCTGGAAAAAATATATGTATTAGTTAACAACAGAATGAAATTATGTATCACTTTTGGCTACATAAATAACATGTATTGTCATCAAAATTAAATCGTATAAAAATGTGTTTCATTGTTACCCCCTCTCCCCTATACATAATATCATTGTCTCATTGTGATAAAGTTCGTCTATGACAAACCAAGAGCACACTAGAAATTCGGTTTGATGAGCTTTTTGCAGAAATAGCAAAAGCTTCGATAGAATCAGATAAGCAAAAATTCCAATTTTTGATTTTTAAAGAGACTTACAAGAAATAAACACAATAAAAGTATTTCTGTGTATTTCTGCTAATACTATAGTGTTCTAACAGGCTAATTGAAGTGTCACAAAAATCCCCAGTATTTTGTAATGAATCGCAAGTATACACAACCATCTTAACAGCGTGTCGGTTTTACCCTAACCATAGGGTGTCGGTTTTACCCCAACAGCGCACATTATTTATAAAAGCAATTAAAATATTGAATTTCTCAAACTCGTCTTCAATGCACCTAGTTGATCATAGGAAAGGCCGATAATAATAGGTACTGAAAAATGGGGTGATTTGAAAAGTTTTTGTTCGGTTAAAACCTTAAAACCTACCAACGAAATTTTACATCCAGACGAGTATGAACGCTGCTGTCGTATGTTTTGTTTATATTTATGACATTCGGTGCACCAACGTAAATCGTAATTTTTCTTCAAATGCTCTACATAAACGTACTAATAATAATGTGTCATTATGAAATGAATAAAAATTTGATTTCTTGGAAAAGTTGTGGGGTGTCGGTTTTACCCACAGTGTCGGTTTTTCCCACAATTCCCCTACAAGCCAAACAGTATCAAATGACTTTAACTTCAGAATTATTGCAAATAAAATTACTTACTACCCGTTTCGTCAATATTTTGGCACTGGTGAGATTTTTCCTAATATAATAAAGGTTTTGTTGGAAGCTACGACTCCCTTGTGAGTGAAAAAACCTTTCTGTATGAGAAAGGCAAAAAACAAACTGCATCACTTCGCCAGTTCATGAGCTGAATCATAGGTGTCGCATGACTAAGTTTAGTTTTGCCGCGAATCGCTAATTGCGATGAGTCGTCAGAGATCGAGTAAAATAACAGCGACAAATTCTCGTCAAAAAAGTCTAGATGTTTTCTTTAGTATATCTAAGAGTTCATAATATCTATCGGCTAGCCTTAAAGCCACTGCTCATGCTTTTGGTATGCATAATCAAATATCGCAATTTAGTACATATCTCAATGAATATACAACTGCCATCATAGAGCTGATTATATTGTACAATATTTCCCTAATATTTTTGTATTAAAAAGTAATGTTTGTTTATGTTCTTACCATTGCTCATCGCAAATTTCAATTGCTGCCACTTTCTATCACATCGTATTTAATGGACATTTTACAAAACGATGTACCGGAACGGAATCAAGCCAACGCGATCGTAAATGATGCACACTTTAACATTGAATATCGCGTGTATATGCCGGCTAACGTCGTTAAAATAGATGGCGTTGTAATGAAGTTGGAAGAGTCATTCACTCTCGCCGACCTAAGGAATGATATGGGTATCTTTAAAATCCAAAACCTTCCGCCTGAACTCAGTATCAGCCACAGGCGATTAAAAATTTTTCACCACTTCGTAATCATTTCGACTGACATTCGAAGGAGCTGCGCTACCAAACTACGTACTTACGATTCGCATGTACGTCCCGACAATCGTGAGCTGCACTGATTGCAAATGGTTAGGTCACACAAGTGCCTACTGCTGCAACAAAGTGAAGTACTCAAAGTGCGGTGATGCACACAAGGATGACACATGTACAAAGAAAGCTGCAAAATGCCTTCTTTGCGGCGGTGTTCCTCATTCTGCTCGTGATTGTCCGACATATAAACTACGCTCAGATAAACTTAAGCGTTCCACAAAAGAGTGCACTATCGGGGAAAATTTGAAATTATCGAAAAGGACCATTCATAAATTACGTAACGCTTTTAGGGGGAGAGGGGGTACGACAAGTTGTGGCATAGGGGGAGGGGGTAAACTAGATGATCGTTACGTAACATGTTTTCACCGAAGAAATTTTTTTCATGGAATTTGTTACGTAGTAGGGGAGGGGGGATGTAAAAATATATGACAATTTGTTACATGGGGGGAGGGAGAGTCAATTTTGGGCAATTTTTGCGTTACGTAATTTATGAAGGGTCCCAAACCGTATAACATACCATTGTAAAACATCGAATTTATCTGACGATTTTTTATTCTTAGTGCGAAAAGGAAGAGAAGTGCTGCTTCCAATGGCGGATTCAGACAAAAAAAAATCGGGAGGAATCTCTAATAATCATAATTGGGGTCAAATTTGGTTTCAAATGATTTTGAGTAAGATATTAATATAAAATTGAAACTAATTTAAAATAACTGACAAATTGAAAAATTTCGGGAGGGGTCCGGACCCCCAGGATCTTCCCACCGGTTACTTCCTCTCCGGAACTTCCACGTGAAAATAGGAAAATTTAAGCTACTTTAAAGACCAACAAACTAGTAGCCGCTGGATTCAAAATTCAAGACAAGGACTTTCCGAGTCTCCCCTCTCAAACAAGACCGCAGGCAGCATCCCACCACAGCAGGAGAACAAGACTGGAACAGGTCCCATCTTCTTCACAACAATTGTAAAATCTTCAATGTTTTTGAAATTCCAGATCAATACAAGAGCATTATCTTTATCTGGGTCCCAACTACAGTCGTGATTCGTTGGTTGGGCCACAGCCTATGTCCAACTAACGAATTTAATTCGCTAGTTGGACCGACTGACAAATATTGGATCCCTTAACAGTAAATCTATTTCCACTGGGATTCCACCTTAGTTAATTATCTTAACCTAATTGCACATCAATAAATGTTTGTCTCAGCTCAATTTGTTTTATTTGTTTTGTTTGTTTTTGTTGCCATTGTTCATGGGCTAAGACAAGTAGCGGACACTACCAGGGGGATCTTGTATGAGTTCTTTGGTGTGGGGAGTGTGGTGGGTAATTTTTAAAAAAATATCAAAAACTCTCCAAAAAAGACATTAGTAGTGTAAAAAATTGCTAGATAGATTGTCAAAGTCAATTTGACATGAGATTTTGACGTTCAGATGCTTTTTAGTTGGACAACGGTCCAACTAGCGGAGGTCCAACTAAAAAGCGGCCCAGTTAAAAAGTGTCCAGGCAGCGAATCACGACTGTATTAATGATTTAGTTAAGCTACTATAGTTGCTAAATGACTCCTCCTGTCTTCACTAATCAGTTTCGATGGCTAAATCATCGAACTGGGTTACGGACACTATCGTTATACAATGGAACAGTAGGAGTCTTATCCCAAAATTAGACACATTCAAACAACTTGTGCGCACACAAATTGTGACAAGTTCGGGAACATGGCTTCAACCTGATTGAATTTTGAATTATCGTGGTTTCAACATTCTTTGTCTAGACAGAGACGACCATCATGGAAGACTACTTTTGGAAATCGGAAAATGTTACTCCTACAGAATCAACCCCTCTGTCTTCCCAGGTATTGAAGTGTTCGCTTGTCAAATACAGATCAAAGGAAGATACCTATGCGTTGCGTCAGTTCATATCCCATTAAGAGTTCCGTTAAGCTTCCAGAAGCTCAAAGATATAACAGATTCTTCCCGCACCCCGCCCTATCCTAGGGGACTTCAATGGACATGGTCTAGCTTGGGGGAGTCCTAATCAAGCCCCTCTTATTTTCGACATATGTGACAAGTTCAGTTTGGCTATTCCGACCTCAGATTTTGGACCTCTCTTTGTGCTCGAACTCACTGTCGCTCGATTGGAAAGTTATTCAAGATACTCGCGGTAGCGACCATTTGCCGATCGCTATTTCTATTACCAATGGACCTAACCCAGCGGAGCCACTAGTTATTTCGTATGATCGGAAACGGTAGTGAGGACAATTGAGTCTACTGCAGTGATGTCACCATTGGACGAGTAAAATTTCCTGGTCAGCCTAGCTGAAGTGAAAGCACTTTTCAAGCACGCCCTCCAAACCGATGCATGAAGGGACACAGAGTATGAAAAAATCAATTGGCGTCGAGAAGGCAAGCAGGAACTTCGTGTCGAATATACCTCATTTGAACGCAGGCTAAAACGCCTCATTAAAGCAAAAAAGAATCATTTCGTCGATGGCGGCGATGATCTTGGAATTTTCGACTTTGCGAGGAAGGTATCTCCCGATTCATGTTCGGCACAAGAATTCTTCCGAGACACTTCAAATGACTCTGAGCTCGCTTTCTGGATGGTTGACTTCTAAACAGATCTATTATCGTGAAACAATAATGCTTCGGGGCCGGATAAGATCTATTTTTCTATGTTGAAAAACTTCCCTGATTGAGTAGACACGTTTACTGACCTCATTCAACTGTTCCTGGAACAAAACATTGTTCCGCTTCACTCGTGCGCCAAGTTGTGCCATCGAGAAGCCTGGTAAACCAGTTTCGGATCATCATTCGTATAGACCAATTTCTATGTTATCCTGCATACCAAAATTGTTAGAGAAAATGATGGTCGCGATCCGGCTAAATTCCAGCTTCTACTAGGTGGCAAGCCAATTATCCAATCGTTTTTTTTGAATATCTAGGAACCTATTTCGATTTCTAAGAAACGTGGGGCGAAACACATTGGTTATCCGAAACTTCCTTCGCTCAATTACTGGAACTTGGTGTGGCGCTCATCCACTCAATTTGATTAGATTGTACAAAACAACTTCTGCTACATGCAAACAACTAACACGATGAGCCTTGAGGTACCAGCTGAAGTGCTTCCTATTTCTGTAAGGTTTTATAAGCTTTCACTCCAATTTTTGATGCGTAACAAAATAATGAACCCACTTATATTCAACAATTTTGAAACGCTACTCATTTCAGAAGTGCATAAAAACGCATCGCTCCGTTATGACTATTTGACGCTGCCTAGCCCATCAATACTAGATTCCATCGAAGATTTTTCGCTGCAGTTTAACAACTCGCAGATTATTTTTGATCTAACTATGAAACATCTTACGCGAAATATCCCAGATCATCTAAGATCGTCTATTACACCAGCAATTTTTCCTTGTAACTACAATCATATCGATCAAGACGAACAATCCTTCACAGCATCAAGTATTGATGAATCAATAGGTTTCGGAGCATTTAACGTGTTTTTCATAAACTGGAAGAGCCATGTAGCGTGTATGTGGCCGAATAGGCAGTAATACATTATGCTCTTAGGTTAGTTAAGGTTATACCTTCTGCCAACTATTCTATTTTTACAAATAGCCTCTTTATGGGACTGATTTGCGATCATGGGCAGCTCTATTGAGGTTCTCCAATCAATGAAACCGGCCAAGCATGGTTCACATTTCCTGTTAGAAATACGAAGGACTCTAGTCAACTAGTCATTCCACGTGACATTTGTGCGGGTTCCTGCCCATTGCTCAATTCAGGGTAATGAAAAGGCGGACGAACTCGCAACTGTAATGAAAAGGCGGACGACGCAACTGAAGGAAGTATTCTCGAGAGGCCTATCACGTGCAAAGCATATCTCAATGTTCTTCGGTAAAAGGCCCTAGCCGCCTGGCAATCGACAACTTTTCATTTTTATTTTCATTTTGCAGCGTTTGGTAAGGCAATAAGAGCGTAAGTCAGTCCAAGGCCGCTGATATTAGGGATAATGGCTGAATGCTTCATGCAGACCAGAAAAACGCCGAGTGGATGATCGCGAAGAGCTCAAGCATTTGTATGTTCACGTTTTTATCGCGTGTGTCAGCACGTATGTGACTTCGCATGTATAAATTCGATTTCGTAACTGGGGCCATTTACATATTCGCGTGTGTTCCTGAATGATCGCGCGGTTCGTGAATAGAGTGATTTCCCCCATATCACTAGAGTACCCGGTCATGGCGCCATTATTTTTGGTTCTAGTACCGAGGGTAGAGACTTCAGGACGTGAGCGATAGATGATCGCGCGAACACGCGCATTTGTGGGTGCACCTTTTAGACAGCGTTTGTAAATGTATAAGTGCTAGATGGTCCACTTTATCACCGGGGTGTTACCATGTTTGGGAGATCACGAGCGTAAGTATGCGTGGATGACCGCGAAAAGGTGCCACAGATCATCCGGTATATTGTCATCTTTGGGAGTCTTGGCACGGGACACTTCAAGTTTAAAAGAGCCCTAGCCCACGGCACCTCTATAGAGAACTTGACCCTAAACCCACTTTGTACATTATTTCGTCCATGGCTAAGTGGGTAATAAAGGTCGCCGAGTTAAGCACTGAATTTAATCGCAATGTAGCTTAACTAAAAAGAAAGTAGTCGTACTCAAAGCTTCTATGTGATATAATCACTGTAATACTGCTTTAGTGGAGAAAACCCCACACCAATCAAGATGGACAACTGCTGATAAAGGGCGGTGGGTACACTCTATTACTCCAAAGGTTTCGCTTAAACCTTGATTTAAGAGCTTTGACTTATCAAAACTTTATTCGCTTCACTTCAAAATTGACGTCAAATCACTGTAACAGTAATTCTCATCACTCACGCATAGGGCTTGCCGAGAGCGCCCTTTGCTATTGTAGTAAAGCCAATCAAGATATTGACCATATCGTCTGGTCGTGCTCAGAGCCTGCCTCCGATTGTCGCAGAGCCAGAGCAAAAAAAAACTTTGCAGGCGCAAGGAGGATCACTCGATATACCGATCCGGGAAACCCTGGCAACTCAAAACCTCCAAATTATTTTCCCCATATACCGTTTTCTTAAGTGTAAACTTCATCCCTTCTCGTTACATATGTCCTATCTGTAACGGGAACTGGGATCTCCTTGTGACCATCTGTGAAGAGATTCGGCATCAGCGCGCGCGAGGGAAGTGCACTGGATTAACAACGGACGATATTGTCATTGTCATTTCTCAGCCCACACCCTGGCAGACGTTCATCCGCCCATCTAGACTCTGTCAAGATGAGGACCTACAAAGCCTAACTGTTCGTATGTGCTAGTCCGTATAGCACACCAGTTTCTTCCACAAGCAGGCGCCGGCTATTAACCAGTCCCACAAGTTTCAGATACATTACATAGAGGATAGTTGGAGACAGAAAATGAAGAGATAGTAAAGAGATTTTGGTTTGCTGAAACGAGACAAGAAAAGCAAAATAATTGTGATCAGTTTTTTTTTATCGGGAAGATGGGACTGCAGCTTAACGTAACGTCAAGTTCTCTGTTTTGTCTGGTCCAATGTATCCTGCTCCTAACAACGCGTGCTAAGTCGTCAGTGATGCAATTAAAACTTCGCATTGATTCCGCTTCTATTTTCTTCCTGATCTCCTCATGGGTCCCCTAGGTCAGAAGCGGATCAATCGACTGTTAAGTAAATTAGAGATCGCAGTCAGCCGTGATGTCCGCGAATTTCATACATACATACAAACTATTTGGCGCAAGTTCAGAGCGTGTAACGTCGTGTCATCTAGTCTGTCACCCTATGGAAAATAATCCTACCATCGCCTTGGGGTCAACGTCATATTGGCAAATTTTGCATTGAATCCGCTTCTGTCTCTTCCTAATCTCCTTTTTGTCTCCTAGGTCCGAAGCAGATCAATCGACTATTAATTGAAACGGTAAACATACTAGCAGTATTTGTCCTTACTCGCGAATACTTTTCCTTCAACTGTGCTGTTTCATCTCTATCTTATAACATAACTCGATTATCCCTGTCCTAGTCAATATACATATTCATTACATTATGGACCAGGCAAATCCTTAATTTTCTATTATTATTATCCTGAGTAGCTATACCAGTGAAGGTATTTTAGGATTTCGCAAAAAGAATCTCTGCCAATAAAGGCGTAAGAAATATTTATCCACTATTGACCATAAAGTTTGCTCGAACCGAATGTCCGCCTGGTTCGACTCGAATAGACCACACGGACCCGAAAGGGTTGCTTATCATTTCTGAGAGCCGGTGTGCTTGGTCGAGTTTAGTAATCATAAGAACAAGTCCTGAATAATTAACTATCTCCTAGGTGCCAGTCCTGCACTCCTTTCCTGAACTAGCCTCATACTCACGATCAAAAGAGTCGACAACTAGTAGGATCCACATGTCCCCCACCCAAGTGAATTGATCAACTTGCAAGTAGGAGCACATATCTACCAACCAGCCAAGAAGACTTCCGAATCAATGAGAATGGACCGTGCCAGTCGAAGGCCACAGGCCCAGCGCCATCTCGTACAGTGTCATTGTCATTTCTCAAGATGAGAACCTACAAAGCCTAACTGTTCGTATGTGCTAATCCGTATAGATTTTGGTTTGCTGAAACGAAACAAGAAAAGCAAAACAATTGTGATTAGTATCGTAGCTATAATAAATAAATAAACGATTTCTCCTCTGTTGTCGGTTTCCCTTGTTCGTAGTCCTCCCTCCTGTTCCTGGTCTGTTTGGGCCACTGGCTTTCCGTTTCCTTGGCCGTCACGCTCGATCGATTTAGACATCATAGCAGGAGAAACAAATGAAAAGACAAAACAAAACAAAATGAAAATAAATGGACGTCTGCTATCTGTGCCTAAATTGATGTTGATGTTGCTTCTCAGTTTTGCACGACCCAGGGGGGACTTGGCCTTGATCCCAATGCTCTGTCACCGATGTTACGTGATATTCGTTATGGAATATTCTTTGTGTGGGGCCATTCATAAGCAATGTTGTTCATTTTTTTTTCATTTTTTTTATCCCTGATCCTCTGATACGTCTAAAATTCATTTTTAGTTTTTATCTCGTTACGTGACGCTCTTCTCTATTGTCAATATCCAACATCATTTATGAATGGTCCCCTGGTGATATATTTAGAGCAGACAATCCAATGAAAAATAGGATTGACAGGATTTTAGTGCGCTGTTGGAGCCTTGTGTCACATCTTCATGTTTGTTATTCATACTAACAATACCAAAGCATTCGATGTGATGACCGGAAGATTAGAGAAGCAACTCCTCCCCTTCCCCCCCGCACTGGATTAACAACGGACGATATTCTACACGAATTATTAAGCATCGGTTACTGCTACAACTATACCGAAAGTTGGCTGCGTCAGTAACATAGCATTCCGTTTAACCCTTGGTATAACGGTCACGAGTGGTTACTAAAACAGGTTATTCCAAGAAAATTAAATCAATCCCATTTTGCAAACAGACCTGAACCCATATTTCTCCGTCGACAGTGCCACTAAATAGGGCAAATTTCTCAAATTCTCTATGCGCATCGAGACATCAATTCATTTATCTTCACGTGGATTTACTTTTCATTTGTTCATAAACGTTTATTGTTCCGGCAATAAATAATTTATAGTTATGTAAATATATAATAATATAATAACTGTCACCTACAGCGTCATTTTGGTTATGCTCAGCGTATAAAATGCGCATTTTCCTTCGCTACTCGGTACAGTTGAACAGTTTTGTGATTTTATCTTTTTGTGGGCATTGTTACAATTTCATCAACCTCTTAGTTCTAGATCCGTATGTTTAATTTCAAAGATTTGTATTTTTTTGCAATCAGTATTTTGGTATATGATAATTGTATGCTTCTTTAATTTGTTTGTTGTTTCTTTTCAATTCAATTGACAGAATATATAAGATTGAATCGGTGTGGTTCGACATTAGCAGCTTATGTATATGACTTCGAAAAATGTAAAAAGATGCAGCAATTCGTTCGTCTACGCAAACCACTCATTTTTTTCCTATCCTTTCTATTTGAACAAGCGTCTGCACTACCACATGCAAAGTTGGCTTTGTGGTGACATTTTTGACTAAGCAATTTTCTAAAATGTAATTGCGGTAATAACGAAAGAAGTGTTGAAAATTCGTTTCTGTCCATTAATAGGAACGTTTACGTTATTTTTTTTCTGAAAGACTCGAGACAAACTAAAAATCGCCTATAGATTTTACTATGAATTACTTCGAGAATAGTTTTTTCTTACTAACGTCTAAATTTCGACCTAAAACAATAAAGCCTGCATCAACTAAGTAAGCAATGTGCACAATACATATAATTAATTTCATTTATGTCATACAATACTGTTCGACGTGGTTCACAGCAAATTTGTTGTGTGCTGTTCGATGATGAACGCTACTAATACCACTAACGATATATAAATCAGATGATAATGAATGGTGGACTAGACTAAAACTAGTTCCTATTAGGTGGATACATCTCTTCGTTTCTACTGTCAAAAATATTGTTGTCGTTAACTATTTGTTCAATACACGACTTCTGGGCTGTTGACCAGACTTTAATTGTAGGTAATAAGCACCAAACGTCTAATCACGACTAAGCAAATTCAATGTTAAAATTCAGTATACCGTGAATGTCGAAATGGGAACCATTACTTTAAATTATATGAATTGGGAGCTGTGGTTGCAAGATTGAATTCGTTGAAATTTATTGGAGTTTAATTTATGGTCATCGGATTTTTATATATGATCTTACTCTTCTATATAATGTGTGATGTAATATTAAATAGAAGCGGTGCAAGCTCCGCCAGTTAATAAGAACTAAATACCTAAAATACACACTAGAAACCTAGGTCAATATGACCTTGTCTGTTTTTTGTTTCTTTTTCTATTTGATTGTTTTATGAAGAGAATTGAACATTTAGATTAACAGTTCGCAGATTGTACAACATTTCTTTCTTTGGTACCATATCCTGACTGGATTTTGGCCTACATCTCACTCTACATACCTATCATAATACATTTCACTCGTGGAGATAGAGTGAATACAAAACTTTACATCAGGTTTTGTAGCAAAAAACGATTTGTTGATCGTCTTGGGCTTGGGAAATTGTAAGATCGTTAAATCAATCGCAATTATGCCAAACACTAGAACCATAGAACAAAGCCTGATCATAACAAACTGTTAATCACAACACGAACACACCAAATATTCCATAACCGTTTTACTATTATATTAGGTAATTACTTCAAAGTTCCACTGAATAACATTTATTGTGTACAGAATAATATACACCATTGATCAGAATTTGATTTATAAGTGTCGTCGCAAATTGATTCTGCACGAACATCCTGGATCAATAAGATCATTAAACGAAATATGCAAATCATGCGCCACAGCATTGGCGACATAGAAAGCACACAAATATTATTCGATCTCATTAAACTGAGTCGATTAGGGGCTTCTGTGAGAAATTCATGTTTTGGAGCGATCGCGTAACTTTTTTTATGAGCAAGATAGAATCTATGTAGTCCGGCAAAAATGCCATGTCTTTGTGACTGAGACGATCGTATATGGTTCATTAGACGAAATGTGCCATAGAGTTTAGCATTCTACAGTCTCATGTTTAATTTCAAAAAGAAAAGGTTTTTTCAATCGTAGGTATGTAAGAAAATGTCGTACAAGTATGTGTTAAACACGTATCTTAATAATAATAAACGTATTCTAAGTTAGATTAGTAACACTTATTATCGTGCAGAAAGTTAGTTCCAAATTAGTTGGTCAGAACAAATTTTGAATTTAAATCAATATTGCGACCCAAATCGATAGAAAATCAAAATCAAACTGCTCACCTATTTCTCATTGGAAACGAACCGAACCGTGAATGATCAAATCTTGAGAACTTACATAATTTAAATTTGCTATGCAACATATTCTAGCTGAATGAGATTAATGTTGGGTATTAATAGTGATACAACTTAAGGAACATGCTAGAGTGCGGACACGCAGCATTAAATGCAATGTCCTCAAACTAACTTATGATGACGCAGCGAACCAAGCGTCGATTTGTTTCACCCAAGGGACAAAACCAAAGCGCGAAACTAATTTGTACTCTCAAGAAATACGAGTAAGATCACATCAAGTGTCGTTAGCATACCAGCTGCCTAAACCTAAACTATGAACTACCTCCTAATACAGCTCCAAGTAATCTCCTTAGTCGCAATCTTGACGAATCACCAATCCATTGATAAAGTTAATAAATAGCCAATACATATGTACCTTTCTAGCCAACCAGTCTTGCGAACGAATGGCAAAATTCTATGCGGAAATAATCATGTAAGGGTACAAATTTCTACTGAGATTAGTCTTCTGCTAATCCGTTTAACTGCACTTGTGCGTTTCGAATCGAATGATCGATTATGCTCTCGTATCCATCGGCAGATAAAATTCCATGGGCCGTTAAAAAAAACTGTACGAGTATCACGCCGCCTGTCACCTTCGTTCGGCGATCTTTATTTCACGAGAGCGGCATATCTTTTCTGCAGTGTGAAATGGTACAAATAACAACTAAAATTGCAGATTCAAACCTCGCAGCACGACTACAAGCACAGTCTACGATCAATAATGCAATCCGAAGAGTCAACAGATTTTGTCAACTTGAGTCAGAGGGCTTACGCTTAACGTTTGTGGTTACCTTTTTAGCAGATGTCTAAACTGTATTGTAGAGCTTGTTTTAAGAGCCGCCCCTAGCGGTTGTGTTGGCTGGATTGTTGCTCATCATCGCGGTACCGTTGCCCGTTACTGACGTGTTGGGGGGTTTGTTGGAACATTCTGTAAGAAAATGGTGTTGGTTATTATTTTTTTTCGACATTAAAAACCTATAATCGTAAGTCAACCCATCTAGATGGGGAATACCAAGAGTTTTTTGACTGTTACAGTCTTTCTCAAGATTATTTACTTTTGCCTTAACCCTCCGGAAGTTGCACAGTGCGCAACATTGTGAAATTCATGCGAAATCGTCTTGGGGCCGATTTCTTCACCCTCGCTTAACTTTTAAACCAGGTTCATCAGTACGTTTAAACCTGACTTAAGCGTGGAGCTACGGGGAAGAAATCGGCTCTTAGAGCTGCAGGCAGCTTGCTAAACATAGATAATAGCGCGACTTTCGGTTAATCAGTTTTTTTTTAATCGAGGTTGTGTTTTTTACTACTTTGGCTCTGTGATTGCCAAAAAAAGCAATCGGTCAAAACTACCGGGATCTTTTTCGCTCAAGCTCAACCACATGGAATTTTATTATTCCGGCCTTCACCCTCCGGCATTTATTGCTGTGGTGCCTCTTTACCCCAAGTGATAGTTTGACGCGAATGCAGTGTCCAGGCCTTGGGTCAGTAGCGCAAAAAACAAGTGATCTAGACCTTTGCCTTTCCGTGAAAAAATCGTTTAGTGATAAAAGTGGCAAGAGTCAGGAGTGCACACTTTTAAATAGGTAAACTACTCGCGCCTCCACTGAATTTGAAACGTTAAAACGGTGAACGAATCGCGTTTCTACCACCAAGAAAATTCAAATCCGATGAAAAACTTGCGTCCCCATCGAAGTGATGGCAGTGAGCGAGTTGTATGCGTGTATAGTAGGGTGGGACAAAAATTAGATTTCAGCTCCGAGCAACTTTTGACATTAAAAATGTCTTACTCCACTATCTGGGGCTAGGTGTCATTCTAAAATCTAAACTATCTCCCATGTAACGAAACTATGTAAGGTTTGCACGCTTATAACTCCGATATTACTAGATGGATTTTAATCACTCATACACCAAACGATTCAGAAACACCTAACTTAAACATTGGTAATAATTTAATATCTCCCCAATAAAAGTAGACTTTCAGAAATTGGTAAAATTAAAAAGTTCACGAAAAACGGGAAAATTACCATTCGTAAGGCAGATTTCTCAGACACAGCCGTCAAGAGAGAGCAGCTTAGTTGCTCAATGAAACACGAAAAGTCATAAATAGAAGCAACGCATGTCCGTTTAAATCAGTTGTTGCTCTTATCCCACACGAGCAACATCGTCTCCGGGCGATGCAATAAGCGCTATCGATTTTCGGTAACGTTGGCATTTGCACACACTCGCACTTAAGTGACTTAACCATATACGGCTAGTTTATAAATAGAGGTGACGCGTACCCGTTTGAATCAGTTTTTGTTCTTATGTCGAACGGGTAAGATCATGGCTGCAGCGTCTGGGCACTACAATAAGCGGTAGACGCTATGCATTGTCGGCAGCGGTGGCCGTGTGCGGATTTTTCGGGTACCAGGCTGGTACTACCAGCACGGTGTCACAGAATGATTTGCAAAGTGGGTGGGCGGGGTGGTTTGGATTTAATTCAATACGGTGCGTGCTGCTTAAGAGTGTTGCGTTTGAAAAAAAATATTATATTTATTTTTATGCATGCGTGTGCGTTGTAACTTGTTAATCCATGTTTACGGCGCTTTGTAGCTGCGTAGGGTAAAGAGCCTATTGGTTTTCATGTTTCATATTTCGGTTATATGTTTTTTATCAGTAAGGCATCTGACAACGTGCTTCTGTAGCTATTGCACTGTTCAGCAGCGTAGTATTTTATATAGGAGAGTACATTCAGGTTTCTTTATGCGGATTTTGAAATTTACGCGGTTTTCATTTACACGGCCTGTATCCCCTGCGTGAAAAATCTGACTGTAATTGCATCGGAAACAATCACATTCCCAGCAGAACTTTTTGTTTTCTAATTTCAAACACTTTTGTTTCGTACTGTACACAACGGAAAATTTTAAAACAGAATTTACCGTCTCAGCAGCAGTTTAAGCGGGTGTTCTTTTTCGATTCAAATTCAAGCCATGTCTTAAGCGTTACTGGACAAAATTGTTTTCCCAGTTTATCCAGTCAGAATATCTGTCCTACCCTATGTATTTAAAACACAGTTTTAATTGCGTTTTAAAGTATACAACAAATAGAACGGTTGGGTATACTAATTTAATTTTAAAATAAATCTGTTTTAAATTATGAAACAAACCACTGTACTGAAGATATAATTATGTCAGTCCTATTACCACATAAAACACCTATATAACATAAAACGCTGCAGAATTGGTTTAATAATACAATGTTTACACTACAGAGTTATAACACGTTTTAATAATTAGCAGCATGAAAAATGTCACCAAGATAGCATAAAAACCCGTTTTAACTGGTAGTGCGAACGTTGCATAACAATGTAATTTATCAAATAATTTCATTTTTTCCACCACTAATCGATCAAGAAATACTTAAACTTAAGATTGTTTACTTAAGTTTATTAGTACATTATTGAAAATTTAAATGGAAAATGAAATTTAATATTTCATGGAGAATCTGTATATTTCCGTTGGCGGGCGTGGGCTTCCTCATCACAGTTCTCAATATGGAATTTTTCTTTTGAATATATTTTCTGGACAGACCAGCCTATTTTTACTAGATGGATCAGCGAAATAATGTCAATCACCTAGTGAGGTACTTGATTAAATAATAGATTACCGTTAAATGACCTTCAATAAATTATGTTTTAATGGGGGGGTATATAGCAAATTGTAACATATGAAAACAGGCGAGTAAACAAGAACGTGAGTCGATATGTGTGATAGATAAAATTCATTTGCACGCTCTTGAAAAAATCTACATTTTTAATGTCACCGTGGTCGTGTCCTGTACACAACCCTTTAATTTTTTTAGTTACTATTTGGGTCCTAGAACAACTGTGCAAATTCTTAGCTCGATCGATGAAACTATATTTTTGCGCCCACTGTTTAAAGTTTACATAGGATTTTGTATGGGAAAATTAACTTTTACAAATTAATTCCTCCAGGAGTCGCCCATTACTTCCTAAAAATAAATCGTTACGTGGCTTTTATAGGAAATTTAACTAAGAAACAAAGTCTCGAAAACCCGGAAACGATCTGACGCTTGAGAAAAAAGTTATTAAGCAGAAACCGATTGATGCTCTGACGATTGATAAAATATTCATTTTTTCTAGCACCACTGCTGTTGGTTGTCCAATTATACGCAATTTTGTTTTAATCCTCTCTTAATATGTCTAGATCGTTTATCTATACCGTTTGGACACTTCGCAAGGTTTTGAGGGATAAATTGAGGCTTCTTTTGTACATAATAAAAGAAAGTTAAATTTTTTGTACATAATTAGAACGTCAAAAGCAGTGATGCTATGAAAAGTAAAATTTTCATCAATCTTCAGGGTATCCATCGGTTTTTGCACAATAACTTTTTTCACAATCATCAGATCGTTTTGCCGTCTTCTAGACTTTGTTTCCTTGAGAAATTTCCTATAAAAATCAGACATCTACTTATTTTAGGAGATAACGGGCGACTCTTAGAAGAATTAATTTGCAAAAGACAATTTTCCTATACAAAATCCCATGTAAACTTTAAACAGTGGGCGCAAAAATATAGTTTCACCGATCGAGCTAAAAATTTGCAGAGTTGTTCTGGGAGCTAAATGGGACCCAAAAAGTTACTCGGAGCCAAATTTTATTTTTTTTTCATACAACCATGTCCCACTCTAGTGTATAGTCTCGAACCCTAAACGAGTATGATTCAAATCGATCACAGGTGATTTGATTAAGACAGTGACAAATCTCAAAAGGAATTGACAGAGTGAACGGGCAGTGCAATACGTCGGCAAATAAGATACGTGACGCTTCCTCTTATCGCCCTCCTTGCGAAGTCATGAACAAACCATCCTCCAAGCAAAAGGTAGCGTCCCCTCCGCCTAACTGAAGTAGAGAACCCTCCCTTACCCTTAAATCCCCGGGTACATGAGTTCCGGGAACGTAATTGATCAGCAGACGCTATAATCGAGAGCCATCAGCGAACCAGAGGATTCAGATACGTACTGAGATCTCGATCCAAGAAAGCTTTCAACGGCCTCAAAAAAGTATGATCAACTTTTAGGCGACCAAAGGGTTGAGATCAACCGTCAATACGGTACAAAGAATCATATACGACCCTAATAGAAATAGCGTAGTAGAAGCTAAACTTTTCGAAGGGTTAAAGGGTCCGGGGGTCACCAAATTTCGTTTGTTCACTTACTTCGCACCAGCATCCACCCATACTAATCACTGCCGGTGATGAGCTTCAGGTGCAGTGACATCGAGCACGGTTTGCCTCAACCTGACTCGATACTACCATAGCTCTACGGGAACAAAGTCAAAGAAGGGAAAGTACTTTACACCGGATCCCGTAGCCAAATCTTTCGCCGGCCCGTATATCCAACCAGAGCTTATCCCGATCAGAAACACATAACAAGAATATTTCAAAACTATATCTCCCGTTGTTACTTGTTATAATTTTCTGTTATTTTAACTACTAACGAGACCAAATTTATAACACGATATATTACGAAAATTGCATTCTGTTATAATCTTGTTATTTCATTCTGATCGGAATAACATCCAACCACAAAAAAAGAAATCCAGGAATGGTTGCACCGATAAATTTAGTTCCAACCCAAAAGCTATTCTCAATATGAACATGCTTGCACTTGATCTGTTCTGCACCATGTACTGGTCTCGATCCAGCTCACCAGCAACGCCTCAAGCCAAGAACTCTCATCGGATTTTGACGAAATCTCCGAATAAGCACACCAGCCTACCGAATGCAGCTGTCAGGAAACAACAGCAACCAAATTCAACAGATAAAATAAAACAAACAGCCCTCGTCGATCATAGCCGGGGACGTTCCGGATGAAGCAATCCCGGCGGCTGTTGGTGTGGCTCTGAATTTTACTCAGGATAGTACTTTTACACGAACTGCCTCTAAACCCTTCCAATAAATATTCGTCAAGGGCACCTCACCGTCAATCCTCGAACGCCAAATAATAAACCAACCAAAAATAACAGATTTCGAAATTAGAATGTCACCAAACCAACTACAGCACCAGACCCTAGTCAAAGGGGTAACAGCATCACAGATCGTCGACTACGTAGGCAACGCCCTATCGCCGGTCACTTCCCACATCAAACTTGGCAACGCATCAGCACCGAGAAATGCAAAAAACTATACTCGAACAACCACAGATAACATAGAGGAATCCAAAGCATAACTATCACTATCCCGTAACCACAACCCAATAGCGGGTTGTTCTTGGCACTACACAGACCAGTAACAACATTTGATACCTAAAAAACAAATAGTCCTCGCGCGTCGACCACGATCGGGAATGCTTTGGGTTCTTCCGATGCACCCACAGTGGTTGTTGGCGTGGGCCCGGGTTTTACCCAGGCCAGTAGCTTATCACAAAACTCTTCAGTAAACAACCAACTGCCCCTAAACCATTCTAGGCAACACTCCTTGAACGGCACTTTGCTGTCAACTATCCGAACATAAAACAACAACTGAACCAGGACCAAGAACCCGACTACTGAGAATAGCCACCAAACAACCGAACCCCAACAGCAATACAAATCGTCGGCACTGCAGCCCAAGCTCCAACTCTTCTACGAGTCTCCCTATCTCCTTAACGTGTAGCAACCAATTCAGCCCAGGGCCGGCGGAATACGTGGGTAGTGTGGGTAGTACTACCCACTCGAAAATTACCGAGGGAAGAATTACCCACTCGAAAGTTTAGAACAAACCACAACCTGAAATTAACTACGTAGTGTCTCGCGCACAAAATGCATACGTCTGAAATTCTCGATGTACAACAATTTTATATTAAACTTGCAGTTTTTTGACAAACATAAAATCACTGTCCGGACGTCACGAACCGAATCGCCGACTGGCCTCCTTGGATCCGCTGGGATCAGATTTCCAGGATCGGATAACTGGCGCTAGAACACTAGGCGCACGACCAAACAACATGTTTAATGTTGCGATAACCGTCACCGCAAGCTCAGAAACTGTTCTCCCCGACCCCAATACTCCGAAGAAGCGCATTCAACGTACCATGATAGGACATGACCCGATATATCACCCAAAGGATTTCACGACCTTCATCCATCCCGTTTAACCAAGGTTTGATGTTACCTTTCGGAGTCCAAAACTTTCATTGCCCCACGAAATTTGATAAATTTTCAAGCGTCCTCTGACAAGATATACTGAAAAAATCGTTGAAGCTACGCGGTCATCCATAAATATCTCCTTCTAATGCCAAAGTGTCCGCCTTCTCATTACCAAGCAATGTGAAAGAACTCAAACTAATTTTTGTATCTGGTAATTTCTTTTCGTTTAAATCAAGCCAGTCAAACGTTGTACGCTTCCACCGGAGGAATTCTTGTTTTGATTCGATTGTTTCGGATGTTGTGGACGCGTAACTCTTTGAATCAATGGTCACACTAAATATAGCAAGGTCGAGTACAATGATAAATCTAACACGCTAGGCCGAGCTGGTGGAGTTGGCGTACGTGTCATATCCATCGTAGTCAAGATGGTCATATTGAAATAGTGACGAATATCATACATTAAGATAGATCGGTTATCATCGTGAAGACAAGCCCATGGCATACCGTGGAAGTCGAAGTCACCTAGAATCAGCTGAGTTGCGATGAGTATGGAAACAATATCAATTTGTCTTTGCCTTTGATTCGGATTTGACAAGCGACAACTTCAATACCTGGTACCGAACAAAAGCTAATCAGATTGAAATAATAGCATTTTTTGATCCCAAAAACGCTCCTCCGTAGTGTACTTGCTGACGAATAATGTTACAATTGTGGAAGATCTACGTCGAAAGTTAATCAGGTTTTCTATAATGCAAATAGAAATTAGTCGTGGTCGGTGACGTAGCCCTCTTTAATATTTCTTCTCGGAGTGGACCTCAAAAGAATGCTTCAATGTTTCCCCTTTTAATTTATATGTGGGATATGTCGACAGTTCATGCGGAGTCTCTCCACAGAAGGAAAACTTTTCACTTGTTTCTGCAATGGGTAACTATATAACCCTATTGTTTGCAACGTCGGTAGTTCATGCGCAAAAAGGCGAACAGCTGCCTCGTTCGAAAGAATAAAGTTAGGAAGAACAGATCCGGCGAAAGGCTCGAAATGAGGCCAATGGAAAATAAGTTGTTTTCTTATACTCGTCGATTGTTGCTTAACGCAATGGCTTGCATACCAGAATGTTGACTAACTGAAGCGAAAGGTTTTGGAAGGAGCCAATTTCATACTTCGCCATTAAGGCCCCTCCCGGAGACTACACCAACAATCTCTACTTCCCAGGCGGGCACGTATACAAATAGTTAGTTAGATCACGCGATATGATCCGGAAGTAGACCGTCCAAGAACCGGGCAAGGTTTGTATTGAAAAGGAGACTTATCAGCATTATTTTTGTGATCGGAGAAATATTCAAATCGTTCTCGTTCGGTCGTCGGAAATACCTCCCCATTGGTCAATATTATCCTGCGGGCTTCAATATCCACCAAAGAATGTACTATCGCAGGGAATGCATCGACATTGAAAAGAATGGAGTGATTGGTACTTAGCTGTACAAATGTTCTATGTAGTATCTGTAATCAATAAACACATTTTCGCTAAGCCGTCGGTCATACAGCCCGTTAACAAAGGGTGTTTCCAAATGAATACAAGCTATTATCAGGGAGTTTTCATTTTCACTTACGACCCCCGTACAACTCGACAATGATCTGGTAACTGAGGCGGAAACAATCTCTTCCCCTAGGATGTATGAAATATTCCGAGCCAACCAGATAAGCTCTTTCATCATAAAGAGCAGCACTTCCGCCTCGGATCTATTCACCGCCTCCAGCTGTCTTGTCCGGTCTTATACTTTAGCCGTAATTGTTCCAGCTACATCAGGACGCCCGTTGACTGTACAATCGTGCAATTTAGTCAACCTACAAACAATCCATCGAACGACTCCCCCTCACTTTTCTACTTGGGAACCAAGAATAGCCATTTTTCGTCACTCACGGAATCAAGCCAGAAATAAGATCGAAGAAGCTAAGAAGAAAATCTGGCTGAGTTTTTAGATTGTATCTCGGCCGACATACCAAACTCTGGAGGATAGTCAACGTTCTCAACAGCTGGAGCAGACGGTTTTGCCCTCGAAATCAATGATATTACAACAATGGGTTCACTGTGCATAGCTAACGAAATGGGAAGTTACTTCTTCTCGTTATACACTGATACCGCTCTATCAACGTCCTTTGTCAATCGAAAAAAAACTCTGTAATCTAACCCAACTAGGATAGAAAGCCCTTATTCATCTCGTTAGTCGGGATGTCACACTATTTCGTTGATAACTCGACTTAGAGTGACTGGATTGCGCTTAAATAATCTTTGCTTCGTTCCTAAGAAGCAGTACAGTTAAAATTTTAACCTGGAAAATGTAAAATGCTTGCGTTTGAACGAAGCGAAAAGTCGAGTACAAGCAGCCCGGGGACAACTTGACAGATAGTGCTTGTTTCATATATGTACCACAAATTTGATGGTGGCGCTAGTATGCCTTCTCCGTACGAGTACCACGAACAACGAAACGAAATAGTTTCAAGAGAAAAGCGTGTTTCGTTACGTGTGTTATGAACGCGGTCAATGCAGCAAGAACAACATTTAGAAAAAGCGTATTCCAAAATGTGGATAAAGAAAACAATTATGAGAGAATAAATTTATCCCTAACTGGAAACTGTCAGCAAGGTACATAAATCTTATTAAAAATTTAACTGGAAGTCGTTGTTTTTTGGTTTTATTGTTGCGTGAAGTGTGTAATCGGTAAATCATTTGTGCTTTTTGCCCGAGAAATATGAATGAAAATCATTTTGGCCAATGAAAGTAAATCATAAAGCTTAACAATTCGTGAACATATGGCATTTTGTTTCAAATTAATTAAGAACGTCAAGAATTCTAGAATGTTGTTTGGGAATATAAACGAAATATGTAGGATTTTCTACACAGTTAGCAAAATTTGTGCGCTTTCACCAGAATTCTGGCAGCAAACCGGTAGTGCCCGGTTTTAGCAAGAATGCTGCCAGGAATATACAATTATGTTCGACTCTTGCCAGAGTTTTGTTCGACTTTTGCAATAATTCTGTCCAAAAGATTTTGCGATGGTTTTGGTACGGATCCCTTCAGAATTCATTTCGCATATTACTCAGCTCCAGCCCGACAGAAAACTAATTGAACGGCGTCTACCGGAGAATTTCATGTTGGTTCGATTCAGAAGATTTTTGGAAATTTCAATATAAGTGGAAGTGGCTCGATTTTGAAACCCATCTTCTTGTATTTCTGAAAATCGATTTATTTTTCTTGGATTATTTAGATCCAAAATGGAATCTATGTTTCTGTTAAGGTATGAACAGCTTCTAATTTGAACAGCGAAATAAATTTGGTGATAGAAATGCTTAAATTGTTCATTTTTTTACAGATATAGAAAACAATCGATGGGATGCGCCTTTTTTAAATTTTGTTCCATTCGAGCCGCCATGACATCACCAAATCACCACAAAATTTGCTTATGAGTTCAATATATGGGAGCTGTCAAGTTGTCCCCGGGCTGAGTACAAGGTACCCTTATTCATCCTACCATTTGAATTAATGTGTTGAATAGAGATAGCAGACACTGCTCTAACTAATGTGTTCAGATGGGTGGGATGAATGGAGGAGCTGAGATGAATTAGGGCGCAGTAACCCTATTATACTTTTCCTCCGTACTCAGAATAGGACTTTAATAAACCCTTCTCTAGTTCCGAGCTAAGCCAGGCTTCTACATTAACTCACAGAGAAGCAACCAACCTGTCGGCTATCGGCTTCTGCGGCATCTGTTCTACTAGCGAAAAGTTTCAACCAACCGTGACAAGAGAACTGGAAAGCCGTCCTGATTGTACCAATTATAAAAAATACGAAGTTACGTGGACACCAAAAGATTTTATGTAGTTCTATCAGTTCTATTAGCCTGATATCATGCAAAGTAAAAACCGCATGGTTAATAGAAGGGTGTTGTCTTGCATGGAGGAGAGCACTCCCTTGGGCAACCGCCAATTCGCATTCCGATAAGATCTCCGAACCGGTATTCACCACGGATCCCTCGGTAACATAGTCAGTCAGGCCTACAACACGGTTTGGCGAGAAGCAGCGCTCCGTCAACTACACTAAGGCAAAATGCATAGCGAATTTCATAAGATTCATCTTATGATGACTGGAAAAGTACACTCAGGCAAAAAATACAGCGAATTTCATAGGAATATCGTATAATTTTTAGCCACAAGTAGCACGTATGTAAATCATAAGAATATCTTATGAAATGGCATTTATTTTGTTAAATCGGTTTGCTATGATTTCATGTTCCATAAGGTATCTTTGAATTATCATAAGACAATATTATACATTTCTCTTATGTTTATGAGAAACATAAGATGCTCGTATGCAACTCGAACGACTGGCATATGCAATAACTTATAAAATGTTAAGGTAATTATACAAGTCGTACGTTTTTCATATTAATCTTATGAAAACATAGCTTTGTTACTTTTCCAGTCATCATAAGATGAATCTTATGAAATTCGCTATGCATTTTGCCTTAGTGCAACAAAGCTATGTTTTCATAAGATTAATATGAAAAACGTACGACTTGTATAATTACCTTAACATTTTATAAGTTATTGCATATGCCAGTCGTTCGAGTTGCATACGAGCATCTTATGTTTCTCATAAACATAAGAGAAATGTATAATATTGTCTTATGATAATTCAAAGATACCTTATGGAACATGAAATCATAGCAAACCGATTTAACAAAATAAATGCCATTTCATAAGATATTCTTATGATTTACATACGTGCTACTTGTGGCTAAAAATTGTACGATATTCCTATGAAATTCGCTGTATTTTTTGCCTGAGTGTATACTAATATAGAATGTTACCCTCTTATCTAAAACTATCTCAGCAAGCGTAGTTTCAAAGTTTGCATCGTCGGCCACCATTCAGATAGGTTCAACGAAGCCAAAGGAGTGTCACAGGGGCCAGTTCTCGCCGTAACTCTGGTGAGCATCAATTTGTCATTCGCAATCTTACCAAAAAGTGTGTACATTTTCGTATACGTGGATGACATTGTTATCGTGGTCGTCGGAAAGCATACGAAGAAATCTGTAAGCTGCCATTAACGCAGTTAGACGATGGGCAAACTCGGTCGGCTTCAATATAGCCTTCCCCAAGTATGTTATCACACATTGTTCCATCACACACCACTAGAGCTTCCATCCCGGGATTTTATTTCCCGGGAATCCCGGGATTTTTGGATTTCCCGGGATTCCCGATTCCCGGGAAATTGTTTTTTCCCATTCCCGGGATTCGGGAATCCCGGGAAAAGTTTTTCAATTTATTTTAAAAGGCTTAGGTTCTGCGAAAGAAATTCTGTAGGAAATATCTTTATCGGCAAACATTTGAAGTGAGCAGTGAATGCAGATGCTTTTCCAACTGATTTGCAGATCTTTGGACTATATATCATTAGGCTCGCTGATATGTTCTCATGATTTTTTAGGTATATAGTCCAAGCCTTGCTCAAAATACTACTAAAAATGTTGATATTTTCATGCAAAAATGGATTAATTTGCCGGCCGTTGTACCGAAGCATTTCCTTACAGTAGCGTTAGTGATGCGCACGATATCTCTGCAACCGATTTTTGGATGTATGAAACGAAAGACATAACGCTGTAGCTGTCCAATATCACGCGCATCCAACCTATTTGAATGTCGCTTTCAAGGATGCAGGAAGGATTTTTGAAGGAATAAGATCAAGCAATCCAGATACTCGCCCATAACAGAAAATTGATGGTAGGCTTCATCCATCGCTGCACAGTTCGTCCATTATCTGCTTGATTTTGATTCACACTTAATTCGGGATGATGCTGATCCTACAGCGACAGAAATAGATTCCATATATCACATTTTCTCATTTGATAGGAAATAACTGCACAATACCCTGAAGCAGCTTAATCGTTTCATTCAAGATTACCAAAGAAGGTGCTATACATTAAATTGATCCTTTGTATCAGAAAAACGAATTCCAATTTTGGGCAGTAACTCCGGCAGCTGCGTTTAGTATATCGTCCCAATCGTATCCGTGATTACCAAAATTTAGGTTATACATATAGTCAAGAAAAATCAAAAGAAGTTGATGTTGCGTAAACTTATCGACGAGTTATCAAATGATTGAATAATGTGTAGGACACCAAATCGCCTTTTTCTGAGAACTGCTTTTAGGACAGATATACATGCAATCAAACGGGTTTGATAACTTTTCAATTTATTCTTTTTTTCATAAGAAAATCATTCACCTTTTTATTTTTCTTCTGTATTCCCGGGATCCCTGGATTTCCCGGGAAATTTATTATTCATTTCCCGAATCCCGGGAAGCTGAAAACCGTCGGGAAATGGAAGCTCTACACACCACCTGCCAACCCTCCGGTTTAATTCGCAGGGTCTCCCATTCCCTACCGACGAGAACCCAAAATTGTAGGAGTAACGATCGACCGCAGAATGACATTCCTCCCACACTTCGGGTAGGTCTAGGGGGACTGTGAATGTAGACTACGACTCATCCGCACCATCAGCTATCGACACCCGAAATGAAATAGAAACACAGTTCATCAGCATTTCCAGGCCGTCATCAACCGCCGGATTTTCTATGGAATCAAAATCACTCAATTTAAGCGACCTGATCGACGCACTTGCCCGTCTATACAACGGAGTCATACGATATGCCTCAAATCTGCTACCTAGCATCCCTGCTGCAGCTACGTGTATTGATGCTGGCATGCTCCTGTTCCATTGAGCAACCGTCCTCCCCATTCTTAGGTGGGCTCTTAGCTATCTCGAGAAAACTTCCGAAGATTATTGTGCCCTGCTCAAGTCAGTAATAAATTGGTAATAAGTTGGTGTTAGTTACTGACAAAGGGATAATTATAGTAATTATATCCTTATGCACAAAAAAAAATGTTTTTGGTCTTATCCAAAAATATTCCGGCTTGGGAACTTTGCATCGCATTCAAGCTAAGCGGACCCTTTGCCTCACTACCCGGTGTAGGTGAAGTTTCCCGCAGCCCATAACGACAGCCAGCAACATGCTCCACAAACGAAGGCACGTTAATTGATACCTTCTACGCGAACAATACGACACTGAATAGCCGAAACCAAACGTACAACCTTTCCGTGGATATCCCGGATTCTTCCAAGACTCCACGGCTGTCGGAACGAGCCCTAGTTTTACCCAGATGAGTACTGTTTTTACAAAATACATACGCATACAACCGACTGCCCCAGACAATGTATCAGGCAGAGACTCTGCTTCTGAAAGAAATCACAACTGCACATCGAACACACAGTCTAATTCGGGTATTCCACCAGCCTTCATCTGGCTCAGATGGAGGTCAGGTTTTCAGAAACCCATAGCAACAACCACCAGCGCCACTCAATCACCTCAGCTTTGTAACCAGCGCTTCGACGAGCAGGACACTCCTAGCGACCCGGAAAATTGCTGCTGATGAAAACTATCAGTAACAACAGCAACTCGAGCATATATAACACGCTCTGCCTTTCTTTACTTTAGATGGAGAGGAGGCTTCCCCCGTAACATATTTACACAAGCACCCAGAAATCCCTACCACTTAGTGACCAACTCAATGAGTGACCCAGCAAACAAAGTGAAAGCTCTATTGGGTTCTACCACGGCAACGCCAGCATTCTATCTTTCGCGACAGAGCTGTGCGTTGTCAGCTGCTCTACACGCAACTCAGGAAGTTTTGGAAAAATTGAAATGCTCTCATAAATCGAATACTTGGCTATCAGCTTCTGTTTGTGCACTCGGTTTGTAAGCCCACTTTCTATTGCTCTGTTCAGGAAATTTCAATACATATCTTTCTCCGTTAAATCAGATGGCAAGCCGAGCCTATTCCTGGGATGGTAGAAAATAAGTATATAGATTTTGACGGCCCTCATCACTCCTCGGTTGGAAATAGGTTACTATCATAAGAAGCAAATACTAAGGAGGTAAACGAGTTCCTGAATTCAAAACATTTAAAAGTTTTCAAATCGGTTAAGAAAAGCCATCGTTATACTCGGGTACCCATGCCGATCTGTTAGCCCCGTCATGCACATGTTGTTTATACACAATTACGTTTTTAATCAGCAATCACTTTTGGTTTAGGCAAAAATTGCTCCCAAAAGCAAACAAGACTAATGAATGTAACTATCACCTTTCATTTGAGCACTACTAGTTACAAGTATTAGCTCTAGAACTGAAGTTATTATAATTAGTCTGATTGGATTCCGATGGAGCAGTACTGCCAGGGACAATGTACATTGACGACCAAAAAAAAACATTTTTTATATTTTCGTTATTTTGTATGATTATTGAAAACTGACAAAACCTATCAAGTTAGACTGTCTTCGACTCAGAGCTGGAAGAACAAATCTCAAATCATGCCCTACTATGTTTGATTCGCAGTTTTTCGTTTGCATCATTCATTCAAACAGCCGAGCTGTTCAATCATTTTCCATTCATTTTCGATTTCATTGACCATGTGAGTATCTCTATACTGGGACATTGACCAGGTTTTCAAGCGAAACTACTCTGAACATAGTTCTTACTGTCCATGTAAGATTGAAAACGCAAAATATGTCAACATTTTACCTAAACTGGCCTCTACAGAGCAGATGACAACTTTGGTTGGTGAATGAAAAAGCACCAATTTGAAATGAAGACATACGGTTTGTTTATGAATATCCCGCCAACTTGAAAATGAATGATAAAGGGAGGCTTTGAATTTGAACCATGGATGGGTTTGATTGAGCAGAAAGTTGGCATTTGAAAATGAAAATTTGTACAACTGCTTCGACTACATTCTCCACGTAATTGGACTATTGTAAAAATCCTAGGAAAGTTGCATTAAGCATTGGAAGATAAAACAGCTTCTAGCACTGCAATGGAAGCATTTATCTTTATGAAAAACGTTTATCATGTTTCGTGATTCCACAGTTTTGGACCCCTGTATGCGCCAGAAAAAAAATTAAAGGGTTGTGTACAGGACACGACCACGGTGACATTAAAAATATAGCTTTTTCAAGAGCGTGCAAATGAATTTTATCTATCACACATATCGACACACGTTCTTGTTCACTCGCCTGTTTTCATATGTTACAATTTGCTATATACCCTCCCCATTAAAACATAATTTATTGAAGGTCTTTTAATGGTAATCTATTAATTAATCAAGTATCTCACTAGGTGATTGGCATTATTTGGCTGATCCATCTAGTAAAAATAGGCTGGTCTGTCCAGAAAATATATTCAAAAGAAAAGTTCCATATTGAGAGCTGTGATGAGGAAACCCACGCCCGCCAACGGAAATATACAGATTCTCCATAAAATATGAAATTTCATTTTCCATTTAAATTTTCAATAATGTACTAATGAACTTAAGTAAACAATCTTAAGTGTAAGTATTTCTTGATCGATTAGTGGTGGAAAAATGAAATTATTTGATAAATTACATTGTTATGCAACGTTCGCACTACCAGTTAAAACGGGTTTTTATGCTATCTTGGTGACATTTTTCTTGTTGCTAATTATTAAAACGTGTTATAACTCTGTAGTGTAAACATTGTATTATTAAACCAATTCTGCAGCGTTTTATGTTATATAGGTGTTTTATGTGGTAATAGGACTGACATAATTATATCTTCAGTACAGCGGTTTGTTTCATAATTTAAAACAGATTTATTTTAAAATTTAAATTAGTATACCCAACCGTATTTGTTGTATACCTTAAAACGCAATTAGAACTGTGTTTCAAATACATAGGGTAGGACAGATATTCTGACTGGTTAAACTGGGAAAACAATTTCAAGTCCAGTAACGCTTAAGACATGGCTTGAATTTGAATCGAAAAAAACACCCGCTTCAACTGCTGCTGGGACGGTAAGTTCTGTTTTAAAATTTTCTGTTGTGTGCAGTACGAAACAAAAGTGTTTGAAATTAGAAAACAAAAAGTTCTGCTGGGAATGTGATTGTTTCCGATGCAATTACACTCAGATTTTTCACGCAGGGGATACAGGCCGTGTAAATGAAAACCGCGAAAATTTAAAAAAACGCGTTAATGAAAACCGCGTAAATTTCAAAATCCGCGTAAAAAACCTGAGTGTACTCTCCTATATAAAATACTACGCTGCTGAACAGTGCAATAACTACAGAAGCACGTTGTCAGATGACTTACTGATAAAAACATATAACCGAAATATGAAACATGAAAACCAATAGGCTCTTTACCCTACGCAGCTACAAAGCACCGTAAACATGAATTAACAAGTTACAACGCACACGCATTTATAAAAATATATTTTTTTCAAACGCAACACTCTTAAGCAGCACACACCGTACTGAATTAAATCCAAACCACCCCGCCCACCCACTTTGCAAATCATTCTGTGACACCATGCTGGTACCCGACAAATCCGCACACGGCCACCGCTGCCGAAAATGCATAGCGTCTACCGCTTATTGTAATGCCCAGACGCTGCAGCCATAATCTTACCCGTTCGACATAAGAACAAAAACTGATTCAAACGGGTACGCGTCACCTCTATTTATAAACTAACCGTATATGGTTTAGTCACTTAGGTGCGAGTGTGTGCAAATGCCAACGTTACCGAAAATCGATAACGCTTATTGCATCGCCCGGAGACGACGTTGCTCGTGTGGGATAAGAGCAACAACTGATTTAAACGGACATGCGTTGCTTCTATTTATGACTTTTCGTGTTTCATTGAGCAACTAAGCTGCCCTCTTTTGACGGCTGTGTCTGAGAAATCTGCCTCACGAATGGTATTTTTCCCGTTTTTTGTGAACTTTTTAATTTTACCAATTTCCAAAAGTCTACTTTTATTGGGGAGATATTAAATTATTACCAATATTTAAGTTAGGTGTTTCTGAATCGGTTGGTGTATGAATGATTAAAATCCATCTAGTAATATCGGAGTTATAAGCGTGCAAACCTTACATAGTTTCGTTACATGGGAGATAGTTTAGATTTTAGAATGACACCTAGCCCCAGATAGTGGAGTAAGACATTTTTAATGTCAAAAAGTTGGGCATGAAAGGGTTAAAGGACGCACAACGGTTAAGAATGTGAATTATTACCTATTGACGAAATGTAACCACTGATCCAGAATACAATCGAACTAACTCACCGGCGGTAGACAGCGCACCCATCTGCGTCGGCAGATCGGCCGTGGTGGTGGTACAATGTGATCCCAAAATGTCCGGGAGGGCATTCCGTCTACCGATCCGTCCCGTATTGTAAAATTCACTGTGAAACTCGTCACCTTCTCCTGTGCCTCCACCACCTTCTCCACCACCGCCGCCGCCTCCGGCACTTCCACTGGCCCCACCGCCGCCACCAGTCACCCCGCTAGCTCCCGTGGCCGTCGAATCCTTCATTTTGTCCATTATGGCGAGTTTAATTATGTTTATTACTAGATTTTGGGTGAGACAAAAAAAAAAGTTCGGTTATTGGGTGCTTATTACCATTCTAGCGTTGGATAAGTATCAAATTCAATGTTAATGGAATTATTGTACGAAAATAGCATCACTGTGCGTGCAAATGCGATTAGGATTTGTGTGTACGGTTTAGAAGCGTTTCTCTATCTCTTTGTAGGTGGGCAATGTTGAATTTATTACCAGTTGTACGAATAAAATCTACGTCACACCGAATCTAGTCAACGACGACGACGACGACGACTGTGCTCGAAACTGTTGATTGTTATTAGCCGATAAGATATGGAACTCGACAGAATGCTGTTATCTCACAAACAAAACGATAATATTGTACCGAATTCACACGTTGCCTGTTCGACCGGTCGACCGTTTGTAGTAGGTCCGTTCCGTTTTCGTCATCACGCGATGCGAATCAGTATGAAATTAGTGCACTCATCGAATTGACCTTCCACACAAGCTATTGTAACATATAGGACAATTCGGGCTTCGACGGGGAAGCAGGGGGAGAGGGGAAGGCAAGCGAGTTAGAATTCTAAATTAGCAAACCATGCCAATGAGGGATGACGCGTATTCTACCGAATCCGGAAGACATCTCGTCTGGACAATGAATAAATACCTTTCGTGCGATTTAACCGTTTTGTAAACTTTTGCTTGGCGATTGGATGATCGCGAACCGTGTTCGGCATGGTTCCGGTTGGCTTCCTCGGCATTACCGCTGCTGTCCTCCACTATCAGGGAATCGACCTTTTCAACGCTCTTTTGCGAGTTAGCGCGATTCGACCGTTTTGACACCGGCTACGGGGCAGTTCAAAAACGTACTGGCCGAAAACAAAAGATAAGGCATGAATGACAACGATTGTGTATAACAAGGAACTTTGCGCTTTCAGAGAACGATAATGGGGTTCTATAATGATTGTTTGTTTTTCTCACAGAAGAAAGGTTATACTATCACACCAAAAGTGGAATTTGAATTTCGTAAGGTATACTTTGTCTTTGCCTCATAAAAACTTTTTATTATTTTTTTAGAATTTAGTTAGAATTAACGTTTCCGCTTAGTTGCATCAGTATGTGACGGCCGACTAGGCCACCACACTAAATCCAAAACGGAACACTACACTTAGGCAAAAAATACAGCGAATTTCATAGGAATATCGTATAATTTTTAGCCACAAGTAGCACGTATGTAAATCATAAGAATATCTTATGAAATGGCATTTATTTTGTTAAATCGGTTTGCTATGATTTCATGTTCCATAAGGTATCTTTGAATTATCATAAGACAATATTATACATTTCTCTTATGTTTATGAGAAACATAAGATGCTCGTATGCAACTCGAACGACTGGCATATGCAATAACTTATAAAATGTTAAGGTAATTATACAAGTCGTACGTTTTTCATATTAATCTTATGAAAACATAGCTTTGTTACTTTTCCAGTCATCATAAGATGAATCTTATGAAATTCGCTATGCATTTTGCCTTAGTGTACTTGTGCGCATAAGCAATCCGCTGGCCACGGATGATGTCCCGTGAGTACAGACGTTCTGATTGCAGATGAGATCATAGCAAAATTGAAACATGATGCGACTAGCAAGTCTTATGACTTGTACAGTATTTGTTTTAACCGGCCAAAAATCGTGTAAAATTAAGCTTCCAGATGTTGGTAGTCCTGATGACGCGAGCGATGTCATGCCGACTGGCAAGTTGAATGATTTGGTATAATAATAATCAACAAGAGATCCAAACAGATGGTTCGGAACACAATTAGTTTCTCTTTCTTTTAGACAACCCTATAACATCGCATTCAGTATTATAGTTAGAACCACATAGATTCATATATTTTAACATACATACTTGTCTAAGGTAACCTTCATCCACGCGAATAAGAACGTAATGTAAAGAATATAAGCAATTAAACTGACTATTAACTTTTCTTTCAGCACAATCATTGAATTGGTCAAACCAATCATCAGTTAGAAGCTGGTTGTTAGTATATGTAGGTAGTAGTTTCTACTTATTCGATTTGATCGGGTACAGTTAATTGCCTAGCTGGTTCTAGTGCGGTTACCTCGAGTGATTCAGATTCGTTCGGCGCAGGGATTTGTGGCTTTTGAAAGAAGGGATGGGCAAGTAACAATAAAAGATTTGTAGTAGACTGCTACGATGACTCTCATCCCTCTCCGGGCAACTATCTGGTGATACTGCCAGTTCACTTATCTTCGCCATGGCCACTCTACAGGCGTCACCCCCACGGATTCGAATTTGCGTTGGAATAAAGCTCCTCTAGGCAGGTTTTCTTACTTTCTTGATTTTCTTGTTAAGTGCGGCTCTTGCCCCCCACTGGTCTTAGAGCTGCTCTTTCAGTGTCGTTGTGGGCTCTCTGCACTCTCCTCTGTGCTCGGTGGCAACATGCACGTAGGTCAGTAATCGTCGACTTCCACCAGAAGCCTGGCCTGCGACTGTACCTTGGTTTATCCTGCTCTGGGTCAATTGGTATAAAGTCATTTGGCATAAGGTCATTTGGCATAAGGTCATTTAGCATAACGGTCATTTGGCATAATGGTCATTTGGCATAATTTTGAGAATTGATTACACTGAAGGGCATTTGGCATAATGGACATTTGGCATAACGGTCATTTGGCATAATGGTCATTTGGCATAATTTTGAGAATTGATTACACTGAATGATATTTGGCATAATGGACATTTGGCATAATTTTGAGAATTGATCACACTGAAGGTCATTTGGCATATATGACATTTGGCATAACGGTCTTTTGGCATAACGGACATTTGGCATATCGAACATTTGGCATAGTTTTGAGAAGTGATCACACTGGAAGTCATTTGCCATTTTTTCAACTACAGGGAAATTCATTATTTAAGACTGTGCGAGAAGTCAGGCAATTCGGCATAATTTTGAGCCGTGCTACTGCTAAAGATCTTTCCGTACAAATATTTTTATGTTAGGGAAGCCGAGCAAAAACTCATGGGTTCAAACACCACATAGCCCCTTGTAAAGACTCTAAATATGGTCCATGACTAAATTCACAACCATCAAAATATAATAAAATGGTCTCAATAACCCATAAATACACCAACATATGGTATTTTATATGGGATCTACCGGACCATGGTGATGGTATTTTCATGGTTTGAATCCATTTTAAACAACCACGTCAAATCCCATGACCATTAGCATAACGGTTGTTTGGCATAGGTGTATGTGGTGATAAAGTTATCGATTACCAGGATGTTTTTGAGTATATCCTTTCCTGTATGTATTATGCATTTTGATGTATTGACAATAACGATCATCGTTGGAGGGAAAGTTAGTTATGCAGTTGGAATGTAGCTCAAATGTTTGAGCACAACGGCAACTACCTAAATATTTAAATGACTTTAAATGAGTTTGTTTACCAATAGTACTAAAATTGAACTTGAATCAAAATTAATTAGATTATTCTTCTTTACTAATTAATAAAAACATTTACGACTAATGTGGCTTCGCCACATCGCTTCAAGTTGCGTGCTCCGCCGGACTTAAACCAATTTATAGCCCCTATCTTTGAGTAAGCCGGGCAAACAAGTGTATCAAAGGTTTGCTTGCGAGGGGCCGCCGTTTCCGATGGCGGGTCGGCGGCCACCTCGCCCAGCGGATCCTCAGCGGAAAGATAATAAGGATAATTTTAATCATTGAGATATTGTATGGAAAACCAAAACTCACTGGCTATCATAATAATAATGGCCAAAACAAAACATGCGTCGGGTGGATCGCAGTTACACACTATTCTATACTAAAACGTATGTCATAGCAAAGAAACTCAAAAGAAATTCTTATATTTAAAAGAAGGCAAAATCAGTTATTAAATGTTAAAAATTCACTCGAAATATAATCAATAATAGGTAATGGCTAACACATTATTATTATTGCTTAGTGCAGCTTCACCTGATAACCTATACATTCGTATGTTATGCCAAATGACTCAGTGAGATCACTTAGCAAAATTATGTCAAATGTCCGTTATGCCAAATGTTCATTATGCCAAATAACCGTTATGCAACATGTCGGTTATGCCAAATGACCTTCATTGTGATCAATTCTCAAAATTATGCCAAGTGATCATTATGCTAAATGACCGTTATGCCAAATGACCTTCAGCGTCATAAATTCTTAAAATTCTGCCAAATGACCATTATGCCAAATGACTGTTATACCAAATGTCCGTTATGGCAAATGACCTTCAGCGTGATCAATTCTTAAAATTATGCCAAATGACCATTATGCCAAATAACCTTTATGCCAAATGTCCGCCAAATGACCTTCAGTGTGATCAATTCTCCAAATTATGCCAAATGACCATTATTCCAAATGACCGTTATGCCAAATGTCCGTTATGCCAAATGACTTTATGCCAAATGACTTTATGCCAAATGGTGCGCTCCCTGTTTGCCCTTCCTTTGAATCGCACGCTCTTGTTAATGCCGTTATCACTTCATCTGCACTGAAATACAGATGAAGGTACTCAATCCTCAAAGCTTCTCTAAACCTGACCTCCGCTTGTTTAATTGAGTCACACACGCTTCCAACTGCCTATTGCTTCCGATAATGTACCTGTGGTCACTGTGGGAGTACCTTGTACACTCGCCAATTCAAACTTTCTACTAGTCAGGGGCGTCAATAACTGTTTAACTGTTTCTTGATCTTCCCGGCGGTAGGTGCTGGTTGAACCATTGTTGGCAACATCTACGTGCAGCTTAGCAAAGGCCTCGAGTTGAGTACTCCCCCTTAGGTTTATGAAGCGGCTACCTCATTCAACTGCGTAAGCATTGAAATCGCCGGCGATGACTGGTCTCCGATTGATCCGATTCTGGCAGCTCATCGAGCATTTCTTTGGATCTATTCATCGTCCACCGCGGCGGTCCGTAGCAGTTTCAAAAGAAGGCTCCATTGATGTTGGTGATTACAAACTTATCATCTGCACAATAAACCGTTTCCTGAAATTCTCCCCGCCCCGTCGTCCGAATCGCCGCTTGTTTTGCGTTATCTGATATCCAGTTTTCATCTCTGGCCGGGAAACGGTATGGCTCCAAGATGATAGCTACAACGGACTTAGATTCCGCTATCGATTGCTTCAGCAAGTGTTGTGCTGTGTCGCAGTGGTTGAGATTGATTTGCGTCACCTCCACTGTGACATCGTTGCAGCCACCTGTTTCAAGGACGGACATCGTAGCCCTTCTGTAACGTGGTTGTTACCTTCTTCGTTTGCGCAGATCAGACATCTCGGAGCCTGTCGGCAGTCTTTTGCATTGTGGCCATCTTCGTCACACCTTCTTCATAATCTGCTCCTGTCAGGTCCACTGCAGTTTCTAGCCAGATGGCCGAACTCTTGACACTTGAAGCACACCTCCGGTCGCTGAGAGCCACTCAGTAGACATACCGACCAGCCAACTTTGATCTTTTCGGGTTTTAGTACCTTGTTTTCTGCTTCGATTGGAAGCCTAACCAATCTCACTCGTCTGCCCTGCTCTAAGCACTGTACTCGCAGAATTTCTTTCAGCTCTTTTTCCGAGGTTATTTTATCAAGGTCCTTGCACTGGATGGTTGCCTCCAGGTACATGGCTCTTACTTCCACATTGGCACCCGTGGCTTCCTCGGTGAGCCCTTTGAAGAGCTTTCGCTTTTCGGACCTATCCTTGTTTTTCGTCATCCGTCTTGTGCTACTGACAACATCTTATTTGGTGTTTTTACCCACGCTAGTCGCTGCTTCGTTCGCTACGCGTGCCACGGCGCCGGAAACCTCCTTGTGTTTCTTGGAACCTCCTGGTCTTACATTATCTGGTAAAAATCATAATCTCTGCGGCATTGAGAAGGAAACGGTTTCCGTTCCCTGTGGTTTGTCTTTTGCGTCGTAAATTTCCCTCACTTTTGATGGTGCCCTGTTTGCCTTATTTCCAATGACTTCTTGATCACCGCCGATTCACTTTCGATTAACTCCGCTTTCTGCTCCAGGGTTCTTCATTCCTCGGCGGTTAATCCGAAGTTTCCTTGTATCGTTCGAAACAGCGTCTTGATGTATTTGTGTACATTACTCCTGCTGTTGTTGTTTTTCCTGGCCGTGTTGTTGTTGCACTGGTTAAACCACTTTTGGCAAAGGGGTTTTCCGCTCCTACTCTGTATGTGTAGGTTTTTTGCTCTTTCTACATTTATTGGGTCCCTCCGTTCTACGCAGTTGCCTCTTGTGATCTCTTGGTTACCTATGCAAGCAGGGAGGTCATGCCAGGGGTGGACACTATTGTTGATGGGGAGTAGTGTTCAGATCCGGATCGGCGTAACATCAGGAATGGTCTATCCGAACCTAGTACCACCAACTATTGGTAACGAGTTTTGAACGTACCCGGAGACCTGCCAGGGATTCGAAAGAGAGGCAGCCGTTTTGTTAGTCCACTCGCCATTTTAAATCGGTGTCATCCTTTCTTACTCAGGGAGTAGAGAAGTTAACTTATCAACCCAAAGCCGCCATCCGATTCGTGATCCGTGTCGTGTTCGTTGACGTTCGCCATGACCAGTATGTCGTAATCAGTAACTGCAGTAAATCCTGATGTGCCGGTTGACACTCCAGACCGTTGGTTGATCGTCGGAAGGTACTCCTTACTCCACCTCGCCCACATTTGATTCCGCAGACCTGTTGCGAGATCTGTCGCCTCCATGTCTGCTCCACACACTGTACCTCTCAGAAAATGGCTCGGCATCAGTGCTTCAGCCTGGTCCGTATATCGCGGCAAGTATGTCAACGGACGCGTGTTGATCGTGTCGGTCGCTTCCGCAAGTGTTGTCACCAAGATCTCATACGTCAGTTTTTATTCGTCGTCGAGTGCACGAAACACTTCTTTCTCCGACCTCCTGGCGGAATGAAATGCCTGGAGGCTGTAGAACTGCTCACGATTTCTGCGAACTCTTCGTTTATACGCTTCATCCTGATCATTTCGTTATTTGCTCCTCGAAAGCATTGCTTTGGTTGCCGAACTTGCTACGGAAACGAGCGATGGCCATCCAACACGATTCCGTAGTGAGACTGTGAACAACTTCCAGACGTATAGCCAAGTAGGTGAAAACTGAAACCAGAAGTTGGGTTTCAGTTTTCACCTTACGCCGTCCAAACGTGATTTCCACCGGATCCAGGCAATCTAGCCCCACGGAGCTGAAAGGCCGAAGATTGTATGAACAGGTTACTGGAAGGGGGGCCATTCTTGGTGATCGTGGACGGCACTTGTGGACTTTACACCAGATGCATTTACTCACGACGACCTGCTATTGCCGTACGCATTTTTGCAATCTGGAACCGCTGTGTCATCTCTTTGAAAACTGTCTCCGAATTAGCGTGTCCGAATTCTTCGTGATAGTGCTGAATCAGGTTCTGCATAACCTGATGTAACCTCGACAGGATTATGGCATACTGTGATTTCCTCGGAATTTGAACGTCGGCCGCCTATGCGCAGGATACCGTCGTTGTCCAGCACCGGTGAACTCTTGTAGATTGAACTACTCTTCTTGACTGTCTCCATTGGGGTCATGTGACAGCAGGCTCAGTAGGACAGCTTCCCGGATGAAATGAGCGCACCAACCAGCAATTTGAAGCGTCAGCCGGGCGACGCTTCAAATTGCTGGTTGGTGCGCTCATTTCATCCGGTAAGCTGTCCCACTGAGCCTGCTGTCATATGATTCTTTCAGCCTGCTGGAGCTCATCCGGTCCAAATGGTGCTATCACTGACACGTAATTCGCCCCGTCGCTTTGATCACCTGCCTCTGCTTCTCCGTAGCTCGTATAGTGACTATTGACTCTCCTCTTCTCTAATTGTTATGTCTGTTAGTCTGTGTCCGAAGTTCAAGAACCTAAAGTATCACTTTATCTTCAGCTCAAATCAACAAATTTACCGAAATTGTTTGTATAACGTGCTCGTTGCTGGCACGGAATAGGCTGCCTCTATCCCTAAATCTACAACTTCCTCCTGTTTCGTTCAAAATGGCCCTTGCAATGCAATAGATTATCCTAAACATTTATGGCACCGTATTTAGAATTGTAGTTTTCTAGATCTGACAAATGGTAAATTAAAATAAATGAGATATTAAACCATTCTAATCAAGAATGATGATATTACAAACCTAGTATTGATATTAAAACGATCTGATCAAAATTAAACAGAAATAGCGATTGATAGGGTGATGTGCCTATTATGGCAGTAGAGCCTATTGTGACCCTATTTCGTACCCCTTGGTTTCGACCCAGCATATGAGATAATGACAATATCGATTTGGCTAAAACAGGTGTGCAAAAAAGCTCAAGTTATATTCTTTATTTGTTGTACACATACGTATTCAGAACTATCCACTAAATCCAACTTTTAATTAAAACAAAATCACCTTATTGAAATATCTGCTGATCCGCCTCACTCGCGTAGTGAACCGAAACAGGACGCAACGGCGCTTAGCAAAATAAACACTTTCGAGCCAGCATTTACCGCCTCATATCTCGTTATTCCGGCACAAATATATCAAATATTGCACTGATACATACCTTTATTTTAGCTGGAGAACCTTTTTACGATTATTTCACTTTAAAAGCACTCGTCAAACACTAGAATAGGCCTAGTGTTATAATAGGATAAAACTAAATACGGGGGTTCCTATTATTGGCATGTTTTGCTGATACACTACCACAATCAAAACCAACTTTTTGCATCCATCATACAGAAAAGAATCACCAGTGCGGCCAAACCAAAACATGAACTTGAAAACATAATGTTATGCAATTTCAGGTATAAGTAATCAATTATTTCAAGTTATTCAACTAATTGTTGATCGCAGATATTTTATTTTCAACTGCACATACAATTTGGATCGGGAGGAAGTAATGTGTGATGTGAACTTTATATTCCAGTTGTTAACTTTCGCATGGTTATTTCCTGCATGCGCAGTTCTGGGCGCTCTTCTACTAACAGCTGATGAGTTTCTTTCGTGTGCGTAATGTTTACGTTTGTTTTGATCGGCTGAAAAAAGCAGAATAATTCGTTTTACAAATCACGCGTTGGCGTCCATGATCTGGATACCTAGTTAGAATCGACGCAAATGAAATATGAGGCATTGCGTTTCAACTAGATTGTTTTTCGATGAGGTGGAAATCGGCACACCCATGAGGCGATAATTGGAACGTTCAGGTGGGAATAGATGCACAGAATAGAACATTTATTTTCATTTATGCTGAAAATTGAGACAATTCTGCCAAATAAGCATTATACAGATGTTTAAGAAACAGTACACTGATACTTTATTCTGAGAAAGGTTATAGGTAATATGGCTTCTTTTTAAGTTGTTCAAAAAATAGTGCGACCCTCTCCATAATGGTGCCAAAATAGGCTCATCACCCTACTACTTAATGACTCTGTGTATTGCCGTTTTCCAAGGCTTCTTGTTAGATAGAGCTATTTTTTCCTGCCTCATACATATTAACTCAGCAGGGAAACAGCGGGGCAGCTAGGTGTTACTCAGCCGGCAAAAACAGACACGCGATAACTGAACACTAGCATGGAATGGTTCGCCCCCACCCGTGCTTAATGGACATTAATGAATGTTGTATGTGTGTATTTCAATAATTCTAGATGTAATTATACTATCTTGCTTGCGGGAAATTTTATCATCTTACCGTTCATACCTATATAAATTAATTATTACCTCGTGATTCGACCACCAAGCGGTATATCAGTCTCGAAAGAAAATGCTATACTTTCATTTAATACATAATTATAGAGCTGCTTCCCGAGAAGGTATATGAATTTAAAACGTACGTCACTATCCTCTTTCATTATACAGCAACGTTCCTTGACTAAATAAAAAATGAAAACATTCAAGGGCACCGATCACACGAAAGAAAAATAAACGTCCATCAAGTTCAAAGCTCAAAACGAACTCATCTCACAGACGAACCGCAGTCCCCTTCCCCACCGGGCACGATAATGCCGAAACAATAACGAACTATAAATTTATTATGCAAATTAGCTTATAATTTCGCTTCTCCATATACATGAAGCAATTTTCCAATGATTAATCGAATCGAATCAAGTAAGCTTTCGTACGAACGGATCGATGCAAGACGTAAAAGATTCAGCATCATAGGAAACCGGTTTTCCTCACGGATAACATACCTGGGTCCGGTCGATTCCTCTAAATCCAAGTTTTCGTCACCTGGAGTAGATTTTCCAGCTAAATTTTCACCAGTTTTCACAAAGCTCGCTAAAATATAGACCTAATAAATTCTATACACCTCTGAAAACACTAGAAAACTTCACACGACGAATATGTTTGTTTCGTGCTGCAAAATGCCTGCTCACTAGTTTCCGAACCGATTATTATGACAGTTGAAATGACCCGAAGTGTGACATTCATTCGGGTTGGATAACCTTTTCGTGTCTTGCGATGTAAACAAAATATACAGATGACATTTGCGTTGTGAACTGGCAGCCTGGCAGTTCGAATAAGAGCCTGTTTGGGAAGCGTCGCTTCTAATAGTCTTTTAAAAATCATCACTCACCCTTGCAAAGTTGCCATTATGCCAGATTTTTCATAATGGCACACACTGAGAAATAAAAATATGCATGATTAGCATACTTTTTATACCCGTCTCTTTTATTCTGCTGTGATTTTTATGCATTTTCTAGCATATACTTCTAGTAAGCATTCAATGAGTGGATAGACCGAACATGTCCAATGCATAAAATTTACAGCAGAAGAAACGAGAGGCAGATAGAAAAGTATGCTATCGATGCATAAATGAAATTCTGCGTGCGCGCAGAATTTTATTTATGCATAGATAGCATATTTTCTATCAGCCTCTCGTTTCTTCTGTTGTGAATTTTATGCATTGGATATATTCGGTCTATCCACTCAATGAATGCTTACTAGAAGTATATACTAGAAAGGAGCTGACCTGAGGAAGGTCCAGCCCCACCAGGGTGGCCAGACCTACCGATTTATCGGTAGTCCTACCGATTTTGGTCTTCACTGATAAAATCAAGTACCCATTAATGCGTAGAAAACTACTCATTTTCAATAAAAGTGGAATAACCTATTAAATGGGTAAAGCGTTTGTACCCATAAATGAGTACAGACCTTGTACGTCAACCTGGGGATGTTTCACCCATTATTTTTCGCAGAACTGTTACAACAAAATGCGTAAAAAATACCCATTCATGAAATTCGCGCCACGATGAAAAATACTGTCAATAGAATTATTTCTGAATTAAAAAAAAAAAAACAAAATAACATTCATTTCACATTATTGTTTCCTTATAAAAGTATAGGAATCTAGATAGAAATCCTATTCTAAAACTACTTAACAAAATAAAACCGTCAACTGGATATATTTTTGATGGCAGGATCTTTTGGCTGCTCTAAAAATGCCGAACTGGCGCATATTTTCAACATCCTCAGTAGTCTAAACAGACGTTGTTTTTGGAGCATTTCCGAAATGTTCCGTTTCCGCCACGGACTCCGATGCAGGGCGATAATTTGCAGGTTCCACTACGATCTTTAGTTTGCAGCTTAACTCGCTTGAAATAATGCTTAAGGATTTTTCACCCATTATCAAGATCATTATACCCATTGACATTACCTCATCGAGTAGTTGTGAAATGAATAAAAAGTACTCATTGTTAGAAACAAAAAATACCCATTTTTTGACAGCTCGAATAACTTCCGAAAATGGGCAATTTGAATACATAAAATGGGTGAAGTTTTTTTTACCGTGCAGAATTTTTAATGGTAGAGTTGCGTAAAGAGGATTGACAACATTGGATCAATCATTGGTCTTTTTTAAATTTTGACAACCTTTTATTTTTAGTTGAATTTCAAATGACTTCACTCAGCTTCAGTTAGAAGTTAATTTTGTGCGTTTCGAAATTTAAATAAAGTGTTTAGTTTTATTTTGTAAAAATTAGTACGATAAATAACATCGTATAAAGAATTTAAGATTTTCCGGTTCCCAACTGATCCGCAACTAAGAACGAAATGTATTGATTTTTGCCGCTTGCCGCTTGGGACTGACAAAAAACAGTCGAATTTGCCATGTAAGATAAATTCGAATAAGTACATATATATAAGTGGAATGCATACACAAATTTGTCAAACTTTTAGCTGCACTTTAAATATGAGAAATACCTTCATATTTCCACTGTCGGTGGAAGATTATTAACTCTACCTTCCGGTGTTTGAAATAGTGCCAAATTTAAAAATCAGTGCGCATATATTTTTTAATAATTATATCTTTAATATTCCTGGTTTGAAATAATGTTAATATTACATCATTGAATTTTTTCTCATATTATAATCACATAATAACGATACTCCCCACGCATTCGCGCATTGTTCTTCTTCCTGTCCGATAGGTAGACATTTTGAGTGTTCAATAGGTAGATTTGCTTCAGTCTTTGCGCAACTGTTCTTTATAAACTGTGGCATACCCGAATAGAATGTTACAATAGCATTTACCCTACAAACAATCATAAAACAATAAATATTATAGTTATTACTGTTTCAACATTGTTCGACGCAGAGTTCTAGCAGGAGATTTACAATAAAATTTCATGAAACAATCAATTTGAAGAATTTGTTTTGAAGAAAAAAATGCATGGAAAAAATCGATTTTTGTAATGTTAAGATACATAACCACCCCCTTTTTTACTGTAAAAGTCGATTTTACATTGAAATATACTGTAGAAACGTTTAAGTTTAATTCACTGCAAATTGTTGTAAAATTACTGTACTGTCACAGTGAAAATCAGAATTTTGTTACTTTACATTTCTATTCGGGTATTTTTCTATCTGCCTCTCGTTTCTTCTGTTGTAAATTTTATGCATTGGGCATATTCGGTCTATCCACTCATTGAATGCTTACTAGAAAAATATGCTAACTATGTATATTTTAATTTCTCATAGCACAGCAGCAGTTTTTGCAGCCTACACGGTTTTGTCTATACAAGTTGGTAAATTTCCGAAGCCCTAGAGCATAAAGTTAAGTTAACCAAAAGAAATTCCACGAAACTCGCTTCTGTTACCTTGACAGTATATAAATTTGATGGTCTCTTTAGCCCTTGGGGAAAGTTCAATCGTTCCAGCACCATACATTTCTTTGGTAAATGCATCTTTTCTTCGACGGTCAGATCCAGCTCGTACAACAGATTGAAATAATTAGTTTTCTGCTTACAAGCATCTAGGTACACTAATTCAGTAGCTCCCGCTCCTCTTTTGGCTCAGTGATTGGAAACATCGGCCGTAAAAGCTCCAGTTTGTTTACAACTTTTTTATCAGGTCGTGCTCCGTTTTACAGCCAACAACGAGAACGACAGCATTCGGGATCATACCCGATGCACGGCATTTAATATTGAAAAATGATTTAATTCCTATGTCAGATGTAAACAATAATAATAGCAAATCCAACGCACAAAGAATAAGTTTGAAAATAAGTTCGAAAATTCCTCAATTCAATATTTGTTTGTAGTGTATTTATATAAAATCATAATGTCGCTATAATTCTACAAAACCATAAATTTTTAATATTTTATAATTTATTGAAAGTGTTACGCCCCTGAAGAACAATAATATCAATATAACTGGCATTTTGTGCTTTGTTTTTTGAGTCTATTCATTTCGAATACTCTTAGGGGTATGGGATCACCTGATTGATGATTCGTTATTTAGTAACAGTCGAGGGTGTGACACTCTTTTATAAAAATATATCACCTGGTTTTATATTTTTTATATCGCTCTATATTTATTTATAATTATCTATAAATGTTATAAACGTATTCGAAAACAATGAAAAAATGGTATAGCATCAATAAGAAGTGGTAAGTACCCAAATATTTATTCATAATTCTTGCTGGTTTAGTTAGTGTCTGCCGGGTACTAACTAGAGCCTGCAAGAATAACGACTTACCCTGTTATAGTGAAAGCAGAGCCAGAGAGAAAAACGCGACTTTGGCAAATCCCAGTCTTGTTTCTAACTAGTTATTTACAGCACCTCTTAACACCGGTAGTGATTCAGCCATCCCAACCGAAACAACAGCAGCAAACAACCACTATTCCAGCGCCTTTCGTCAACATTTCACATCAGTAGGAGAAATCCAAGATGTTCCATCATCAGTAATTCAGTTCACTATGGCGTTGTGGCCGTGGCACCGGGGTGAGATATTTATTAACATAAAAAACAGCCTAATGACTTTTTGATATTTTTAGTTGCTGTCTGAGACATACCAACACAGTGATTTCCTTCGATCGATTTTGAAGCATGAAGCAAAAATTCAAACGGTTGCAGATCAAAAGCATTCATCCTAGCAAATGGTCATGCTGAGGGATGTCAACAACCTGCGGGTAATGGGGATCACCACAATGGCCGATATAGCGATCTTTCGTCACTCAAAGTTTTTCAATAAGCAAATTTCACGAGAAAGTGTATTCTTGCTGCCAAAAGAAAGAGAACACGGAAACAATACTTGTAACAGTTATGTGCCAGTGGTAGCAGTTCCTGTAACGCAGAGTTCCGCATCAAAATCGGTTGTTTCCCGTTAGTATCTCGCCCATGCTTGTAGAACCGTGACTAATATAGGTGGTTATTTTTAGATCCAATCATGACGGGTGTTTCCAGAACGCAGAATTACACTACCTGGATTAGGGATAGATATCAATAGAGGAAAAACTGCCAATGAAGTTTCAGAAAAGAAACCATCTCTTGTGCCGTTCGGCCACTTTGGTAAGAATTCTTGTGTTTTCCTATTTTTTTCTTGATTCTTGTGGCAATTTTTTTCTTGATTCTTTTGAGACAACATCGAAAATCGCCTAGATTCAGTGGGAAAAGATTCATCTTATTCGATAGTTTCCTGGCTCGATGAAAAAAATAAACGGAAACAAGTGATGCGCGATATCCTTCAGAAGATGTAATACAGACAAACAGACATAACACATTGAGCAACAGGACAAAATTTTTATCGATCATATTTATAAAATCCTTTTTACTTGCCACTAGCGCCACCTATCGTCATTCCTTCTCAACTTCTTTACTCACCTCGTCGAAGATAGCGACGCTGGTCGCCGTTGCCAGGTAAAAGTTTCATAGTGAAAGTTTGTTTGTTTAAAAATTAACGGTATGTTGAGCATAATCATCACAAAGAGAACCTATGTAAAGTTACACTTCAGAAAATATATTTTACTATTTGTGCGACAATGCTATACCATCGAATCGAAGATTTAATTTAAGTGGAAAGTAAACAGATATACTTGTTCCCATCGCTAAACTTTTCATTATCGCGTTGCATTCCCGCCTGAAGCCAACATGTCAAGTTCCGTTAAATATCATCTCCAACTAGACCAAGACATTGTAGTTTTTATCCGACTCACATAATTCTGGACTTAAATTGCCAGAAAGCACAATTTTGCACACAATAAGCGATGTTTGCAACGATCAAGAAGATGGCTTTACTGTTCGCAAGTTAAAAGTACATATTAAACTGTAACAAATATAATTTATCTGCACTTCAAAATCTGCTTTAGCGATTTCTGTTTGTAAAGTATCATAAGCCGAATGCAAGTGTCAAAGAATAATCAGGAATTGTACAATAACCTGGGTGTCTTTCTTCAGTTCGCAATCTTCGTTTTTAGGGTAGATGTAGGGTAGGGTGCTTAAAAAATAGTTTCATATCTGACGGGAAAAACGTTTGAGAATTTAATTATGCTACGACATGGTTGTTAATTGCTTTTTATTCATGTTTAATTTGAGAGTAATACAAAGAAATAGTGAATAAAACTAAATAAACTAAACTCCGTTGTAGTTCGATCATCTTGTATCACATTTACAAAAAATCATTCTTGCCGTCTTGTATCCACAACTTAAACACGTTCTGCAATCACATATAGGCACTTGAGTGCATCCAGGTTTCCTGCAGCATCTTTCACCTTTAAAGCCAGCCCCTACGCTTTGCCCTAAGTTCAAAATTTCGCAGCGAAATTCACTGCATATAGTAACTAAAGTAAAAGTAAAAATACTTGGAAGCAACTCATCTTGCAATCTAAAATAGCATGAGTTGATCATCGTTAATTTAATCCAATGATTCTAGCTTACCCTTTTCGAGGATGTGGATGATTTTTTAAGCCATCGACTGGGAGTGATCGGCATAAAATAGACTTTTTTACCTATTGGATTTCTTCGAGATTGATTATTCCATCAGTTCGTCCGAGCAACAAAGCTGCACCCAAAGTAGACAACTGAAAACGAATCTATTGTATTATTGAACATTTGAAAAACTATTTATATATTACATGGGAGAAAAATGTAGAAACCGGAAAACGATTTTCTGATTTGACAACACAAACTCGAACCGGAGACCGATTTTTACAGTTATTTACCCGACTACTACGCGCGAACTTCTAAGCATGCACACAAACGCCACCACCCAAAGTGTGGCGTTCCTGCACACTAACATATTCATAAAATTATTGTTTTCAACATGAGCGATGGTGAATTTAAGAGTGTTATGTCTGTTTGTCTGTGGATGTAATTCTACAAATTTATCCTCGTCAACCAAAGGACTTCGATTGCGATACAACGAGCGGGAAAGTACCTGTTCGTCTCGGCAGTTTACCAAATCGAAAGCAGCTATCGCCACTGCGCGGTCCGTAGAAAAAATATGGATGTTTCCTCCAAGAGTGCCAATCGACCACGTGATCATAATTTCTTCATTGTCACTTGCACGATCAAAAATTAATTTCTATGCCATGTTGCTGCACACGGAATGTTCAAGGTTTACGTGAATTAAGGCAATCCTTCAAAAACATGGATCGAGACATTAAAGAAAACGTAATCTCTCATGATGTTCCGACAAATAAATTTTTACACTACTATTCTGGGCAATACGTTATGCTGTGTCCTAATAAACGAGTGTAACGATTAACCAATGAAAAAATAAAATTTTCTTCGACTCTTTCAAACATTATTAATCATATTCTATATCATATTAATCTTATTCTTAATCATATGATCCCTAATATGATCCCGGGTCACGCAAAACATGATTACGTTACAAAATTATGATGTCCGTTAAAAAACTTCACGCGCCGTTCGACCGGAGCATGTATTGCTCCCGCATCCTGTTAGCCCATGTATTACTCCCGCATCCGGGTACAGGTTGAAACATCCCACGTGGCAACAAACCTGCAGCGGCAATATTGCTACGAGAAGACCTCAAGATTCGCATCCGAGTGCCTTGCCTTCAATGCTACATTTTCAAACTTGCCGTGGAAGTTCTACAGGAATATTTTCAAATCGAAGTTGGGCGAAACGAAGTGCTCATATTCCGGAGGGAATTCCGTAGGTAGATTAAGTGTTTTCAGCTTTGGTCACCGTTCGATTCTGCTTACTGGTTTCGGTTGATGTTGTTCGGTGAAAAATATAATAAAACTATTTCCGTTGTTTACGTTTCAGCCTACTCATTCTTCGGCCATCCTCAGAAATTTAAGCCCGCTCGCTTCTCGCTCGCGGGACTGTCCAAATAAAACTAGTTTTATTTGGACAGTCCCGCGAGCGAGAAGCGAACGGGCTTAAATTTCTGAGGATGGCCGAAGAATGAGTAGGCTGAAACGTAAACAACGGAAATAGTTTTATTATATTTTTCACCGAACAACATCAACCGAAACCAGTAAGTAGGTAGATTAAATTTCTTTGTGATCTTCAAAATGTTTGTTGAACATTCTGGAAGAAGGGAAAAAAGTAAGATTTGTTTGAAGATTAATATAATAACAATTATTGTTGGTTGTTTACCTGCTGCTCCATAAGTATTCTATTCTACGTCATATGCAATCAGATCGGTTCCGGATGAAATCATTTTGAAGCAGATTGCGATTTTTGCTTTTTTTTCAATTTAACATTGTCAACAACGAAAAATAACAAATAAATTCACCGCACACTGAGAATAAGTTCGAATATAAGTTCGAAAGTTTTTGAATGTATAAGTGTATAAAACTATAATTAGTTTATAATTCTACAAAAACATTATATTTTTATAATTTATAGAAAGTGTCACGCCCCTTGGGCATAACGTTTACTTTTTTTTGAGTGTGGGTTAAAATACCTGCATACATACAAAAAAACAACTATCAGTATTAATTCAATATTAATTCGTCAAAAGGGCGAAAGTGTTTTTTGTAAACAAACTTGTTTCGCTCATTAGTCTGCTGCAGAGTGAAGTTTCATGAAAAATATGGGTTAATGTAAATTTTTACCCTTCGTAGAAGTAATTTCAATTGTTTTCTGCTTTGAAATTATAGTAAATTAAGAGAAACCATCAAAATAAAAGTTTGTTAACAAATTTTATTCGCCCTTTTGCAAATTTAGTATGGAATTTATTATAATGCATAACATTGTAAAAAAATATGCATTTCAAGGATCTAAAACGAAGAATGCTGAAATTGCATGTATTTTACACTGTAAATAATGTACACTTTTCTTCGAAGAGATTCGACACATAAAATTTAAGTGTCAGGCCACACTGAAAATTCAAAAACTTTGCACTTGCCCTTTGATAAAATAACACTTGAAAATTAAGTGTGCTACTCTATGGCAAGATCGAATACTTTCGCTAATAAATTTTAAGTGTCATCATATTAAATAATAAATAATGTACCCTTTTTTCGAACAGATTTGACACATAAAATTTAAGTTTCGAGCCATGCTGAAACCAACGACACGACCTGAAACTCGATGTAACATTTCGGACTAAAATTGCCCGAGTTATTTAACGCCAGTTACCGGCCCGTTGAGGAACCCCTCGATGCAGCCAAAAAAATAATTTCTCCAGCAGCACTTCTTTGTTTATTTGATTTTCAGTTGCTATGTAGCAACCTGATAGCAACCATCTGATGTTTACAATTTTCAGACAAATGTTATCCTATATGCACTATAACGTAGCATATCTTTTTGATATAACTGGTTTACACCATATTAATTTAGACCTTTAGTAGATTAAAGCGAGTATGTTTAGATATTAATTTGCTTTATCTATTTTTTCAGTAATATCACGTGAAAATGTCACCTGCATATCAGGACGTGGTCGCATTAGAGCATAACAACAAAAACCGCTGCGAAAAAGTTTAATTAGATGGTCCCGCGACAAGAATCGGTTTTGTCAGATAAGAAAAAAACCAGAAAAATATGAAGATCATTTGAATCCAGAACATTTTGTGAAAGTATGGAAGTTGTATCCGAGAGATAACCGTTGTTTAAAGTCGCTGAAAATTATAGCAAAAAATTTCATTTTACCGTTTGACTTTCGTATTATTAGAACGCAAATACTGCTACTTTTATTATCGAGAGCATTCAAGCACAACTAAACTGGGATATCACGAGTATTAAGAACTGTAGATTCACTTACAATATCGGTTGAGGCTTACTCGAAATTACCCGCTCCGACTGCCCTTTGATGGGTACGTGCATGTGGCTTGACAGTTGCCTAGCGAAATGGTCTTTACAATTTACTACCGGCAAGATTGGCTTCAAGCTCCAGAGGTGTTCGAACCTGGTATTTCGGAGAACGAGGTACTACATGTTTGAATTTTGCCACAAATAGCATCGATAGTACAGTCACAGATAACAGACGTTTAGGCTCGATTTGAATCGTGTGTAAATACCCGCTACTGAAATTCCGAATAAATTAGACGTCTGAAACACGTTTGGCAAACGTATGCAGATGGCGCAGTGATCGATACAATGCAGTTAGGGTGCAGCTGTCAAACACGTCTAGCAAACAGTTGCGCAGATGGCAATAGTGAAACACGGATTTCCAACGTTTATTATTTGAAAGTTTACACACGTTTTTGAAGAAATTTTGTTCTAGCCTAAAAGTCTGTTATCTGTGGTACAGTTATTTCTTCTATGAGGCTGATGCTATTACGATCTCTGTGAATGCGATTCTACTGAATCTTAAATCACGAGTTATTCATATTATTTGTATTTGGAGGTTCCCCGACAAAGTTATTTAACTTTGAAGACCAACCGATTTTTTTGAAATTCTAAGTATGTGCAAGAAAGAGGGGAAACACAACTTTATATGAGAATATATTTTTACTGCAAAATCGGATCAATTTGCAGTACACGGCAATGTTGATCTTTGCATCTGCAGATTACGGGATGTGCAAGATGATACTGGCATTTTTACTGAATTTATTGCTTCTTTTGCCAATTTTTCATATATTTTCACATGCAAACTTGAAAACTCTTGTGAGTGAACTTGTTTTCGAAAAAAGCTCATATTTGACAAATGGTATGTGAAACCAATTACCGTTTGATCAAACAGTGTTCCGAAAAAAAGTCAAAATTGTTGCCGGTCTAATATGTACGTATCTTGATGCAATGATCATCTATATGCTACTAAATGCTACGTCATTTATGCATGGCCCCCATAAATGACGTAGTATTTTGGGGGTACGGAGGGTATACCAAATTTGTGAGGAAGTGTGACGAGGGGGAGGGTAGGGTCAGAAGTTGTGTGACGTAGTAATTAGAGAAAAATCGCCAAAACAAAGCTACGTCATTTGTGTACGGCCCCAATATTAAATTCAACTTCAATCGATAAAGGGTCCTTTTTCAAAGAAGCTAATGTTTGTCGTGATTTAAGCAGGTTTGTGAGCGCTCTTTGGCGTAGCGCGTCTATCCGTGGAAAACATAGTTGTGTGAATATTATCGTTACAGTTGAAATCTGGGAAAATCCAACTAGGGACAATCGTTTTTCTCTTGTTCAGTGCTAATCCATGACATCGGAAGTAGTGCGCATTATAGCGCATCTTTGTACGATTAATGCGCACTACTTCCGACGTGTTTCCATTACTTAGAACCAAAGATAATACGATGTTTGTAACTGCAAGTAGGATACCAACATTTTATGCCCTATTCTCACAGTCACGTCACCTAGTGATTAGAACAAAATTTCCTTCTACTCACTAGGTGACGTGACTGTGAGAATAGGGCCCTTTACTTATTTTTGTTACAATTTTATATATATACACTATAGCTCGCCAGTACCAAAATTTTGTGACGCTAAAATGTTGTTTTTGACAATATTATTCTGAAAATATATTATTATAGTTATTAAAAAGGTATACTAATGATAATATCCAATTAACCTAACATATAAAATTCCTTTATTTTCACAACGTTATAATTTAAACGACCAAGGTCACTGGCAGCATATGAATAATCCTCGGGTGTAGAATTCACATTCGCTTCACACCACATTCCTGGTTTGTCTATCGATTCCTCTGAATCGGGCCGTTTTATCCCCGTCATCCTTACTATCCGAATCTATAAATTTTTCCATGTAGTTACGCTTGCTTTTTAATGGGAGACATCCAAGTATTATAATAATATTGTTTAATAAAAAATAGCTCTTCGCCTTTTACAGTACCTACATTATTACTTTATGATCTGAAACCCCAACTTTTACACCGAAACATAGTTATTTTATAAAGGGTACACTGATGATAGTTTGCCGACACAACTTCAAAAAGATTCCCCGTATATTTTGAAAATAGGTAAAGTTCAGTAGAGGTGATTACTGGGCCGCTTCGGGTTCGTTGTAGTAATTGGAACCGTATTTTATTTACAGTAAGCAAACTAATAACGGTTTTCAGCCCCTTGGTTTTTCTTGGTTTTGGTCATCTTCAGTCATTAAGATGATATTTCCTAGGCTACAGTTGGATTCCAATCCACATTCACCATGGTATTTAGCTCTGCCTTTTTTCCTGACAATACATTATTTAGTTTAATTCATGTCCGGCAAAAAAATCGCTATTGTTCACTTACCTGTCACGAAATCTCGGGGCTTACTGGGAAATTACATCTGCTAACTGGTTGTTCAATGACTTGCTGCCACAAAAGCACACGTTTTCCGTACAGCACAAAATTGATATTCTTTCGAATACCAACCTCACAGTTAACGCGAAGTAATGTACCTAATACTTGCACGAAAACACAATTTTCAAATATTTTCACCATCTTTATTTCTTACTGTTTATTGAAAACACTGGTAACCAAGTGTTACAATGGAAACGATTAAATAACAGTTTAATCAGTGCTGCTAGTTTCATGAACTTTTTAACCTAATGTCAATTTTGACAGTACCAGTTACCTGAGTCACTGAGGGGTAGTCATATTTGCGATACAGTTTCGGGATGCAAGTGTCTAGTCGTGTCGTTGCTGAAACTTCAAGAATTTTCCATTTGCCCTTCAATAAAATTACACTTGAAAATTAAGTGTGCCACACTATTACATGATCAGCTGTCATCACATTTAAATTTTAAGTGACAAGGAATTCAATCATAAATGTTTTCCCAATGAAATCTATGTTTGCTGATAATTGCGGCAACATTAAGTGTGCAAACACTTAAATAAAAGTTCACTTTTCCCAACATCAATTCGAGACAACATGGCTGGATATAAAGGTTTTGAATGGTAAGTAAATTGATGGAATTTGTAAAATTATCGAATAACAGATATGTTTCCGGTAAAATATTTAATTCATTAGATAATATTTTTTACAGAATAAAGAAAGAGCGATGGAGTGCTACGGGAAATCCAGCTGGACATTCAACTTCCCGATTCCCAAACGGACTAACTTTATGAAGAAGATTATATATTTTTAATTAGGTTGTAAGTAAATTTGTATTTGCATATAAGCTAAGTTTATATTGAAATAAAAACGAATTGAAAAATCTTGAATGTATCAGTCACTTTGAAAAAATTCTCTCTATTTTAAAATTAACTTTTTTCACATTTTATAGGAAATAATATAACATTCATGTTGATTCCAACTTGAACTCTATATGAATTACAATCAATAACCATTTGTCAGGCACTTGATTTTAATACGCCAGGCATATGAAACTAAAGTGTGACGTCTATTGAAAAGAAAGTGTTTCAAAGAAGTATGTTAATAAGTGTCTAACACATGGATTCTAAGTGTGAGGACAGATGCGGCAAAATTAAGTGTAGAGCACTTGAGTTCAATGTGCGGATTATTTGCAGTGTACTATTTATTTGTCAACTGTCTCAAACTTGAAATAATTTACTATTTATCAGTCGACTATCTCAAAATTGAAATATCTGTACACTTGGCAACGCTAGTTTCACGCGGCGACGCTTTGAATTGGAAACGTCACCGCTGTTGATGCGCCCAAAGAATGCTGGCAGTTTGATTTGTTCGTCGCCCGTGTTTCCAGCCAGAAGCACGGTCGTCAGCAGTAGCAGCTGAATTCGTACATGACTGAAAGCATGTTGAGTGAACTTTTTCTAGAACATTAATTAGGTGTAATAAAAAAGCAGTTCTTTTTTGATGCGACAAGTTTGTAGTCGTGATATTCCTGTGAAAAGCCAGTACTGCAATCTGCCTATAGCAGTCCTCTACGGGGTGCAAAACTCTTGATTTGGCCTGCACGAGTTACATTCGCACACGGCTGCCAGTGCAGGAGGAGACGTTTCGGGAAGAGGAAAAAGAAGAAGCAACAGAAGAAGAGCTAACCAGAGTGCGTGCAGACGGAAGGAAGCGAAAAATTGCCTTTTTCGAGGAAATCGGCTGCGAAATTAACTGAAAATCAGCTATGTCGACGCTGCATTTCGTGGTGCATCCGCTGCCCGGAACGGAAGATCAGCTAAACGACAGGTAAAGGGAAAAATGCGGATTTAAAATGGGGTGGAACATTGAAAAAGTAAGATGGCAGCCAGTTGGGCTGATGAGCGAAAGCACATCAGCAGTATAACAGGGAGCGCTAGCGCTACTGGCTGCTAATCAAAAATGGCCGATTCCTATTACTTTTGCTGTTATTTGTGCAGCAGCAGAAGCACAGGTTAACTGTCGTGCATACGGTGGCTATGTTTGTTGCTTTTGATGAGTTTCGGTCGTGTCACGAATCGATCGTTGAGGGAATTAATCCGTTTGTTTACTAAGGATTTTTTGACAGATCTCCAGCTGCAGAGCTGCCAGAGAGTAGCTTTGAAACATTAATCAAACTGCATAAGTCAATCAAAAAATCAACTTCAACAATATGTATTTATATCTACAATCATTTCGTACTAGTATCGGACATAACATTTATTTCGATATTCTAGAAAATTGGGAAGGTGGCCATTAAATTGATTGTGTGAGTCATCGTTTTCTGATTACACATCAGCTGATTAAGCAAGTTTTCCAGTAACCCGAACCGCGTACTTCAGCATCTTGCATTCTAGGAACGTAGATTAATACCGGTATTCATGTAAACGTTGCGTCAAATGTATTTAATGGCATTTTCGTATTTGACTGCACTACACCGGTGTAGTCGGTGCTACAATCATTCAAACTTGGGTGTAACCAGTCTGTCTCTTTTTTGCACTACACCGGTGCGGCACATTCAAGAGTGGTCCAGGTCGTACCGGTATGTTATTTGATTATCTTCGTCAATAAAATAAAATTTTGTAATTGGTCGGTGTTAAATCAGACCGGACTAAGCCACAAAACATAAAAAATGAGAATGATAACACTGGATAAAGAATTCCTTCAGATACATTACACTTTTGCCAGGTTTGAAATATGTAAACATAAACAAGAATTATGGAAAAAATAATTCCCAATTATAACGTAGAGGATGCTGCGATTCAAATTTTAAATCCGGTTTTCTCGAAATCAATATTTTGTCAGTCTTAACACCGACCAATTGACCGACCGAACGACTTTGAATCAGGCCAAGGCAGTTAAAACCAATGAACTATTATTTTTGCTTCCGTAAATTCTCAGGTATGATGCATAGAAAATATCTAATGGGACCCAAAATACATTGTTCGGGACCATGGGATATGTTCCTTAATATTACCAATAATATTCGCTTTTGATCAAGCCCTTGCTATTTTTGCACCAACCACCATTGTCAGTTCATATATTTTGACTGCAGTTTCGTCTACAACCTGACTCAGTTTCGCCTCATGCAAAGAAGCACTAGAAAATGCAAATATAATCGAAGTTACTCGTCGTTCAGAAAACACAAATTGAATTCTGAGGATTGCTTAAATTGACTAATGTTGAACTATTTTAGATTGCAAATCTATAGGTATGCTGGAGTTTAACTTGATTATTTTGACCTGAATTGAAAATAGAGATAGTAAAATGGTATCCGTTGGGCATTAATTCTAACAACTATTTCCCTTTCTATTTCCAGAATTCGTGAAGTCGCGGACAAAATCAACAAGTACGGAGTGCAAACGTTACCGGCACTTCAATCGCTCAAAGTTCCCGTTAAGCAAATCGTGATCGGTCCCGCCCATCTGGGAATTCTGCTGGAGGATGGCCGTGCCTTTCGGGTGGCCTTTTCGATCATCCCGGAGCGGCTGGACCTGAGTAAGCAAGATGCAAACAAGGTCGGTGGCAGCGCCGGCAGTACGGCAAACCAGTCGAACAATAATTCGAAAAACTCACCCGCATCGAGACAGTGCCGCTCGCGGGCAAGAATCATGCGTACCAGCAATTCCGTTCGGGGCGGGGGTAGTTCCCAAGGATCCGGTTCACGCAGTACCGGTGTTATCATGGGCGGTGGATCGTCCGGCAGTCGTTCGCTAGTGTCCGTGCCGGCACCGTTCGTACCGGAGGAGCTGGTCACGCAAGCCCAGGTGGTCCTGCAAGGCAAGAGCCGCAATCTGATCATACGGGAACTGCAGCGTACCAATCTGGACGTGAATCTGGCGGTGAACAATCTGCTGTCACGCGATGACGAAGGCGGTGATGATACCGAAGAAGGAAGCGATAACTACGTAGCGGAAGATTTGATCTCGCTGTTGGATGGGGGATTTCACGCGGACAATAGTGTGATCATCGATGCCGAAGCCATGTTCTCGGAGGATATGTTTGGGTTCTCGAACATTCGGAAGTAAGTTTTCGTTACGGGTTGTCTTCTATGAGAGGGCGGGGTTTTCAGTTCCCAATTCTTTGTACGCTGTTTTTTTAGTTATTTTTACTTTTATTAGATTTTTTGTATAGTATATTGGGCACGCTAGAAGTGAACTACTCTTTTTGATTTGTTTTAAGTTGATGAGCATATTAGAATTTTCTCATTTGAATGCTTCTAATTATTGGCGACTGTGTTCGTTGTACTATTTGACCGCCAGCTGCTTCGACTTTAGGAAAATATTTTGAAATTGTTTTTAAAGCAGCTGACCATTCTGATAGTTGCATGATTGATGGCGTCTGGAAAGTATTGTAAATAATTAGATGCTATATTTGAAGTAAATAATTAACATTTATTTATTTACCTGAAATAATCGGTGTTGGATCCAAGCGACGTCATCAGTCTGAATCAACTGTTGATAGATTTAGTTTATCGTTATAATTTTTTAAGTTTTCTTTTTAGTTACATTCTGGGTTTAGTTCCTATGTATATTTACTGGTTTCGTGTCGCTTGATGGGAAAAGCCTGATCATGAGGCTGGCGTAATTTGGCAAAGTAATAAGCTGCCAAAATACAAAGTTATAGATATTTTAGATTCATTAGCATTTTACTATAGAGAACATCTGCCATAGGATACTACATCCCGGTTTATTTTCACGGACATGCATAAACAAAAATGAAATTTAGTCATTGAATTTTTGTTACCTTCTTCAAAGGGGCAGATTGTCAGAAATACTCGCTCGTTAAGTTTGAAGCTCTGAACTGCAGAGCACTCGGCTACTGCTGATTCCGGATTTCAAAAATATTGTTATCCAATTTTTGGGTAATAAGTGAGTTTTCGGGATCTTCTAAGTACAACTCTGTTGTTCTGACTTCTGGTTGATATGTGAACTGCTAGATGTTTTTAATAATTCTAATATCTATATTACATTGATCATCCTAATTTGGATACACCACAATTATGTCAAACATCAAGCGTCTAACCTTAAGGACATGCTGAATAGAGCCACAAGGTTGCAGCTAAAATGGCTACCGTCGTTTCTGCTTCTTCTTTTTATTTCATCATCAAAATCAAAACATTGCATTGGTGCGCAAGACAAAATCTTTTGTAACTTGAGTGTTTTATCTCAGATTGCTTAGAAATTGTATCACTGTATGCAGGCATGTTAGCACAAGCTGATGAATAGGTTCTCTTCACGGAATTTCGATTCGTTTGGGAAATGTGTCCCTTTTTATTTTTCAAAACAAATGAAACACGTGGTGCAAAAACCAGCTGAGTTGAGCTGATTGCTGAACGATACGCTTGTGTGCGTGCCATCTCATATCGGTATAGTACTTTCTAGCCGCACACAGATGCTGAACGTAACCCGAACATAACCGAACCTTTGTTGTGATTTTGGTATCGCTTTACCTTAAAGTTCGAAGTTCTGTGTTCTGCGTGCAATGGTTGGGTAGATACTCTCACCATTATCTCAGCCAGAATTGATTTAACCCCTTCATGCCCATGTTGTTTTTGGACAACAACGCTTTTAAATATGGGGTTTTCGATTGATTGACACCGGTGTAGTTTCTAGCAGAAGTGGGTATGTTTCATTGACACTTCTGCTAGAAAGTGCAAAACCAGTGCGATCCACTACACCGGTGTCAATCAATCGAAAATCCCAATAGTTATAACTTTAGATTGTGGCAAGATTTGCTCACAAAAACAAGTAAGGCTAAATGTGACTATTACCATTCATTTGAATGTTAACATTTACAAGGATTAGTTATAGGCCTGAAGTTATTGCAACTAGTCTGATGTGATTCCGATGGAGCAGTGCTGCCAGGGACAGTTTACGTTGACGACGGAAAATTAATTTTTCATATATCTTCGATATGTTGAAATATTATTGAAAATTGATAAAACTCATCAATTTATACTGTCTTTGAGCAGCTTCTAGCACTACGAGGGAAGCATCTATCTTTATGCAAAAAGGCTTTTCGTTTTTCTTGACCCCACTGTTTTAAAAGAATTTTTTTTTGAAACCTTGCATGCACTAGAAAAACATTGGGCATGAAAGGGTTAACATGGTTTGGTAAAACTGACATTCTTCTTTATACACCACCTAACGCTTCAACGGTTGCACTCACTATACGGCAATTTGATAGCGAAAATAGTTCGGCGTCGACACCTCTTACTGGTTCACCTCGAGGGGAATGAAAGTTAACGGTGTCAGGCCATTTGGCATAAGCCCGTTTGGCATACAGTCGATAAGTCATTTGGCAAACCTGTACTCCACTCGTTTGCCCGGATTACTCAAACATACGGGCTATAGCTAGTTTAATACAGTACGGTTGGAAAGCGATGTGGCGTAGCCACATTAGGATGCGGCAAGTATTTTTTAAATTTGTGGCGGAAACAGCACTTCTTCGCAAGCAAACCTTTAATCGCAACATGATTTTCTTTTTATTTTGTAATTAATATTCGGTCTAAAGCATTAGTCTCAGTGCAGAGGTTTTGCCAAATAACCATTATGCCCAATGATAATTATGCCAAACAGTCTGCTGTTGGCGCTTTTGCTACGACCTCAAGAGCACCCAGTGTTTCCTCATTCAATATGTTATATACTGGGCTAAGATGGCACTTTAGTATTCGTAAGATGAATTTTGCTTACGTCATACTTTTTGTACAGCTCCTATTGAATTGTGTGGACGCTATGACGTCCACCCGTTGTGCTTCTGGATTGTGAACACATCTATTTATACCTCTTAACCATCCATGTGCAGCGCTGCAGTTCAATTGCACAGCCACCGAATGTTTGTGTGGGTCAGGGATTCTGCAAGTTGTCGGCAGTCTTCCCATTAACATCGACAAGTTTGCACCTGTGCACAAAATTTCGTGCACGCGTTCAACCTCAAACATGCTTTGCCTTTGTGCACAGGTACCCATCGAACACCGAACCCAAGCGAACGATGTGCAAACTTAGGTTTAAACACCGTGTGCGTACATAAGAAAGGCACACACAAAACAGAATGAGTCAATGCTAATGATGATGGGTGAGAGAAAGAGAAAACTAGTATCAAGAATCTGTGTGTACGAACACCGCGTGCGTACATGGGATTCAGTTGTGCAGATGAACATGTGCTCGTGTTTTGGTACGCATTAGCACGTTCGAGTTTGCACACGAATTGATGGTGTAGGATGGGCACAAAACTAGAGTGAACATGGTGTTCGATGTTCATTTGGGAAGACTGGTTGTCGGTCTATGGCGATCGTGTCCTTACGTTCGTTGATAGCTTCGTATCTCTTTACGTCCAATAAACTAGTTGCTTGCAATAATCGGTTGCCAACCTGTCGGTGCTACGGTTGACTCGAACTGTGATCCAAAAAAGTCAATTACCACCTAGTAGCTGCAGGATGTGGATCTATACGTGAAATTGTTGGAGTTGCTTTTTTCCACTTGTGTATGAGACACTATAGGGTTATGCGTTTGTTCTTTCAGCAGGTTTGTCGCAAATTGGATTCAGTACCATGTGAACGTGGCTTTGGGAATCCTGGAATTTGATTGGACAATTCTTACGTCGGTCATCTATGTTGACAACCTCCTAATTGGGTTAGTTTTCCAGTTTCATCTGTAACCTCGTCTTCCGATAGATAGCAATTTCATCGGGATACGTTTCAAGTTGTGTGCTGCCGTTCTACGCCCAATTGTCCCATGTTGCAAAACTGGCAACTGAGAAAAACGCGATTGAAGATGAAAATTGTATTAGCCATCTGGAGCAGGGTTGTTAATCGATAATTAATCGTCATCGTCGATAACGTTAACCACCCGTCAACGTCATCGGAAACTCCGTTAACGATAATGTATCGTCGCCTTCATCGTCATCGTCGATAATTGTATCGTCGTTTTCATCGTCTTCGTCGGTTCATCGGTTATCGCGATACATTTTGCGTTACTTTCCCGTTTATTGGGATTGAAGTTGATGTGGTTAACTTTCAATTGTTTAGAAATAAATAACTATTGAAGGACATGTTGTTGGCAATTGAAAATCAATAGTTTTGGCCATTTTCTATGCACAGGGGGGAGGTGAGGGGGGTCCGACGATGTGTCAAAATGGAATTTTTTGGCGACTTTTCGGGAGAGTTTTATATTGCAGGGAAAGTTATTGGCAGTTGACAATCAATAGTTTTGGACATTTTCAATACACAGGGGGTTCGACGATGTGTCAAAATGGATTTCTTCAGCCTTTGAGGAAAGTTTGTTATATTGAAGAAGTTATTGGTAAGTGAAAATCAATAGTTTTGGGCATTTTCAATGTACCGTCGGTGCATCAAAATAGAATATTTCTTCAACGTTTCGCGAACTTTTTATATTTAAGGCTCAAGTTACCTCAAGGCTTGGTAGTGTGCGTAAGAAAAATTGTGTTCAGCTTTGCCACCAGATTATCCATTTAAACCTTTTCAAAACTCTAAAAGAAGAATATCAGTCGATTTATTAGATCATCACGATTTAATTCATGCAAAATACCTGCTGGGAAAACCATCGGCTTAGCTGGATGGTGCTTTTGAAAAAGTGGCTGTGATTTTTTATCACACTACCACACCGAGCTGGGGTACGCAGCACAACTGCGCAATGAAAAAACCACAGCCACTTTTTCAAAAGCACCGTTTAGCTAAGCCGATGGTTTTTCCAGCAGTTATTTTGCATGAATTGAATCGTGATGATCTAATAAATCGACTGATATTCTTCTTTTAGAGTTTTAAAAAGGTTTAAATGGATAATCCGGTGGCAAAGCTGAACACAAATTTTCCTACGTACACTACCAAGCGTTCAATTCTAACACATGCTTAAAAAAGGTAACTTGAACCTTAAGGGCAGGTTGTTGGCAGTTGAAAATCGATAATTTTGGACATTTTCAATTCACTCGAGGATCCAAATTGGCAAAAAGGTGAAAGAAATTCTTTAAACCACGAAACACATTTTTAGTTATAGTGTCTTCAGCAAAGTTTATTTATATTTTTTTGCATTTAAAAAGTATTAGTTGGGTGATTAATCCCTCTAAAGCTGAGAAGAAAGTTTTTGCTTATGTTTATGAAAATAAAAAAAAACTTTCTTTGGCAAAGTTGTTGAGAATATCTTAAGTATTAACTTCGCTGAAGAGACTATGTGTCTATCTGTCGATTTTAATTTACATTTGTGGAGATTTTTTTGATATACCCCTGAAAATTGCTTTTTTCAAAATACTTTTCCTGGTAATTTTGTAGAATTTCAAAATGTTCCAAGATATTGTTCAGCATAAGAAAATACAGAATTTTTGTAATGTAAGTTTATTTGTATCTCTTACAACTTAGAAGTTATCGAATGTTTTAGTGCCCAAAAAGCGATATTGTTTGATTAAAAAAAGTGAAAATGACCAAAAAGCAACATGGGACAATTATGCGTAGAACGGCAGTGTGATAGGACCAGTTGGTAGCGACTTATATTTAGCTTTGTCCAGTTACAGAAATGTTTCGAATTTACAAACATCAAAATAAATTCACTGTGTACCTGAAATGGTCATAATCTCTCGTCAGTCGTCTCATTGGCAGGATTCGTTTCCGATGGTCACTGCATTTCCGGCACGCCGAGGAACAGTTACCCAAATCATGGACTTATCTAAAAGCTATATTATTCAGTTAGACAATCAGAAACACATTTCATTAACCTCACTTTTTCACTATCCTACAAATTCATATCAACGTTTTCGATCCTGTCTAAATATTGAGTTATTTATATTGATTGATAATTATTCTATATTGTACACAAACCTGACTTTGTTCAAAAATGTTTATTCTGTTTTTTTCTCATTCTCCTATCAGTTTGCCCTGACATTCGATTAGACGATCACGTCATTGGTGAGCCATTTATTAGCCAGGGGGTCTGCTACAGGACTGGTGCGACATTCCGCTCCCGGCATCTTTGATGTCAACCAAAGAGTCATCTGATTATGGTATCCTAATGTTCTCGAAGTACAATATTCGCTTAGTAATCGTCTCCAAAATTCGTCAACCATGTATCTAACATCTTCCAGTTACGTTTGAGAAAAATCTGTATTTGTTTATTTGTTGTATCAACACCAACAAACACCTTGCTCCTAATGGTGGTTACTTAAACTAGTTACAAGATAGACACGAACGTATCTTTAATCGTATTTCGTGACAAGTGGAACTAAAATATTGTGGCAACTCTATTGAAAATTCACCAGTCCGGTAAAAGCTCTGTGGCAAGTCGCAGAGGAAAGTTATTACGTAGTGCTAGAATTCGGGCTTGCAGATTCAGGCGTTCGAGAATTGTAGAGCAATCCACTCTGACACACAGTAAGTCCGACAAGAAAAGGGCTCGAAAGCAGTCGCTCCTGATGCAGAGTGTATCGAGGTGTATTAACTGGCAACGGTTTTGGTAGCTCGATAGTTGAAATCTGTTACGCCATGGGAGATATCAAAGAGCAAAGCGTATGAACCGGCGTCGGACAGCCTTCATTCTGTCAATCCCGTTCTGGTAGTACGGATTCCAAACAGCAGCAGAGCAATATACTGACGTTGAGCGAACCAACGCAGAATAATCCGATTTAAGACAGTGTACGTCCCTAAAATGTTTTGCTCTTCGGAAGATGAGTTCTAGCTGTTTTGATGCCCCAATGCATGAAGAATGTGGCTTGAACATTAGTGCCGAATCCAAGATGACTCAAAGATATTTGACGTGAGAGTGTCTTGGAATGCTCGAGTCGAACAAACGGTAGTGAATTGGATTTAAAATCGTTCTGTTCAGATCACACCACTTATTGAAGCTGTCCAGTTCACTTTGAAGAAATTCGGCATCGATTAGATCACGTATCTGTCGAAAAACGTTCATGTTGTCGGCGAAGGAGACGCCAGGTTCTTGTAGTTTGATACTGACGTCATTAAAATAGTACTGGACCGAAGTGGTTTCCTTGCGGTATGTCGGAGGTGGCGAGAAATGTTGATGGATAGTCCTTAACCTTTAGGAAGTCGCGATAGCTCACTGAGTACACGCTGCTCTGAAAATCTAGCGAAATCGTCTGGCTGCTCGTTCAGTGGGCCATTTGCGCGACTTCCAGAGGGTTAATGCTGATTTGGAGTTGCCTTCCATCGAGAGAGCCAAAACAGCCAGCTCGAATAGCTTAGATACCTACCTACCTTGTTGGCTACAGCATCATCTCGCCAATACCGGACGTATCGTAGAGCTCCATCTTTGTCGTTCTTGCTTCCTTCCAGTTCCCCCGAACGTTCAGGGATCTTAGGTCCTCTTCCACTGCGTATAGCCAACGTGTTTGTGGCCTCCCACGAAGTCGGCGTCCTCTTCCTGGCTCCCTGCTGAATATCGTTTTTGCAATTCTTTCTTCCGACATTCGTACCATATGACCAGTCCATTGCAGTCTGCCGTATTTTATCTGTTTAACCCTAAAAAGGCAAGGTGTCTTGATGCCCGGCTAGTTACAGTTCTCTAGTTTCAATGAACTTGTAATTTGAAATATAAATGGTCGGTGTTAAATCAAACCAGACTAAGTGGCAAAATCTTAATAAATGAGATAATGATAGCACTGGATAAAGAATTTCTTCAGCTAACTTCACCTGCTTTTAGATTTTAAATATGTTATAGAAAGCGAGAATTATGTCAACAAATATTTTCGAATTATTACGTTAAGGATGCTGCAATCCAAAATTTAAATTCGATTTTCTCGAAATCAACGCAATGTCACTTAGTCCGGCCTGACTTAACACCGACCAAATGATCGAGCGTTTTCGGGTTTTCGATTCTCTCACTGATAAAACGACAACAAAGTGTTTCATGGGGTTTTATGAGCGATGTTTCTTGAAGTCAGAATTTTAGCTAACCTTTTTGAGGGTTAACAGTATCCGCAGTTATGTATGATTGGTACAACTCATGATTCATGCGTCTTCAACACACTCCATTTTCGCATATCCCGCCGAACATTGTCCACAGCATTTTACGGTCGAAGACTCCGAATGCTCTCTTATCCGTCTCCCTCAAAGTCCACACTTAGTGGCCATAAAGAGCGACAGGGAGGGTCATTGTCTTATATAAGACGAATTTTGTTGACGTTTGCAAATTGTGGGATCTAAGCAGGTTACATAGGCCGTAAAAGGGTCTGTTGGCAGCTGCAATACGCCTTTTTCCTCACGGGAAACATTGTTGTCACGTCACAAGTGTGCCAAGATAAAGGAATTCGTCGACCACTTCAAACACGTCATCATAAAGCACTACCTCGGAACCAACACCACTAGGCCTGCCTCTCTTTACCTGCGTCCATGTATTTTGTCTTGGCTGAGTTGATGACTAAGCCTATCCTCGCTGTCTCCCTCTTAAAAGGCATCTTCCACTGCTCTATGATCGATTCCAAATATATCAATATCGTCCGCAAAACCACGCCAGCTCTCCTGATAGCTTCTTCAAGAGTAATATTGAACAAGGTTTTCTTCCATTTAATTCCACTATGTTTTTATAGTTCATAGTTTATAGCAATATAGTTATAGTTTATAGCAAGTGTATTTAACTATAAAACATAGTGGAATTAAATGGAAGAAAACCTTTGAAACATTACGTACATTCCACTAAGACCTCCGTTCGCGTATATATTGAACAGCAAATTTGAAAGTGCATCGCCTTGCTTCAGTCCATCTAAGGTCACAAATGAGGATGAGATCTCATCTGCAATCCAAATACTTGATTTTGAACCATCCAACGTCGCACGTATCAGTCTAATCAGTTTCGCCAGAAAACCATGTTCTGACATAATCTGCCTCAGCTGATTTCTTTTTACTGAGTCGTACGCCGCCTTGATCCACCCGTCGCCGGAGTTATAAGCAAACCTGTGATCCTCTTGTTTTCCCGGTTTACTCAAACATAGGGGCTATAGCTAGTTTAAACAGTGCACGGACAGTAAACAGTGCACGGACAGTGCACCAGAAAGCTATGTGGCGTAGCCACATTAGTCAACCGTACACTGACCAATGTGGCTATGCGACATCGCTTTTAGGTGTACTATCCGACGTCACTGAAGTTCTGTTACCAACGCCACAAATGCTCTTCAGATGCAAACTGATGCATATAGGACGCAGTTGTTAGCTCGAGCGGTGAAATCTTGTGATAAACCGGACAAAATAATAAGAAATCTTTCGGAAACACCATCGATCGAGGTAAACATATATTAAGGGACCATTCATAAATTACGTAACGCTCAGTCTATTCTCAACCACCAAAGGCATGAGTCACAATACCAGTGTGCTCTCTGCTGCTACCCAAGCCAGCGCAAGCAGTTGCTTTTTTCTTGTGTGCTTTGTCTGAAGAACAAAGGGAACCGTTACTATTATTCTATCAAGATGATTGAGTCTCGACAACAAAATGTGATTCTTCGGGCCAACACGGTGGCCATTGACTTCCGGTCTTTCCGCATAAGACCGAGTATTGGTGATGTGGAACATTTGCTGAAGGAAAAAATGCAGCTTCGGTTTTCAGACGTCAGTTTCATTCAGTTGGAGCACGTCAGACACGCGGTGCTGATAACGTTCAACAAATTCGCCCAGGCAAAAAGATTCATTTCGCAAAACAACTTGAAACACGTTCTGGATTGTGACACCGCCAAAATCAAGATCCCTGTGTATATGGATAACGGAAACGTGGAAGTTAAATTACATGATTTGGCACCACGTACTTGCAAAGTGGCCATTAAAAGATTCATGTCGTATTTCGGAGAAGTGGAATCAATCACGGAGGATACGTGGAGGAACTACTTTCCAGGTATTTCAAATGGTGTTTTTGTGGTAAGAATGCGGGTAGACCAACCCATTCCCTCCTACCTTACCCTGCAGTACACAACAGAAGGGGGTGATACCATTATACAGCAAACTCTATGTATATATCAAGGACAAACTAACACGTGCCAGTTCTGTGAACAAACGGCACATTACGGACAACCCTGCCCAGAAATCGTTAAGAAAATCTACAGATCTACATCTATAGAAAGAAATACCAACACTCAGTCTCCAATATCATTCCCTGAGCCACAAACGGTTGCCAAATTTGTGGCCGCTGTTCAAGCAATAATGATAACTGCGTAAGTCGCGTCAACAGAAAGGGAAAGAAGTTAGAAACAATACCTGATCGCGAACATCAAGGCAGTAACCCCGATGATGACCCGGACATGTGCGAAGACGACAAAGATACAAATGACCCACTTGATATAGTTGACGTGAATGCAAGGATTTCCCCGACGCGAAAACGGATCTCTACGCGCAATGGCAAGTCGCGCGTACTGGATCGATCTTAGCATTAATTGTTTGTTATTTTTATTTTTGCATCATGTAAATATATAAAATACCCACGGCTCCGTGAAGCTAACGCCTTGAGCCGTGCCAAATAAACGAATTCAAAAAAAAAAAAATTACGTAACGCAAAAATTGCCCAAAATTGACTCCCCCCTCCCCCCATGTATCAAATTGTCACAAATTTCTCCATCCCCCCCTCCCCTATTACGTAACAAATTCCCAGAAAAATTTTTTTTTCTTCGGTGAAAACATGTTACGTAACGATCTAGCTAACTCCCCCTCCCCCCTATGTCACAACATGTCACAACTTGTTGTACCCCCTCCCGCCCTAAAAGCGTTACGTAATTTATAAATGCTCCCTAAGATGTTCCGTTGACGAATTGAATCAATTAAATTAGTAATTATATCTTGCATGGTGGAAGTCCATTTGGCACAACACCGTTAGTAAGTAGTAGCTCATAAATTTTATGTGGCGATGCTAGTGTGATGCGGCTTTGCCACAATTACCGAGGTCGAGGAAGCGAAGCGGGGGTCCCTACTCGGCAAACCTGTGATCCATTGGTATGCTTAGTTTACTGAAATATAGGGGTTGATTCCTGCTTTAAATATGAGCAGTTCTTTGAGTTTGTATACCAAATAGCCCTCGCAATCAAACCGGTGATCCACTCGTTTGGACGGTTTACTCACACTTAGGGATTGATTCCTTATTTTAAACATGAGCAGCTCTTTTCCCATAATTAGGAGTTGATTGCTTCTTTCAAACATGACAAATCCTTGGATCTGCATGCCAAATAAGTTTGCAAAGAAACTGTTGATCCACTCCTCTGCCCGGTATACTCAAACATAAGGGTTGATTCCTTCTTTCAAAACAACAGCAATTTCTTGAATCTATATGTGGAAGACTAGTACAATAAATGGAACGGTTTGTTAAGCAGTGGAAATCTTACATTCTATGGTGTGTAGAAGAAGTTGCAGCTTGAAGAGAAAAACCCTAGTACGTATGTTTTACGTACACTACAAGCTTTACCAACAGCTAAAAAGTCTAAAAAGAACTCACGAAAGGACCTAAAACTGGAAACCCCAGTTAAATCATACAAACCAGGTGATTGGAATAACTATTTGACTGGTATAGCTTTAGTGTTAATTTCTTCATAGCATCAAATGTAATAAAATTTGTATTTCATCTTAATAAATTAAATTTTTTCGATTGACATCTCGATATTTTTCGGGTATATTTGGACGAATGGCATTCGGGTTTATGTTGCATTCGGGCGAATGTCTTTCGGGTGTTCGTGGCATTCGGGTGAATGACATTCCGGTTTATGTGACATTCGGGCAAATGTCCTTCGGGTAAATGGCTTTCGGGCGAATGTCATTCGGGCGAACGTGACAGAATCCTGGCAACCATCATTGTTTTGGTCTGTCGGCAAATTTCCCTCGGTTATTGCACATATTGGGGACCATTCATAAATTGCGTAACGCAAAAATTTACCAATATCGACCCCCCTTCCCCCATGTAACAAAATGTCACAAATTTCTCTATACCCCCCTCCCTTATTACGTAAATTCCGGGAATTTTTTTTTCTTCAGTAAAAACATGTTACGTAACGATCCAGCTTCCCCTCCCCCATATGCCACAACATGTCACAAATTGCCCTACCCCCCCAAAACCGTTACGTAATTTATGAATGGTCCCTAGGGCACTGGTGCTGGTCTATGCCGCGAACCAGCAATTATACACTTCTTTCGTGCTGCCTTTTCGCGGGGGTTTCGTTTCTCGGAACTTCTCGCTTTCCCGTACCGGTCTCTGTTGAGGCGTGAGTATTGGCCACTAGCATCCGGCTTCTAGCCGCAATCTTCTAGTTCGTCACTCTCTAGCACTCTTCATCGAACCAACCGCTTCGTTGGCGCCGCTGAGCTGTACCTCTCACTTCTCGCGCCGTTATATTCACAGTTTCGTGGACAACCCCTCACATTGCCAGTTACGTTGGTCTCATCTGTCCGCTCTATGCTACTACGATCCGATCCGAGTCGATGATTGGGCCTCTGAAGGTCCTCACATCAATGAAGTCGGAGAAAAGCCGTTCATCTACCAGTACGTGGTCTATTTGGGAATGAGTACTGCCACTTGGGTGTCTCCAGGTGTGCTTTCCGATACCCTTACGTGCAAAATAGGTACTACTGATTACCATCCCCCTAGCAGCAGCGAAAGTTACAAGCCGCAGGCAATTATGATTGGTAGCAGAATGAAGGCTCTGCATACCAATAACTGGGCGAAAGAACTGCTCCCTCTCAACCTGGGCATTAGCATCTCTCATAGAACGCGTCCTTCATATCATCGGGCTTTTCGTTAGTTGGCGCAATATTGATCAGGCTGTAGTTGAAGAACTTGCCCTTAATTATTAACACATAGATTCGGTCGTTTATCGTCTTCTACCGAATAACTCGCTTCATTTGCTTCCCGATCACTATGAAACAAACACCATGTTCTGCTCTTTCACCACCACTGTAGTAGATGTGGTAGCGGCAGAGAACCCGGCAGGGGATTTTGGTCCCTCCGTCCCCATCTTCTTACGGCTGAGAATGTTGATGAACTACGCACCAACTGGCAGTATTGGACTCGCCAACGTCGAAATTTCCCGTCATGGATAAGCTGGTGGTTAGCGTGTGCAAAACCCAAAATAAAATCTTTCTTCAGGTGGAAATCGAGTTTAGCCTACAACGAATTTAACCGCAAGCATCAACGACTGTATACACAACTTTTACAAGCCTACGACAACTACTTTCGAGACCCGAACATGCTGACAACCATCAACCGTTTAAAAGCAGAGATGTTGATGCAACAACGAGAATTCACGTATATGTTCGTGCGCATCAACGAAACACACATCGCTGGCGAACCTCTATCGACGTTCCAGCTTGGGGAGAGGAGGAGAAAAAGAACAACGATCACACAGCTACGCAACGAACGGAATGAAAATATCGATCGCTCCGAAGACATCGAGCAACACCTCTTGCAGTATTTCCAGACTCTGTATGCGCGGGAAGAGACGCTTGAAGACAGAAACGACGACTTTAACTGTGAGAGAGTTATTCCTGAAAACGATGAGTTGAACGAAGCCTGTATGAGCGAAATTACAACGACCGAAATATATGCGGCAATCAAAACCAGCGCATCGAGAAAATCTCCAGGACCCGACGGCATCCCAAAAGAATTCTATCTCCGCACATTCGATGTTATCCACCGAGAAATCAACCTCGTTATGAACGAGGCCCTGATGTCGACTGCACCAGCTGAGTTCGTGGAAAGTGTGATCGTTCTCGTGAAAAAGAAGGGGACAGATGACACTATTCGCTCATACAGGCCCATATCGCTGCTTAACTACGATTTCAAACTCCTCTCGCGCATTATCAAAGCGAGAATTGAAACTGTAATGCGAAACCATCGAGTTCTAAGCGGTGTGCAAAAATGCTCCAACGACGATCGCAATATCTTCCAAGCCACTCTTTCGTTAAAGGATAGAATCGCTCAGCTGATCCACAATAAACAGAGAGCCAAGCTAATATCATTCGATCTAGATCACGCGTTCGATCGGGTCGATCGAAGGTTCCTGTTCGGCAACATGTGCGCGCTCGGATTCAATCGGAGGTTAGTTGATCTGCTCTCCCGGTTTTCCGAGATGTCGTCGTCTCGCTTACTCGTAAACGGACGTCTTTCCGCCGCCTTTCCTATACAACGATCGGTACCGCAAGGAAGCCCTATTTCAAGCTGTTTATTTAGTATATACCTACAACCACTTCTCACAAAGATTGAGCGAGAATGTGGCAATGATCTTGTTGTAGCTTACGCTGACGATATAAGTGCTATAGCTACAACCGTACAAAAAATTGAGGCCATACACGATTTGTTTACCCGTTTCTCTCGTGTTTCTGGTGCGAAACTAAACCTCAACAAAACAACGGCGATAGACGTTGGTTTTATGAATGGAAACGCTCTCAACGTGCCATGGCTACGAACAGAAAACAGTATTAAAATTCTGGGTGTAATCTACACCAATTCAATTCGCTTGATGATTAAGCAGAATTGGGATGAGCTGGTGGGAAAATTTAGTCGTTTGATATGGCTACACGGGATGCGATCATTAACACTTCTGCAAAAAGTTACGCTGCTGAACACATTCGTAACAGCAAGGATATGGTACCTCGCCTCTATCCTACCCCCGTCCAACGCCCATACAGCAAAGCTGACAGCAACAATGGGTACTTTCCTATGGCGAGGAATCCCGGGTCGCTTACCTATCCAGCAACTAGCACGAAATTATGAAGAAGGAGGATTAAAACTGCAACTACCAGCATTCAAATGCAAATCCCTGCTAATCAACAGGCATTTGAAGGAAATTGATTCCATTCCCTTTTACAAATCATTCATGTTCCCAAACCCAGTAAACCCTCCTGCAGATTGTCCCTGCCTGAAAGTAATTGTGCAGAACGTCCCGCATCTTCCTCCACAAATTCAACAAAACGTCTCAGCTAACACCATCAATCAATTCTATGTAAAAAACACAGACGAGCCCAAAGTTGAGCGAGATAACCGTCACGCGGATTGGCCTCGAATATGGAGAAACATCCATAGAACGAAAGGTCTCTCATCTCAACAACGAACCGAATTGTTTCTACTAGTAAACAGAAAAACGATACATAGACGCCTCATGTATGTGATACGACGAGCGGATGGAGAAAACTGCCTTCACTGCAACACAGCAATCGAAACGGTGGAGCACAAATTCTGTGAGTGTCCACGAGTAGGAGAGGCATGGACACTACTACAACGAAGGATAGCGACAATACTACACGGATGGCCAAGAGTGTGCTTCACGGACCTAGCACAACCAATGTTGAATGGAATACACCGAAGCACAAAAGCGTCAATTCTTAGACTTTTCGCAGTTTATTTAAAATACATTACCGAAAGTGAAAATGTAGTTAACTTACAGGCACTACAATTTTACTTAGAAAATGAACTGTAAATATTTTATAAATAAACTAAAACACTAATTTTACAAAAAAAAAAAAAAAAATGAAGTGTTCGCAATGAAGTCCACTACTCTGTTTTGCTGCCACGTGCACGCCAACATTACGTAGTTCGCGAGCCCTGCACGTGCGGGTTCATTCAACGTTCTTGCGTTCCAAGATCCGAGTTTCGTTGCCGGGTCGTTTGCGCCGTAAATCCAGTTTGTTTTTGCTCTACTCTTGCCGTTCGTGGAGTTTAGAGTATTTCGGTAGACTACATTACCAGGATCGCGTTACCTACATCGCGCTGGTCGGGCTGCCACTTTTGGTGTAGCTGGCACGATGTAGCATTTCTTATTCAACCACTGGAGGCCAGTCACACGCTGTTTGAACCGCACCTCCAGACGCTGGGGTACGCACCTTCTTACTTCGCTGATTTTAGAAGGCCAACTGTGCCCAGGCTGCGTCACCAGCTATGCACACAACTCTCAGCTGGCGGTCATTTGTCATCGTTCGATCCGTGAAAGCGTGAGGAGGAATTTGTGAGGATCAGAGCTATATTGATCGCGCCTTTTTTTGTTGTCAAATCACCATTTGCAACCCAGCTTGGATACCGCATAGTTATTGATGATCGATTTGTTCCCCTGTTAATGGACCGGAAACATGTGGGTCGCTTTCCAACAAGCAGGAAATAATCCCGTAGCGAGAGATAGCTTGAAGACTTGTAGAAGGGGTTTAAGGAGCCCGTCGATACACATTTTGGCAAAAATCTAGGACACACCATCGGGACCCTAACAACTAGATGGCTTCAGCTTGGAATTTTCTGCAAGAATAGCAGCATTATCGACGTAAATTCGGTTGACGGAGCGTCCTAAAGACCTGTTGTGTACGGCGCTCGTTGGAGAAAAAACATTTGAAAATTTGTCAGAGAACAGCTGGCAGATTTTTTAGTGTCACGACACGATGGAAATTCGGATTCTTTTCGAACGACTTAGGCTTAGTTTCAATTAGGCAATCCATTAGACGTTTGTTTGACAATTCAGCGGTGGGTTCTGTCAACAAGTCTACTCCTGCGAACAGAAAAACTCGTCCGACAAACAACTTTGTTAGCTCGATTCGTTTGATGTTGGATCGAATCAACGATATTGTCGGACGTCGCACCCCTCGGAGTAACGTCAAAATAAGAAAACAAGAAATAACCAGCTGATTAGAAACGTCTCATGGATTGCCTAATTGACGTTCGACGTTTCGCTGGTGTCTGAAAAAGGCGTGTCTACTTTGCTGTTTGTATTCGTGGTTGAGTTGAAAGTAGTGGTTTCGTAGTGCAAGTGTTTTAAGTTTCGAGATTTTTTTAAAGGCAGCTCATTGGCAGTTTTCAGTTGTCTAAGGATGGTTGATTGCCAGGGAGGGCGTTGATTGGTGCTTTTAAATTTAAAAAAAAATTAAAAAAACGTCATCCATCGTTCGCGTCGTCATTGTTAAGGTTTTCGTCCCACTTTATATTCTACAACGTGCTAACGATGCTGTTGTAGTCAGTGTTTTTAAAATCGTAGACGATAGAGCTTGTGACATCTTCGAAGTTCACTCCTAGTTTACCAGCGAGTAAAATATGTAGTGGGGGACGCTGACGCACCAGTACGGAGCGTAATCCCGGGGTCCAATGTACGTTCATTCTCGTTGATTACCATTGTTGATTTGTCGAAGAATTGCGTTGCTGTAGCTGTCCAAAATTATCCATTTCATACCATGGCGAGCGGCTACAAGCACACCACAACCTGTTGTCTTATGGCTGTTGAGGTCGTTGCAGTCACAGTGGTAGACATCGAATGTTGAGCTAAACACTTTGCGAGACAGACTACGTTTGTCGAGCCACGTCTCGGTCAAAGCGATGAGTTGTAACAGCAGCTCGTGATCGCGAGCCATTAGCTGAATTTAAGCTACCAACATTCTGCTAGTAAATCTCGATGTTGTTGGAGGACGGATCAGGTTCAGCAGAGATTGAAGCCATGTTACCGTTTTGAGCACGTTGGAAAGTCCTTTCATCAATCCCACAATGGTTAACATCTGGTCACAAGATGTCGAAGCAAAAGACAAATTACTGGAAACGAAGAATGCATCAGGGTTTGAAGTGTTCGGGGCAGCTGTATACTTGCTATTTGTAGTGGTTTTGAAGACCCTTTGACCCATCCCACACACAGGACCGGGACAACTGATGATCGCTGGCTGCTTTTTTTAACCCTCCGGAAGTCGCGCAAGTGGATCACTGAACCATCACCCGCTGGTTCCCTAAGACAATTTAGCTAGATTTTCAGAGCAGCGTGCACTCAGTGCACTAGCGCGACTGCCGGAAGGTTAATACCCTCTCGCAGGGAATCGGTCGAGCACCAACTGGGATATCCACGAGGTCCCATGTATGTCTTCTCGAGCGCATGCATCTATACGTCGATTGCACGCTTCCATTCTGTTCAATTGCCACGCGTCTGATGTGCTTCAATGTTCTCCGGCAAAACTTTCACATAATTTTCTGCATTCAACGCAAAAGCAACTATCAAAATCGGAGAAACGAGCGGGATGTTGCGGTGTCGCACGTTTCGTCTAACCGGAACGTCGTCGTCTTCAGCACTTTCTTCTTCGGTTGATGACTCGTAGCCATCACCAGCTTCATTTGTAGACTGTTCGAGGCATGGTGCCGGAACTGAATCACAATTTGTTTCGCTATTCCGGTCAGACGCGGTATCTGTTGGTTCCGATCAGATACCATGTGGTCGTCATTGTCCACTCGACAATCCCTTTATTTCATATCCGACGAGGTAGTAATAGAGCTCCTGTTAATCAGGTATACTGTAGTTAGAACTGTCTCGTTCCACATTGACGGTTTGAAGCATGCATCATCTAACATTGATCGTACACATTCCATGATAGTCCTATTCATTCGTTCTGCTACGCCATTCTGTCGAGGCGTATACCGTACGGTTGGCTCCATCACAGGATTAACTAAAACTTCCTAAGAAAATGCTGTGAACGGACCGCAGACACCAAAGTGGGTTAGCTCTAATTGTAGGGAAGAAGAGCAAAATCATTACATTTCTGCGGTTGTTTATTTGTTTATTCGGCATGCCGCCTTGCCAGGGCTGTGACACCTATCCTCGTGAAGGGGTTCCCATCATGGATATAGCTGACGAGGCACTGCATTTCTCAGAACAACACTCTTCAATCCCCAGATTTCTTAATATTCAGTGAACATTAAATTTGGTCGAATAATTCGTTTCACTGTATCAAACTTGCGGTCAGTTTATTGCACTTTCTCTTTATTTCGGCAGTATCCTGGATCATCATATCCATCATCACCCTACTGTTGACGATTGCTCAGCGTTTTACGAAACCATATAAGTTAATAGTGATGCTCTGCTATTAGCTACTGAACTGTTTGCTCTGCGTAGTTTGACAGTTGAATTTCATTTGCATAGCATCGATCGTACCAACAAACTTTGCTAAACGTGACTAATACAAACTCTCGTTTATTCGAAATGGCAGTTGTAAGATTTTGCACATGTGTTTAATATGAGCCTTAATGTCGGTTATCTGCGGTGAAAGAAAAAATGCGTGCTTGGCACTCTTTTTTGTATATCTTAGCATCTCTAGTCTTGTTTGTAATAAAGCAAGTTTTTGTCCGCAACTATCAATCCCTTGCTAGATCAGAAGCTTTTTATCAAATTTATCAGAGAAAGCGAACTTTTTTAAAAATCTTTTTTATAGTCAGTTGCACAATTTCACGAATTTGATGGTTGTTAAAGTTGAATAATTTGTCCAGCTAGCACGATGCCTATTTTATTTTGCTTAAATATTTAGCCGCCGTTAAAATTTCTTTCCAATCTGGGTCAAAATCAAAAATTCCTCTTCAACAAAAATGCCACCAAAGCAAAAGTAAATATTTTATCACCAAAAAAGAGGATGGTGTTGACTAAAAATACCGTAAAAAAGTCACAATATGCATACCATATTATACATAGCCAGACACGGGGAACCATACAAGCAATACGAAACCAGTGAGCCTCTCTTCCGCCCCTTTCCCACATATCATTTTCATTATTTTCATTTCGCTTTCATTGACTAACAAATTATCAAATTGTTTCAATTTCTGAAACAAGTTTGATGTTATACAGTCGTGCTCGTAGTGAACGAAATCAAAACAGCTCCTCGTCGGCCGGTGGTTCCGGCAATGGTTCCGCTGGCGGAGGTGGTGGAGGAGGAAGTGGTGGTGGTGGAAGTAGTGCGAGCGCTGGAAGTGGAGCATCCGGAGTCGCTGCTGGAGCAGCCAGTGGAACCGAAGCTAGTGCAGGAGGTGCTGTGCGTCAGAGTAGCACCAGCGGTACAGCTGGCGTAGGCGTTTCCGGTGGCAATGGAGCTGGTGGTGTATCTGCCGTTGGAATCGCTGGGTCTGCCGGTGTTGCCAGCAGTGGAACGAGCGCAGGTTCAGCCGGTTTGAGTAGTGCCGATCGGGAAGGATTCGGTCGTTGGCGGGATCGACAGTACTTTGGGCCACGTCGTTGGTTCCAGAGTGGTCGGGAAGACGGATGGGATAAAGAAAGTGGTGAGTGCAGCGTGAAAGTACGGGGGGAATCGGAAAGGTTGAACGTGTTGAAAGAGTAGGCGCTATTGTTGAGCTGGTTCTCAATACTGATCATACAAGACGTCTTTGACAATAAAAACAGATCATTCGTGTACGATATCCCCCGATACAAAATCGCTTTCGCCTATACTAAGTACTGCATTTACTATATTTCTAATAGTAAAACTTTACTATACTCTAGATCCAAAAAAGAAAGAATACTCGTCCGGTTACCCACTATGGGTTTCGGACGAGCTGGAAGCCTGGCCTGAGAAGGATCAACCTATTCGGTTTACCGAAATCGCATCTCTGTACTCGGAATTCATCGGTGTCACCAGCAAGGGGGAGCTTCACCAGTGGCGATGGGCTGATGTGGAACCATACCGGAGCAGCGAGTCTAATAATATCTTCCACTCGAAGACGGTCCCGTTGAATCTGTTGTACGAGAAGGTAACACACATTTCAGCAACTTCGATCCGCTGTTCGGTGTCTACCGAGAGCGGTCGAATAGCCACTTGGATGGATGAACTGCTAGGATATGCTGGAAATAAATTGGAGCATGTGGCAACGAGCTACCCGGAGTTTGCCCTGGACAAGATTGTTTCTCTACACACGTGTACGCTCTACACGGTTGCACGAACAGAAAGCGGTGAATTGTTTTGGTGGGGGGTTTTACCCTTCGGCCAACGCAAGCGCCTCTGGGACAAATATAAGGCGAAAGCAAAGAAACCGGTTCGCCCTAGTGTAAACGCACCGGAAGTCACGGTAGGTGCTCAAGTGAGTATGAAAAACAGTCCTATGTATCAGCATGGAGCGATCGGATTCACGATTTCGAACGGCGTCCCCAAAGTCGGTCAGCTGTTAAACGCGGCCTGGGATTTGACTAACATCTGCCGGTTCAAATTACTTTCAATGTCTACGCTTTCGCAACAGTTGGGGCTTGTATCTGGACCCATTCCAGTAAGTTCCAACACTGGAATCAGCGCTCAACCAGTGGAAGTAAAAGAAAAACCACCCAGTTCCGGGGGAAGCAGCACGAAGCAGAGTTCCGGCGGAAACAACAAAGAAACTGCCGATCGAATGGATATGCCACCGCCTCCGTCGCCGGCGTCCAGTACTTGTAGTGACACCGGCAGTGTCAGTAACTCACACAAACGACAGAAACGGATGGCACCGAAGGAGGATCCCGATCCGAAGAAGGACGAAGAGCAGTGGCTGTTGAAGTGAGTAGAATTTTATAATTACCTGACCACTAAACATTTTTCTTCTTGCATTCCAGGGATGTTATCTTTGTGGAGGATGTTCGCTCGGTCCCGATCGGTCGGGTGCTAAAAGTAGATGGAGACTATGCGGCAGTAAAATTCCCACCGCTGCTCTCGGCCGGCAGCGGTGCAGGTAGTTCATCCGGTGGTGGAGTCGCAAGCAGTGGAAGCAATAGCAAGGATAAATTTGACGATACCATTGAAGCATGGCAAGATTGCCGTTTGCTGCGAAAAGATGACTTACAGGTGATAAAATCGGCTACGACCTCTCGGGTGCCGGATTGTTTTCAGAAGATTCCCAGGAGAATTGTACTGAATCCGCATTTGCCTAGCGGTGAGTCCGGATCGCAACTGTTGACGATTGCTGTTGATTCGAAGGGGATTCATGCGATTATGAAGAGTGGAACCAAATTGCACTATTGTCTGTTTAATTTGAACACCGGACGACAAGAACAGGACAGCGTATTCCCAACTGACATTGCCTCATTTCTTGGGACATCGGTACAGAATGTGTCACTGACTTGTGCTGGGGATTGTTCGGATAGTGTTCTGTTGTTACGGGACGGGAATAATACCATCTATCCGATGGCGAAGGATTGTGTGGATGCCATTCGGGATCCAAGTTGGTTGGATCTGCCTCCGATTAAGTGCATAGCAGCTGCCTCATTGACACTCCCATCTGTGGGAGTGAACTTGAAGTCCCAAGTTGCGTTAGTTGTGCTGGCTCCCGAACAGCAACAATTAATGTCACGAATTCTGCGATGTGATATCGAGGGCGTTCGTCACGTTCTGTCACAGCTAGGCGATGAACTGAAGAATCAGTTGATGTCGGTAATTTCGGAACATACCGATAGGAACAGGAATATTATTCATGCGTGCATCAGTATGTGCTCGCCGACATCCAATAAAGACTCGGATCAAGATCTGCTTGCCCAAGGTGCTTCCAACTCTGGATCCGGCAGCAATGCTAATGGAGGTACCGGTGGTTCTGGTTCAATGTCCGCCAATTTAGAGTGTATCAATGTGATCACGAATACCATCATGGGAAATCGGCCGGTCAGCATTCGGGAAATAATGCGTCGTAGTGTTAATCGTGAGATTGACGCATCGAATTCTAACAGTGCTCCACTTCCGCCAGGAAGTGATGAAGCACCAGGTGGATCTTTGCCAGTTGTGTATTGGCCTCCGGAATACGACCCTACGAGCGGCGATGAAGATAGTATGAGTGGTTTGAATGCACCTCAATCGCAGAAAGGCCTCAACGAAACGTACATTTCTGATCCGAATGAACGTCGAGTAAATGCTCTACAGATCGTTCAGCTTCTTTGTGAAAGTCCGGTTCTTCAGCCCTATTTGAGACAACTTCTGAGCGCAAAAGACGCCCAAGGACAGACCCCATTCATGCTGGCCGTTACATGCCGAGCCTACCAAGCTGGTATTATTGTTTTCAATGCTATTTTGAAAATCGCCAACGGAGACGCTACACTACGTGATTCGATGATTTTCCCGCCGGGAAGTGCCCCCGATCAATCCCCACTGGGGACGCTCTGTTGTAACGATACGTGTTCTTTCACATGGACCGGAGCGGATCACATCAATCAGGACATATTTGAGTGCCGAACTTGTGGACTAACAGGATCACTATGTTGCTGCACTGAATGCGCGAAGGTTTGCCACAAGGGTCATGATTGTAAATTGAAAAGAACTTCTCCAACAGCATACTGTGACTGTTGGGAGAAATGTAAATGTAAAGCGCTGATTGCTGGTAATCAAACAAAACGGTACGAACTGCTGTGCAAAATGGCCAGCGATACGGATCTTGTGACGAAGTTCAATTCTCGAGGCGAATCAATTTTACTATTTTTGATTCAAACTGTTGGTCGCCAGATGGTTGAACAGCGCCAGTATCGAGCTACTTCCAGGGTGAGAAACTCTGGAAATGTCAGAAAAACTCCTTCGTTGGAGGCCGACAGTGATATGCCAGAGCATGATTTGGAACCACCTCGCTTTGCTAGGAAAGCACTCGATCGTTTGCTGAATGACTGGCCCGCGGTGCGATCAATGATCATGACGGGTGCCGAGTTGGAAAAACCCGTGGTACCGAACCCTTCTCAGCCGTTCTACGACGACGACAACCAGCAGGTTTACCTACAATCGCAAAGCGGAACCACACTGTTGGACAAATTCACTCACAGCCTGATCGTGCGATGCAGTAATGATCCCCTGGAAAAGTTGTTGGTAACCTTGGTTAACGAGCTGCAAAATGAAACCATCCCCAGCCGAATCGAAGAGGCGCAAAAGGTGGCCAGGCGCTTTGTCCGCTCGGTTGCACGGGTGTTTGTGATTTTCAGTATCGAGCGGTTCAATAATCCGGAGAAGACGCGCAACTCCACAACTCAAGCGAAACATCTGCAGGCCTACCGGCGAGTGTTTACGACACTGTTCAAGTTTGCCATCGAGGAGCTGATTGAAATCTCCGATGCGCTGATAACTCCGGTGCGGCTGGGAGTGGTCAAACCAACTGCTCCCTTCTCGCTGTCGTCCAGTAGTATTGATGTGAGTACTTTTTTCTTTAATACTTGTTTATCTATGGGTCATTTAAATGTTATTTTATTTCCGGGTTGAAATAGTCGAAAAAATTCTGCACTTTCTAGAAAGCAGAGAAAAGAGGAACTGCTTCAAAGTTTTAAAAAAAGTTCGTTCCGAATTGGAAAAATTCCTGATTAGTTGACAAACCTTCAGATAATGTTCCAAAATATGTTCAACCAGTTTTTGTTTTCGCTGTATTAGATGATTAGGCGCTATTCTTATTTATTTGCTGTGTTCGCCACAACGCTGTTTTGTAAAGTCTTGTAACTTAACTTCCTTGAGACCTTTCCGAATGTCGGTTTTTTCATAAATAAGTAATGTATTTTAAATATTCAGGAAAACATTCTGCCATTTACCTCTCCATGTCTATTGGAAAGAATCCGTTTTGTAATCAGTTTCCGTTATCCTGTATTACTACAATATTTTTTTATAATTGAACCCCTTTCCCTCTCTCAGAGCACGGACGACCTCTTTTCGGTGGAACCCCTGGCACCGCCGACAAATCGAGCCTCAAACATCGTTGATATTGCCACCGGTAGCTCGCGAGGGGAACCCGCGGAAGGGGAACGTAATTCCAATTCCGGTTTCATGTCCCGCATCAATCTGCGCCTGCGGGACATCGAGGATAACAACGATGCCGATGCAATGGTGCAGGATGATGGAGAAACGTCGGAACAGGAGGAGATGTCCGAGCGGGAGCAACCGCCTCCGAGACGAAGTTCCGGTGTTCGTACGGTCGCCAGTTCGGCCGCTATCAGTGCAACCGAGGAGGAATCGCAGGACCCACTGAGAAACGAAGATGTGGCCCAAGGAGAAAGCGATACCGAGTTTAATTTCCACGAAGCCGAAACTGAATCGGACTCGGACGATAATCAGAGCACTCAGGATGCTCAGCGAAGTGTGCAAACTGGCGCGACGGCGGGATCGGACACAGGTGACGATCTGAAGCTACTTAACAACTCTAACGGAAGTTAAATTTTGCTACAACTTTTAGGTCTGGCAATGCTGTTCGACAACGAAGATGACTCGGGTGATTCCAGCCAACCGGATGACGAAGGATCCGAAGACGGTGAAAGCGATGATCACTCGCACGAAGATTTCAGTCTAGGCGATGAGCAGCTGGAGCGTCGACAAACGACCAGTGGCAATCAGCGGACAAACTTGGCACCACAATCCATGCAATGGGCTATTCGTAGCCGGGATACAGCTGGGCCGGAACGGGTTCGCCTAACAACCGGTGGATCCAATCTAGTTTTTATCGATCCCAATGCTTTGCGGCGAACTACGACGGCGAGCGCTGCTGTGACGGCAGCTCAGCAGCAGGAAGCTCCCACGATGACCACTACAGCCAGTGCTTTGGCACGTGCTTTCGGGATCGTATTGCGACAAATTTCTGATTTGATCGGTATGTTGCCGACTAGTTTTACTGGTGCATCGTCCGCGTTGGATGTTACTCATCAAGAGGCAGTTCAGTTACAGGTGAAGAATGACCGTTGAAGGGTTATTAGGTTCCCCTCACCCTAACCAAGTTTATGATAATTACAGATGTACGTTGAAAAACGTCTGAGACCAACCTGGGAATGGATACTAACCGTTATGGAGGCAACCGAAGCGCAGCTCCGCTTCGGTGCTTCATTGACCGATTCAACAGATTCGACCCATCCGTTGCATCCGTTGAATACGCCTAGTTCTTCGAATACCGCCAACAATACTACAACGGGCGTTATGGGGATCGTTGGTGAGTGGAACATTTTCCTAGTTTTTTTTTGTATAAAAAGAGTAATCTTTTTTCCTTCCTTATTGCCCTTTAGCACGCAGTAGAAACAGAGCAGCCATCAGTACACTAGGAGCAACCACCGCACGGAGTCTTGGTTTTAGTGACAATAGTAATAACGAGCGCAGCACGCGTGAAGGTAGGTTTTTTTTCTTGGGTGAAGAATATTGAGGGTCCTCCATATTTTTAGGACCACAACAAACGTAAAATGGTAATTTGAGAAAAGTTTTTGTGGTGTGACCGTGTTTGTGTTAGAACAAATTTGCTTACTCGGCATATTTCCCACATATATTGGAAATTGGAAATTCGTGTTTTGTCTTTGTCTTGTCATTTTTATTATGGGAAAAGAGTGCACGGAAGCGGCTGTAAGCAATCCTTACCAACTTGCGTGCACTTCTGACAAAAATGTCAACAGTTGGCCGACGGGCAGGAAGCCATCAAGAACCTGTCTTGTGATGAGGTTATATTGGATTCCCTTTCAAGCAACATGGCGGAATTCATGTATGTCAAATTAGCACACGTTCGACACATGGTTTTCTCGCTATACTGATCTCGACGACATTTGCAAAAATGAGCCAACGAGGTCACGAGCGCTATACCAGCTTTATTCTACCAAACTTAATTTGTGAGTGCACCTTCGTCGAAGCTGTCGAGAAGTTGAAAGCGTTCGGAGCCGAAGTGTCCACTTTTCGCGGGCGTTACAATAACCTCCAAACAACCAAGAAGGATAATGAAGATAACCTTGCCTACTCGTGAAAGGTAAACAAATCCTGTGTTGACTTCAAACGCTCGTAGTTGCTAGAGGAGCAGTTTAAATGTCTCATCTCTGCCTACGTTCTCAAATCAAGCATGAAGGCAGATATCCTGATGGTGCTCAACAAATTCAACGAAGCAACAGAGTAAGTCGTTGAGTAGTGCAACCTTGGAAATTTAATTCAGAATACCGTGCTGGTGGAGAGCCCGTCAACAGTTAATTACGTGACACACAAGCGACCGTCCAATCAAATGCGCCAATCGAAAGGCCCTAGCGTCAATCAAACAGTGAGCAGTCACGAACTCCAAACTCCTATCGATTCCCCAACCACAAATACTGAGATTGCGGCAAACAAGGTCATCGTGAGGGCTACTGCACCTGTTTTCGTCGAAACCGTTGACCAGCACATCTGTCAAACAGGCACCGGCGAAGAAAAGGAAGCAACGTGAGTAGTCAACAAAACCAGCGACAGTACAGAAAGTCAGCTAAGGTCTGAAATTCGTTGGTGTAAAGTTGAACAACGTGTCTCTCTGACTGCAATTGGACACTGGGTCCGATATATCCATCATCTCGCATAGGCCGCATCATTCGTGTGAAACAGCGCCTAATCTATTATTGTTGAAATGGAAGCAGGCCATTGAGAATGGAAAAGTTGTCTTGGCAGTTTTTGTTGACTTACTTTGTCGCCGTAAACTGATTTGCATTTTGGAGTAATATGGTGTAAAAGGAAATGCTCTTGCGTGATTTCACGGTTACTTAGAAAGACGTACGCAAGTTACAAGGTACAACCGTGCCACATCATCGGAAGCCTAAATTACCCTTGGTGTACCACAGGCTAGTTTACTAGGACCACGTTTGTTTATCCTATACATTAACGACATGAGAAACGTTTTGGAAAAAGCCCAAATATACCTGTTTGCCGATGACACATTTTTATTTATCATCGGTAATAGTGTCGATTAGTGCATCAGGCTAATGAACATTGAGCTGACGAAGTTTAGTGATTGGTTGAAGTGCAAAAAACTCAAACTGATCATTTCCAAGACCAAATATATGATTGTAACTATGGGGCATATGAATGAAAGTACTGCAACAGTTGAAATAGATGGAGAGATAGTTGAACGAGTTCATATCTTGGGGTCACATAGGAAGACAAACTAAGTTTTAATGCGCATGTGAACTATACAATCTGGAAAGCTGCCAGAAAGTTTGGTGTTCTTTGTAGGATTAATAGACTTCTCACATTTGACTCAAAGATAACTGTTTACTTTTATATTCTTTTACCGGACAAACGGGTCACTGAACTGTTGAGGGAATTTCGGCTTTAAACAGAACGCACTGTTTGAAGGTTCAATAAACTTATGCCGCTCGAGTCCATCTGAGCGGTGTTTATTCGAGATGACCTTATTAGTATTTGTTTACATTTCATCTCTGCTGGATGCAGTATATAAGAAAACTGCCGACGGGGTTTAGCATTAGCTAAGCCCTTTCATGAACACAACAATTCTTCCTCTTTTAGATTTGAATGCATCCTTTGATGCTATGCTTTTAAGCCAACCCTATTTTTCATTAAACACTTGATTGTGTCCTTAGACACTCTAATTATTTAAATTGCCTAACTGTGCCCTTTAACGCTTCATTATTTTATTGATTTGATTGCGTCCTTAAACGCTCTAAATATATATTAGATTTCTGACTGCGTCCTTAAACGCTCGAAAGCTTTTCATTTTGTATCCATTGATACCTTAAATTAATCACTTGATTACAATTAAATTACATATATATTTTTAACTTATAATTTCATTTCAATAATAAAAATTTGTTCGCACTTCACTTTTTCAATTTCATGTTTTCGCGGCGTAACCTTATTCGTTCTGACCGCTTCAGTGCCGGCGATCCTGCCGCGTAACTCGAATTGTCATTCGCCCGTATTTTCTTCTTGTCCGACTCTACTTCAATGTTAGAGAAGCCGAAGAATTCGTCTTCTGAATGATGCCTGTTACGCTTACAGTCTCTCTTGCACGGAGCAGCCAAATTCTGACGCCTACTACTCGCCTTCGGGACCCTCAATTGCGAGCGATGCGCTCTTACGACCACGCTTCCAATACTGATCTGAAAGATTGTAGGAGAATACTGTTTTACAAACTTTCCTTGTACCCACCTAGAACAGTCTTTGATGTTATGGTTTTTGTACCAAATGGTATCTCCTACAGTCAGTTTAGTAATTGGGTCAATCGAAACTGTCGCCTTAATACTAGGAATATCACAAATTTTCAATTTACTTCCATCTATGGAATCGTCAATAATCTTTGGTTTGGTTACTTTTTTAGGGTTAATAAGATCCAATAGGATTTTTGGTGTATAGGTAAAAATCCTCTCAGATGGAAAACTTCCATCCTTAGGCAAACAGGAATTTCTATAATTTATCAGAAATAAGTTAATCTGATCCTCCGTATCCATCTGTCTAACTTCTTGGTCAAAAAGGAACTTTTTGAACACATCCTTTACAATCCTGACCGACCTTTCGGCTTGCCCATTACTAGAGGGATTGTAAGGAGGGCTTTTCATTATTATTATTCCTTGCCTTTTTAGAAATGAAATAAAAACAGACGAATTAAAGGGTGGACCACCATCCGTAACCACCACATCTGGAAGACCAAATCTGGCAAAAACAGAAACAAATTTCCTTATCACCTTGCTTGCATCCGTACCAAACCTCATCCACTCTACCTCAATCCATTTGGAAAAACTGTATTATTAATAGAAACACCTTTTGGCCAAAATAAAAGAAATCAGCGTGAATTCTACTAAATGGACGAGTCGAGGGAATCCAATGCGATCGCGAATTATCTTTAGGAACTACTGCCATTCTATTACATGATTCACATGAGTGGACAAAAGCTTCAATTGCTGCATTAATGCCGAACCAGTACACCGACCTACGAGCCATCTGCTTCATTTTTACAATACCAGAATGATTCACATGCAATAATTTCAAAATGTTTCTTTGCATGGACTTTGGAATCACAACTCTATCCTGGAAAATTAAACACCCGTCAATCACCTCTAAGTCGTATCGATTAGAGTGGACATTCACTAAATCCTTGTCAATTTTCTCAGGCCAACCATTCTGGTAATACGCTATTAACCTTTGTAAAAACGCATCTTGATTAGTTTCTCTTGCAATTTTAGAATAATCTATGGGAACTTCCTGTGTAAAATTAATACTATTTACGATCTCTTTGTCGTACTCTTCTGGAACACCCTGCTCAAGCGGAAAACGCGAGCAAAAATCTGCGTTAGCCATTTGAGCTGATGGTCTGAAACAAATGTCGAAGTCATAAATAGATAATTCTAAAATGTACCGCTGCAATCTCGTAACATAAATTGAGTTTTTGCCTGATTTGCCAAAAATACCTACAAGGGGTTTATGGTCGGTATAAGCCGTAAACCTTTGACCATATAGAAATTTATGAAATTTTTTAATAGTGCTCACTAAAGCCAATGCTTCTAAGTGCAAAATGGGATAATAACGCTGTGCCTTATTCAACGAAAACGAAGTGAAGCTAATTGGTTTTTCAACACCGTTAACAACATGTGCAATGACACCACCCAATCCATAACCTGACGCATCTGAAACAACTACAATTGGCTTTTTAGGATCATAATATTCTAAAATGCTTGCATCCAATAAAGCCTCCTTGCTATCAGCAAAAGCTTCGTCACATTTGCTGTTCCATTCAAATTTTACATCTTTCTTGAGCAGTTGATACAAACAAAACAGTTTAGAGGACAGGTGTGGAAAAAATTTACCATAATAATTAACGAGTCCTAAATATGCCTTCAATTCCGTTACACTATTAGGGGTAGATGCTTTACTTATTGTTAAAACTATTTCAGGACTTGGAAGCAACCCTTTATCAGTTATAACATGGCCTAAATAAGGTAAACTTGACACAAAAAATGAACACTTCTTCCAATTAACCTTGATGTTAGCATTGGTCAAACGTTCCAAAACCATGTCAAGTTTCCTACGACAATCTTCCATATTAACTCCTGCAATCAAAACATCGTCTAAATAAACACAAACGTTCTCTAAACCAGCCAAAACCTGCTCCATTACCTGTTGAAAAATAGCCGCACTATGGCTCTCTACTCTTCAGAGAGGATGCGATAAAATCGCGCAACACCACCTTTGCGGCCTAACGAAAGATAAAAAAAATTTGTATTCACTATTGCTCTTTTTTCCGCATCACCAAGCCTTTGCTTTTTGTGCAACTGTGGGACCTTTGTCCTCCTCACAAACGGTTAATTATGATTAGCCTTGGTGACACTACCAGCACCTTAGCGCTCTATTTTTTCACCTTTTTGTGGCTTTAGCAAAATCACTGACGACCTTTGTCGCTCTATCACTATCACCGTAACTTTTTGCACAATTTTTGTGGCTTAACCACCCGCTGTATTATAAACGATCTTTGCCGTTTCACTAAGCGTGATTTTTTTGCTGCCGTCTGCCTTTGCACCACAAAATCCAACCGGCAATCACTTCACTTATCACACGCGTACCGAAACTTTTATCCTCGTCGTCACTTTTTATATTCTTTTACCGGACAAACGGGTCACTGAACTGTTGAGGGAATTTCGGCTTTAAACAGAACGCACTGTTTGAAGGTTCAATAAACTTATGCCGCTCGAGTCCAGCTGAGCGGTATTTATTCGAGATGACCTTATTAGTATTTGTTTACATTTCATCTCTGCTGGATGCAGTATATAAGAAAACTGCCGACGCATTAGCTAAGCCCTTTCATCAACTCAACATTTACCACACCATAATAGCTCCCCATTTTGATTACTGTGCTTCTATTTTGTTCTTAGCATCCAAGAAACAGCGTAAGCGAATGCAGTTCTTACAAAACAAGGTGTGCGACTGTTACTACGATGTGACAGACTAACTCCGCGACATTTGATGCTCAATTGTTTACAAAGGATATCAGATCAGCAACGTATTGAATATAACACACTTGTTTTCATCTTCAGAGTTTTAAATGGAATTATGCCGCAGTACCTGTGTAGCACTGTTATGCACGGAGGAGATGTGTACCGGTATTTGTTTGTTTATTTGTATATGAAGCATTCATCTGACATATATTGTCTTAATGAATAAAAAACTTAAAACTTATTGTCACGAACAACATTAAAAAGGTCAACTAGTCGCTAATGAAAGGCTTTGGACGACACATTAAAATCGAATAGTTCTGCAAATTCGTTGAACCGCGTGCAAGCAAATTGAAGCGGATCATGCTGACCATATTGCGTGTTGCGTGGTTCCAAGAACAGCAGATTACGGTGACGAGGAGGTCTCAGGAGCGTACACATTCAGCTGAATCAACAAAGCAGAGCAGTCGATGTCGCCCGTGAGTAGTTTTGCGACAAATAATGCTTGTGAAGTGATCCGTCTTATGTGCAGTGGCTCGATTCTTAGCAACCGACAGCGGTCCTCGTATGGCGGTAAATTGACGGGGTCACGCCACGGCAGAAACCGCAGAGCGCACCTTATAAATTTACGTTGAACACTCTCAAACCTCGTGACCCAATTAGCGTGGTAAGGACACCATACCACAGCGTTATATTCCAGCAATGAGCGTACAAGTGAACAGTACAATGATCGTAAGCATAGAGGGTCTCGAAATTCTGCTGCAATTTTGAAGATAAACCCCAATTGTCGGTTTGCTTTTGACAGGATATCGTCGTAGAGAAGTCCAAAAGTAATTTCACGGTCCAGAGTGACGCCAAGATCTTTAATGTGCTCTACTCGTGTAAGAGGGCTTCCGCCAACTTCATAATCGTACACGATTGGCGAACTTTTCCGATGGAAAGAAATAATGCTGCATTTTGCGATACTTAAACACATAAAGTTCTTTTTGCACCATGCCTCGAACATATGCAGCATATTCTGTAGCTCCAAGTAGTCAGAAAGGCACTTGATGATTTTGAAAATTTTCGTGTCATCCGCATAAAAGAAACGACAGCCCGGTGGAAGCAGCGTGGATACGTCGTTTATAAAAAGCGAGAACAGCAACGGATCGTGGTTACTACCTTGTGGAACTCCGGATCGGTCTGAGAAAGATTCTGAGGTTGTCGATCCAATTTGAACTTGTACAGAACGGTTCGTCAAGTATGACCTGAACCAAGCCACAGCCATCACTGATATACCGAGCAGTTCCAGTTTTTTAAGGAAAATCTCATGATCCACTCGATCAAATGCCGCCTTCAGGTCCATGTACGTCGCATCGGTTTGCAATCCTGAATCCATAGTCCGTAGGCAGTTCGAGGTAAACTGCATAAGATTAGTAGATACTGAGCGTTTTGGCAAAAAGCCATGCTGTTCACTATCTATATAACTCTTACAGCGAACGAACAGAGTGTCGTTCACAATTATTTCGAACAGTTTTGAGCAGGCGCACAGAGAAGTGATTCCTCGGTAATTGGAAATATTACGCTTGTCGCCTTTTTTGAAAACTGGGAACAAGTGGGAAAACTTCCAGCGTGTAGGGAACTCATTTTGCTGAACCGAGAGATTGAACAGCCTAGCCAGTGGATTACAAAGAGCGACTGCACAGCGCTTTAGCACCGACGACGGAATACCATCAGGACCAGCAGCAAACGATAGATTCAATTTGTGCACAGCAGACGCTACCATATCTTCTGTTATATCTGGAATATTGAAATCAAATACATCACGAGGCATCCCACACGTTGCTTCTTCTATCTGGATCGAAGTGGCGGAACAATCGAGGAATACTTGCTTAAAGTGCATCGCAAACAAATTACACTTCTCGTTTTCAGTGCAGGCAGTTGAATTTTCTAAAAACATGGAGCATGGTAAACCAGTTTCGTTTATTTTTGAGTTGACAAACGACCAAAAAAGTTTTGTATTTCGACGAAGATTCTCACCGGTGCGCTTAACATGACGATTGTACAGAAAATGGTTGTAGTAACGATACCGGTTGCTTGTGATGTTCAATTGTCGTTTAAAATATGGCGACCTGGAACTGCAATACTTTCGAAGAGCAGCAGATCGCGCTCGCTTGAGAGAGCGTAATCTTGGATTCGACCACGGTGGTTTTTGCGGAGACAGTTTAGGCGGAACAACGTAGGAAACAGCATCCTGCACAGCGGCGCTGAAGTATTCCACTGCTTCATCAATAGTGGTGGCCGATTCAATAAAATCCCAATTGGTGATTAAGAGCGTATCTTTCAATGCGGCATAGTCGGCTCGACGAAAGTCCAGGGAATCCGAGATGGAAGGCTCTTCATAGAGAATTTGAGTAGGCAAATTGAATGCAACACTAAATGAAACCAGATAAGGCGGCAACCTAAGATTGTTGAGCGCTAAGAAATCTTGTACACAGAACTCCTTATTTTATAAAGGCTACAACTTATTCAACGCATTACCAGAATACGCCAAGCGGATTAACAACCTAAGAGAATTTAGACAGGCCTGTAAGATATTTGTGAAGCAGAGACCTTTGGATTTAGAAGAGAGAAGGATGGGCATACACGAATGTGAAGTAAGATTGAAGGAATCTGTCATGAGTGAAAACTGTTATCGAAAGATATTTGCTCGTAAACCTTCCACACTACAATAGATGTATATGGGTGTGACATGGGCCCATCCCAGAATTCGGATCGAATGCGCATCAGTTAAACCTGCATTTTGCCGTTCCAAAACAGCATATTGTAAGCCGTTGAAACTCGCCTCGGAGGTGCAATGCAATATTACTCTCAATAACGTCAGCAGGGAGGGCAAATTTTTTTGGTTGCCGCTCCCAATGTCAACCGTAACATTTTAGGCATTGACATGATGGACCTTGTGGAATCAGCCAATAACGTCATTCTGCAACCACATCGGTACTCCGAAGACCGTAGGCATGGCAGGTTCGGTTTCCCAATGTTTTACCCACAAAATGGAACGCGGCATGAATCCAGTGCAGGTTTAAGGGAAATCCAACACCAGTGTTTCGTCCAAAACGACCGGTTGCTTACAGTATAAAGAGCGTCGTAGAAGACGAGCTCCACCGGTTGGAATGCTTTGGAATTATAAAGAAGGACTGGGCGGTTATCGTCGTGCGGAAAGCGAATTGAACTGTCTGAATTTGTGCAGATTTTTCGACTGGTCCAAATGCGTTACTTGATCCGAACAATTATCCTCTGGCCCTGCCGTAGGACATCTTTAACAGCCAACTGTCGGATTTTCACTAACATTGACTTATCCGATGCTTACCTCCAGGTACAAGTGAACGAAGCCAGCCCACCGCTTCTCACCATGAACACACACCGAGGCTTATTTCAGTTTACCCGACTGTCACCTATGTCAAAGCAGCGCCGGGGTGGGATGCCATAGGGAAGAGGAACATCAACACAATCTGCAACTTGTTCTCGAACGCCTGCGTATTGCGGCTTCACAGTACGCATCGACAATGCGTACTGTGAAGCCGCATTCAATCCGATATGCGCCAGGTTAAGTACCTGGGTAAAATTCTCGATGCTGAGGGAATACGACTGGACCCAGAGAAAATTGTACCGATTGCCAACATACCGCCTCCGCACGACATCTGAACATTGCGTGCGTGTCTAGGTGCTGTGTACTACTACACGCCCGCAACCCATGAACCAACTTCTCAAAGTGGATAAGGGGGCCTATCCTCACAGTCACGTTACCCAGTGACTAGAACAAAATTTCCTTCTATTCACTAAGTGACGGGACTGTGAGAATAGGGCCCAAGTTCGTGTGGTCGCCAGAGTGGCTTCGATTGTTTCCGTGAACTCCAATCACCGACATTGCTGACGCACTACAATCCCGTGTTAGAAATCACTGCTTCGCAGATGCATCGAACGTCGGGTTGTTCCCGATGGATCTGTAAAAACCATTTGTCACGTGTCCCGCAGCCTGATAGCAACTGAAAGCAACTACAGTCGAATCGAGAAGGAATGATTGGCGCTGGTGTTTGCTGTGATGCGATTCTATAAGATGAACGTCTGTTCACTCTGGGGACCGATCACAAACCGCTTTTAGCAATTTTTGAATCGAAAAAGAATATTCCCATCTACACAGTTAACCGTCTACAGCGATGAATCCTAACGCTTTACGATATAACAATCTGCTACGGGCCCACGAAAGGCTTCGGCCATGCTGACGTAGTCTCGCAGTTGATGAATCGCAACGTGCGATTAGATGAGGAATTTTTATTCGTCCATTTCGAGCTAGAACAAAGTTTTCGGGTCATTATTAACGATTCACTACAGGCTTTTCCGCTTCCGTTTAAGAAGAAGGTCAATAGCAGAACGAAATTAGATAACACATTTCCGATCCTGAAGTACAGGAATTTTATCTGCGACATGATGAACTGTTCGTCGTGGCCGGATGCCTCATGTGTGGTGAGAGATTAGTAGTGTAACCCCGTTCCAGAAGATGCGTACTCCAGCGACTACATAATACGGCTCACCCAGGCGTCGAACGCATGCGGTCGATTGCACGACATTAAGTTTATTAGCCAAATATAGATGACTATGTTGCAAAACACGTCCGATCATGTAAGGAATGTGCCAGCATAGCTAAGTCCGATCGAAAGACGAATTTGGAATCCTGACCAGCTCCGAAAAGTCCATGGCTGTATCTGAACTACACAGGGCCATTTGATGGGGATCTCATTCTGGTCAATTCATACTCGAAATGACAACAGCAATGTGGCGCATTCTTTAATAAATCTTCGCCAAGAACATGTTTTTGGTAGACCAGTGCGCATGGGAGCATAAGTTCATTTGGTATAAGCTCATTTGGCATAACAGCAGCTGACGCATGATTTCGTTTGGTATTAGGTTCATTTGGCATAAGGTTCATTTGGCATAATGGTTGCTTGGCAGAATGGTCATTTGGCATAATGCTCGCTTTGCATACTTTGAAATATGTATTAAATTCTCTGCTATTAAGCGTTGACGCCTAATGTGGCTACGCCACATCGTTTTAACTTTGACTCTGTCCGACATCGCTCCGCTTCGTCGGACTTAAACTAGTTGATAGCCCCTATGTTTGAGTAATCCGGGCAAGCGAGTGAATCAGGGGTTTGCTTGCAAGGGGCCGCTGCTTCCGACGGCGGGTTGGCGGTTACCACATCCGGATGGTCTCGTTTATGCGCCAAGGCCAAGGGCTATGTTGGAAAAAAGAATCAATCCTTATGTTTAAGTAAACCGAGCAAACGAGCAGTTCAACAGTGAACATGAAGATTCAAAGAACTGGTCATGTTTGAAGGAAGGAGTCAACCCCTAAATTTTGTAAACCGGGCAAACGAGTGGATCACCTGTCTCCTTGCGAGGGCTATTTGGTATGAAAATTTAATGAACAGCTCATGACTGAAAGAAGGAACCAACCCTTATGTATCCGGCAAATACGCAAATATATTTTTCCAATACATAAGGGTTGATTCCTTCTTTCAGTCATGAGCAATCCTATGAATTTGTATACCAAATAGCCCTCGCAAGTAAATTAGTGATCCACTGGTTCACCCGGTTTACTTAAGCTTAGGGGTTGATTCCTTCTTTCAAATATGAGCAGTTCTTTGAATCTATATACTAAATAGCCCTTGGCTTTGTCGTATAACCGAGTCCGCTAACTCCATTGCACAAGATCCAGAAGAAGAAAAGAAAAGCAGTTCAACTGAAAGCACGGATTCCGACGAAATTACGAAACCGCAACTCGCAAGATCTGGTCTGAATCAAGGTTTACCGAAACAACAAGTGTAGTTAGCAATCCGGAACAGTGATCGAGCAATTAGATAGCGTATCTCTGGCTGCCGACGAAACAAGCCCTCATCAGATCACACTGCAACCAAATGAGGACTGCACGAAACTGAACATCAGTATAAAACAGTAAAAATTCCACAAGTACAACTGGCTGTCCTCTTGAACGGTTGTGATCTGAACTGAACACCATAACACCCGAGTTAGAAACCTTTCATCTTGCCGGCGAAACTTATGGAGAACCTGCAACATCTGAGTCAACGGTGACGCACACGTACACATCGTAACAACGGAATATCCTTAAGCTTCAGATCCTTATAGATAGGATCGCCTATAGAACACTGAACAGTTCACAGTATCTAGCAAACTTGCGTATTTCTACTACAACTTAGTAGTCGTCTTTCTATTGATTTAATGAATAGTTCTGTTTGACCACTCTCACTTCGCAGATGGTTAGCTTTCGAGCACCACTTGCCCCTTTAACTGTTTACATTCACATTTATTTTTCCGGTTATTAAGTCTTACCAACTGCCACCGGAATCTCTTCCTTAAAATTACGGACATCGTTGCTGGTGGAAATTCAGTTCAATAACAAGTATCTCTCTCAATCCTTTTCCCTCAGGTACATCCACTGCGGATGCCGCGTCAAGTCGTCGCGATTTCCTAACCTACTGTCTGTCACTGATGCGAGCTCACAACTCGGAACACCGGGACTTCCTGCCGGTGCTGGATGTGACCGCGCTGCGCCACGTTGCATACGTTCTCGATGCCATTTTGTTCTACATGCGGGCCACCAACGATTGCGATATCGATCGCACCACCACCGGATCGAACGTTTGGGACGATCAGGACGAGAATGAAAATGAAGACACCGAGGAAGATATTTCCACATCGATCGTGATGGACACCGATTCGGTGGATGATGATATGATGCGACCCTCACTGGGTCGTCGACATTCCTTTTTCCAACGGTCCGACTCAACGCTATGTCTGGGCTGCCCCGCCCCGGATCCCTTCAACAATGCACTGGCTGAAGCGCTACCACTTGCTGATCAGCCCCATCTGCTGCAACCGAACGCCCGCCGGGAAGAGCTATTCGGTATGCCTAAACGCCCAATTACATTGACGGCAAACTCGTCGTCACCGTCGACCGGCGATGGAAATGTCAACCTGGAAATACCACCTGTTCGGTTAAGCTTGTCATCTAATATAAGGGACGAAGGATCGGTCTCACCTGGAGATGGTTCAGCTGCAACCGGCGGAAACGTTGAAACAGTATCGATGGAAATTTATCAGGATGACTCATCGCAAGATAACAAACCCTCCTGCACAAGTGGCACAGTGGAGATTGCCATTCCAGTCAGTATCTACCAAGATGCAAAGGAGCACAAAACCACGGTCGTTGTAAATGAGAAAGGAGAAGCCGTCACTCCGGTAAAACAAATCCCGGTCAGTGCTGCGGATGCTGAACCCAAACCTGGTCCATCGGGTGAGCAATCACAATCGCCTAAACCACCACCCCCGCCACCACCGGTTGCGGTTGGATCTAGCGCATCTGGTGAAGTATATTACAAAAAAAATCGATTGTGCTACATTAAAAACAAGTATTACGAAGAATCCGACGTCGATGTTGACGAAATAAGCATCAGTTCGGATGAGCCACAGGATTTATCACAGATATCGATCAAGTTAGACGTGGATACGGATCAAGACCACGATGAACTGTCCGAGTCTGACTCGGAGGATTCGCATCAGATAATTAAACGACAGAAGTTAGATGAAGGCGTAACGAGCGACGATGGTGGGGCAGTTGTAGTTGGTTCTCAGGATGCATCCGCATCAACTATTCGACCGCCGATCATCGTTACACGCCGGAAGGTAGCCTTGGAATCATCGCAACAGTCAAGCGGAAGTGGTAGGACGAAATTGAGTTAGTTTCTGAAGTCTTTATTATACGAAATATTTTCAGGATCCGATGGATCATCAGCAGTAATTATACCTCAGGGCAGTTCGTCGTCGGGATCATCACTATCGGAACAGCAGGGCTCTATCGCTTCGTTTGTTACCTACGCGACGACACAAGTTACGGTAGCTACTGGATCCGGAACTGTCGTAGCCGCTAGTGGATCTCCCGGAAAGAGTGTAATTGTGCGGGCTGGACCATCAACGGTAAGTTCAGTGTTTATAGTTTGCACTTTTCAGGTGTGAGCACTTTGATACGGAGACTGCTTTGAGCTTGTTACTGCATTTCTCTCACCTTGTCGCTCGTAGAGTAAGCACACTTTCTGATGACCTCGGACGATGAAGAGTTTTCTTCGAGGACAGATACGAAGTGAACAAATGATTTCTTTGTTATTCAAACGAAATGTTTAAAAACTCGAATTTAATTATGTTTTCTTATTTACAGTCATTCTCGCCATCAACCAACGCCACCACAGAAGTCATCCAACACGCTGAGGCAATGGACCTGCAGGAAATTTCCGCGCATGTTACGGTAGAAACCACTCCGAACGTCCAACAGACCGTTCAACAAGAACTCCCACCGCGAGGGATTTACCTTCGCTCTGGCAATCAAATGAACTCATCTATCCTTTCCGACATTCTACTGGGCCGTTGGCGTCTGTCGTTGATTTTGTTCGGCCGAGTCTTCCTCGAGGACGTAGGCATAGAACCCGGCAGTGTTATCTACGAACTGAACGGATTCCCCGTAAAGGAGGCAAAATTCAGGCGGTACATGGAAAAATTGCGCAATGCCCAGCAGAAGGATCTCACCTTGTCAAAAATGGAACGAAATAGGGCGACTCTGCTAACGCAAACGTTCAAAGAGCTGAACACGCACTACAACAATAGAAGACTACAATCACCGTTGGCGTTTAGTCGAGTGAAAGTTACGTTCAAAGATGAACCAGGCGAGGGTTCGGGTGTAGCAAGAAGCTTCTATACTTCGATTGCGGAAGCTCTTTTGGCTAATGAAAAGTTGCCCAATCTGGACGCAGCGCAAACTGGTGCAGCAAAGTACACATCTGTTCCTTTCAATAGTATGCTACAACGACATCGTGGTACCAGCGGTACAAGCGGTGGTAGTAGTGTTCCTACAACGGCTGCCAGTGGCAACGGAGGTGCTAACAGGGATTCAAATGTTCGCCGAGGATTATCCAGTAAACAACCATTGTGGCGGCCTAATCGGGATGCGAGGAAAACGCTCAACTACGATGCAAGGCCATTCCGACCGGCTAGCGAACAAGTGCAAGGACCTAGTAGTGGCAACGCCGGTGTCGGTGGAAACAACAGTCCTCCATTTTTGCAAATCAACGATACGTTACCTGCCCATCAGCAACAGCTTGGAGAGCGTCTGTATCCAAAAGTGCAAGCATTATACCCGAACAATGCACCGAAGATAACCGGAATGTTGCTGGATCTGCCGGCAACACAAATTCTGATGCTGCTGGCGTCGGAAGAAAGTCTTCGTCAGAAAGCCAATGAAGCACTGGAAATTATCTTGAGCCGACAGAGACTAGAAATAGACAATTTGAGCGTAGCAGGGGCAGCCGGATCTTCTGCATCCTTGACGGTCACAGGAAGTTCTGCTGAACAGCAGGCTGCTGGAAACGCCGTGTACTCACCGAACCAGAACGCTGCACTATCGAAGAAGAGTGGACCTGTTTTAATTTTAGAAGACTGCCAGCTTGACGCACCGCTATTCTACTCGCCAGGAAAGCGTGGATTCTACAGTCCGCGTCAAGGTTATCCCTCTAGTGAACGACTGAATGCATTTAGGAATGTTGGAAGGTAAATTCACCAAACAACCCGATATTGTGTTTCATCTAATTTACCCATTTATTTTCCGCAGACTGATCGGATTGTGTTTACTGCAAAACGAGCTATTCCCGCTGTTCCTGCAGCGACACGTTCTGAAGTATGTCCTGGGACGACAAATCCGTTTCCACGATCTGGCGTTCTTCGATCCGGTGGTGTATGATTCGCTGCGGCAGTTGGTGAAGGATTCGCAAACCAAAAGTGGAATGACTATATTACAAAGTCTGGAGTTGAACTTTGTGTAAGTATCGTTAGTTACAACAAATGGTTTGAAAGTGTAACGGTCCTTTATGTAATTACATCTATTGTAAAAGTACTTCTCTAGAATTTCGACGATATAGGTGATAAAAATATTGAGAAAATGATTAAGGAATTGAAACGGGAAATGAAAAATGGGACATAGCCTAGCGGCAGATTATAATAACGAATTTGCATCTTGTTTGCGAAATGCGAAATAGTTTAGAAGTTGGTTTGATGTGTGGATGGCAAGATTGTTCAGTTCATCTTTATGCAGGTAAAGACAGGGTCCGGCTTGGCTGAACTTGGAGCACGTTTTCACGCGTTAGACCAACATCTTTCCTGACTAGTTTTAGGATCACGTCATGGGAAAGGTGTTTCGGGAACTGCGCGTAGTTCACGTGGAGTATGCTTTCCCGCATCGCAGAAAAACAGTAGCTTCGACTGCAAACACTATGCTTGAAAGCACCGACAAAAAAGAAAAAAATCCACTAATATTGACCATATTAATCAACGGTCGTCAAACTTTTTTTTGCAGTATCGATTTGATCCCAGAGGAAGGCTCCGGTACCGTCGAATTAGTGCCTGGAGGCCGAGACATTCAGGTGAACGAAACTAACGTGTTTGACTACGTACGCAAATATGCCGAATATCGTATGATAAAAACCCAGGAGAAAGCTTTAGATGTAAGTATTTCGTTTACCAAAAAACAAAATCAACGTTGACTGGTTCGTAACAATGGTTTTCAAATTGCTGTAGGCATTGCGTTCGGGTGTGTTCGACGTACTATCCGATACGGCGTTAGACCAACTGACGGCGGAAGATCTACGGCTACTGTTGAACGGCGTCGGTGACATTCATGTCGGAACACTAATCTCGTACACTTCGTTCAATGACGAATCAAATGAAAGCAGTGATAAGTTGCTCAAATTTAAACGATGGCTTTGGAGCGTGGTAGAAAAGATGAGCAATCTAGAACGCCAGGATTTGGTGAGTATTTTTTACTCTATCGTTTTAGTCTTCACTGACCAATTTGAATTTTTATTTCACAGGTCTATTTTTGGACCGGATCCCCTGCCTTACCGGCCTCCGAGGAAGGTTTCCAGCCGATGCCGTCGGTCACGATCCGTCCGGCGGACGATGCACATCTGCCGACGGCCAACACTTGCATATCCCGACTGTACATCCCGCTTTACTCTAGCAAAGCAGTTCTCCGACACAAGCTACTGCTGGCGATAAAAACGAAAAATTTTGGATTTGTCTAAATGAAACGAGGAAGTAGTCAGCTTTACGTTATCGAATAAATACAATTGCACCAGTGATAGAGCGATGAGGCGGCAAAATAACACACCAGAGAGCACACGATCGATTGAGTTCTGTTTAACGCATTACATTCATTCCGCTCCTTTTCTATGTAAATATTTCGTTAACCAGCGTTCTTTAGCTTGAAAATCTTGTTCGGGATTGTTCCTTGCTTAGACGCGCGATATTCGGTAGTGAGCAATCGCGGCATTCGATAGCAATGAGAGTTTAAAGCACTGTAATAACGGATCATAAAAAAACTCAACCAACTTGTGTGTATACAAAAACACAAGCATAAAAAGCAAACACGCGTTCGCTTTTTTGATTTTCTTTGTCTATAGCCGAGCAAAAGGAAAGGAAATAAAATCGTCGCGTTTCAATGTGATTGAATCATTTATATGTTTGATATAAATGCAACTATAAATAAATTTATATATACATATATTTATCATATACAAAGTTAAAAACGTAAAAATACTGTAGCATTAAGCGTAAGGCAGAGTTCTTTAGAAACAACAACACGTAGATAGATTTAGGTTGAGTTCTAAATAATGAAAGGAGAGGGTGTGTTAAACGAAACAATATATGTGTTCTTCGACAAATTAGGGTCCATCTAGTAGGGCCAAACTGGAGGCTTCGATTTGTTGACGTTCTACATGTAAAAATACGCGATCAAATAGAGTGAGGTGACACGCGATAAGAAATTTTGATTTGTTCCACTGTAGCATAAATTTTGTTATTCAAATTCTCGTTTTTATTAAGTTTCATTCAGCTTAACCATCTTAATTTTTCTGAATTTTTTTATTGCTGCTTCTATTTTTTGTTAACGACATGATTAAATATTGTTTAACACTATGGGACAAACGAATTACCGGGCAGTCTTGCATCATCCTTTTTTTCTAAAACAACTAATCAATGCAACACCACCCTCTGCTCCAATACAAGCGAGTTAGCTAAATTCAGACATCAGGACACACGGGGAAAGAGTCGGAGGTTCGGAAATAAAACGAACGCGCACTTCTGTCAAACAGTGTAATTATATTAATATCAGCTGGAACACCTAATCAACTATAATAATTATTACTGAAGTCAACTGATTATTTCGTAATTTCAAGGAAATACATTTAAAATATGGAAAAAATTATTTTTTCGATTTCATTGATGACAAGTTCTCAGGATTGTTATAAGCGTGGGGGGGGGGGGGGGGGTGGCTTGTTTCTCTAAACTTCTGGCTATCACATCTCATGATTCGGTATTCTTAGTATGTATAATATAACGATGTGCTACCAGGTGCTATAAACGCACTAAAATCGTGTCAATTCTCAAAGATATCACCAAGTGGCCGTTCATAAATGATATCGCGTATTGACAGAGAGAAGAATGTGTTGTAACATGAATTACCGGGATAAAAACTAAAAATGAATTTGAGACGTAGGGGGAAGTGGGGCCGCCATATCGTCGCTGTTGTGCTATCTTATGACAAGCACCATTTAGTATCCGGTGGTGGCTGAAATCTCTCGCAGTATTTCAGCAAAGAATTGACCCACTGGGTTTCTGTTCCTCATGTCGTAAGAGGCGACTAACAACAGTTGTGCTGTCAAATGGTGAGATAACATAGTACTTCATTAGCAGTGACTGAAAGGTGAAGTATATTTTTTTCAATATTAAGAGCCATAGTACTCAAGGGAGAGCAAGGAGGTGAAGAAAGAAAGTTTAGAATAGCGTGGAATAGGGTCATATAAGCAAACTTAGAGTTTCCCGGCGACTTAACCCTTTGTCTGCTACCGCAGACAGTTCCGACAGCATGAAGTATAAAGCTATTTTACGCTCGTCCGGACATGCCGCAGACTCAGGTGATTCGCATTTCTAATGCCAAAAGATCCTGACTCCTGCGGTAGCAGACAAAGGGATAAGTCGCCAGGAAACTAAGCTTGCTAATATGACCCTATTCCACGCTATATTCTAAACTTTCCTTCTCCACCTCCTTGCTCTCCCTTGAGTACTAAGGCTCTTAATATTGAAAAATATACTTCACCTTCCAGTCCATGCTAATTAAATGCCATTACCTATTAAGCTAACAAATTGATTCAATAGGTCGTTAGCAAACAAAAAAATGGGAAAAAAAATAACATTGTGCTCACAAGTTTCCTATCTCATGCCGTCACGTGAGTCTATCGATGACATTTGGTCGTTAGACCGCTGTCGGCTGGGTGCTATCAGCCTTCTGCTGTAGCATCGGAATGAGAGGGTGCCAACGGGCGGACCTCAAAACCCGAACCGTAAAATTTATTTATATTTAATCTAAGGTGTGACGCGGCCCTTGCCGAGGGATTAATGGGGGATGCATCAACACTTCGAATCCCAACCCTACGAAAACGAGGACTGGGATCCGAAGTGTTGACAAATGCCAAGCCGCGCACGGAGCCGGTAGGACACCAGGGCGCCTCCCACAGTACAAGCTGGGCTCTGACAGGGTTGACTTTTTTCCCCTAGCTATTCGTGGGAACAAAACGGAAACACTAAGAACACTGTAAACATGAGTTTGGAGGAGATTGCGGCGACGGAGGTTGAAGACGAGAAGGATTGCGTGGAAAGCAAACTTGGAGAGCTGCTGAATAACGGTTCATTGGAGGATGATGTATCCAACTCTCCAAATAGAGACAAGGATCGGACAGTGACCAGGGAAAACACAGACCAGTCCGGCGGAGCAACTAGTGGGTCGGAGGGCTCCGATTATACAACAAAAAGAACGGGAAGAACTCGTCACTTAAGCGGAGTGGCGAAGAAACGCTATGGGTGGCTGCTGAGAAACGGCCACAAACCCGCTGAAGTGCTGTTCGGTTTACTCTCCCTAAGCTGGGATGCTTTAGGTACCCGGTCTACAGGCCGAAACTCATGAACGCAACCAACAAAACATGAACCCAAATCTGCACTTATTACATTTATTCAACACCCTCCTGCTTACCACTAACTACTCACGTATGATGGGCCCATCCTTCTATTTGCCTGACTTGCATAGCCTTTCTGTGCCATCCAAGCCAACCCATTGTGACCTTTCGGTCCTCCGTAACATTTTCACCTCCTTGACGAATACCGACACCGTGGCTTTTCGAAGGAAAACTTCAACGGCGATCTTCCTTTGCTTGGCGATCGATCCGGTGGTGCAACTGACACTGTTGTGTTTCTCAGTCACTCCGTGATGGCTTTCACTCCAGCTGGAGAACCTCCCTTCGTCACTGTCTCCGTTCTGTTTAGCAGACAAAACCGTTGCCTCGTAGTGTGCACTGCGTGTAGCAGAAGAAAATCTCTCCTTCGCAGTTTACGCTGAGTCTGGCAACTAAAGAAAAAAAAAACTTCCCACTGGAAGGTTTTTTGCTGCGAACTTCCGACTTCGGAGAGCTTCAAGAATTCGTCCTACCGGCCACGTTCTTCGTTGGATATTTACTCTTCGCAATTAGCTCTGAGCACGGAAAGCGCGAATCAATCTTATGCAGTAGCCTCTTCCTTCTTCCGAAAATAGTGCTGTCTTACGAGATCGAACCCGAACTTGACCTGATGTCCTGCTTGTCGTGCGTTCCTTACGGGAATGTTCGATTTCTTCACCGATTTTTGTTCGATCCACGCTAGATTTGACTTTCGCCGTCGTCTGAATGCTTCTTGGAATGGAGCTGCTACAGCATAAATTCGAACTCAGTCAAATGTCTTTTAGGTTATGTTCTCCTCGTGGAGATGACAGCTTTCCGTCGAAATTGCTCACCTACTGCTATAGGTCGTCCCGACGTTTTCCGTGTGGTTCCGTCGCCGATTGAAACCGAGATCGATAGGTTCTTTCTTCGCTGCGCGCTTCTCGCGGAGAAGTGAATTTTCTGCAATGCTAATTGCCAAAATACTCGGCCAACTTCGCGTTTGCTCGAGTTTTTTCCTCGACTGGATGAAAATGCGGCCGATCCTCGAGGCGGAATGTGACGTCTGCTTACTGCCTTGTCACCAGCACAGTCCCAGTAGAATTCTGCCGTTTCCGTTCTGCTCTGGTTTGCTCGCATTTATGTGGTGGTGTTGGCAACATTTTCGTTTCCACTGAACTGACGTGACATTGACTTGTTGTCATACGGGGGGCTTAGGGATTGGCGATTACAGTCAGCCGGTGAAGACATTAATTGCAAAGACTGTATACACTATTGCTAACGCTAGATTCATGCTTACTCTTAGATCTTGTACAGAATTAAAACGTATACGCTACACAACATTACCGAAGCGGACGAGTTTTGCATGCATCATAGCTACAGATGCATGAAAAATTCTAAAACAACTTTTACTGCAAAAAGTCGGTCAGAGACGGTGGATCGCTCAGAAGGGGACTTGCTCGAACTACAAGTTCAACAAGTAACATATCACAAACTATGATCCGCAAGCTACTATGCCTGCCAAAGTTCTCTAAATCTATTCTCCATTTACACAAAACAAAATATACACCAGCGAGCTTTGGTAGAATTTGCGATCACAAACACCAAACAATTTTTGGCAAAATGTCTCCGACTGAGTTTTTATCCCTACTTCTCTGTACATCCCCCCCTTTGGCGCAACAGGCTCTAATCAATACTAATTATAGCACTAAACTAGTAAGATTATCATTAAATTACGAGAAGCTACAATTTACAAGTGATAGTTTTATTTTTGTGGGGTTGACAATTGCGCAGGCAAAGGGGTATTTAGTTCCTAGAAATATGAGCGATGTGTGTCCGTTGGTGATTCCGCTTCGCCACGGTCTGCTGTGCTCAATTGTTGTCCTGGTTTGCCCTGCTCCATCCGCTGCATGGTTTTGCTCGCTCCGAAAAATGCTCGCGCGCTTGCGCCAGTGACTGAGGTCTATAACTTGGTTTGATGTGCCACCATGAAGCAGCTTACCTATGAGATTGACTTTTGCTATGTCTGCGGTGTCCAGAGGGGTCCGCCTTCGTCGACCTACACCCCTGTGCAACGGCTCAAGGTTTTCCCGAGACTCGCTCCGAAAGTTCCGTCTCTAGTTTGCGGTTGCCTGCTTTCCTTCCTGTTGCGCTCGCGTGCTCGCTGGTCGATTTCTCTCGTTCCTAAATGGCGCGCCTGTTGTGGGCTTCTGCTTTCTCGAAATGCGTTTTCTCTCGAATCGCTAACGACGTGCCTACTGAAGGCTTCTTCCGTCGTGCGTTTTCTCCCGAATCGCTAACGGCGTGCCTGCTGAAGGCTTCTTCTTCCGACGTGCGTTTTCTCCCGAGTCGCTAACGGCGTGCCTGCTGGAGGCTTCTGCTTCCGACATGCGTTTTCTCCCGATTCGCTAACGGCATGCCTGCTGAAGGCTTCTGCTTCTCGACGTGCGTTTTCTCCCGATTCGCTAACGGCATGTTGTCATGGGACTTCCTAGACAGCTCCTCGAATCCATTTGACGTTGGCTGGTGTGCCATGGTGGTGAGGTAGTTTGAAAGAAGTTATTGCTAACCACACCATGACAGGGCACGATTTGTCCCGATCGGCTAACGGTGTTTTTGGAGCACATTGCTCATGGTTAGCAGGCTGAAACCCGCCGACATAGCTGAGTATCTTTTCTCTAATCTGCCTTGATGTCCTTCGCATGGTATCTGCCCTTCCTTCCTGTTGGCACATCCTCAAATAAAGGTTGGCTCCGAGGGTTTCCTTTATGATGGCCGGTGTGAACTTCGGATCCAGTTTTTGGTTGACATGGTCCGCCTTTGAGGACAGGCCGAATGTTCTTCGCCACACCAGGTCCCCCACCTTGAATGATACTGCTCGCTTACGGAGATCGTGACGCTGCTTTGCCTTTTCGTGATTGTTTTGTATGCGTTGTACGATGAACTGCTGAATTCGCCTAATCTTCGATAACCGCATGTCCTGTGCCACCTTCGGGTCATCCTGAACGTTTAGTTCTTGTTGCTTGTACAGATCCGTGTGGAGAATCAGGTCTCTGCCAAAATTTGCAGCGTGAGGACTTACGCCGGTCGCATCATGTTTGGCACTGTTGATGGCCGCAGTGATTGCTGGGAGCTGCTCGTCCCATTCTCGGTGATCTCCATCTAACAGGGAACGTATACATATTGCTAAGACTCTGTTGACCCTTTCCGTGTTGTTGACCATTGGACAATAGAACGCCGTCCGCATATGGATGATGTTGTGTCGTGACAGGAGTGATTTAAATACCAATGATTGAAACTGCTTTCCGTTATCGGACAAGACTATCTGAGGGCGTGAGAGTTTCAGAAATACCTCCAGGAATTCCGTCATCTTCACCGAATCTGCGCTGCGCATTGGGTGCACAATGGTATATTTCGTAATCCAGTCCACGATAACCAACATCACTGTGTTGCCTCGCTTCGATCTGGGCTGCGGACCTACGAAGTCCATCGAAACCAGTTCCCATGGCAATCTAGCCGGCTTCAGCTTCCCCATTGTTGGCATCATCTGTGTGTTCGGTGCTTTACTGGCCCTGCACGCGTCGCAATCTCGTATATACTTGCTGATTTCCAGCTGCATTTTTGGCCAATAGAAATGAGATTGTATCTTCTGCCAAGTCTTGTGGAAACCAAGGTGAGCGGCTGTCGGGGAATCATGGAACCGTTTTATGACCTCGATCCGTTCCTCGCTTGGAACAACCTTCTTCCATCTGTGTGTCATGTTTCCCATTTCGTCCTTGCAAAGACAGTTCTTGTACAGCTCATTTCCTGTCAATCGAAAGTCCGGGAAGTTATCACCGTTCTTTGCAACACGTTCTTGTAGGCTCTTATACCAGCCATCTTTGATTTCTTCCGTCGCGAATACCATGCTTGCAACGATCCTCGACAACGCATTTGGTACAACGTTGACCTTTCCTGTATTTGATCTCAAAGTCGTATGCGTTCAGTCTCAACAGCCATCTACTCATTAGCGCCGTCGGGTTTTTCATCGACCTTAGATAACCCAACGCTGCGTGATCACAGTACACCGTAAACCGTATGCCTTCAATATATCCTCGGAATTTCTCAATCGCGCGGATTACAGCTAAGCATTCCCTCTCCGTGACGGAGTATTTCTTCTCGGACGATGACAGCTTTTGAGAAAAATAGCAGATGGGATGCTCCTGTGTCAGCACTGCACCAATCGCTACGTCGCTGGCGTCACACGCAATCGAAAACGGTTTCGTATAATCTGGCATGGCCAATACCGGTGCAGATACCAACGCTGCTTTCAGTTTCAGGAAGGCCTGTTCTGCTTGCGAGTTCTATTGGAACTTGGCTTTCGTCTTTGTTAGCTCCGTGATTGGCGCGGCAATTTTTGAGAAGTCCATAATGAATCGGCGATACCAGTTGCATAGACCCAGAAACCTTTGAACTTCCTTTCTGTTGGACGGAATTGGGAACTTGACGATGCATTCTATTTTGTCCTCATCAACTTTGCATCCGCTTTCATTTAGGATATAGCCTAGGTACTTGATTTCACGCCGGCAGAACTTCGATTTTTCCGTCCATATGATCAAGTTCGTGTGTCGTAACCTTCTTGCTACCTCCTCTAGCGTCTTAATGTGTTCCTCAAAAGTCCTAGAACAGATGATTATGTCATCCAGATAGTGGAATACTTCAGGCTACATATCAGCAAACAATCGTGTCATTAAACGTGCCAGAGCTTGGCTGGCCGTGCACAAGCCGAATGGAACAACCTTAAATTGGAAGTGTCCCCTCGAAGGAACTGTGAAAGATGTCAACGGTCTCGAATCCGGATGTAGTGGTAATTGTCAGAACGCATCCTTCAGATCTATTGACGAGATATAAGTGCAACCGCCGAGATTGTTCAGAATCGAGGAGATTTGAGGTATCGGATAGCCTTCATTCACCATTTCTGAGTTTAGGTGTCTTGCATCCGCGGTGCTGTCCTGTCTTCTTCTTTGCCGCTACTAAAGGATTGTTCCACGGTGAATAAAGTGCATCCTCGATTATGTCCAACGAAATCATTCTGTCGATCTCTTTGTTCACCTCCTCCAGTACATAGGGAGACATAGGATAGCAGCGTTGCTTGCGCGGTGTAGCCTGTCCGACATCAATACGATGCTCATACATGGTGGTCCTTCCTATCCTCCCGTCTTCCGCCTTTGGGAACATTGAAATCGTATGTTGAAGTTGCTGTTGTAGTTCGACGGTCAGCTCCTTCATGGGCTCGTCTTCTTTCAGGTCAGTGTCCTGTACTTCGGTCTCCATTGCGCAACATACCGCCTTTACTCCGAATTTGTCCCAGAAGTTCATTCCTAGGATCACACAGTCTGGAATCGTGGGTACCAAAAGTGCTGGAATCGTGTCATTGCGATTGTTGTATACTATGGGTAATCGGGTGAAATTGCTGATCCTGTGCCGCGTCCCATCAGCTGTCTTAATGCCTCCTTCGACAATACCTTTTCGCAACGATAGGTCGTCGACCAACTTTGCATACATTCCTCCCAGAATCAAGCAATTCGCGCCGCTGTCCAGCAATGCCGTTATTTTTCTTCCCATTACACTAATTACTGCATGTGGCCGGTTGTCCTGTCCGGGATTGATTATAATTGAGTTAATGTTTTGCAATTCTGGAATGGTTGAGGGATTCTCGAGCTGCTGCGGAAAATCATTTCCCGCTACTGTCTGTTCTCCGCTGGTCCGTTTCCCGCGTCAGTTCTGCAAGAGAAACAGCTGCGCAGTGAATATCCTTTCCTCCCGCGTCTGTAGCAGAATAATATTGCCTGTGGCTTAGGACAGTCCATGAACCGATGTCCCTCCTCATCACAGTTCCAGCAAATCATCACTAAGCGCCGGTGATCAGAAGTGCTTTCGCCCTGTGCTTGCAGTGAGGGCTCCTCGCTTCTCGGTTGGTGTGTCGTAGTCTGTGCAAAAGGCACATGCTGTGGCTGGTGCTGTTGCAATACCCGTTGTTGAAGCTGCTCGTGTCGTGTTTGCATTTCCTGTTGTTGCATATACCGCCGGTGCCGCACCGGTAGGTTTGTTTTTTGCGATGGTGGATAGGTTGGTCTTGGTCCTCTTGCTCATAATTGCAATTTCACTGACCTGCTCTATTAGCTGATCTATATTAAGTTGCCAGGGATCTTCCCATCCCTGTGACTGATCCACCTCGTAACCTGCTGCCAGACTTTCCGGTATCCTGTTATCGTCTCCCAGGGTTTCCTCCATCTCAACCGCGTGAACTCGATTTAATCGTGGTTGATATTGTGGGGTGTCGGCTTTGCTGTAATTGTCGGCGTTGCAAAGTTTGGTTCCAACAAAGCGCCGTGCGGTATAGGAAGACGTCGCTGCCTGCTTAACAGCAGTCTAGTTTCGTCGTAGCTGGTGCAGACCTCCACCATCTCCTGCAGTGTCCTTGGTCTTGCTGCTGTGACGATCGCCGCGTAGTCCGCGTTCATGTTTTTGTTGACGATGAAAAACTTTTCCTCTTCTTGCATAGGTGGTTCTACAAAACGAAAGAGCGCTGCGATGTCCCGATAGTATTTGGCGAACGACTCATTGAGCCCCTGGAATCGAAAACATGCCTCCAGTCTCAATATCTGCGCATACCCGCTGGGTAAAAGCTCCTTGCGATTTTTCTCGTGTGAATGCCTCCCACGAGTTTAATGTGTGCTGCGTTAGAGCTCGAGCGTACCAATCAATCCCAATAAGGAAGGCACCATCCAAGCGATAGCGTTCGACGGACACGGAGTCGTAGAACAAAAATGGGTGCAGGAAGGAACCGCAATCGAAAAAGATCAAGGGTCAGGTTCCCAGAGAGACGCTTAAAACTGAGCAGCACCCAACCTTCAACGAAATGGCCAAATCGCACTCGATGGCCATCATCCTGGTTGGATACCCTGCGAATACCCTCAGCCATGAACAGCTGAATGCTACTCGATGCGCGCTGATCAATAGCGTCATGGAGCATAGCTCAAACAATACGAGACCCAAGTTTAGGAAGTACACCAATAAACAAAGGTATCTCGAAATCGCCTGTGTAGACAAAGATACAACTAAGTGGCTGCGGTCAAGCCCTGGGAAGGCGCTTCATTGGAAGCCGTTGAAGTGTCGCAGATTCCAAAACAAGCGCTTTACATCGGGTATTTCCCCAACAGCATCCAAAGGTCCGATGGGAGCATCCTCCACCTGGTGCAGAATCTGAACGACAATTTCTGCACAGAATGCTGGAGGGTCGCGAAGAGAACTACGGTCCTCAAAACGGTAGAGCTCCTGTTGGCGGTAGAAGAGGTTTTAATGAAACTGATAACCTCCCAACCAGCTGAACTACGTATTCGGAAAGGCTAGAATGCGCTAGTTGAAGGGGGTTTCGATCTTCGCTGAACATGCAAGCTTTAGGGATTTAGCGTCAAGCCGGCACTAATCTATTGTGACAAAAAGTTAGTGTCGGTTTCTGATGAGACGAAGTCGAAACGCACCCATGACTAATTAATGTCCTTTACATTACACAAAAGATTCATTGTTGCCTTGCCTTCAAAATCGTAAAAAAATCGTTTTGAACACTTTACACCAGACGCTTCCCTTAAATATGGCCCTATAACTGATCCCATGGCACTATGGTCCCAAAGCTGTATTTAGGAAGACAAAACTGTTTGCGCCAAAACCGTTGGTTTTAGATATATAGTATCTTCGGCAAACTTTGTTAGTACTTTCTTGCCGATTTTTTATATTAGTTGAATTAGGGTGGTCCTTGTAATTAGGGTGTTCAAAGTATCAACTTCTTAGATATGTAAAATTCAGCTACATAGTGTTCTACAAAGTTATAAATCAATCAAATTGAAGCAACTTTTCTTAAGAAACTATGTGACTATCTCTAATGGTTCATGTGCTATGATTTTTGCAATATTTAAGGTGGGGTGGGTCTTTAAAAATTGGTTTTCTATTCGTATCTTTTTATGTGTTAATTTCTCGCTAATACTTTGTTTTTAGAGGTTTTTAGAACTTTTGTAAATACACATTTTGGCCGAAACAATGAAGTTTCTATCTCTTTTGTTTGCATAGTTACAGGCGATTTTTAAAACAAAAATGGGTTTTTTCAAAGCTATATATCTTCCAACATTGCAAATGGATTTTCAATCTTTTAATTTCATTTAAAAGATCGGAACTTTTGTAGTTTTTGGTGAAAAAACTGCGGGAGCGTTATTTCTGTAAAATAAATAATAAATTTTTGAAAATGGTGTATTTTTCAACAAAAATCGTTCATATCTTTTCAAATAGACGAGATAATAACTTTGTTATTTCAGCAAAAATCTTCGCCATGAAAAGTTCTAAAACTGCTGCAAACAAACTATTTACGATAAATCAATGTATGAAGTGACAAATGAAAAATAGTGATTTTAAGGGGTCACGTTTTCATCGCTCAATCTCTTATGGTAAAATCAACTGAGAAATAGTCAATGTGTGTTATAATGAAAATCTATTGAATATGTGACACTGTTTGAAAACACAACATTTTACCGAACAACTACATGTTAGCGTGAATTCACAATAGTGTTAATAGTGTACTATAGTAAACTCTAAATAAAAGTTATCTATTACGGGGCCAATAAAGCAAGTACCGTCATCATGCATTATATAGATTCTATGGAATTATGCTTTATGAGTTATTTTACCAGTTCGTGGTTAGCGATTTTTAGACCTCTTACTTTTATTTATTTTGAAGTAACAAAAAATTGAGAATCTTTCCTTAACTTACCCACAGCCGTCATTATAGTCGATAATTAATTTAAACTTTCAAACATTTATAAATGTTGGAAAAGCATACAATAATTTCCGCTGCTATGAGCATGAGCATGATGACCGCACAATTCGTAGTTGCTACTCCGTGATTGACCAGAACAAGCGAAATTGCACAGAGAATCAACAGATGGGGCCTGGGAGTAGTTATCCACAATCAATGTACAAGTCTCGAGAGTTCTATTCTTTAAAATGTCAATAACGGCGCCGGCCACGTCCTTACAGTCATCGGGGAAGGAAAGGAATATTAGTGTGGTAAACGTTGTTATGGAGACCGTGTATACCTCTGCATCTCCACCTTTGCCACGAGAAGGAGTTTTTGTTAGTGGGATGGGGTAAAGCGTTACACAAATCTGGATTCACCTTGATAAGTGATACGATTATGCAACTCTCAGAGATGTTATCATGTTTGTTGTTCTGGGCAGCCGGCTGCCGGGAATTTATGATAGATTTATCGTTTGTTGAATTGATTCGGAAATACTTGGTTTGTAAAAAATGCAACTTCAACTCCGGGCAACCGGTTGCCGGGAGTGTTGCCTATACTTGAATGAATCAATTTTTTTCAGATGGCATGCACACGAATTTATCAATTCGAATTATCATTTATCATTTATATGTTTCATCTTTCCGGCAAAACACGACCGTTCAAGAAAAATACAATATAACATAAAGCCTAGATCAAGATTTCGTAACATAACATTTATGGATTACCATCATTGATACTACTACAAGAAATGAAATGACAATTATATATTGCTTTTTCTTCACGAACGATTTAATAAAATACCGACTTTCATGCAATCGATATTCGCGCGGGTTTTTATGCTAGCTGAAATGCATTTTGAGCAGTATAAAGCAAGCACCACCTAAGTCCCTAAAACGACCGACTTTGTATGTCCGATATACAACCGATGAGGCGCGCCTTTTTGCGCTAGCTACCCCGAATTGAGGCAACACCGAAGGCAAGGAGAAGAAAGCAATCTACTGATTGAAGCTAAAATAAACAGAATATGTAAAAAATGAATCAGAGAATCATGTTCTTGTCTTTTCCCAACACAATACTAATATTATAATTAATATTCAATATTGTATGTTACATCTATAATACAATCTGTTACATATATAATTCAGAATGAAACAATTTCGAAAAATGTTATATAATTTCAGTGAGCATAAGCGTTATTGAAGAAACATGGAATACTATACTGATCATATCAACGAAATACTCGAGAGCATTAGTTATCTCGGCAATCGCAATACCTATTCCACATGGGTCTAAAGAGCATACCTTACACTGTCCATCTCCCCCCCCTCCCCCGCACTTCGCCGTGATTTCCATGTATACTCGGGCATACACCTCCAATAACATTCAATGAGTAGACAGACCGAACACGTTCAATGAACAAAATTCACAGCAGAAGAAAAGAGAGGCAAACAGAGCAATACCCCATCGATGAACAAAAAAGCTCCTCATGTATTCACTAGCAGCTTATCCATGGCAGGCAATACAAACTGATGGAAGATGCAACACATTCATAGGCTTTTTCCGTAACAGAAGGTGAAAACAGCGAAAACGTCAACACTACACGGGGAACTTTATTCAGTCATCAACAGCAAACCCCTCCATCTATTGCCCGTAACTCAACGCACTAGACAAACTCGGTCCATCCACCTCACAAACGCTCACCAGAAATATATGCAGAAAAACTCACAAAAATCACAATAGAATAAAAGAGACAGGACAGGTAACAGAAGTCAAGCAAACCCTGCATGTCCCCGTCCCTCAGCGTACACTACAAGACAAATGAGAGAATCAGTGCAAAGAAAGACGGTGGTGATCTAATTTCTCTTTGTCAGGATGGCACTATTCCAATTAGAAAGACAATAAACCTATCAGAAGAAACAACCCGCCATCCACACGATGGCTCTCGGACCTACAAAGTCCAACAACTGGCAAACAGACCCCAAACAGTGTATGTGTGTGAGATGAACTGCGTAATTTTACTATATATTCCATGGTCGGTTCACACATTAAAAACATTCTAGCTTGTCGCAATAGTATACAGAATATGAAGGGTATTACAAGTTAAAATATGAAAAAGGATAACTTATCTTGATTCCAACGGGAAGAAGCGTCCATTTAGAATTTCCTAAGCATCCACACCCTGCTGCCTCACAGGCCATATTCACTATGTAATGCTCCGTATCTATATACTTTCTCACTACCACACAACCAGCTATATCATTCCACTCGCTGGTTAGCCACCTATATGTCAAGCGAAAAAATTGAAGCGACACCTGGTAGTAGCTAATCAACGGCGGAACGCCAATTATTTGGATATGTCGTATTTTTTTCTTTTTTGGAGATAGATTTCTCTTTAAAAACCACTTTTTCATTGTATTTGAACTATTCACTGTATTCCTTGGTGTTGTTTTTGCCCTTTTATTGACCCCCCATCGGGAATCGACGGTCCGGAATGCAGGAGAAATGATTTTTTACTCCTGCAGGAATTCGCTTTTCACAAATTGTCAACACTCGCATCGGTGGGAAATACACCGAAAAATGCGTCAATATGCCACTTCAATCTATAGAAACACTAAATTGTACCGCTATTTTCTCTTTTAATAACCGGGAGGAAAAAACTATGCCGAAAATGGCGGGAATTGACCAACTCGAAAGGAGCTCTTAGAAAGTCAACAGCTCGCGACATAGGTACACATTAAACTACCATTCCGAACTGCTTTGCTACCGATTCATCGATAAGAGGCATTAGAATATTGATGCAACAATACTAATGTAAACTTTGAACTATATGCAACTTTCAATTCAAATTATTACCATTTTAGCAACGCACTGAAGAGTTACAAATAATCGAGTGCACCTTTTTCGTATACAGGATGTATTCCATACAATAATTTCCGCTGCTATGAATAACAAACTCGTTTCAAGATTTTATTTTAATACTACGTTCACACTACGAGTTAAAACATGTTTTAACACTATCTTGATGACATTTTTCTTGTTGCTAATTATTATAACGTGTTTTAACTCTGTAGTGTGAACATGGTATAAGATAACAAGACTAAAACATTTTCTTTCTACACGGTTAAATAAAACAACCTGCAGAAAAGTTCTTTTAACTTACTTTTGAGTTGTGCGTCGCTTTCGCACTTATTAGTGTTGTCAAAAACAAAACGAGAGGTTCGACTCAGTCGAGATCTTCCGTGGGGGAAGTTACTTTTGAGTTGTTTGGGGTGAACTCAAAATTAGGTAAATTCAACTTAAATTTGAGTATAAAAAACCTATCAATGAGTTGTAATTTTTGCCGTGGTTAAATGGAAACTACCTTCAACACGGTTTACCTAATTTTAAGTTCCCCCACGATACCACGAGATTGAGTCAAAGGAACTCAATTTTAGGTAGTTTTTTGTTTCCGTGTAGCACTCGTTTTGAGCACTAGTCCAAACCAGTGAGCATAGATAACTTTTGTTGGCCGATTTAGAATTAACGATAGTTTGCAACTAACACTACTGCAAATCCACTGTACTATTTAGATGTACGGTAGATTGTTCTTTCAAAAACGTTTACAAATCCAATAAAATTGCCATGACATTCGGTATTATCACACTCAATGACTATTTATCAGTTGATTTTACCATAAGAGATTGAACGTTGAAAACGTGACCCCTTAAAATCACTATTTCTCATTTGTTACTTCATACATTGATTTATCGTAAATAGTTTGTTTGCAGCACTTTTAGAACTTTGCATGGCGAAGATTTTTGCTGAAGTAACAAAGTTATTATCTCGTCTATTTGAAAAGTTATGAACGATTTTTGTTGAAAAATACACCATTTTCAAAAATTAATTATTTATTTTACAGAAATAACGCTCCCGCAGTTTTTTCACCAAAAACTGCAAAAGTTCCGATTTTTCAAATTAAATTGAAAGATTGAAAATCTATTTGCAATGTTGGAAGATATATAGCTTTGAAAACACCCATTTTTGTTTTGAAAATCGCCTGTAACTATGCAAACAAAAGAGATAGAAACTTCATTGTTTCGGCAAAAATGTGTATTTACAAAAGTTCTAAAAACCTCTACAACAAAGCTTTAGCGAGAAATTAACACATAAAAAGATATGAATAGATAACCAATTTTTAAAGAGCCACCCTACTTTAAATATTGCAAAAATCATAGCACATGAACCATTAGAGATAGTCACATAGTTTCTTAAGAAAAATTGCTTCAATTTGATTGATTTGTAACTTTGTAGAACACTATTTAGCTGAATTTTACATATCTAAGAAGTTGATACTTTGAACACCCTAATTACAAGGACCACCCTAATTCAACTAATATAAAAAAATCGGCAAGAAAGTACTAACAAAGTTTGCCGAAGATACTATATATCTAAAACCAACGGTTTTGGCGCAAACAGTTTTGTCTTACTAAATACAGCTTTGGGACCATAGTGATGGGATTTCTTTGTAAAGCCATAACCGGTTTTCTGCTCTGACCAACAAGTATGGTTAATAAATCTTGAATAATTTCTCGATCATTTGCCAGTGGTTTAGGTTTAGTCGAAAATTGAGAAAGCATTTTTTTCGTTCTGGTGCCCAACACCGTCTTTTGGTGTGGTAAGTTCAATTATACGGTAAGGTACTACTATAAAGTGATTTACCACTCATTTTTACTTTTTTTTTCGTTTTCCTTAAGTTTCCAACTTTAAACTCAAATATCATTTTATATAATTATTTCTACAAGCAGTAATGTATTTATATGAGAGGTGGAAATGTTGTGAAGCTTTTGGGTTGACAATACAAAATCGTGCATTGTAGATTTTACAGTGATTCTGCCGAAACCCGCCACACGACGGGGTTGGGCAGCAGAGGATTAAACGAAGAGGAAATGTTCGTCGTCATTTCCATAATAGTTTTTTCTCTTATCAACCAACCATGTTTTAAATTTAATTAGTTTAATTAGGAAGTAATTAAAGTTCGCTGAAGATACACGAATGTAGGCTACGACGCTTGTCTCCGACCTGGTACAGTGCAATCCACCTCATCCCAATTGAAAGTAGTTTCTTTTTGAGTGAGATTTATACGTATGTATTTTACGAGTATATTTTACCATACTTGTACAATATAATATCATCAAACATTGGTAATATAGGTAATACTTTTTCCTTCAAATTACATTGTTCGCGGGTGTCTTATGGTTTTTATCTGAACTATGCAACTAAATCTAAACGTAACTGTTTTTTCCTACAATGAACAATTTAAATGCTTTTCACGTGGTGTTGTTCCCCCATTCAAAATGTTCTACTAACAAAAAAACAACAATTCAACGCTCGACTAAAACTTCTTCCTCCTTCTAAGGTAAAACTAAACCTGGCCTTAACTAGAGTAATTAGATGATATTTTTCAATTAACTGTAGGACCATTATTGCAGTGAATATCTACGAAAAGTATGGCTGCGTTCGGACGTAGCAGGGGTGGTGTTTCCGCGTCAGATCCCGCTCGCTCATCGTCGGTACCTTGGGTTTGTGCTCCGGTGCGATCGCGTTACCCATCACCGACAGGTGGTCCAGGTGCGGTCCACTATAGATGCTCTCCAACGACATCCGCCGGTTGCCGGTTTGGTGCACATTGCTTCTGGAAAGGTGCAGAGAATTTTTCAAGCTATAGTTACAGCGGTCGAGTTCGAAGTGGGGAATTCACTTTGAGCCAGTTCGAAGCCGTCCTTCGAAGTGATTGATACTTTGAATATTTTCGAGTAACAATTTGCTTTTTTGCTTTACTAGAGTACATCATACGTCTTCATATCAGTATCACACAATCATAAGAATGGATTCGACGGCATTTGTAAGTTTACAAATCTATAAAGCTAAGCGAGCTGGAAAATGAAGTCGGAAGAATTATTCCAGTGTGGACGGTTGAAGCCCAATTAACAGAAAGCAACCAATTTCATTACCCATAGTCTACGGCAGACGGATCATGATAGCGAGTCTGATGCGAGTTGGATGAGAGGAACTTGCCACCACCGCCATTTTGCAATGATGTATGATGAAGTGATTGGATGGAAATGGCGCGTTGTCGGCCGCCGCGTTTTCCACCACCTCCATTCATGCTGGCAGTAGTCGTCGTTGTTGTCCCCGGTGGAGGACCTACGGTGTGCGGGTGGTGCTGCTGTTGCTGATGGTTGTATGAGGAAGACGGGTTGATTTGATGTGGATACGGTTGCTGGTGTCGGGTCTGTTCGTGCGATAGTTGATGCTGATGGGATAGCATGTGATACTTATTGGCGATGGTTCTTGAGGTAGCGGACGTTACGACGCTACATTCCACGGTCTGCTAAGGAGGGGAAGGCATGATGAATGGTTTGTTTAGCGGTTTGTACATGGCAAGCAGGAGGAAGCACAAACACGCAGCACGTTGATTAGTGATTAGTGTGGGGAACAAGTCGAGAAAAATGTTTTAATGAAATAAGCTACGATTTACACTTAGAATCACAGGTATACATTGAAACTAAATAGTAGAGGAGCATTTTTTTACAATGTGTCACTGATAACCACTCTTCTCCTTTGATTAAATTATTGTGGAGACGGATGGTTCCTTGTATGAAGAGCAACAATGACCAACTGTTATCATCATTTAAAACAAAAATTTGAGTTAAAGTTAAAGTTGGTGATGAAACACCGCTCACATGAGGCAGACTTTTACATGCGTTGCAGCAGTCTATTTAGAAGTCACACACATAAATATAACGGTCCAATTTGCCAATTTACCTATCGTTTTCACCTAGGAATGTCTGTAAAGATATATTGTTTGAATGATTTTGCAAATACTTTTAAAGTGATACAATTCTCTAACATTTTTCAGCTACAAAAATTTCGACTCACATTAGCCAGATAAATTTATTTTGCACTGCGTGTTCGACTAATAATCTTTTCAGATACCTTGACCGCTTTTTTGCCGTTCTGTCTTGCCGGAACGTTGGTCGATGTGCCAACATTTGGAAGACGATTGTCCTTGCTAGCTGCTGAAAAGAGGATGAACAATTAATCCCCATAAGTTTGACGCTGGTATACCCCATAGTTACCTATTCCATCGGAACGTGAAAGCGATCGTTTGGGATTCAATCCGGCTGCATGTGGAAGCGCTGCTCGAGCAGAACTCTGACTAATTCCATAACTGTCACTATCAAGCAGGGCATAGTTTGGTCCACCGCGAGCCGCAATGTGATGCGCTTCCTCGGCGTACTGCTTCCGACTGCCAGCGAGGCTATTGGACTGATAGCTGCTCTCGTGTCCGTTGACCGCTGAATGGTTATCGGTACGTTTGGATCCGATGCTACCGCTACCACTACCCTGTGCAATACTATTAACCAATGGGGCTTTGCCAGCGGATCCTCCATTCGTTTGCTTCGGAAAACTAAGGCGCATCTCGACATCGGGTGCCATGTCTGGATTGTAGTTGCCTGCCACTGTTACCGTCCAACCTGTAACAATTAAAAGATGAAACTTAAGTAATGTGTAAACTCACTTGGATACAAAAAAACAGTCAATGTACAGATATTGATCGAGGCAATTTTGTAGAGGTAGGGTTACCATATACGAAAACTCCA